>NC_133929.1:16758783-17358783 GCF_964199755.1 Larus michahellis | reverse complement strand
AATCTTTCTTTTTACAGCACAGTTCAGACACGCGTATGTGAAAAAAAATATTAGATATTTATTTAATCTAAAGCTACAGTCTGTGAACTGAAAAAGATGTTGCTTTTACCAAAATGGTCTTCTGAAACCTGCAGTATTTTTTCCAGAAGCACAAAAAATGGCCTGGAAAGAACTAGAGTACTATTTTATTCTCTGTCCTCTTCTAGTGTTTCTTAAAAGAAATTCCAATCATCACCCTGGATCAACAGTTTCAGAAATGTGTTTTCCTGATAACATGAAGCTATTATCTAATGTGAATGACTAAAATAATTGATGTTCTAAATAACTGCCATCAGTTGGTCCTTAGACCAGACCAACTCACAGATAAATATAAGTTAAAATGATGGTATGTTTAATATCTAATCTAGCTGCTAAAATCAACAATGTTTCTCTTGTCATTATCAGGAAAACATAAGTAAACTTTTGACAGAAGAAAATATTTAGGAACACTGTGGCACCATTAATATTTATTTCTATCAGAGATCATCATGTTCTTGCAATGATTCTTAGAGCAACATGTTCCAAGAACATTTCATTTCTTGTGGAAAAGCTCAAGGGAAGTTTAATTCCTGACTTTCATACACATACAGTGTAAAGGAAGGGAACCTGAACATACTTTACAACCTCAAAGTCAAACAGAAAAATGGAAGTCATGAATGTGCCTGAGCAAGTAATGAATTTATTCAGGTGCTGTCTGTTCCTCTGAAGGGCTCACCTGTAATGCTTAAAGGTTGAAAAAATTTTGTCTGTGTGGCATAAAGTAGCATACTAAATAACTACTCTAGAGGAGCTTTTACCTCTGCTTGGGTAGTAAGTCAGGAATGAAGTCTGGGAAAGTGAGCGTAATTTGGCTGGAAAAATGTAGATCGACTTACAAACAGATTCAGTATTTTGAAGTACTTAATATTAGACTGTTTTGATCTCCAATGAAACTTGTTTTGGGTGGTGGTGGTTTGTTTTATCTTTATGAACCTTATGGTCTTCCTGTGATTCACATGGATGTTTATAAAGTGAATTAAGACTGTTGTTTCAAGGCCAGAAAGACAAGCAGCCAAAAGAGGTAAGAAAGTGTAGTTGAATGTCTAATAGACTTCAAAATCTCTGCAACCTTATACTCAGCTAGAATTTAACAGCCTTTTATTATTAGTTTTAAAAAGTATTTGTGATTTTTCATACACTGTTTTATTCTATGGGCTGTTTGGAGTTCTTAACTCTAGTCTACTTATTGCTGGAAATTCTGGGGTTTTTTTTAATTATATTTTAGATAGTTTTAAATAATCTTTCTTAGCCAATATATAAATGGTTACATTTTCTGTTATTCCACTATAACAGTGATGCAAGCAGGAGCTGTGGACCACAGAATGTACAAAACCCAGCAGAGTCTGGCAGCTGTCTAACGCTGGGAGACAAAACTGAAGTCTGGGTTTGAAAATGGATGTTTCCATATAGGTATCATTGACCACTTTGTTTCATGTTTACATTTCTAACCCCTCCTCCCCTACCAGTTATAAAAGAGAGCTTGTGCAAAGTAATAAAAGAAAGACAAATCAAAGCTACAGCCTCTAGGGTTTCAGAGCAACTGCTATATATTGCATTACAGGAGCCAGGAGCTACAACAAAACCCTCAATTTTCATGTTACACATATTTTCTAATAGAAGAATATATTGACGTTACTGTAATTCTCAGTGTCACTGTAGTGGGGACATGTGATGTGTTCAAGAATCCACACAGGATTCGTATTCTACACATGTAGCAAAAGTTTAAATGACTGATTGACTTAGAAATCATAACTTATGTACAGTACAGTAGTATCATAGTAGTATAGTAGCTAAAATGATAGACCTGAATTGTACATCGCTTTTTTTTTCAGAGTATGACAAAGAAATGTGCCTGACCCCTCCCCAAAGGTATTTTGTGTTCTAGGCATTGTCCTTCCCCATCAGCACACATGCCTGCTTTAATTGTTACTCGCATATAGTAAGCCCAAAGAATAAGAGCATTTGTGGAGAATTTTATAGCAGCAGGTTGATTAATTTGCTGAGAAAGTGGATTTTAATACCTGAAACTGTGACAAGATCTTTCTTATAATGGTGCTGTGCAGTAGTAGGGAGTTCAACAGAAAATTTTATAGTAGTCTGTCGTGGTTTAGCCTCAGATGGCAACAAAGAACCACGTGCCGCTCGCACGTGCCTTCCTAATACAGGAAGGATCGTAAGAAAAGGCAAGACTCTTGGGTTGGGACAAAGGCAGTTTAACAGAACAGCAAAGGGAACAGGCAAACAACAACAACAACACGGATAGGGGAATATACAAACGCGATTACGGAACCGCCGCTCCCCGCCGCTCGCCGACCGGCCGGACCCTGGACGCCCCAGCCCGCTTTTAAGCAGCAACTTCCTGCCCCCTCCCCCGGCAGCTCAGGGTGGGCGTGGCTCACATGGCATGGAATACCAGGAAAAGTTAACCCTATCCCCACCGGAACCAGGACATTATCCACCCCTTATTCCATACCATCTATGCCATGCCCAGCAGGTTCCAATGAACTGCCACCACTTTCCCCTGTTATATATATATATATATACACACACATATAATGCCCTTAGTTTATGGGTCATCCCTCCAAAGTGTCCGTTGAGTTCTTTTAATCCACGGCTTTGGGCTCCATTTGTTAGAACAGTCTCTCAGGGCAGGTGAGATGCTGGGTGGTGCTGGTCTGTTGCATGCTGTATTTTTCGGAGCTTGTGACTGGTGCACCTGGTGTGGCTCATGCACGCAGTCCGTGGGCTGAAGATGTAGATCTTGAGGAAACTGCTGGGCGCCAGCTGCTGAGATCAGTTCTTATCCCATCATCCCTGTGCCTTACTTGTAGTACAACTGATATCAATTATAGCAATGAGGACATCCAGTGACAGTGTTACTTAGCAATTAACAGCACACAATCTGATTCATTGGCTATTCTCACCCAAAATCAGATCCCCATGAGGTACACATCAGACTTCCCCATCCTGCCGCATCACCCACCAAGTGCACCCAGGTCCTTGGGCAAAAGCAATCCCACGGATGGGTTTGCCTTTGCCTGAGGCAGGACTAACCCAGACTGTCTTCCCTAGCATATTCTTCATATGCACTACGGGGACTTTATCCCCTTCTACAGTACGTGGAAGTTTTGTTTGGGCAGGGCCAGCCCGATTGGTAGATCCCCTGGTGTTAACTAGCCAGGTAGCTTTTGCTAAATGTGTATCCCAGTGTTTGAAAGTCCCACCACCCATTGCTCTCAGTGTAGTTTTTAACAGTCCATTGTATCGTTCTATCTTCCCAGAGGCTGGTGCGTGATAGGGGATGTGATACACCCACTCGATACCATGCTCTTTGGCCCAGGTGTCTATGAGGCTGTTTCGGAAATGAGTCCCGTTGTCCGACTCAATTCTCTCTGGGGTACCATGTCGCCACAGGACTTGCTTTTCAAGGCCCAGGATAGTGTTCCGGGCAGTGGCATGGGGCACAGGGTATGTTTCCAGCCATCCAGTGGTTGCTTCCACCATTGTGAGCACATGGCGCTTGCCTTGACGGGTTTGTGGCAGTGTGATATAATCAATCTGCCAGGCCTCCCCATATTTATATTTCAGCCATCGCCCTCCATACCAAAGAGGCTTCAAACGCTTGGCTTGTTTGATCGCAGCGCATGTCTCACATTCATGGATGGCCTGTGCAATAGTGTCCATGGTCAAGTCCACCCCTCGGTCACGAGCCCATCTATATGTCGCATCTCTCCCTTGATGGCCTGAGGAGTCATGGGCCCACCGAGCTATGAATAGTTCACCCTTACGTTGCCAGTCCAGATCCACCTGAGCCACTTCAATCCTAGCGGCCCGATCCACCTGCTGGTTGTTCTGATGTTCCTCCGTGGCCCGATTCTTCGGTACATGGGCATCTACATGGCGTACTTTCACAACCAGATTCTCTATCCGGGCAGCAATATCTTGCCATAGGTCAGCAGCCCAGATGGGTTTGCCTCTGCGCTGCCAGTTGCCCTGCTTCCACTGCTGTAACCACCCCCACAGAGCATTTGCCACCATCCATGAGTCAGTGTAGAGATAAAGTACTGGCCATTTTTCTCGCTCAGCAATGTCCAAAGCCAGCTGAATAGCCTTCACCTCTGCAAACTGGCTCGATTCACCTTGTCCTTCACTGGCTTCTGCAACCCGTCGTGTAGGACTCCACACAGCAGCCTTCCACTTTCGATGCTTTCCCACAATCCGGCAGGACCCATCAGTGAACAGGGCATATTTCCTCTCATTTTCTGGCAGTTTATTATATGGTGGGGCCTCTTCTGCACGCGTCACCTCCTCCTCTGGTGACATTCCGAAATCCTTGCCTTCTGGCCAGTCCATGATCACTTCCAGAATTCCTGGGCGACTGGGGTTTCCCATTCGAGTTCGCTGCGTGATCAGTGCAATCCACTTACTCCATGTAGCATCGGTTGCATGATGTGTGGTGGGGACCCTTTCTTTGAACATCCAACCCAGCACCGGCAGTCGAGGTGCTAAGAGGAGCTGTGCTTCTGTGCCAACCACTTCCGAAGCAGCTCGAACCCCTTCATATGCTGCCAATATCTCTTTTTCTGTTGGAGTGTAGCGGGCTTCGGATCCTCTGTATCCCCGACTCCAAAACCCTAGGGGTCGGCCTTGAGTCTCCCCTGGTGCTTTCTGCCAGAGGCTCCAGGTAGGGCCGTTCTCCCCGGCTGCGGTGTAGAGCACATTTTTAACATCTTGTCCTGCCCGGACTGGCCCCAGGGCCACTGCATGGACTATTTCCTGTTTGATTTGTTCAAAAGCTTGTCGTTGCTCAGGACCCCATTTAAAATCATTCTTCTTCCGGGTTACTTGATACAGAGGGCTTGCAATTTGACTGTAATCTGGGATATGCATTCTCCAAAAACCCACAATACCTAAGAAAGCCTGTGTTTCCTTTTTACTAGTTGGTGGAGACATAGCTGCTATTTTGTTGATCACATCCATTGGAATCTGACGGCGTCCATCTTGCCATTTTATTCCTAAAAACTGGATCTCCTGTGCAGGTCCCTTGACCTCACTTCGCTTTATAGCAAAACCAGCGTTCAGAAGGATTTGGACTATTTTACTCCCTTTCTCAAAAACTTCTTCTGCTGTGTTTCCCCATACAATGATGTCATCAATGTACTGCAGATGTTCTGGAGCTTCACCCTGTTCCAGTGCAGTCTGGATCAGTCCATGGCAAATGGTGGGGCTGTGTTTCCACCCCTGGGGCAGTCGATTCCAGGTGTATTGGACGCCCCTCCAAGTGAAAGCAAACTGTGGCCTGCACTCTGCTGCCAAAGGGATTGAGAAGAATGCATTCGCTATATCAATCGTGGCATACCACTTGGCTGCCTTGGACTCCAGTTCGTACTGGAGTTCTAGCATGTCCGGCACGGCAGCACTCAGCGGTGGCGTGACTTCATTCAGGCCACGATAGTCTACAGTTAGCCTCCACTCTCCATTAGATTTTCGCACCGGCCATATGGGACTGTTAAAGGGTGAGCGAGTCTTGCTGATCACTCCTTGAACCTCTAGTTGACGAATCAGCTCATGGATGGGAATCAGAGAGTCTCGGTTAGTGCGATACTGCCGCCGATGCACCGTTGTGGTAGCAATCGGCACCTGTTGTTCTTTGACCCTCAACAACCCCACAACAGAAGAATCCTCCGAGAGACCAGGCAAGGCAGACAACTGTTTAACTTCCTCTGTCTCCAAAGCAGCTATGCCAAAGGCCCAGCGGTACCCTTTTGGGTCCTTAAAATACCCTCTCCTGAGGTAATCTATACCAAGGATGCATGGAGCCTCTGGGCCAGTCACAGTGGGATGCTTTTGCCACTCATTCCCAGTTAGGCTCACTTCTGCCTCCAGTACAGTCAACTCTTGGGATCCCCCTGTCACCCCAGAAATACAAATGGGTTCTGCCCCTCTATAGCTTGATGGTATTAAAGTACACTGCGCACCCGTGTCCACTAGAGCCTTATACTCCTGTGGGTCTGATGTGCCAGGCCATCGAATCCACACCGTCCAATAAACCCGGTTGTCCCTTTCCTCCACCTGGCCGGAGGCAGGGCCCCCCTAATACTCGTCATAGTATCCATTACTCACTTCTTGCAGAAATGACTTGGAAGTTCCTTCAAGAGGATCAGAAGCAAGATCAGGCCTTCTGCTTTGTCTGGGGAACGGCCCACTGGAAACTGGGGCGGCACTTTTCCTGGAGGGATCCCCTTTTGTGGTTGTCCTTCCTTGCAACTCCTGTACCCGTGTCCGCAGGATCCAAGTAGGTTGTCCATCCCACTTCCTCATGTCCTCTCCGTGGTCCCGCAGGTAGAACCACAGGGTGCCTCGTGGTGTGTACCCTCTGTACTCTCTCTCTTGAGTGGGGAAATGCCTGCTTCTAATAGCTGAGATGCTGGCCCGTACAGGTGGGGAGTAGAACATATTCTCTTCAAGTTGCTGGACCTTCCGCGACAGTTTCTCCACAGCTGAGACAAGGGGGGAAGAGAGACTTTCTTCATATCGCCGGAGCCGGCCAGCTACCTCATCCACCATTGGTCTCTCTTCACCTTTCCATTCCATTACTGCCAGGGAGTTGGCATATGACGATGGTGCGCTCCGTACAAACTTTCGCCACATGGGCCTTGTGCATCGCACCTCATCAGGGTCTGTGGGTAAGTCGGCATTGTCCAAGTCATAATAAATCATCTCCCGCACGGCTAATTCTCTCAGGTACTGGATACCTCTTTCCATGGTAGTCCACTTGCTTGGCTGACATACAACATCCTCACTGAAGGGGTACCTCTCCCTCACGCCTGACAGGAGTCGTTTCCAGAGGCTGAGGGCTTGGGTCTTTTTCCCAATCACCTTGTCAATGCCGCCTTCCCTAGACAGGGATCCCAGCTGCCTGGCCTCCCTACCCTCTAATTCCAGGCTACTGGCCCCATTATCCCAGCACCGGAGCAGCCAGGTGACAATGTGCTCGCCTGAAAGTCGGCTGAAATCTTTTCGCATATCCCGCAGCTCACTCAAGGATAGGGATCGAGTAATTATCTCTGGTTCTGCCTCTTCCTCCTGCTCTCGTGATGGCCCTGGTTCATCATCATCTCTTACTAAGCGAACTGATTTCTTTGTGTACTTCTTCTTCTGTATGGGGGCAACTGATACCGGCACAGGTTGGTTCCCTGGTTCAGTGGCAGGGGCCGCCCCAGGGGCTGCAGCAGCCGCAGGGGCCGCCGGTCTGGTTTCCATCTCTTCCCCTTGAGGGTGCTGCATAATTCTGAGCAGTGCCTGGTAGATACTGGCCAGGGCCCAGCACAGCGCGGTGAGTTGTGCCTCTCTAGAATAGCCACAGCATTTTCCCTTCAAATATTCTACCACTTTATCAGGGTCCTGTAATTGTTCAGGGGTGAAGTCCCAGACCATTGGAGGTGAGTAGTTCTCTAGGTACCTGCCCATGCTCTCCCACATGCCATGCCACCCCTGACTATCCAGCCTCGGAGCAGATCTCCGGGTGGTAGTCTTAAATAGTCGCTTAACCCTAAACAAGACCTGGAACGTATTCAGGAGACATAGCACTAGGACCAGGCTGGTTTGAGTATTCCAAGGATATTCAAAATTCTCAAAAGCTGTCATACCTGACCCGAAGGAGAAAAGGGAGGCAAAAGGGCTGGGGAAACTATTAACAAATTCTGAGAGACGGTGTCCAATGTACGGACAGGACAACAAAACCACATAAACACCCCAAAATAGCCGTCTGAACAGTGATGTTATCATATCATAAACAGATATCGCACAGGACAGCAGAATGATAATCCTCATCCCTCTTCCAGACATGGTAAACAGCATCGCAGGGAGTACATAAGCCATATAGGAATTTATGTAACACAGCCATGAGAACAAACCAAGCAACATGATGACCAGTGACTACTTACCTAATAAAATAAATGCATACAAGAAAAAAAAAACCAAAACCGTTTTTTCCACGTTCCAGTTGGATTCTGTCGTTATCTCAACCCTTCAAGCCCCACGTTGGGCGCCAAAAAGGACTGTCGTGGTTTAGCCTCAGATGGCAACAAAGAACCACGTGCCGCTCGCACGTGCCTTCCTAATACAGGAAGGATCGTAAGAAAAGGCAAGACTCTTGGGTTGGGACAAAGGCAGTTTAACAGAACAGCAAAGGGAACAGGCAAACAACAACAACAACACGGATAGGGGAATATACAAACGCGATTACAGAACCGCCGCTCCCCGCCGCTCGCCGACCGGCCGGACTCGGGACGCCCCAGCCCGCTTTTAAGCAGCAACTTCCTGCCCCCTCCCCCGGCAGCTCAGGGTGGGCGTGGCTCACATGGCATGGAATACCAGGAAAAGTTAACCCTATCCCCACCGGAACCAGGACATTATCCACCCCTTATTCCATACCATCTATGCCATGCCCAGCAGGTTCCAATGAACTGCCACCACTTTCCCCTGTTATATATATATATATATACACACACATATAATGCCCTTAGTTTATGGGTCATCCCTCCAAAGTGTCCGTTGAGTTCTTTTAATCCACGGCTTTGGGCTCCATTTGTTAGAACAGTCTCTCAGGGCAGGTGAGATGCTGGGTGGTGCTGGTCTGTTGCATGCTGTATTTTTCGGAGCTTGTGACTGGTGCACCTGGTGTGGCTCATGCACGCAGTCCGTGGGCTGAAGATGTAGATCTTGATGAAACTGCTGGGCGCCAGCTGCTGAGATCAGTTCTTATCCCATCATCCCTGTGCCTTACTTGTAGTACAACTGATATCAATTATAGCAATGAGGACATACGGTGACAGTGTTACTTATCAATTAACAGCACACAATCTGATTCATTGGCTATTCTCGCCCAAAATCAGATCCCCATGAGGTACACATCAGACTTCCCCATCCTGCCGCATCACCCACCAAGTGCACCCAGGTCCTTGGGCAAAAGCAATCCCACGGATGGGTTTGCCTTTGCCTGAGGCAGGACTAACCCAGACTGTCTTCCCTAGCATATTCTTCATATGCACTACGGGGACTTTATCCCCTTCTACAGTACGTGGAAGTTTTGTTTGGGCAGGGCCAGCCCGATTGGTAGATCCCCTGGTGTTAACTAGCCAGGTAGCTTTTGCTAAATGTGTATCCCAGTGTTTGAAAGTCCCACCACCCATTGCTCTCAGTGTAGTTTTTAACAGTCCATTGTATCGTTCTATCTTCCCAGAGGCTGGTGCATGATAGGGGATGTGATACACCCACTCAATGCCATGCTCTTTGGCCCAGGTGTCTATGAGGCTGTTTCGGAAATGAGTCCCGTTGTCCGACTCAATTCTCTCTGGGGTACCATGTCGCCACAGGACTTGCTTTTCAAGGCCCAGGATAGTGTTCCGGGCAGTGGCATGGGGCACAGGGTATGTTTCCAGCCATCCAGTGGTTGCTTCCACCATTGTGAGCACATAGCGCTTGCCTTGACGGGTTTGTGGCAGTGTGATATAATCAATCTGCCAGGCCTCCCCATATTTGTATTTCAGCCATCGCCCTCCATACCAAAGAGGCTTCACACGCTTGGCTTGTTTGATCGCAGCGCATGTCTCACATTCATGGATGGCCTGTGCAATAGTGTCCATGGTCAAGTCCACCCCTCGGTCACGAGCCCATCTATATGTCGCATCTCTCCCTTGATGGCCTGAGGAGTCATGGGCCCACCGAGCTATGAATAGTTCACCCTTACGTTGCCAGTCCAGATCCACCTGAGCCACTTCAATCCTAGCGGCCCGATCCACCTGCTGGTTGTTCTGATGTTCCTCCGTGGCCCGATTCTTCGGTACATGGGCATCTACATGGCGTACTTTCACAACCAGATTCTCTATCCGGGCAGCAATATCTTGCCATAGGTCAGCAGCCCAGATGGGTTTGCCTCTGCGCTGCCAGTTGCCCTGCTTCCACTGCTGTAACCACCCCCACAGAGCATTTGCCACCATCCATGAGTCAGTGTAGAGATAAAGTACTGGCCATTTTTCTCGCTCAGCAATGTCCAAAGCCAGCTGAATAGCCTTCACCTCTGCAAACTGGCTCGATTCACCTTGTCCTTCACTGGCTTCTGCAACCCGTCGTGTAGGACTCCACACAGCAGCCTTCCACTTTCGATGCTTTCCCACAATACGGCAGGACCCATCAGTGAACAGGGCATATTTCTTCTCATTTTCTGGCAGTTTATTATATGGTGGGGCCTCTTCTGCACGCGTCACCTCCTCCTCTGGTGACATTCCGAAATCCTTGCCTTCTGGCCAGTCCATGATCACTTCCAGAATTCCTGGGCGACTGGGGTTTCCCATTCGAGTTCGCTGCGTGATCAGTGCAATCCACTTACTCCATGTAGCATCGGTTGCATGATGTGTGGTGGGGACCCTTTCTTTGAACATCCAACCCAGCACCGGCAGTCGAGGTGCTAAGAGGAGCTGTGCTTCTGTACCAACTACTTCCGAAGCAGCTCGAACCCCTTCATATGCTGCCAATATCTCTTTTTCTGTTGGAGTGTAGCGGGCTTCGGATCCTCTGTATCCACGACTCCAAAACCCTAGGGGGGTCGACCTCGAGTCTCCCCTGGTGCTTTCTGCCAGAGGCTCCAGGTAGGGCCGTTCTCCCCGGCTGCGGTATAGAGCACATTTTTAACATCTTGTCCTGCCCGGACTGGCCCCAGGGCCACTGCATGGACTATTTCCTGTTTGATTTGTTCAAAAGCTTGTCGTTGCTCAGGACCCCATTTAAAATCATTCTTCTTCCGGGTTACTTGATACAGAGGGCTTGCAATTTGACTGTAATCTGGGATATGCATTCTCCAAAAACCCACAATACCTAAGAAAGCCTGTGTTTCCTTTTTACTAGTTGGTGGAGACATAGCTGCTATTTTGTTGATCACATCCATTGGAATCTGACGGCGTCCATCTTGCCATTTTATTCCTAAAAACTGGATCTCCTGCGCAGGTCCCTTGACCTTACTTCGCTTTATAGCAAAACCAGCGTTCAGAAGGATTTGGACTATTTTACTCCCTTTCTCAAAAACTTCTTCTGCTGTGTTTCCCCATACAATGATGTCATCAATGTACTGCAGATGTTCTGGAGCTTCACCCTGTTCCAGTGCAGTCTGGATCAGTCCATGGCAAATGGTGGGGCTGTGTTTCCACCCCTGGGGCAGTCGATTCCAGGTGTATTGGACGCCCCTCCAAGTGAAAGCAAACTGTGGCCTGCACTCTGCTGCCAAAGGGATTGAGAAGAATGCATTCGCTATATCAATCGTGGCATACCACTTGGCTGCCTTGGACTCCAGTTCGTACTGGAGTTCTAGCATGTCCGGCACGGCAGCACTCAGCGGTGGCGTGACTTCATTCAGGCCACGATAGTCTACAGTTAGCCTCCACTCTCCATTAGATTTTCGCACCGGCCATATGGGACTGTTAAAGGGTGAGCGAGTCTTGCTGATCACTCCTTGAACCTCTAGTTGACGAATCAGCTCATGGATGGGAATCAGAGAGTCTCGGTTAGTGCGATACTGCCGCCGATGCACCGTTGTGGTAGCAATCGGCACCTGTTGTTCTTTGACCCTCAACAACCCCACAACAGAAGAATCCTCCGAGAGACCAGGCAAGGCAGACAACTGTTTAACTTCCTCTGTCTCCAAAGCAGCTATGCCAAAGGCCCAGCGGTACCCTTTTGGGTCCTTAAAATACCCTCTCCTGAGGTAATCTATACCAAGGATGCATGGAGCCTCTGGGCCAGTCACAATGGGATGCTTTTGCCACTCATTCCCAGTTAGGCTCACTTCCGCCTCCAGTACAGTCAACTCTTGGGATCCCCCTGTCACCCCAGAAATACAAATGGGTTCTGCCCCTCTATAGCTTGATGGTATTAAAGTACACTGCGCACCCGTGTCCACTAGAGCCTTATACTCCTGTGGGTCTGATGTGCCAGGCCATCGAATCCACACCGTCCAATAAACCCGGTTGTCCCTTTCCTCCACCTGGCCGGAGGCAGGGCCCCCCTAATACTCGTCATAGTATCCATTACTCACTTCTTGCAGAAATGACTTGGAAGTTCCTTCAAGAGGATCAGAAGCAAGATCAGGCCTTCTGCTTTGTCTGGGGAACGGCCCACTGGAAACTGGGGCGGCACTTTTCCTGGAGGGATCCCCTTTTGTGGTTGTCCTTCCTTGCAACTCCTGTACCCGTGTCCGCAGGATCCAAGTAGGTTGTCCATCCCACTTCCTCATGTCCTCTCCGTGGTCCCGCAGGTAGAACCACAGGGTGCCTCGTGGTGTGTACCCTCTGTACTCTCTCTCTTGAGTGGGGAAATGCCTGCTTCTAATAGCTGAGACGCTGGCCCGTGCAGGTGGGGAGTAGAACATATTCTCTTCAAGTTGCTGGACCTTCCGGGACAGTTTCTCCACAGCTGAGACAAGGGGGGAAGAGAGACTTCCTTCATATCGCCGGAGCCGGCCAGCTACCTCATCCACCGTTGGTCCCTCTTCACCTTTCCATTCCATTACTGCCAGGGAGTTGGCATATGACGATGGTGCGCTCCGTACAAACTTTCGCCACATGGGCCTTGTGCATCGCACCTCATATGGGTCTGTGGGTAAGTCGGCATTGTCCAAGTCATAATAAATCATCTCCCGCACGGCTAATTCTCTCAGGTACTGGATACCTCTTTCCATGGTAGTCCACTTGCTTGGCTGACATACAACATCCTCACTGAAGGGGTACCTCTCCCTCACGCCTGACAGGAGTCGTTTCCAGAGGCTGAGGGCTTGGGTCTTCTTCCCAATTGCCTTGTCAATGCCGCCTTCCCTAGACAGGGATCCCAGCTGCCTGGCCTCCCTACCCTCTAATTCCAGGCTACTGGCCCCATTATCCCAGCACCGGAGCAGCCAGGTGACAATGTGCTCGCCTGAAAGTCGGCTGAAATCTTTTCGCATATCCCGCAGCTCACTCAAGGATAGGGATCGAGTAATTATCTCTGGTTCTGCCTCTTCCTCCTGCTCTCGTGATGGCCCTGGTTCATCATCATCTCTTACTAAGCGAACTGATTTCTTTGTGTACTTCTTCTTCTGTATGGGGGCAACTGATACCGGCACAGGTTGGTTCCCTGGTTCAGTGGCAGGGGCCGCCCCAGGGGCTGCAGCAGCCGCAGGGGCCGCCGGTCTGGTTTCCATCTCTTCCCCTTGAGGGTGCTGCATAATTCTGAGCAGTGCCTGGTAGATACTGGCCAGGGCCCAGCACAGCGCGGTGAGTTGTGCCTCTCTAGAATAGCCACAGCATTTTCCCTTCAAATATTCTACCACTTTATCAGGGTCCTGTAATTGTTCAGGGGTGAAGTCCCAGACCATTGGAGGTGAGTAGTTCTCTAGGTACCTGCCCATGCTCTCCCACATGCCATGCCACCCCTGACTATCCAGCCTCGGAGCAGATCTCCGGGTGGTAGTCTTAAATAGTCGCTTAACCCTAAACAAGACCTGGAACGTATTCAGGAGACATAGCACTAGGACCAGGCTGGTTTGAGTATTCCAAGGATATTCAAAATTCTCAAAAGCTGTCATACCTGACCCGAAGGAGAAAAGGGAGGCAAAAGGGCTGGGGAAACTATTAACAAATTCTGAGAGACGGTGTCCAATGTACGGACAGGACAACAAAACCACATAAACACCCCAAAATAGCCGTCTGAACAGTGATGTTATCATATCATAAACAGATATCGCACAGGACAGCAGAATGATAATCCTCATCCCTCTTCCAGACATGGTAAACAGCATCGCAGGGAGTACATAAGCCATATAGGAATTTATGTAACACAGCCATGAGAACAAACCAAGCAACATGATGACCAGTGACTACTTACCTAATAAAATAAATGCATACAAGAAAAAAAAAACCAAAACCGTTTTTTCCACGTTCTAGTTGGATTCTGTCGTTATCTCAACCCTTCAAGCCCCACGTTGGGCGCCAAAAAGGACTGTCGTGGTTTAGCCTCAGATGGCAACAAAGAACCACGTGCCGCTCGCACGTGCCTTCCTAATACAGGAAGGATCGTAAGAAAAGGCAAGACTCTTGGGTTGGGACAAAGGCAGTTTAACAGAACAGCAAAGGGAACAGGCAAACAACAACAACAACACGGATAGGGGAATATACAAACGCGATTACGGAACCGCCGCTCCCCGCCGCTCGCCGACCGGCCGGACCCTGGACGCCCCAGCCCGCTTTTAAGCAGCAACTTCCTGCCCCCTCCCCCGGCAGCTCAGGGTGGGCGTGGCTCACATGGCATGGAATACCAGGAAAAGTTAACCCTATCCCCACCGGAACCAGGACAGTATGACAAAGAAATGTGCCTGACCCCTCCCCAAAGGTATTTTGTGTTCTAGGCATTGTCCTTCCCCATCAGCACACATGCCTGCTTTAATTGTTACTCGCATATAGTAAGCCCAAAGAATAAGAGCATTTGTGGAGAATTTTATAGCAGCAGGTTGATTAATTTGCTGAGAAAGTGGATTTTAATACCTGAAACTGTGACAAGATCTTTCTTATAATGGTGCTGTGCAGTAGTAGGGAGTTCAACAGAAAATTTTATAGTAGTCTTGTGAGAGAGAGTGTGTGTATGTATGAGGCAATGGAGGTTTTAAAGAACAATATTTTACAAAACAAGAATAGTATAGATTATTCTTTATACAGATAATATTAACAGGATGAGAATTTGTTGTTATACATTGGAATATAGTAAAATGTCCATTATCTTGTAACTCTTTCCTATATGCCCCTTTCCACCTGCAGTGCAAACTGCTTCATGCTCATCTCTGCAAGCTCTGGGACAGCCAAATTCCTGAGAAGTTATCATGGGCTCACAGTACCAACAACTACCTTTTTAACCTCACATGTAATGCATAAAGAAAATAAATGCTTGCTGTTGCAGGGTTTTGAAAGGCAATGCTGTCTTGGCAGATTAGGCCAGATACTTTTTGTGCAGATGATGTAAGAACAACAGGATTCACTGTAATGAATACACTTGCTGCTCCTAGTCCACCAGTTCTGTATGCTCTTCAAGATAGCGCATTCAAAAATACAGCAGCAATTTCATCATTCAACAATGAACCAGTCAGTCACAGCCTGTTTTGGTGATTTCATCTACACAAACTTTGTCTCACTTCTGGAATCCTTCAGCTTGCTCTTAATGACAATGGTGACTTTGGCAGATCCTTGAGGATTGTTTAGCTTCAACAGTATACTTTATTCTTATATTTTTATTTCCATTGTTTGCATGCTATTATTTTATATGACAATCTCTAAGGTTGTTACTTCTGACAACTCATAATATTAATCTCCCTCCAACAGCTCTTCCTGTGCAAGGACCAGTAGTTTCCTCTTCACTGGAATACACTAAGAAACAGCATATTGTGGCAAAAAATGGCCACTGTATTTCAGTTTAAAAAAAAAAAAAGACAGATTTGTGTGCATGTATACTTCATCATTAATTTATTTCTCATTGTTTTTCAGTGTTCAGTTTCAGTATCATGAAACAAAGTTTACTACTTTACATCTGTGATAAGCAATCACTTAATTTCTTGACACAATTTTTTGAAAACATGGACACACAAAAAAAAGTGTTGCTAATACCATCTGATTGATCGTTAGTTTCTAAAACCACTTTAATGCCAGAACAGAATGTAACTTCTTGTGGCCATAGCCAAGTTTCAGCTCTTCACACACTTCCCTCTCCCCTTCCTTTATCCAAGCTAGAATATATATAAATATATATATATGTGTATATCTCATCTGGCATCACCCTCTGTACAAAACTACTGCAATGTATTTAAAGGACTTGTTCCTGAAACCTGTTTTAGTAAAATAAATGTCTAATTAAAATAGCTATGTGCTACACAGTAAGCTATTCAGTATATCGCTGTAGTCCGTTTTTGAGAACCAACAAGTTCAAAGGATAAATTTTGCCACAGAACTTTGGAATTTCAAGTTAAAGCTCATATTCTGTTTGGCATTCTGACAAAAGTGAACTTTGCTTGAATTCTGATGAAAAATTGATGAAAATTGAATTTGCTTATATTCTTTGCTTCTTTTAGAAGAAACTGTTGTTACTGTTGTGGAGGAAGCTAAAGTCTTGATCCACTGGAAACAGGCAGTTTTATGATTTAACTGAGTTGTTAACATTAATTTAATCCAAACCTACAAATTTAGCTATGGAATTCTTTTTAGCTCTAAGGTTAAGTTATAATTTGTTTAGCTGCATGATTAAGGGAATATGCTTTTGATGAAAATCTACACGTTTTATAATAAACACTTATTTCTTCAGTCATTAAATAAGTAACAGATCAGTAAAGCTATCAAAGGAATATTTTAACACATTGCCCTTCCTAAATAATTTGCACTTAGCAAATCAGCATTTGTTTCAACAGTTGCAATCCTGGTATATATTGACCACTGTCACATTGCAGTCTGCAGTCTTGATGAATAGCTTCCATTTCTCCTTCATATATCTTATTTGTGACTACACACAAATAATCATCAGATTATCAAGCTGTGTTGCAAATGGAAGGTAAATACTAGTAATACAATCGCCACCATGGACGCTATTGTTCTAGTAAGAAAACAACTCCCATTTGTATTTGTTAACTATATTCAGCTGACTTTTTTCTTGTTGTTTTAAAGTTTATAGGGAGAGGCAATAACATTTTTTAGGCCAACTGATGATAGAGTTTCCTTTGAAAAAAACCACCAAATCAACAGAAAAACTGAAAACAGACATCTATCCTCAGTACTTTTAATACTCTAAATTTCTCTCTGTTTTAAGATAAATTTCTTGTTTTTGTAGTTCTAATCTAGGTCCATGGAAATGTCTCCCATATTGAAATAAAATTGCTAAAACCAAAGTATTTCAGTGCCATCAGAAGGCAGTTAAAAACTAGTGGCTTAATCAATTCCATGTTTGATTGCAACTTGTTCATGAGTTAGAAGTTATTTAATTGAAAACGACTAAAATCAGAACAGAAATTTCTTTTTCCCAGTGCTTATCTGAAAATTTTCAGTGTCTCCATTTGATAGATTGACCAGAATGATATTCTAGACTCTTTACAACCCAAGTTCAGAATATGATTTGTAAGTCACTGCCAACTTTTAGACATTTTTTACTTCTGAGAAAATTCTTTGTCTGTGATGTTTCATACTTATATTATAAAATACTGGTTTGGCTTAACTGCATTGTGTGGCAGAAACACTTTTCTTCCATCTCCAGAGCATCATCAACTCTGATGACAACAAACCAATTTCTATTCCCATTCTGAAAAATTTTTTGGCTGTGCATTGGGCAGGATTTACAGATGAAAGGAAACTGGCTGAATAGAAACCTTCAGGTAAGCCTTCCCTTTTGTCTTCATGCTGAAATGTACTTTGATTATAGGAAGAGGCTCATTCTTTACGTATGGCCCTGTGAACCAAAATATGCTTTATAGATACATTTATCTTCTAACATTGCCTGAAGACAAAGCTATAGAGAAAACTCTCATCAAAAGAAAAATGTGTCAGTTGCTAAAATCGTGTATGCTCAACTTGGTGGTGCTTGTTTTTCTGTCTAGTAGACTAGCTGGTTTTATTAATATTGAAGACAACTATACTCTGCTATGAGATTATTAGTGCTCTGAAAGTGAACAGCATCCAAAGCAAGACAATGCTTTGTTCGGAATATATCCAGCTCTTACCACTTATTTTACAAAAAGAATAATTTAACACAGAAATGGCTCCTAAAATGATTTGGGAAATGGCAAATCAATGGCATGAGAGGTGATTAAGCAAAATTTGATGTGTTTAGTTTAGTAATCAAAGGCTAAAAGGGAATCTGATTAAGTATTATAATTCAAAAAGCACTTACCAGAGAGGTTAAAATTTTTTGCTAAGTGGAAAGGTGTATGAACTGATTATAAATGAAACTAGTCTGGAAATAGGAATAGAAAAATCAGTATTTCAGTGATGAGCCATTCTGGACTGGTCTTTGAAAGGCAATAAGGACCACAAGGAATATAACGTTTCATGCTAGCAACTCACAAGTGTGTAAGTGTGATTTGATGACAGGATAGAAGTCATCCTGCTGTTGAAAATTAAAACTTGTGATTTGTATCTTTGGGTGGTTAACTTCTTGTATCTGTATAACAGAGGCCTGAAAGGAGACTGCATTTCCATATATGTTTTTTTCCCTGTATTTTGAATACTTTAATCCTGCCAGCTGTTTACCTGCAGGGGCTAGAGAGATTTACATTTGCCCTCAGTGCATAATTTGGCTCTTAGGGAATGAGAGTAGGCAGGGTTACTTTCTTTTGAAGCATCAGACAATGGCCACAGAAAATGACTGCATATTGGGTCAGAATTAACTGGTATTTTTGTGATATTGAAAAGAAACCTTTCTTGGCCCTGCTCAATTGTTTAGGAAGACCCTGATTGTCAGGTTTGGAGTAATGTGGATTCCTCTCCACAAATTCAGTGTGTTGACAGAGCCTTTTTTGTTGATAAAGTCTTTTTTGTTTTCTGCCTTTCTATGTGGTGTCAGGCAGTGCTTACTTTCTAGGATTCCCTAGGCACTTTCTTTTAACAAATGCCCCACTATTGCTAAGGCTATGGTTGGGACATTGGTGAAGTATTTAATTTTTCCTATTTTACTCTCACATATTATCCTTTCTGATGATTTTTTTGTCTTTATAATGAATATTTTGGGTTATTTATAGAGTGACAGAAACTTTTATATAGGGTTTTGAGTTTTCATAGCATGGTTGTGTACTTAGGGCACTCAGAGCAGATATTTTTGTAGACAGCAGTGGAATATCTATTCATGGTTGGCTGTGATTGATTCCAGGTCCCTCCAAAGATCTATGTTTCTTAATATTTAAGTTCACCAAATAGTTGTTGAATCTCTGTGACTGGTGACTAGTTAGAATATGTTTGATGTCCTAAAGAACATTAAACATAGGGAATTGTTCTGTATGTTCTTTACCTGAACATACTGAAAACATGCAGTTTACAGTGGAGATGTGAGGAGAAACAACTGGACTCCAGACGATCCAATGTGAATCAACAGAAGCCGTTTATTAAGCACAGATCATCATCTTTTATACCCTGTGTTGTAGCCGTACACACGACTCGCTTATTTCTGATTAGCTAGTTACACTGTCCACGCGCTGTCCATGCAGTTCATTCACACATCAGATTGGTTACAAGAATTCGCATAGTAAATTGTTTAGTCATTAGCACAACATGTTTTCTACCTTCTCAGTTCCTGTTTTTCCCATGTACTAATTCCATCTTCTACCACCTGTTTTGCTCTTAATCTAATCTCTCATAGTAGGGAGGCTGGCTCACATGGCCATTTTCTCTCAGATACATTCCTACAATACCCCCTTTTTCTTCTTGAGCCAGCCAGACCTTATGCATGGCATTTTCTATCATGTCAGTCACTTTGCGGAGAACACACGAGGCTACCATAATCAATAATAATATAACCAACAATAGCATGAGCCCTTGCTTTAGTAAGTCTGATAACCATCCCATTATACCCCATGAGCTTAACCAATCATCGAAACCATTTTTGACCACTTTTAATTTGGACATGTTATCCTTCAGATCCCGTAACTGCTTATGAATGGATGATGAGTGGTCAGAAAGGTTCATACAACACATACCTTCAAAATCTTCACATCCATGACCCTGAGCCAACAGCAAAAAATCAATAGCCACTTGATTTTGCAACGTAGCATGTCGAATGCTATCAGCATCAGTAAGCAAGCTAGATATGATTTTAGTTGTAAGGTTTATCTGTTTACTTGCCCAACACCCTAATCTTTCTAATATCTCCTAGGGCTTTCCCTGCCGCAACCCCGGGGGCTAGCAAGGATGTTACAACCATAGTGGGCAGATCCCAAAACTGGACTTCTTCATTACATGTCAAATCAAGGGTCACGACAGATCATTTCGACCGTGCATGCCAATTCATCACGTTCCACACCGTGGTGTTCAATAAATCTTTCAGTGACGGCTTAAACATGGTCAATTTACCTATATAACATGGTCCTCCCACAGGTCGCACAGGAACACCTTGCCAGGTGTGATCACCACAAATCAAAAATAATCCTGGGGGTAAGGCCTTTGCCAAATCATTGTTCCAATGATTCCCCACCCCTGTGGTGTCTCCACAAAAGTTCACTAGGGTCGTGTTAAATGTTGGGTAAACTGAATTGAATCCTGCTGTATTAAAAGGAGCCAAAATACCAAGGGTTCTTAATTTTGTGCTCAGCTGCAGTGCTTTGCTCCCAAAGAAGACACAAGACCTGTTACGTGGAATGGAACCGAGCAAATCAAGTTCTTGTGGTGGGACAGGGGCAGTGATGTTAAGTGAATTAATAATTAGACCAGTCAACGCCGCCAGTCCTATAAATTTTGTACTATTGTGCTGACAGAGTGTATTGTATATGGCTGGGATGGACACCTTGTTGATCTGATTACAAGCTTGTTCTAACGTCAATTTCAACACAGACGCATTCCGAATGTACCCAGAAAAAACTTGGGGGTCATATATGGGGACTCCTATTAAACATGTTCGAAAAGGATCCCCTGGGGTTGCCATAGATAGGCAAAAGGAATCTTGCCCCGTCTGATTAGCTATTGTCACCCATATGTTTTCTCGGGGCGTGATAGGTACTGCAGGATGGCAGCTGCAAATTCCGATCACAAGGATAAGCCCGACACTAATTCCCAGTGGCATCTTCAAATATCAGTACCCTTGCCCTTCTTTCTGCGCTGTAGATGACCGAACCTGTTGCTACAGTGACGTACTACCTGTTCCCACTGGTCCTCCGGAACTGACCAAACCTCTGTCAGCAGCACTGTGCAACAGCACTATACGCCACACACCCTGACCAGTCCTTGTGAATGGTAGGCTTCCCTAATCTCCTGTTGCTTAACCAGCTTGTGTTGAGGTGAACCTGGCTCTATATGCCCTGTTGCAATAGCTAAATGAATTAAACCCGTCACCTTACTTTTAGTTCCTTATTAAAACACACAGCACACCCAGTCACCTTACTTAGTTCCTTATTAAAACACACAGCTCACTGGATTAAAACACACAGCACACCAGGCTGCAGCGCGTGGTCTTTTATACCACCACCGGCCTTGACAATCCTCACAAGGCACAAGGATCCATGGGTCACAGTTACACACCTAGGGCACTGCACTTCTTCAGCCCTCACAGTCGTTGTTGGTGTTGTGGGGTAACTCATTCGAATCTGTCTGCTCAAACCAGGGCTTTATCCACTTGGCTGGTACCCATCTGGTTCCGGCATCCACAGCAGCTGCCGCGCCGGGGACATGGTCCTTTTAAATCCCCCCCCGGGGGCCTGGCCGGTCCCACCGCCGCCGTCTCCTGCCTCCTGCGTCGCTCTGGCTTCATATCTTGTAAGGTCGATAACACCAACCACCATGTCGTCGCTAATGGTGATGCCTCTTTCTCTCCTTTACTTATCACTTCCCACAGTTTTTTCCCAAGAGCCTCCCATATTTCTGATTTAAAAGCTGTCTGGGGCTCTGGTGCGAATCCGTTCTCTCTGCAGCAGGTTAACAACCTTCGGAGCATACGCTCATCGTATCTCACCCCTCTCTTAGAGAGGATATGCAGGAGAAGTCTTAATATAGCCCCTTCTTCTTTTGTTACTTGTTGCCCCATCTCCTGCCCCGGCTGCTCACCTCTCTCTGGGTGTCCGTGGCCACGTCGTCTGTTTCCTCTATTCCGGATTGCCGCCCAATCCGCCCGGTCTCAGTCCAGCTGAGCCGTCCTCCAGCCAGTGGATCTCCTTCTGGGTCTTCCGCCCCTCGCGTTCCGTTGCTCAAGCCAAGCACCGATCAGTATCACGTTGGGGTCACCATCTGAGGAGAAATAACTGGACTCCAGATTATCCAACGTGAATCAACAGAAGCCGTTTATTAAGCACAGATCATAGAATCATAGAATTGCTGAGGTTGGAAGGGACCTTTAAGATCATCGAGTCCAACCTTTAGCCTACCCTGACAAAAGCCACTTCTAAACCATGTCCCTAAGTGCCCCATCTACCCTTTTTTTAAACACCTCCAGGGATGGTGAATCCACCACCTCCCTGGGCAGCCTATTCCAATGTTTAATAACCCTTTCAGTGAAAACATGTTTCCTAATATCCAATCTAAACCTCCCCTGACGTAACTTGAACCCATTTCCTCTTGTCCTATCACTTGTCACCAGGGAGAAGAGGTCAGCCCCCATCTCTCTACAACCTCCTTTCAGGTAGTTGTAGAGGGTGATAAGGTCTCCCCTCAGCCTCCTCTTCTCCAGGCTAAACAACCCCAGCTCCCTCAGTTGTTCTTCATAAGGTTTGTCCTCCAGACCCCTCACCAGCTTTGTAGCCCTTCTCTGGACACGCCCCAGCACCTCAATGACCCTCTTGTAGCGAGGGGCCCAAAACTGAACGCAGTACTCGAGGTGGGGCCTCACCAGTGCCGAGTACAGGGGGATGATCACTTCCCTAGTCCTGCTCACCGCACTGTTCCTGATACAGGCCAGGATGCTGTTGGCCTTCTTGGCCACCTGGGCACACTGCTGGCTCATATTCAGCCGGCTGTCAACCAACACCCCCAGGTCCTTTTCTGCCGGGCTGCTTTCGAGCCACTCTGCCCCTATCCTGTAGCGCTGCGTGGGGTTGTTGTGACCCAAGTGCAGGACCAGGCACTTGGCCTTGTTGAACCTCATACCATTGGCCTCAGCCCATTGGTCCAGCCTGTCCAGATCCCTCTGCAGAGCCAACCTACCCTCAAGCAGATCAACACACCCACCCAGCTTAGTGTCATCTGCGAACTTACTGAGGGTGCATTCGATCCCCTCCTCCAGATCATCGATAAAGATATTAAAGAGAACTGGCCCCAATACTGAGCCCTGGGGAACAGCACTCGTGACTGGCTGTGGGAAACCATATCAAAGGCCTTACTAAAGTCCAGGTAAACAACATCCACGGCCTTTCCCTCATCCACCAAACGGGTCACCTTGTCATAGAAGGAGATCAGGTTTGTCAAGCAGGACCTGCCTTTCATGAACCCATGCTGATTGGGTCTGATCGCCTGGTTGTTCTTCATGTGCTGCATAATGGCACTCAGTATGATCTGTTCCATGACCTTCCCAGGCACTGAGGTCAGACTGACAGGCCTGTAGTTCCATGGATACTCCTTCCTGCCCTTCTTGTGGATGGGTGTCACATTTGCTAGCCTCCAGTCAAATGGGACCTCCCTGTTTTGCCAGAATTGCTGATAAATGACGGAAAGTGACTCAGTGAACACTTCCGCCAGCTCCCTCAGTACCTTCGGGTGCATCCCATCCGGCCCCACAGACTTGTGTATTGTCTAGGTGTTGGAGCAGGTTCCTCACCATCTCCCTTTTGAATACGGGGGCTTCATTCTGCTCCCCGCCCCTGTCTACTAGCTCAGGGGTCTGGGTACTCAGGGAATAACCAACTCTACTACTAAAGACTGAGGCAAAGAAGGCATTAAGTACCTCAGCCTTTTCCTCATCCTTTGTCACTATGTTCCCATCTTCATCTAATAAAGGATGGAGATTCTCCTCAGTTCTCCTTTTGTTACTAATGTATTTATAGAAACTCTTTTTATTGTTCTTACCATCCAAAGCCAGGTTAAGTTCTAGTTGGGCTTTGGCCCTTCTAATTTTCTCCCTACATAGCCTTACAACATCTTTGTAGTCTTCCTGAATGGCCTGCCTCTTCTTCCAAAGGCCATAAACTCTCCTTTTTTCCCTGAGCTGTATCCATATCTCTCTGTTCAGCTAGGCCGGTGGTCTTCCCCGTCGGCTCATCTTTTGGCATATCAGGACAGCCTGCTTGTGTGCCTTAAAGATTTCTTTCTTGAAAAATGACCAGCCTTCCTGGACTCCTTTGCCCTTCAGGACTGCCTCCCAAGGGACTCTGTCAACCAGGCTCCTGAAAAGACCAAAGTCTGCCCTCTGGAAGTCCATGGTGGCAGTTCTGCTGACCCCCTTCCTTGCTTCTCTGAGAATCAAAAACTCTTATCATTTCATGATCGCTGTTCCCAAGATGGCCTCCAACTGTCACATCCCCTACAAGTCCTTCTCTGTTTACAAACAGCAAGTCCAGTAGGGCTCCTTCCCTAGCTGGTTCCCTCATCAGCTGTGTCAGGAAATTATCCCAAACACACTCCAGGAACCTCCTAGACTGTTTCCTCTCAGCTGTATTGTGTTCCCAGCTGATATCTGGTAGCTTGAAGTCTCCCACCAGGACAAGGGCCAGTGATTTTGAGATTTCTCCCAGCTGCTTGTAGAATATTTCATCTACCTCTACATTCTCCCCCTCTGCTCTCGTACGAAGACACACTGAGAGAGCTGGGGTTGTTCAGCCCCAGTGATGATCAGTCGAGATGGAGAGCGGTGACAAGTGGTGGCCCTCAGGGATCTGTACTGGGACCGGTGCTGTTTAATATCTTCATGAATGAGGGCTCCAGCCCTCTGATCATACTTGTGGCCCTCCTCTGGACGCACTCCAACAGGTCCATGTCCTTGTGCTGAGGGCTCCAGACCCCACAGTATTCCAGGTGGGGTCTCACGAGAGGGGGAGAATCACCTCTCTGGATCTGCTGGCTGCTTTTCTTTCGATGCAGCCCAGGATGCAATTGGCCTTCTGGGCTGCAAGCGCACATTGTTGGCTCATGTCCAGCTTTTCATCCACCAGTACCCCCAAGTCCTTTTCCACAGGGCTGCTCTCTATCACATCATCCCCCAGCCTATACTGATAATGAGGATTGTCCCAACCCAAGTGTAGGGCCTTGCACTAGGCCTTGTTGAAATTCATGAGGTTTGCACAGGCCCACCTCTCAAGCCTGTCCAGGTCCCTCTGGATAGCATCCCATCCCTCAGGTATGTCGACCGCACCACTCAGCTTGGTGTCATCTGCAAACTTGATGAGGGTGCACTCGATCCCACTGTCTAAATCATTGATGAAGATATTAAACAGCAC
This sequence comes from Larus michahellis, assembly GCF_964199755.1. Lineage (NCBI taxonomy): Eukaryota > Metazoa > Chordata > Aves > Charadriiformes > Laridae > Larus > Larus michahellis. Next base: position 17,333,594 of record NC_133929.1, on the reverse strand, counting down.
TGGTCCCAGTACAGATCCCTGAGGGACACCACTTGTCATCCCTCTCCATCTGGACATCAAGCCATTGACCACCACCCTCTGGATGTGACCATCCAGCCAGTTCCTTATCCACCAAACAGTCCACCCATCAAATCCATATCTCTCCAACTTAGAGAGAAGGATGTTGTGGGGGATAGTGTCAAAGGCCTTGCAGAAGTCCAGATAGATGATATCCGTTGCTCTCCCCTTGTCCACTGATGCAGTCACTCCATTGTAGAAAGCCACTAGGTTGGTCAGGCAGGACTTGCCCCTGGTGAAGCCATGCTGGCTGTCCTGAATCACCTCCCTGTCCTCCATGTGACTTAGCATAGCTTCTAGGAGGATCTGTTCCATGATCTTCCCAGGCACAGAGGTGAGGCTGACAGGGCGGTAGTTCCCAGGGTCCTCCTTTCTACCCTTTTTAAAAATGGGTGCGATGTTTCCCTTTTTCCAGTCACCAGGGACTTCACCTGACTGCCATGACTTTTCAAATATCATGGCAAGTGGCTTGGCCACTACATCAGCCAATTCCCTCGGGACTCTGGAATGCATCTCCTCAGGTCCCATGGACTTGTGTATATTCAGCTTCCTCAGGTGGTCATGAACCTGATCTTCACTTACAGTGGGAGGGACTTTGTCCCCCAGGTCCCTGTCTTGCGGTCCTTCAACTAGGGAGGCGTGAGGAGAGAGGCTGGCAGTAAAGACTGAGAACCTCGAGACTAAAGACTGAGAACCTGTTGAGAACCTCGGCCTTCTCCTCGTCTCTTGTTACCAGTTTGCCATTCTTGGTCATCAGGGAGGGTACGCTTTCTTTGACCTTCCTTTTCTGGTTGACGTACCTGTAGAAGCCCTTCTTGTTATTCTTAGCATCCCTTGCCAAGTTCAGCTCCAGCTGCACCTTGGCCTTCCTGACCTCATCCCTACATAACCGGGCAGCAGGTGTCCTCTTCTCAGGACACCTGATGCTGCTTGAACTGCCTGTGCAGTTCCTTCTTGCCTTTTAGTTTGACCAGCAGGTCCCAGCTCAGCCATGCTGGTCTCCTCCCTTTCTTACTTGATGTCCTACACCTGGGGATCGAGAGCTCTTGTGCTCTATGGAAAGTGTCCTTGAAGATCTGCCTACTCTGTTCTGCCCCCTTGTCCCTGAGGACCATTTCCCAGGGGGTCCTATTGACTAACTCCTTGAAGAGCTGGAGGTTTGCTTTCCTAAAATTCAGGGTCCTGACTAGGCTCCTCATCTGGCACATATCCCTCAGGACCGTGAACTCCACCAGTGTGCAGTCACTGCAGCCCAGGCTGCCTCCAATCTTGACATCCCTGATGAGCTCACTCACATTGGTGACTATGAGGTCCAGTCTGGCTAAGGTTGAGAGCACGACCTTCTGCCAGGTGGAGACTGTAGCTAAGCTCCTTCCAAGAGGGTGATGACCACCCTTGTCGCAATGCTCCCAGGTGACGCCCTGGGTGACGCCCGCTCGCTGCTTGCTTAGTGCGCAGCGACTATGTCACTGTGCTCCTGAAAGGCTTCTTTTATGAGGGGGGGAATGGTCCCAGCATGCCTCGTTTAGATCTGCTGCCAGGGGTGCTGGCTCCACCCCATGCCTCCACAGCAGCCCACCCAGGAGCTGCTGGGTACCAGCCTGGGCTAGCCGCTTTTCCCGGCTTCAAAAAGTTCCCAAAGGAGCCCCTTGCCGGCCCTTTTTGACGAGGTTCCCTTCCCCAGTGCGGACTTACCTGCACTGGAGCTGGTCTCCTCAGTGAGTGACCGTTGGTGCCTTTACACAACTCGTTGGGTTAAGGACCGCTGTTCTCTCGGGTCATCAGTGGTCAAAAATACCCTGGGCCCCCAATACCCCCGTGCCTCATCTTCTGACAATAAAACCCGGTCTCTGCTGGTCAATGATACCCTCCATACATATTCAGTCTTGGTTTCTTGAGCTAGTCTAGTATATTTTTCCAGGATTTTTGATAGTTCAGCTGCTGAATATGGTACCGTTCAGATGGTAACTTGTGGGTCTCCTCCCGCCTGACCGTTACCAGTAGTCTCGGTCTTAATTAGAGGTCTCAACATTGCTTCCTCATTTTTGGGGTAGAAAATTTCTCAGCTCATCTCTAACTCCTTTGTCAGATACAAGGGTCTATCAGCAAATTTTGACAGACTCCTAAATCCTGGTTCACTATCCGGGATAGAGTTAAGATCCGTCTGGTCATGGGTTTCTTGTTCATTCTCCTCTAGTTTGGACTGTAAGATTTTTTTTCTCGGTCCAGGGCATCCACCGGAGCCACGTGGAGTTGCTGAGTGGTGTTACGCTCAGTGGCTAATTGGCTTTGAAAAATTTCAATTTCCTCTTGCAAGGACTTGACTGTTTTAGTAACATCACATTCCTCAGCCAATTGATCCTGGAGAACTTTTACCCGATCTTGCAAGGATCTGATTGTCTTCCCTTCTGCTTGCCTGGTCAGGTGTCTATCCTTTTGGGCTGCGGTCAGTGCTGCCCCTAATACAGCACACACTATAGCTTTTCCTTTACCTGACCGCAACCTTTGCTCTTTCGCAAGGGTAGTGATACAACTTGCCACTGCTTCTGGATTATGCCAATTATCATGGGCCCAGACGATTCCTGGTGGAGTAGGACACACCTTGTACGCCTTCAATTTCTCAAGAATTGAGGAGCAGTCAAGCACCGACATTTCCCGGGCAGTCATGGCTTGCTACTGCTCGAACCTCTCCCGGCTTCTAGCTAAGAGATCACTTCCTGGTTCTCCCTGTCCATGTTCGTCGGATGGAGAATTGGTATCCCTTAGGACCTTCCAACACCTCAGTGTTGTCCTGTCCATGATGCCAATTTAATGTCATGCCCCACTCAGAAGAGGGGCAGGGGGGAATAAGTGACTCAGATTCGCAAATCCCCAGCGATGTGGACTAAGGTGAGACAACTCTCAAGGTCCATATACAAACATATATTAGATTCCCACAGTGATTAATATATGTCTTAACTAGGTCCACGATAATTGGTTAGGTATATAATAAATTACGGCAAGCGGTAAGGTACACCTTGTGTTACTTAACAACTCTAAGAGAAAAGAGAAACAGAGGGATAGAGAGGGGGAGAGAGAGAGAGAGTGAGATGGATCACCAGTCCTGGTTCCAGCATTGGTCCAGCCAACAGGGGGGTCTCTGGTTCGTAGGAGTGCTCCTCTGCAGATCCCCTCCAGTGGCACTTATCTTCCCCCTTTATGTTTGTATGTATACATATCAGTATGACCCGTCTTACTGCCACGGTGTCAGTTTTGTCTCAGGTTCCCTCTGACCCCTGGTGACGTGCAGCATGATTTGGGTGGAGAGATGAGTGCTATAGTCATATATGTTTAGCGTGACCTCTATAATCTTCATTAGCATATACAGGGGGGTCAACTTTAATATGTATTTTGCAGATAATGAGGCAAAGGTCATTCATTGGACACTGTCCTGGTTTGAGGTAAAACAGAACCAACTTTCTGTTCAGTAATTTTATTTTCTTAGCTAGGCCTCTTCTAACTCTGAAATTAACAGCGCATTGTGTCTGAAATGGTTCATTCAGAGTGATAAGACAGTTTGTGCCAAGGAATGGCATGCAGAGAGGCTCTTGCTTATACTTATTGCTATAACAACCAAGGTCAGCTAATTTCGTTATTTGCCCCATTGGAGGGTCGGAAGCGGAAAAGCGTAGAGGGGTCCCACCTGCGGGGAGGAGCAGACAGGACAGGTGACCCAAAACTGACCAACAGGGTATTCCATCCCATCTGCCCCATGCTCAGTATAAAAGCTGAGGGATCAAAGGGTCAACTCTCTTTCTTCAATGGCTGACGTCTGAGGAGGACCCTGTCTGTTCATCTGCCTTTGATCCCGATCCATGTGTTCCTGACTCCAGCTCTGGAACCCAGTTCCCACCCATCGCTGAGTCCAGCCTGGGACATCCCCAGTGCCTGCTGGTGACGTCATCCTGGGAGCTTAATACGGTTTTGTATATACTGTATCTATTTCATTATTTTCCTTTTTACTTTATTATTAGTATTTCATTAGTTTAGTTTCTTCTAAACTCGTAAATCTCTCTTTATCTCTCCTCCTCCTCTCCTTGGAGCGAGAGGCTGGGGGGGAGCATCTGCCGCCGGCCATTGGCCAATTTGGCCAAAACCACGACAGATTTATTGGCGCCCAACGTGGGGCACGAACGAAGCTCTGATAGATTGCCTGAACAGTTTGAATTCCTACTTGTTCAGGGAGAACAGAAAGTTTACACCATGTTGTTCTTACATGAAATCTTGTATCGTGTCCTTAGAGACTTTTGTATGAAGTTAATTGATGCAGTGGGGATTAACTGGTCAAATATATTGCATGGTTTATTTCTTCTCTGTGTTTGGATGTGATGGTCTAAGCGTGACATGTTGGTGTGGATTTGCCTTCAGATTTATAAAATAATTGCTTGGATAACGATTCTACCTGCATATCTTGGGCATCACGTGATGGAATCTTTTACTAATTACACTTTTGGGATGGATTCTTTTACTAATTACACTCTTGGTCTTACCTGGGGAAAGTTTACTTTGTCTTTTGATGATTATGCCAATGTGACAGTAACAGAATCAGGGGATGAAAAACCTTTAGGCTGTTTAGAGAGTGAACGTTACTTTCATTCGTACGTGATTCTGTTGTCGGTTTTCCTGAACGTGTTGCAGGGGTGGTTTATTGTTAAATATCAGTGGAGGAGTGAGTATTATGTAACATCTGATATTGCTACTCAAACCTCATGGCCAAAGTCAAAGATAGCAAAAATTCAGACAATTCTGCCACTAAAAGCCACAGCAGAAACTCAGACAGCCCCGCCTCCAAAAGCCACAGCAGAAATTCAGACAACCCCCCCACTGAAAGCTGCAGTAGGAATTCAGACAACCCCCCCACTGAAAGCTACAGCAGAAACTCAAACGACTCAGATTGCTGCTCAAGCCACAACACAGACACAAACAACGCCACCGGCCCCGATAGCGGCATCGGCTGCCCCCCCACAGGCCCCGGCGAAAGCCACGCCTCCGCCCGCACAGGCGAAAGCCACGACTCCGGCCATAGCGACACCGGCGCCAGCGGCTGCCCCCCCACAGGCCCCGGCGAAAGCCACGGCACCGGCACCAGCTCCGGCAAAAACCACGGCACCGGCACCAACACCGGCCCCAGCCCTGGCCCTGCCCATGCCGGCACCGGTCATTCCGCAGCCTGTGGTCAAAGTCACTCCACCGCCTGCCCCCCCCACGCCTGTATCGCCAGCCCCTCCCTCGCCCGCAGCGGCACCGGCTGCTCCAGCCCCGACAAGGAGCACGGTCACTGCTCCGGCTGCTCCGACAACGAGCGCTGCCGCTACCCAAACTCCACCAGAACCGGCACAAGTTGCCCCGGTGACCAGGAAGCAGAAAAAGTTAGCTCGTTCCCTTGCCTCTGACGACAGAGACCAGCCCAAGCCAGACAGCGTAGGAGAGGGTCCTTCTCAGGCAGACAAAGGAAAACGTCCTGCTAAATCAGATCCAGGAGAGGGTCCTTCTCAGCCAGTGTTAACACAGGATGAGGACTCAGATGCAGAGATAATCATTAAATCCTTTTCTATGAAGGATTTGTGAAATATGAGAAAGGACTTTAGTCGTCATGAAGGGGAGACACTGGTCTCCCGGTTGCTCCGATGCTGGGACAATGGAGCTGATACCATAGATTTAGATGGCAGAGAAGCTAAGCAGTTGGGAAACCTGTCCAAAGATGCAGGTATTGATAAAGCGATTGGGAGACAGGCAGACACCCTCAGTCTCTGGAGGCGACTGCTAGCAGCTGTGAAGGGCAGGTACCCCTTTAAGGATGACATTGAATGCCGTCCAAGCAAACGGACCAGCATGGAAAAAGGTATTAAGTACCTGAGGGAACTGTCTGTGGGAGAGGTGATTTATAGCAACTGGCAAGTGATTATAGACCTTGATGAAATGCCATGCGAACGATTTTTATTGAGGAAGTTTGTGCAGAGTGCACCATCAAATTATTCCCACACATTGTCAACAATGGTCTGGGGAGGATCTGATACTGATACACCAACTGTAAATGAGGCGACTAACAAGGTGCGACAGTATGAAGACAGTCTCTCTGGTCCCCTTCATGTAGCAGCTGTGGAGAAAATGGCTGAGCAAACTAAGACCATTGCTGAGACAGTGGAGAAAATGACTAAGACAATAGCTGAGCAAAATGAGAAAAATGATAAAATTTTGCATGAGCTGCTTGAAAAACTGTTTAAGAAGGGGAAAGAATCCCACTCTTCCCCTGAACAGACCCAGGTTGCAGTCATTAAGAAAAAACGCCCTCCTATGAAACCAACTCAAGGGAAACAGGATCCAGTCCGAGATTTCCTGTGGCTTTGCCTCTGCAACAATGGAGAGGACATGAGTAAGTGGGATAAAAAACCTACTCCGGCCCTGCAGGCACGAGTGCTTGAGTTGCAAGGTAAAGCAGATGGAAGGAAGAATTTCTGCAGGAGGAGGGCTGCTCCAGTCCATGGTAAGCGATGCTCCAGTCCTTGCAGGAACTCATCTTCTAATTGTAGATGTTGCTCTCAACATTAGGGTTGCCCTGCCTCCAACCAGGAGGAGGAGAGGGATAACCGAGTTTATTGGACTGTGTGGATTCGATGGCCTGGCACATTAGAGCCACAAAAGTATAAAGCCCTGGTGGACACTGGTGCACGGTGAACCCTATTGCCATCAAATCATAAAGGGACAGAATCTGTGACTATTTCTGGAGTGACAGGTGGGTCTCAAGGACTGACTGTATTAGAGGCCGAAGTGAGCCTGAATGGGAATAAATGGGAGAAGCACCCCATTGTGACTGGCCCAAATGCTCCGCGCATCCTTGGCATAGACTACCTCAAGAGAGGGTGTTTCTAAGACCCAAAAGGGTATCGGTGGCCTTTGGTATAGCAGCTGTAGAGACTGAGGACATTACACAGCTGTCTACCTTACCCAGTCCTTCAGATGACCCTTCTGTGGTGGGACTGCTGAAGGCTGAAGAACAGCAGGTGCCAATTGCTACTGCCACAGTGCATCGATGACAGTATCGCACTAACCGAGACTCCCTGATTCCCATCCAGAACCTGATTCATCAGCTGGAGACCCAAGGAGTGATCAGCGAGACTCGCTCACCCTTTAACAGCACTATATGGCCAGTGTGAAAGTCTGATGGAGACTGGCAGCTAACAGTAGACTATCGTGGCCTGAATGAAGTCACACCACCACTGAGTGCTGCTGTGCCAGACATACTAGAACTGCAGTATGAACTGGAGTCCAAGGCAGCCAAGTGGTATGCTACAACTGACATTGCTAATGCATTCTTCTCTATTCCTTTAGCAGCAGAGTGCAGGCCACAGTTTGCTTTCCCCTGGAGAAGCATCCAGTACACCTGAAACTGACTGCCCCAGGGGTGGAAACACAGCCCTACTATTTGCCATGGACTGATCCAGACTGCACTGGAGAAGGGTGGAGCTCCAGAACACATGCAATACAGTGATGACATCATTGTGTGGGGTAATACAGCAGCAGAAGTTTTCAAGAAAGATAAGAAAGTAATCAAGATTCTTCTGAAAGCAGGTTTTGCTGTAAAAAGAGGTAAGGTCAAGGGACCTGCATGAGACATCCAGTTCTTAGGAATTAATTGGCAAGATGGTCGATGCCAGATCCCAATGGATGTGATTAACAAAATAACATCTATGTCCCCACCTACTAACAAAAAGGAACCACAAGCCTTCTTAGGGGTTGTGGGTTTCTGGAGAATGCATATTCCAGGTTATAGTCAGATTGTGAAACCTCTCTATGAAGTGACTCAAAAGAAAAATGAGTTTATGTGGGGTCCTGAGCAACGACAGGCCTTTGAGCAAATGAAGCAAGAGATTGTGCATGCAGTAGCCCTTGGACCAGTCCAAACAGGATGGGACATTAAAAATGTGCTCTACACTTCAGCCGGGGACAATGGCCCTACCTGGAGCCTCTGGCAGAAAGCACCAGGGAAGACTCGAGGGTGACCCCTGGGATTCTGGAGTTGAGGCTCTAAAGGCTCTGAGGCCAACTATACCTCAACTGAGAAAGAAATCTTGGCAGCATATGAAGGGGTCAGAGCTGCTTCAGAGGTAATTGGTACTGAAGCATAGCTCCTCCTGGCACCCCGATTGACAGTGCTGGGCTGGATGTTCAAGGGTAAAGTTCCTTCTACTCATCATGCCACTGATGCTACCTGGAGTAAGTGGGTTGCCTTAATCACACAGTGAGCTCAAATAGGAAACCCAAATCATCCAGGAATCGTAGAAGTGATCACAAACTGTCCCGAAGGCAAAGACTTCAGAATGCCACCTGAGGAGGTGGTGACTCATGCTGAGGAAGCCCCACCATATAATGAACTCTCAGATAATGAGAAACAGTATGCCTTGTTCACTGATGGGTCTTGTCATATTGTAGGAAAACATCAAAGGTGGAAAGCTGCTGTGTGGAGTCCTACATGACAGGTCGCAGAAGCGACTGAAGGAGAAGGTGAATCAAGTCAATTTGCAGAGGTAAAAGCCATCCAGCTGACCCTAGACATTGCTGCATGAGAAAGGTGGCCAATACTCTATCTCTGTACTGACTCATGGATGGTGGCAAATGCTCTGTGGGGACGGTTAAAGCAGTGGAAGCAGAGCAACTGGCAGCGCAGAGGTAAACCCATCCAGGCTGCTGAATTATGGCAAGATATTGCTGATCATCTAGGAAAACTAGTCGTGAAAGTACACCATGTAGATGCCCACATACCCCATGAGTCGAGCCACTGAGGAACATCAAAACAATCAGCAAGTGGATCAGACTGCTAAGATTTTCCAGACAGATTTGGACTGGGAACATATGGGTGAGCTATTTTTGAGCTCGGTGGGCCCATGACACTTCAGGTCATCAAGGAAGGGATGCAACATATAAATGGGCTCGTGACCGAGGGGTGGATTTAACCATGGACGCTATTATGCAGGTTATCCATGACTGTGAAACATGCGCCGAAATCAAGCAAACTAAAAAGTTAAAACCTTTGTGGTATGGGGGATGATGGTTGAAATATAACTATGGGGAGGCTTGGCTAATTGACTACATCACACTCCCTCAAACCTGCCAGGGTAAGCGGTATGTGCTTACTATGGTGGAAGGAAGCACCGGATGGTTGGAAACCTATGCCGTACCCCATGCCACTGCCTGGAATAGCATCCTGGGCCTTGAAAAGCAAGTCTTGTGGTGACATGGTACTCCAGAAAGAATTGAGTCAGACAATCGGACTCATTTCAAAAACAATCTTATAAGTACTTGGGCAAAAGAACATGGTATTGAGTGGGTATATCATATCCCCTATCATGCACCAGCTTCTGGGAAAATTGAGTGATACAATGGATTGTTAAACACTACCCTGAAAGCAATGGGTGGTGGATCCTTTAAAAATTGGGACAAGCATTTAGCACAAGCTGCCTGGATAGTTAACACCAGGGGATCCATCAATCGAGCTGGTCCTGCTCAATCAGATCTTTTACATACAGTAGAAGGGGATAAAGTCCCTGTGGTGCGTGAAAGGAATATGCTGGGGAAAACCGTCTGGGTTTTTCCTGCCTCAGGCAAAGGCAAACCCATTTGTGGGACTGTTTTTGCTCAAGGACCTGGATGTACTTGGTGGGTGATGCTGGAGAAGGGAGAAGCTCAATGTATACCCCAAGGAAATTTGACCTTGGGTGAGAAGACTTAATTCTGAGTTGTATGATATTAATTGTTATAGGATACTAACAGTGTTCGATAAGCATTTTTCAGAATAACACAGTGGTGATGAAACCTGAGCAAGCTTCATCAAGTGACGTCTAGCAAAACTCTTCGAGATAGACATACTACTTGTGGGCATGGACCACTTTCTTCACCCCTGAGAATTTCATTCATCTTTCCTACCCTGAGATTCTGCTATGAGAGAAGAAACTCTGCCATTATGAACTAAGTGGACTTAGTGGACTTTTGTAGATAAAATCATAATTGAGTAACCTGCATGAATCTATTTATATATATATATGGTGTATGTATAGATTTGATAGATGAAGTATTAGTGATCTGAGCATGACGCAAATGGTATGGAATAAGGGGTGGAATGTCCTGGTTTGAGGTAAAACAGAACCAACTTTCTGTTCAGTAATTTTATTTTCTTAGCTAGGCCTCTTCTAACTCTCTGAAATTAACAGCGCATTGTGTCTGAAACGGTTCGTTCAGAGTGATAAGACAGTTTGTGCCAAGGAATGGTATGCAGAGAAGCTCTTGCTTCTACTTATTGCTATAACAACTAAGGTCAGCTAATTTCGTTATTTGCCCCATTGGAGGGTCGGAAGCGGAAAAGCGTAGAGGGGTCCCACCTGCGGGAAGGAGCAGACAGGACAGGTGACCCAAAACTGACCAACAGGGGTATTCCATCCCATCTGCCCCATGCTCAGTATAAAAGCTGAGGGATCAAAGGGTCAACTCTCTTTCTTGCTGGGGGGGAGCATCTGTCGCCCTCCATTGGCCAAAACCATGACAGACACAATGGCCCTGAAAACAGAGAACTAACAAGCTTCACAAGTCGCACCAGAGCAGAACCATCTCCACTGGGCTTCCCTCCTCAAGCTGAATCCTGTGCTATTCCAGCTCCGGCATGTGTCACACATGAGATAAGCAAGTGTTAGCCTTATCAGTTCATTGAGCACAAGGCCTGCATTATCCAGACTCCACATTATCCACCCCGTGGCTATACTTTCATTTCAGGGTACTTTTGAGTGTTTGAGACATTTCATGGAAAGGCTTGGAGGGCCTCAGCCCCCTCCCCTTATCTCTACCAAGTTTTGTCTCTCACCATTGTTCATGCTTCCCTCAGGCTGCTTCTTTCAGTCTTTGTTTCGGTGAGTTACAAATCCAGTTACAAGTCTCCTACAGCTGCCCAGGGAAGTGGTTGAGTCACCATCCCTGAAGGTATTTAAAAGACATGTAGACGTGGTGCTTAGGGACATGGTTTAGTGGTGGACTCGGTAGTGTTAGGTAAACGGTTGGACTTTTCTTAAGTGTCTTTTCCAACCTAAATGATTCTATGATTCTAAAATCTGCTTTTAAACATAATAGATCATTAGTCACATGACTAAAACAACCACTTACTGTAAGCTCTGTTAAAACACAAGTAGATTTACAGGTGGAAAGGACATTTCAAACTTAAAACATACATGACTAGTAAGAGCCAAATATAGAAAAAAAGTATTTCCAAATTCAGCAACTAATCACATAGGTACCCAACCAATTAAAGGGTTCTCTCAGTGCTTCCTGTTATCAAATTCCATCTTCCATTTGTTTGTATTGTTAACTCCTGCCTGCATTGCATTATGTGTTGGAACAAAAATGTGAACTTTTCTTGTTTTGATGTGCTCATCTGGAACATCGGTGTCATGGTTTAACCCCAGCCGGCAACTAAGCACCACACAGCTGCTTGCTTACTCCCCCCCCCAGCAGGATGGATGGGTGAGAGAATCAGAAGGGTAAAAGCGAGAAAATTCCTAGGTTGAGATAAAAACAGTTTAATAATTGAAATAAAATAATAATGAAAATAATAATAATAAATTGTAATTTAAAGGAAAATAACAAAGAGAGAGAAATAAACCCCGAGAAATAAACCCCAAGAAATCAATTGCTCACCACCAACTGACTGATGCCCAGCTAGTCTGTCAAATTCTCCCCAAGTTTTATTGCTGAGCATGACATCATGTGGTATGGAATATCCCTTCGGTCAGTTGTCCCAGCTGTGTCCCCTCCCAACTTCTTGTGCACTCCCAGACTACTCACTGGCAAGGCAGTGTGAGGAGCAGAAAAGGCCTTGACTTTGTGTAAGCACTGCTCAGCAGTAACTAAAAAAATACCTCTATTATCAACACTGTTTCCAGCACACATACAAAACATAGCTCCATACAAGCTACTATGAAGAAAATTAACTCTATCCCAGCCAAAACTAGCACAACCCGTTAAAGCAGTGATATCCTATGAAAAATACAATGGAACTTGTTAAAAAAGGGTTCATGTAAAAGGTTTGTAAAATAATAGTGCTTAAGCTTTTTATACAATTTCATGCTTGATTTTTATTTTTTAAATTACAATAAAAGAAAAAAAATGTTTTTTATGAGTCGAGTTTTCTAAAACTGAAATCAATTCACGTTGGGGCTGCTATCATCCTGCCTCCCCTGGCTGAATTAGATTTTGCATGGATCAGTTACCTGGACCTGCTCATCTCCCAGTTACACAACTGCTAGTGCCAGAGGAGGGACAGGATGCTCCCTCCCATTTTCTGACCATAGCTGCAAAGTCAGGACTGCTCCAACTTACACCAGCTAAAGCAGCTGTGGAAACGTATCATAAGCTCTTTTTTCTCCCTTAAAGAAAATATTAGAGCACAGACTGAAACATCAACAAATCCCAAAATTTTACATTACCATTAGGAGCCTAAACTTCATATAAACAGGACTATTCACTAAAATCCTAGCCAGCCAACTATGTGCCGCAGTATAAATTTTTTCACTTGGGATTAAGTCTGCATATAATTAAGCGGCACCAACACCCACACTGACTCAAGAAGCTATGCTTAGCATGAAGGAAGAGGCAGGAGGTTATCTTTCCCACAATTAGACACTAGAATTTAGCTCTCATTTCTCTAACCCTTAGTTATTACATAAAATTGACCCCCTCACCTTTAAATTATAAGGCCCGGAGGGTTTCAAATTATGAATATCAGCTTTTGAGAGTCAATTCTTCTGTTGACGTTCAAGATCAAGAGAGGAACATTTAATACTGGCAACATTCTTAGGTATTTTTGTGAAGGACATAAGGATTTGGGAGATTCCAACCTGAAAGAAAAAAAAAAAGGGTTGTAATATTTTATATAGTCAGTAGTAGGATACCCTCCTCTACTAAGGCTTGGCTTGTGAGTCCTCAACAAATTAACCTAACAAAGATAAAAATTGAAGCATCACAAAACCAGCCTAAAAGTATTAGCTGACTTGAACAAGGAATAAGATAGGGAAAAACCTCACAAGAATTGCTATGAAAAATTACTCTCAGCAGCACCTGATATAATTAAATTGAACTTTCTCTCTAAAAACTAAACAGTAATTACATAAAATTAACTTGTCAGTTCACCCTAGTACAGTAAAGAGAGTGAAATCAAACATCAAATCCTTCTCTAAGGATGTTAAACTACTCCTGTTCCTTACATACTTAAAAGACCAGTGGGAGCTCCTTGGCCTCCCTCCCTCCCCTCCTCTCTCCAGGAACAATTAGTAAACTGGTAAAAGTAAAAAAAATGCAGCAGAACTTTGGATATATTGAACTCATCTTGTCAGTAGTGGCATGATTTGAATGAAAAGGCAAACAAGTTTAAATAAAACACCGTGGCTTTACATGTCTGTATCTACTAACTTTATGGGATTTTGTTTTGTGGCAAACTTAAAAGCTCTTGGTGCTGTCACCAGATCATCCTTTGTAATGAGGCAAGTCTCATTTTTTGTTTTACTTCAGAAAATAAACTTTGGGAGATCAAACCCTCAAAACTGCACCAGGGAGCAAGCTTAAAGCGTTTGACTTGTAGTTGCAATTGGGAGAGCGCAGGGCAAACACACACTAATTTTCCAACTTCTAAAATTTCTACCCAGACTACCGAAAGGAAACTGTCAAAAAATCTTAACAATTCCATTATAAATGCTTTCATTAGGACCAACTAATGTTTACTTTTAATATGAGTCTAGCAATGATATGAAAAAGAAGCAACAGTCTAGTAACTGGTAGCGTAACACACATGTAAAACACCTCCTGACAGACTGGTATTTCTGACTGCTGAAGCTTAAACCACAGTTTTAGAAGAAAATAGCTTAAAGTTTTCTTATTTGAACTGGCAAACTGCTTTGTTTAACAAAAACATTTTTTTTTTACCTGCAGTAAAAGTTTGGTGGGGGTTCGATGTTTCAGCTTGCCTGTTTATAGGAATGGGCTAATATATTATCCTTTATTTCTGTATTTAATAAACATGTCTATTGAGAAAATGTAAGAATATTCACCAAAAATTTCTTTTTCCCCTCTGAAATAATCTGGATCCTACTACATGCAAAGATTCTGGGTTTGTTATCATCAAATACCTCCAAACATGCAAGCTTCAAAATAGCTCAAAATAATGAGGAATTTTTTAAATTATTATTCTCAGCAACTCATATATCCATTATGTAATTTTATGCTTCAGATTTAGAGGCTTTTTAATTGTTCCAGAATTACCTGGGATTAAAATAAGATGCTATGTTAAACAACATTATGGACATATTCAATTTCTTCTTTTGAGGCCTCCACACCAGAGAACCATAAAAATACTACATATTAGTGCATACAGAAGACAATCTAAAAAGATTACTGAAAACCAGCAAATGCTATATTTATGAGGTAACTGTAGTAAAGAAATGCCTAGACTTGCTCATCTGGATGAAAATAAAACCAAAAAGCCAGACAAACCATAAGTCCCTTCAAGCCGTGTTTTTTGGGCACTCAGTTGGCTCCAAATCAAAGTTATTTCCATCCCATAAAAATCTTTTCAAGGTGAAAACTAAAACCTGCCTACTTTCCAATACTAAAATACCTACATGGTGTTGCTAGCTCTTCATACTTTGATTCATTATAGCTAAAGTTTCCATGCCTTCTGGGAATCTAGCAATTGTTTATTGATATCTTCCCCATTTTAAATCTGGCAATTGAACAGACAGTTGTTAGGACAATGAGTTTCTGGTTTTTGAAGCCCAAGTTGTCCTGACATAAAATCACTGTTTTTGCTTGCTGTAGACATGTAAGGTACTGTAGCATAGCTGAGCTGTTGACAAAGATATGGAATTAAAAGGCTTGGCATCTATCACATACTTGACACCTAAAGAGCACAGAAGCTCTAAAATTCCTATTCCCTGTAGACGCACCCTTAGTCTAGACTAACTGATTTCTGATTTCTCACACTTTTAAAATGCATTACAACACTCTATTGTGATCATTTCATCCACACAGCTCCAGCTAATGACAGAAGAACCTATCCTTTTGGACTAGTTTGAGGTAAAACAGAAGCAACTTTCTGTTCAGTACTTTTACTTTTTAGCTAGGCCGCTTCTAACTCTCTGAAATTAACAGCATATTGTGCAGAAAACTATTCATTCTCAGAGTGATAAGACCTATGTTTATAGTTAAAGCCAAGGAATGGTACGGAAAAAGGCTCTTGCTTCTACTTATTGCTATAACAACCAAGGTCAGCTAATTTCGTTATTTGCCCCATTGGAGGGTCGGAAGCGGAAAAGCATAGAGGGGTCCCACCTGCGGGAAGGAGCAGACAGGACAGGTGACCCAAAACTGACCAACAGGGGTATTCCATCCCATCTGCCCCATGCTCAGTATAAAAGCTGAGGGATCAAAGGGTCAACTCTCTTTCTTCAATGGCTGATGTCTGAGGAGGACCCTGTCTGTTCATCTGCCTTTGATCCCGATCCATGTGTTCCTGACTCCAGCTCTGGAATCCAGTTCCCACCCATCTCTGAGTCCAGCCTGGGACTTCCCCAGTGCCTGCTGGTGACGTCATCCTGGGACTTAATACGGTTTTGTATACATTGTATCTATTTCATTATTTTCCTTTTTATTTTATTATTAGTATTTCATTGAAGTAGTTTAGTTTCTTCTAAACTCGTAAATCTCTCTTTATCTCTCCTCCTCCTCTCTGTGTACAAGAGATTGGGGGGGGAGGGGAGCACCTGTTGCCGGCCATTGGCCAATTTGGCCAAAACCACGAAACCTTTAAACACCATTTCAATGGGCTAAAGCTCCCGCTCCAAAATGCCATTAAAACAATATAATACTTGAAAAGAATTATGATGCACTGAGTTGAACTCTCTACTGTGTCTTCAGTGCTTTGTTCTGAGTTCAAGTTCTCATTGAAACTACCTATGAATCGACTTTCCAAAACAAAGATGTTTTTGACAGCTAGTTTCACATTACTATCTTTTGTTTTAAGCATTCCTTACTGAATTTTGCTATATTCACATATTAAAATATTAGTAAGGTGTTCGGCATTAAAAATTCTAAATAATAAGGTGACAATGTAAAAGACTTGAGATTTGAACTGTACAGATTTGCTTTACTGAAAATTAACAACCCTGCTTCACATTTTTAAAACAGGCTATCACCTAAAAGATGCATTCTGCCATTCTGTTTTGCTTTATATATATATATAGGTTTGGGATTTTTTAATAGTAACCTCTGAAATTTTTTTATAATTCAAAAAATGTAAATATTCATTTTGAGGCATTTTGGCTCTTCCTGGAATTAGCTGAGAGGGAGAAAAGAACACACTTTTTTTTAAACAGCAGAATTCACATCAAATTGCTTACAAATCAAGAGGAGTTTTTGTCAGTATTATAACTTATGTTATTTAAGAGCACTTGTCATAGTGGAAAGCCTGGTAAAGTTGTTCTGTAAAGAGTAATAAGAAATAATAGACATACTGTTATAGTTGAATTTAAAATAAATCGAGTCCGAAATAGATTCAATAAATATTTATTGAGGTAGGAAGGCAAAAGCAGCGCTGGGCGGCCGGGGAGTCGCAGCTCCACCAAAGGCTCGCAAATTCAAGCAAGCTGAGCAGCTCTTTTTATCTTCACGGAGGTCGGTTTCGACATCTTCGGTACGCCCCTCTGTAGCTTCTTGCTTGAGGTAGTTTAGATAAAATGTTGGTCACAGAATCAGCTTAAAACAATACATTCCGATAACATTGTGGTTAAGCTTTTTGTCAAACAGGAGTTCCCATGTTGGTGTAGCAAGATAACATTGTGGACATGTTTCTTCTGGTTAAACAGGGAGTTCTCAAGACTGCCACAATGGGTTCGTTCCTCTTGCTTAACTTGTTCGATCAGCAAATCACCTTTAGTTACTTATTACAATCCCCCCCTTCTTTTATAAATAAGTGATTTGCTGATCAAACCTAGACAATACCTCACAAGCTGCATCTAATTCAGGATTTTCGTTCGGTATAATTTTCATTTCCAGTTCTGATTGCTTCATCACCATTAGCTGCACTTTTTCTAACCTGCTTTCAACAAAGGTTACAAATTTATTAATGACACAGGGTCCAAAAGTCAGAGCCAATAGCAACATCATGAGGGGTCCCGCCAAAGTAGAAATTAAGGTAGTCAGCCATGGTGACTGATTAAACCAAGATTCATTTTCTAAAGTCATGGTAATCAATACCATTAATAGGATACCAGCTTTCATTTCCCCACTGTTTAGTACCTCTCTGCCTTCCTCGTCTACTCCTTTGCAGAGAGCAACGGGATATCAAGATCTTCTCGGCAGCAGCAGATAGTCTTCAGGGGAATTTTGCTGTTATCCTGTCAATAATTTCCAACGTCTAAAGAGTTAGTTATCTCTCAAATATATTTCCACCTATGTGGTTGTTGTGCCCGTTTCCAGGCGAATCTTATAGCACACTGTCTTAAAACCCTATATCAGTCTGTTTCATATACTTCCCAAAGTTCAGGTACTGACAGTTCCCATCCACAAAATAATTTACGGATTTCCACTGGATCCTCTGGTCCCCTGGCACGTATCAAATCATTGTGACATTTCATACACTAGGGTTGTCTCTTAAATGAAACACAGGACCAATCTCTATTACAATTTAGACATCGGCAAACAACCCAACATAAATGTCCGGAAGTAGGGTGTTTTAAGCAGGGTATTCCCCAGAGATCTCCTATTCTGGGCGATTCGGGTATCTCCGTCTCTGTTTCGCAACAAAATGGAAAAACCTGGGGAGTTCCTGTTAGTTTGTATAATCCACCCCCCCCGTTTGGTCCGGTATCCTTTCTTCACTCCAAGGTGCAAAATATACCTTTCGTAGAGTATTTCCTGGTGGTATTTGGAACCATCGATATAAACTATCTCTTACTTCCCTTCTGGAGTGGTTCATTTACCGGTCTCGCTTTTCCTTATCTTTATTCGAAGATCTCCTGGTTCCGACGCCACAGTCCACTTCTCTGGGAAGATAGGTCCCTTAATTCTACTAGCGTGAGTCCATCCCTCTTCTGCTGTCCGTACAGCCGTATCTGTGGTGAGTAAAACAACAAAGGGTCCTTCCCAACGGGGTGTTAGGGAGGTTTCTTTCCAGGTTTTGATTAGTACCTGGTCTCCGGGCTGGATTCGGTGTATGGAAATGTCCAAGGGAGGTCTTTGTACTACCAAGCCCTTCTTTCTTAGTTCCTGTCTTCTTTTTGTAAGTTCTAAAATATATTCTGTTAAAAGTTTATCCTCGACTTTTGGGTGTTCCACTAATAACCCAAAGTCATAAGGCATTCCATACAACATTTCAAAGGGGGATATACCAGTATCTGTTCTTGGCTGAGTTCTAATGTAAAGCAAAGCCAATGGGAAACATTTAACCCAATTCATTTTTGTTTCCACCATAAGTTTGGTTAGGTGTTTCTTTATCTCCCCATTCATTCTTTCTACTTTCCCAGAACTCTGTGGGTGCCAGGGAGTATGGTATTCCCATTTTGTGCCGAACAATTCAGTTGTCTCTTTAATTACTTTGGATGTGAAATGTGGACCTCGGTCTGAGTCAATTACCACAACAGTCCCATATCTTGGAATAATTTCTTCCAAGAGAATCTTAATAACTGTCTTTGCAGTAGCTCTTACCACTGGAAAGGCTTCTACAAAGTGCGTAAGGTGATCAACCAAGACCAATAAATACTGATATCTCCCCACCTTTGGCAATTCGGTAAAATCCACCTGTATTTTCTCAAAGGGTCTTTTAGCCAATTCACGACCTCCTTGAACCTTTTCCCTAAGTTGTCGTTTATTCACTTTGTGACAGGTTAAACATCCCTCTAAAATCCTTTTAGCTAGACCGTATATTCCGACACAGGCATAGTTTGTCTCAAACTGATCCACTAAAGCTTGAATTCCCCAATGAGTTTTATGGTGTAATTTATTCAGTATTCCCCGAGCTAATCCTTTTGGAAGAATGTCCCTGCCATCTGGTAGCAGCCATTTATCACCATCTCTTTTTGCTCCAATTTGTTTTAGCTTCTCCAATTCTTGGAGAGTGAAAGTTTTATCTAATTTTAGCCTTTCAGGTTCCTCTCTCAAGGTCTGAAGCATTAATAATGCAGCCCGTTTTGCCTCTGCGTCGGCTAGATTGTTTCCTCTTACAGTATGGGTTAGTCCCTTCTGATGTCCTTTTACATGGACTATGGCTATCTTTAGTGGACCTCTTAATGCCTTTAAAACTTCTAAGATTAGCTTTTCATGGACTAATCCTTTTCCCTGGGTGTTAATTAAGCCTCTCTCTTCCCAAATTTTTCCAAAAGTATGTACCACCCCAAAGGTATACTTTGAATCTGTATAAATAGTTCCAACTTTATTTTCTAAGAGCTTTAATGCCCTTAGCATAGCATATAACTCACACGCTTGCGCGGACCAGGCTTTACTTAATGGTCCTGATTCTTTTATCTTAAAAGTATACCCATCCACAATAGCATAACCTGATTTCCGTTGTCCTTCAACCACTCGTGAGGAGCCGTCCACAAATAATTTTTCTCCTTCATCTAATTCATTGTCTTCTAAGTCCTCCCTTATTTTAGTCTGCAAATTTATTAGTTGGAGGCAGTCATGTGTCAAATCTTCTTTAGGTTCTCCGTATAAAAATTGGGCAGGATTCTGAATAGAAGTGGTTTCCATTTCTAGTCGAGGGGAGTTAATTAAAATTCCCTCATATTTTAGCAGTCGACTATCTGTAAGCCACTTATCAGCCCGTTGTTGCAATACTCCTCGAATGTTATGGGGGGTGTATACTTTTAGTTCACCTCCCAAGGTGACTTTTCCAACTTCTTCCACTACTAATGCAGTGGCCACTATTGCTTGCAAGCAGGTGGGCCACCCGTGGCTTACAGGATCCAGTATTTTAGAATAATATCCTACAGGCTTTCTCTGCCCTGCCCATCCTTGGGTCAGAACCCCATAAGCTGTCCCGTTATCTACATTGATAAAGAGTTGAAAGGGTTTACGGATATCGGGTAAACTGAGGACAGGTGCTTCTACCAGATCTCTTTTTATATTTTCCCAACGATTCTCATCTTCAGGGGACCATTTTACCAACCCGTTTTTAGTTAATTTTTCGTACAAGAATTTTACTTTACTGCTGTAATTTTCTATCCACTGTCGACAATACCCTAATAATCCCAATAACTGTCTTATCTGTCTTTTATTAGTGGGCGCTGTTAGAGACAAAATTCCTTTTACTCTTTCGGGATCTAATTTCTTGTGTCCCTTTATGAGCCAATGCCCCAGATATTTTACCTCTTCTTCAGTAAACTGTAATTTGGACTTAGAAACCTTTAATCCCTTGAGGCCTAAAAAGTTCAATAATTTGATGCTCTCATTTCTGACTTCTTCTTGAGTTCTTCCAGCGATCAATAAATCATCCACGTATTGTATTAGAATTAGTCCCTGACTTAATTCATAAGATTCCAGTAACTGTTCCAGAGCTTGTCCAAACAAGTTCGGAGACTCTGTAAATCCCTGGGGCAAAACGGTCCACCGTAATTGTTGTTTTCTATGGGTCTTGGGGTTCTCCCACTCGAAAGCAAAATAGTCCCTACATTTTCCTTCTAAGGGACAAGCCCAAAAAGCATCTTTTAAATCTATAACACTATACCATTTATAATCTGGACTTAACTGATTAAGTATAGCGTGCGGGTTAGCCACCACAGGGAACCGGGTAATGGTTCGTTCATTTACGGCTCTCAGATCTTGTACTAAACGATAGGACCCATCCGGCTTCTTTACGGGCAATATGGGAGTATTGTGGGGAGACATACAGGGTTCCAAAAGCCCTTGGGCCAAAAGTCTCTCAATTACTGGCTGCAACCCTTCTCTCCCCTCCCTAGAGATGGGATACTGTTTTATCCTAATTGGCTGGTCTGGGTCTTTTATGGAGACCGTGATCGGTTTGATATTTAATTTTCCCACCGACCCTGGGCTATACCAAGTTTCTGGATTAATCTTGGCTTCATCTTCCGCAGTTAATAAGCATAATCTTACTCTTAATTTCTCTTGCTCTACTTCCAAATTGATTCCTAATTCCACCATCAGGTCTCGTCCCAAGAGGTTATACTCAGCTTCTGGGACCAATAAAAATGTTCCCACTCCATATTTATTTGGGGCTTCTATTGTTACATTCCTTATCAGGGGCACCTTAAAAGGTTCCCCCTTTGCACCAACTACTTGGAGTTTATCCTTTGATTCAACACATCCAGATGGTAACTTTTGGACTGTTGATCTTTCGGCACCCGAGTCCACAAGGAACTCGAACACTTCGTGCTGAGGACCCAATTTCAATTTTATCAAGGGCTCGGTAAACTTAGGGGTCCCCAGCAAATAGAGCCCCTGACCCCCCTAATCTTCCTTAAAAATCTCCTCATCCTGCATTCTTTTCCGACAATTTCTCTGTAGATGTCCCTTCTTGCGACAATAAAAACATTCTATGTCCTGCGAACTAAATCTTCTTCTTCTCGGTTCTACTGGGCCCTTCCGGGGACTTTCTCCTCTCCTGCCCTGATTTTGTCCTTCCCTTACAGCTGCCATCAGGATTCTGGCTTGTTTCTTCTGATTTTCTTCTTCCCTTCTCACATACACCTTCTGAGCTTCTCGTAATAATTCATCTAACCCCCTTCCCTGCCAGTCTTCTACTTTCTCTAACTTTCTCCTTATATCTGTCCAAGATTTAGCTACAAATTGAGTTTTCAGCAGGGCTTGACCCACTTGGCTATCGGGGTCTAACCCAGAATATAGCTGTAAACTTTTTCTCAATCTTTCCAGCCATTCGGTGGGGGTTTCATCTTTCTTTTGTTGTTCATTAAAGGCCTTATTAATATTTTGCCCTCTGGGTACAGAATCTCTAATCCCCTGAATTATCATATCACGGAGATCAATCATGTTATTTCTATGTGCGGGGTCTTGATTGTCCCAATTGGGCCGCTGTAAGGGCCATTTTACATCTCCGGCGGGACCATGCTGATGCCTCTGATCCCAATGCCTCATGCCTGCCGTTCTGATCATTCCTCATTCTTCGTTTGTGAACAAGATCTTTAAAATAGACTCCATCTCGTCCCAAGTATAAATGTTAGGCCCGAGGAATTGATCAAAACATTCTGCTACCCCTGATGGGTCCTCTAACAAGTGTCCCATTTCTTTCTTAAATTCCCTCACATCCCCGGAGCTGAGGGGTACAGATACAAATCCAACTCCGGGTTGTGGTCCCCCCATAGCAGTCTCCCTTAAGGGATACAACAAGTTTTCCTCCCTCCTTTCCCTAGTTTGACTTCTAGTTATTCTTTGATTAGAAGGAGGAGCCTCTTCCCCAGGTTCTGTGGGGGCTGCTGGTGGGAGATCTTGCTCAGGACCTTGCGGAGGGGGGACATAGGGTGGGGGAGACGCTGGAGGTTTGTCTACATCCCACCTTTTCTTTTTATCATTTTTCTTTTCTTTTAATGGAAACAAATTAGCAGCCTGAGCCGTGCCCAGGATCCATAAAAAGGCGTATTCACTCTCCTCCTTATTAAGTGGTCGTTTGTTGTTAACATATATGTTTAATTGTTGGCATATCCAATCCTCTAAGGATCCATGAATTGGCCAATATAAATCTTTTCTTATCTGTTTTCTTCCCCATACCTCCATACAATAATAGACCAATTTCTCCTTGGACTTCCCTTTTCGAGAAGGGGAACTACCCCAATATCGAATCATTAGGCCTAACGGGCTATCTTGGGGTATATCAGGGAGCCCACCCCCACCCCGTATCTCCTGCATGGAACCAGAAGTCCTACTTTTCTTCTGTCCCATCTTCCGAAAGTGCCTTCTTTCACTCAAAATTCACTCACTTCCCTCCGTTCGTGGCCCACG
Source organism: Larus michahellis (assembly GCF_964199755.1). NCBI lineage: Eukaryota > Metazoa > Chordata > Aves > Charadriiformes > Laridae > Larus > Larus michahellis. The sequence goes on along the minus strand of NC_133929.1, from coordinate 17,310,500 downwards.
CCCTCGCGGACAATGGGAACCGCACTATTAGGAGGTCCACACTCACTTTGTCCGGTGGGCTACTAAGCCCAGTGGACGTCTCAGTCGCTCGCACCCGGGTACCCAATCCCCGACCGAACGGAACCGCAATATACTTACTCACTCCCGAGTCTTCGTCCGGATCTTCGTGCACAAAAATTACGGGGAACTGCAGTATTTCCTTTCTCTTTTCTTTTTGCTTTCCTATCTCAGTTCGGAAAATCCAGGTGAGCTAAGTCGGAATCTCCTCCGGGACCATCCGAAGATGGGGCGCCCTCCCAGAGTTGAATTCCGAGTCAGCTGTCTGGATCCGAGTCACGGCACCAAATTTGTTATAGTTGAATTTAAAATAAATCGAGTCCGAAATAGATTCAATAAATATTTATTGAGGTAGGAAGGCAAAAGCAGCGCTGGGCGGCCGGGGAGTCGCAGCTCCACCAAAGGCTCGCAAATTCAAGCAAGCTGAGCAGCTCTTTTTATCTTCACGGAGGTCGGTTTCGACATCTTCGGTACGCCCCTCTGTAGCTTCTTGCTTGAGGTAGTTTAGATAAAATGTTGGTCACAGAATCAGCTTAAAACAATACATTCCGATAACATTGTGGTTAAGCTTTTTGTCAAACAGGAGTTCCCATGTTGGTGTAGCAAGATAACATTGTGGACATGTTTCTTCTGGTTAAACAGGGAGTTCTCAAGACTGCCACAATGGGTTCGTTCCTCTTGCTTAACTTGTTCGATCAGCAAATCACCTTTAGTTACTTATTACACATACTATACTGCAGGGAGAAAAACTAGTTCACAGATGCAGCGCCAATGAAAGCGGGATTCGGCATGAAGATGACTTTTAAAAGAAACAACAATTTCCTTCTTTTAAGTACCCCACTAATAGTACAAATTCTAAAGGGGACAAGAAATGGAACTCTATAATTCAAGGGAAAGAGACAAAACGATTGAAAATATCTCTGAAAACAAGTGGTTTTGAATAATGGGTCAGGTGTGCAAAAAGGTTTCATGTTTCTCCTACAGCATTTCTTTCCACGCATAGACAAAAACTGTACATAACTGCTATCAACTATCTATTGTTTAGCACTACCTCCTTTTTCTTTTTTTTTTTTTTTTATAAAGGAAACAGGGAACAAGCAATGGGAAGTTGATGTCAAAACACAGGAAAAACTCCCAGCAAGCTTCCAGCAACCACCCAGGATTTAGAATCTTACTAGCCACTCTCTTTTCAATACCAGAATTTCACACATTTCAATGACCATTATGACTTCAAAGAATCAAATTTTCATCATTGTCCTTTATCTGCTGGTTGATTTGTATAAAGGAGTTCTTCTGCATGCATTCCAGACAAAGGGCTCCTTACTTTCATGGCTATATATCAAGTTTAAAAGTTCTGTTTGTGACAGTTGTGTCTGTGGTAAATTAGGGTAAAACTGAAGAAGTGCAGCTGCTCTGCAGGAACCTCCTTTTTGGCATCATTTCACTTAAATAAAAACTGAATAATTAGCTTCTGCCTTTATTAAACCACAAAAATGCCACTGTCCTTAGTAACTACTTCCAGTTGCCCCACCTACTTAACCTCAATAGTTTACACTTGCTAGAAAGGAGGGAAAGTAGAAGGTTTCTGTACTTTATAGGAGTTAACAACAGCTTGCTGTCTTCCCCACCCCCAACATGCTTTGCCAGACTAAGTGCATACAGTTTTGCTATAAATTCCTGTTGCAATACACTTTCTTTAGGAGCTGTTAAATCAAAGCACAGAACATAGCTGCTGTGAAAGGAGTGCTCAGCTCCTTAGACTGTACATCAGGATGAGAATATTTACATTTCTACACTTCAATACAGTATTTTTGAAACAAATGTAAGAGAACAGAATCTACTATGCAAATTGTAAGTGGAAAAATGGAGCAGAATAAACTAAACATGGTCAGGCAACATTTATCTAACAGTTACAGACATAAAAAGGGGAAAAAAAAGCATATTTGTATTTGCCCTTAGGAATCTCTGTATCACACAGAGTACAGTTTTCTTTCAGGCTTCACAATCTTTTTGCATTATCACAGTAATCTATGAACAACATGTGTTATCCGTACTGTGTTCTCCCATCTAACCATCCTGCAGAATGATTAATATAGAAGTTATAAATATAATATAAAGTTATAATATAAAAATCAACAAAATGAGGGCTAAGGAGAATCTCCATCCTTTATTGGATGCAGGGGGAAACAGTGTCCAAGGATGAGGAAAAGGCTGAGGTACTTAATGTTGTCTTTGCCTCAGTCTTTAATAGTAAGACCAGTTGTTCTCTGGGTACCCAGCTCCCTGAGCTGGAAGACAGGGATGGGGAGCAGAATGAACCCCTCATAATCCAAGGGGAAATGGTTAGCAACCTGCTACACCACTTAGACACACACATAAATTTATGGGGCCAGATAGGATCCACCCAAGGGTACCAAGGGAACAGGCAGAAGTGCTTACCAAGCCACTTTCCAACATTTATCAGCAGTCCTGGCTAACCGAGGAGGTCCCAGTTGACTGGAAGTTAGCAAATGTGATGCCCATCTACAAGAAAGGCTGAAAGGAGGCTCCGGGGAACTACAGGCCTGTCAGTCTGACCTCGATGCCTGGGAAGGTTATGGAGCAGATCACCTTGAGTGCCATCATCACCCAATACCGACCCCTGAGGAATGCCACTCGTTACTGGTTGCCACTTGAACATCTAGCCATTGACTGCAACTCTTTGAGTGTGGCCATCCAGCCAATTCCTTATCCACCGAGTGGTCCACCCATCAAATACATGTCTCTCCAATTTAGAGACCAGGATGTCATGAGGAACAGCGTCAAATGCTTTGCACAAGTCCAGGTAGATGACATCAGTTGCTCTCCCCTTATCCACCAATGCTGTAACACCGTCGTAGAAGGCCACCAAATTTGTCAGGCACGATTTGCCCTTTGGTGAAGCCATGTTAGCTGTCACCAATCGCCTCCTTATTTTCCATGCGCCTTAGCAGAGTTTCCAGGAGGATCTGCTCCACAGTCTTGCTGGGCACAGAGGTGAGACTGACTGGCCTGTAGTTCCCCGGGTCTTCCTTTTTTCCCTTTTTGAAAATAGGGGTTATATTTCCCCTTTTCCAGTCAGCAGGAACTTCACTGGACTGCCATGACTTCTCAAATATGATGGATAGTGGCTTAGCAACATCATCCACCAGTTCCCTCAGAACCCGTGGATGAATCTCATCCGGTCCCATGGACTTGTGCACCTTCAGGTTCCTTGAACCAGGTCTTGAACCTGGTCCTCTCCTACAGTGGGCAGTTACTTATTCTCCCCGTCCCTGCCTTTGCCTTCTGAGACTTAGGTGGTGTGGCTAGAACCCTTGCCAGTGAAGACCGAGGCAAAAAAGTCATTGAGTACCTCAGCCTTCTGAAGGCTGAGAGGAAACATAACCCCGAATACCACTGGTCAAAAGTTGTTTCTTTTTAACTAAATTAATTAATTTAAATAAATTAATTTAATTTAATGGAAGCTTTCTATAATCTTTCTCTAAAAAGCTGAGTCATAAATTATTAGCTTGCTCTGTCTGGAAGTCTCTGTAATTTGTGCTTTGGCCTTTATATGCTTGATCTTTAAGGTTACTTATAGAACAGAAATCACAGTCTTATACTTTCTGATTAAAAACTTGGTATTTAAATTCAGTAATTCAACTTGATACACTACATATTTAATTTCAGTTTTCTATTACTGGGGGGAAATGAAAAGGAGACTACAGTGTACAATTATGTTTACTAAACAGTGATTAAATAGTAAGATTTTGTTTTGGAAACAGACATTACAGAAGATGATATTCAACTTCTGTTCTATGAGAGAAATGGAATTAGTTGACTCAAGAACGCTTTCAAATGGTGTGGGCATGGCAGCAAAAATACGGTCACCTAAGAAAAAAATTTGTAAACAAAAGAATAAAGAATAAAATACTAGTACCTACTACATTTTTAATCTTTAAAAAAGCTTCTGCCTGATTAACATGTTACTCAGTGAAATCTTTAAAATATATGATTTGATGATGATGTTGGCCTATATAGAAAAATAATCTTATTTATTTTTACACATGAATATATGAACACATACATAAAATGAGTCTGTAAGGAAAAACTATCCACCTCTTCAGATGTTATAATCAGAATTACTCATCATATTCTTAATGTTTTTTAAAAACCATTTGCAACATAATTATAACATGCTTTTAAAAATACAGTATTCATTATTTCTTATCAGCACTTTGTAGAAATTCTTTATAGCTCAGCTTTTTCCTCACGTGTTAACCTAGTTTTCAGGCTAACAGGTAATAGGATAAAAGTTATTTCCCCGTCAAGCAAAGATTCTCTTTTGCACAAAAAGTAAGCCAATGGGCTTTATGGAGTGAATAGAACGGAGCATGCCAAAAAGATACATAAGAGATTGAGCAATTTCCCTACACTGCATGCTTCACAACACAAGAACTAAACGGCACATTAAAACTCTGTGGATCTGAACATTAGATGCTCTCCATGGTCCACACCCTCACTTAACACAGGTTGACATTCCTGATTTGAGAAAGCAGCCACAAAAGTAGTTCAAAGGTACCTAACAAACAAGCTGTCAAGAACTGGAAGAGCATCTGGTTCCATTTCATCATTGATCTTCTGAGTAGAAACAGATAGTGCTAAAGAAGCACCAAGCTCTCTTGCAGCATGACCAAGATGCTCAAGGATTCCAATAGGATTACTGAGCTGCAGCTTCCCTTTACAGACAAGTAAAGCTTTTCCTTTCTGACTTAATAAAATTATTCAGCTAGAACTTCATGACTAGAAACAACTTTCAAGTCTGTACACAAAACTTTCTCAGACAGTAAGCAGTTAGGTTAGGATTTGTGTCTTAACTCTACAACTTGGATTTACTACGCAAATGCAGAAAGAGACATTTTATTGAACAGAAAAGCAAGGGCTCTACAAGGAATTGTTTATTCACTATTCCTGACAGGACAAGAATTCATGATGTCGCCAGAAATATTTCATAACAGGGGATACTAACTTAGGTGTTCTAGAAAAAGTTCAGGTAATGGTAATATTTTATGAGAACATGAAAATACTATCTAGTCTTTAAAAAGCGAAACTACTAAATAAAACAGCTTCAAAACTGAAGTTACTTCTTACTCCTGTTGATTACTAGACTATATCAATGGTTTACTTTTATTCTTTCTAGCAGATTAGAAACACTGCTTGCATATTTAGACTTACAAAACCAAACAAGTATTTGCATGTTGAATAACCCTTTGGAAACCAGACAAACTAAACATGACACAATGATACTCCTTTAATTTGTTCTGATCAGACATCATAGCGAGCTCTTAAAAAACAGTATTCTTTGATAAAAATTGAAATACTGAGTAATGAAACAAAAAAATCATCTGCATACCCTTCAAAGAGACATATTCTTTGACCTGACCCAGTGCTCCAGACTTGGAATTTTTGCACAAGAATGCTGCACAAAGGAAGCCCAGACAAACCAGACACTTGTTAGAAGTTTGTATGACCTCAATCTCAGACACTCCTCCTCCTAGCAGAGATAGCACTACCACGCACCAAAAGAAAAGGCTCTCAGAGGAAGAAATCCAAATCCTTTACCCTATCCCTAAAAGCAAATAAACCTACATAGTGATGAGAGTGCAATAGCAGCTCATTGATACAACTATGTATCACTTTATACTAGGTTCCGGATTACTTGAAAAATGTGCAGTTTTCTAAAATGAAAAACAAAATGATCTAAAGCTGCAATTTAGTTGCATAGCAATATTTATTGCTCTTAAAAGACAGCTAAAGGTGATGGCAATTTCTTTACTTGGACTGTCAGAGTTATAGAAAGCTTCTTTATCTTGGGGAATAACTTGTTGCCTGCAGACATTCTTACAGAAAGCTCTTCATCAGTATCCAGCCAAACAGGTTTTCTAAACAAATGCAAGCTTCATCAAACTACAACTGCTTACAAAAACAAGTTGTAGCAAGCAGTATAGGCTGAATTGAGCTAGGATATTCCAATTAAAGAGGGATTTAATTGCCAAACAGCAAAATATAGTGAATTTGCAATGCTGAAAATGTGCATGTAGCTAGATAATCTTAACTACACACACCCCTACACCTAAGCTTGTACTGTATTTAAGACCAAACGCAACTACCAGCCAAAACTACAAAAGAAGAAACTGCCAAATTATTTAAAACAAAAATCACTGTTTAGAAGTAAATATATGTTCTGGCAGACCAGTGTGGTCTCATGAAGTGTGAAGAATTATCACTGCCCCCAAAAACATTAAAATCTTTAAATATTAAATTTCACATTAGCTGCTTCATAGTTACCCAAGACAGTTTTTTCCTCCCCAGAGCAGTATTTGTTAGGCTTCACTGGGGGAGGGGGGGGGGCAGGAAGAACTTTTTAATAAACTATGGTTTGCAGTAAAAAACACAGACACACAAATAAACTATCAGTGACCATAAAAAGAGTAAAGGCCTTTAAGTATTTAATTCTATGCAACTCCACACTTACATTAGATACTTATAATTAAAGTAGATCTATATGTATTTTTACTTGCAAACAGTTTTCTGTTTTGAATATTTCACTTTTATTGAAAGAATTTTGAAATAATTCTAGAATGTGATTTTTGTACCTTAAACACCTTCTACACTGGAAACTAATACCATTCAAGTGTCAAACATCACAACTGCAGACGACTAAAGGCAAACTAAACACTAAGTATTGAGGACAAGACACACTGTATTAAAGATTTTATAAACCACCAGCAAACAACTTTTCATTTATCTTGAATCTAGAGTACAACACATAGTTCAAATAACCTTGCCACCTGCTTACTTGACACAACTGTGATGGAAGAAAGTACTTCTCCAAGCCATAGGCCTCATATAAAAGGCCATTTTGGCCAAAGCTAGAAGCTGTTTCTCAAAACGTATCTGCAAAGAAAAGGGTGGAAAAAACACTTTTATTAACCTCATTTTATATAACAGGTTTCACTGTACATTTTAATTCAATTTTCATAATTCTAAAGTAAAATACAAGCTGCTGATCTAATTAAGAAAAAAATAAATAGAAGGAATACAACCTACAAGAGAGAAGTTTGGGGCTAGGGGGAGGGAACGGGTAGTGGTGGTGACTCTATCTGAACCTCCAAGCAAATTTCCATTCCTGAGACCTGTTACCCTTTGAATATGACAACTCCCTATCACAGAGCCATACATATAAGGCACACAAAAATTTGTAAGTTACATTCCTCATCTAAAGAGGAATGCTCTCCTGAACTGAATCCTTTATAGTAACCAGTTGAAGAAATACTGCAACTAGAGTGGATTAAACAAAGAAAAGATTCTAAATTCCTTTATCCCATTAAGTTACTGTAGGAACAGCTTGAACTCACCCTCAAGGAATAACCAACAAGGGGTTAACAGCATTTTGAAAAACCAAAACATAGAACACCCACTATATTCTTATCATCTAACACAGTGGTAATGCTTAGAGAAGTCTTAGCTGGATAGTAGTTTCAAGAAAAGGAAATCTAGTAACCCTGTCTTTAATAAATGCATACTTTACCAAGTGTTTCTCTTCACCAAGTTGCAAAAACAGCTCCTATACGCAGTCTTCAAACGCAACGTCACACTGTCTCACACATAATTTCATGACACATTACTGCTTTGTTTTTCAGAGTAAAGTATATTATATACTCTCAGTCCTTGTGAAAGGCTACTAGCAATGATCACATTTTGAAAAGCACGTTAAAGCTTGATTTGCTGTCCTTTGTTTCACAGCACTGCAGCCTATCAGATTGAGATCTGAAGAAGGTTCATCATTCCAGGGTATTTTTCACTTGTTTGTATATTGTATTTTGAGCTGCAGTATTATCACTGTTTATTATAGTAAAGTCTATGCTTCTCTAATCAAACCAAGATTATACAGTTTCACTTCTTTCCAAGCCTAGCCAAAAATGGGATTTGGATGAAGGTGAACAAACTATGATTCAATCTTGAAAACACCATGTGTGATGCAGTCTTCTAGAAAAAAATGGACTAGAGTGTTTCTGCAACTTTTTTGCTGAAGAGGTTCATGTTCCGAGAATCCTATTAATACACAACTACTCCCGGATTATCCAGTAGTAAACACTTACAACAGACACTAATTTCTACCTCTGGACAGCCAAGAGGAAGCTGCTAAGACTCTTGATACCAATTTCGCAATAGTTATTAATCAGTTTTGGCCTAGGCTGCTGCAGTATGCAGCATTTATTGCTACTCTTGAACATCATCTGAAAAGTATGAACTCCTCATCCCCAAAAAGAGGTTCAGATTTTCTGCACCAAATTCAATGTATACTGCAGCAGTTATCTTTAATGAGGTATGTAGAAGTTTGTCTACAATCAGATGGAAACTGGCCCTTTACTGAGTTTCAGTACTGAGACTTCTGAACCATTACCAAAAAAAAGATTAATTAACAGTATAGACAAACCAAAACAATTTCAGGACAGCAGCTGAAATATCAATAGCATCACTGTAGTTAGCCTGTCATGCTTGTAATAGAGTCTGTCCCTACATGGTCTCACAATGCTACAAAAACTACTGTAGTACCATTTCAATTGCACTTGATAGCACTGCTCTTGAATGCTTAACTTTGTGTAGCAACTCATCGTATTTTATCTTAGTCTGATACAGAATAAAAACATCTGTGAGATGGCTTCAACTAATAGCTGATCAGTTCCACAATGTTTCTAGCGTCTTCCCAGTGACCAAACTCTACAACTGCTCTTGCATTAATTCTTGCTTTGAGCTACAGCATATACATTATCAGTGGAATATTCTGCTTTAGAAATGCAAAGGATATTTTCTGGAAGTTGTTCTAATTTTGAAACATTCTTGCAATATTGGTATCATTTAACCACTACAAAAAGTCCTTTTATTGGCAAATATTTGGGGGTAATTTGGTATGACATCTTTCAATTGCAGACAGCAACTTTCACAAAAGTGTCTAGCCTGTAAAACCTCCAAAAAAGTTTTGTGCATCTAGAATGTGCACCTAGATGCACAATATTGCAGGAAAATACTATTCAGTCTGACATTTAACCTAATACTTGAAAGAACTGAGGATAAAATAATAATTTATTTTACATGTATCAAAAGCTGACAAGCGAACAATGGAATTAAACAAAATGATTCAATGGCTGCTAGCATCGAATCTCAAAAAAACTCAACTATGATATGAGCATCTTCAACTTGATGAGAACACATAATGACATTAGAAATAACCACTTCACTTACAATTCATTTACACTAATACCAAGAGAACAGAACAGTTATATTTCAAATTAGTATCACTTTAACTCAACTGTAAGTATAAACTCTCATAGCTAGACAGGGTAATGTAAAACCCTAACTTAGGATAATGTACATTTAAATACAAAATGGAAGATAGAAGAGTATTTATTTTGTGCATCTGTCTTTGCACTGTAGTCTCTTTCAGATCTACGTATCCATCGCCTGAGGTCACAATAGGGAAATGTGATACCGTAAATTCAGGCATTATAAAAACTCTATTTAGATGATTATTTTTTTTTAAACATTACAGAACAGTGCCACAATAATCAAATGCAATTCATAATATGTTCAGGAAAATGTAGGTCTATTGACTTGGTGAATCTTATTTACATAGTGACTCATGAACTCTTGTACATTAAATGAAATTTCCTGAATCTGAAGTTATGCAATTAGTTTAGCAAGATAATCATGTTCGCTAAAATACAGTATTAATTTTTTACCTAATTTTTAAACCTAGAATTATGCTATTACTTTTTAAATTTAGAAAAAAGTTTACAAAAGATCTGAATCTACTGACAGGTAAAAAAAAAAATTATTATTGCTACATCTATATTACAAAGCATGAGAAATAAAAACTCTTCAGTTGTTAAAGCAGATGTGTTTTTTTCCAATAGCCTGTTAAACTTCAGCTGTCTCAACTTGTAGCTATCATTATAAATGTTCAATTTATAAATACAATTTCCAAATATTTCTTAAGTAATTAATATAGCTTCACGGATACAAGAAAGTACATATAATATTAACTGTCTGGTACATATGATGGGAATTTTTTTTTTCCCTGAAGATTCAAAAGCGATATGAAAACCAATGAAAAGCATGCTTCTGCTGTGACGCGTTCCCCCCAGAAGTCTTACAAAAATGATACTACTGAATGATACAAACATAAGTGTCAGGTTGCATCTAGAGTAACAGACCACACATTATAGAAGAACTTACAAGAAAAGATTGCCAAATTTCTGATCTGCTACTGATTAGCAGAAGAATGTTATGCATTTGTTCCAAGTTGTAATCTAACCTTCATGCATATTCAAAAGCTAGAGTACATGTGCATAGTAACAATAACCTTGCATGATGCTTCTTTACACACTTTCTTTAATTATATGGGTCCTAATGAAGATAATTTCAGGAAGTTGGCAAATTCTGCATAACTTCACTACACAGAAATATACCCAGATTTCAAGAAGTACAAACTTGTTATAAATTACAGCTCACACTGGTCCTTGACCACCATATAATAAACAAGGTACTCATCGTTTTATATTGCTTAATACTTTGAATGCCATATTTCCTTTGCATACTTATGTTTTACTAATGTTTCCCTTTTAAAAACGTATGAAGGATTGTTGCTTTGTAGTTCACATTTATACGGCTTTCCTAGAACGCAGAATACCATACTGAATGTCTATTGTGCAGAAATAACCCTGAAGGCTGTATCATAGCAGTAAGCAGTAGAAAACTCTTACCAATTTTTCATCAACTGCAATGAGTTGCGTGTCTCGAATTTGGTCCTGTGCCAGCCGCCATGTGGAAGTGCTCACTGACCTGCGGTGCAAGACTTGAAGTTAAACAATGATTCATGCAATGAGAAAGTAGAGGCAGACAAATCTTACATAAACAAGTTACTTGAACAATATCCATCTTGTAAAAAAAATTGAAGAGGGAGAGATGAGGGCACAAAAATCCTTTTTCTCCCCAATTAGTTCTGTCTGCTGAGTTTTTGGCAGACTACCACTTAGCAGTTCACAACAGGCTGCACTTTATGACAGCCTACAGGCTCTCTGTCACAGAGAGACTGCCAGTGGCAAGGACTGTACTGCTCTATATGAATGTACAGTAGCTGGTTTGTCAAGAACAGACAGAAAAATACAAGGCTGCTACAAGCATTCTGGAACTCTGATCCTTAAAATGATGGCATCAGAGGAAAAAAAAATCCTAAATCCATTTGCAATGGTAAAGCTCCAGTTATACACTTTAACAATAGAACATTAAAAAATTTTAAAAAACCAAACCAAAACAAACAAAGCAAACCCTAAGCTGATAATTCAAACACAATTTTCTGTCTTTGAGTGGGCAAAGCTCACAACTATTTTGCTTCATTTCTAAATCAGTATGGGTCAGCTTATTAGCTTCCAAGAAATATGATTAATCTTCTTGCATAACTACTAAACTTGTAAAGTGCAGATGGAAACATGGAATTCAATCACACGTCACTGAATTGAAAAGTAAAATTTGCCCTTAATTTGCGTTATGTCACTAATGTCAGGATTGGGCCCTTTGAGTGCAAATCATCTTTTGGCAAAAAAACCCCACAACAGCAAGTGAAACAAGCCAAAAAGTCCAATTCTCTAAACTAATAGTGTGCTTCATGTTTAATTAAGGTAATTTTAAACAAATGAGGCACAAAAGTGCAAGAATATACACAGCTAAACAGTAAAAGGGACTAAGCCACTTTCGTTTCAACTGTTCTTTGGAAGATTACCTAATTTGGGAAGCCAATCATACTTGCAGAAGCAATTAAACTTTGAGATTTTGCCTATGGGATGCTTACAACCATACTAGTAATTTAACACTATCAGTAACATTTAGTAATTTTGAGGAAACCATCCATAAGTGTTTTCAAAAAGCACCACAGTTTTTAAAGCAGAATTCCAAGACTTTAAAAAATCTGCAATACTATCTAAACTAACCCGTCCCCAAATAAACTATAACTGTTAAATAGTCAATCATGCAAACAGTGTATCAGGACCAGATAACTTGCACACGCTCATTCAAAACCTGTAGAATGAAAACAGTGTATCTTACATCGCCTTCTACTAAGCCATAAGAACATGAAAAACATAACTGGAAGAACAGCCCCTGTAACACGTGCATCTACCTGTGTCTTCTAATCTTAAATCCCTCTCTAATTTTTGTGGGTTCTGGTGAGAATGCATTTGAAGATATGAACTTGATCATTTGGAAACACAATAATCATAATTCTAATTTATATCAGATTGTCTGCACTGGATTCAACACATTAACTAAACGAGCATTAATTTTCAAACAATATTAGCGTGGTAAAGTTTTTAGGAGGTAAAACCTACACTAGAAAGGAATTTTAAATTAGTGATTATAAAGCAAGCCACAATAATCTTATAAAACTAAGCAACTGGAACAAAGTTCAATTCAGTAATCTTTCAAACGTAGATTTACACAAATCTATACTTTAACACCAATTACACTCTACTAAATTACCTTCCATTTGCCAATAACAACTACAAAAAATCTCTATATAACGAAAAACAAACTCAAACCACAAAGTTTATAGAATCACTCAACTTTGCAACATGGACAGACACGTCTATTCCTATTTGAAATGACAAAATTTGTCTGCAAGGGTACTTTGAAGAACAAGATGAAGTTTTCAGGGAAGCAAGGGAGCACAAGAATTTCACAAATATCTATATGATAACTACTATATTACCTCAAAATCTCTGCCCCAGAGAACTTCTGGCTCAACACAGCTGTCATTTTTTAATTGTACATATTAAAAAAAAAAAAATCATAAACCCAGGATAGACTGATACTGCAATATGCTATAAAGAAACATTTCTTAGATGGTCTCTCTTCAAAAACACACCAAAGGAGAAGTTATCCTAAAAGTCTCCTGAACACCAGCATAACACTTGAATTCCAATGGCAAGTAGCTGAAGCCACACAATTTCCAACCTTAAACAAGGAAAACCACTGTAATAGGAAAATTAGTTTCCCTCCTATTGCAGGAATTTTAGTATCAAAGTAGTATTCCACAGGTATTCTAGATCTTCATGTGATATGGTGTTCACTACACTACTTAATATATGGTCAAAGAAGGATATCGGATTATGCAATCAAATTGGTCCTTTCTGGATAGAAATAGTCTAAGAAATGAATCAAGAAGTTCTCCGAACCTTGCTCTGTGGAGAAGTCTGATGAATATGTAAAGGTTTGAGTATGCCAGGTTTTGAGTAATTAGGCAGATCAGAATCACACTTTTTCTTGTAATACAAATGCAAGACGGAGCAAAATTTAGCACAATTCAATTTGAGTTTGGGTTGTGTCTTTTTTTAATTTGGAAAAGAATTAAAAGAATTTATCAGCTTTGAAAAGTATAAATTTCACGCCCTTCCAAAATTATTTCCACTCAGCATGATGTCATCTGACATCGTTTTTACTCAGATGAGTGCTCATTTTGGAAATTTCTGCCTTTGCCAGAAAAAAAAAAAAGAGTTATCTCATACCATTAGAGTTAATAGGGAAGAGCAAGGTAAAAAAATCCCACCAGATTAAAGGCATGTAGAATCTCTCTCTGAGATGCCACTATACTGCGTACAGAGAGCGCTGATTTTTTGGCACAAGATATCTCTGTCAACTGGGATAAATCGTAGGGCATCACACCTTACAGCTCTCCAAGATGATGTTTTAACTCTTTTACAAAAGCAGACAGATGGTTTACTAACCTAAATCAGTTTCTGCTCCTCTTCATCATTTTTCAAAACCATTTCTCTTGACTACACCATTCTGGAAAAAGCTCAACTGTTACTGTAATTTGCAACCTTGTATGTGTCTTAAATTCCCAGCCTTCTGCCCATCCCTGGACTGCAATAAGATGGAAAGAATATATTTTCTTTAAGAACTCCCTATTTGAAGAGAGGTTGAAAACTGGCATTTAGACTAGACTAGGAATCTGAACCATAAGTCCATGGAGGTCTCTCTGTGTAAGAATACATAAAACACCAGTTTTGCTTTCAAGATGACAAGATGTTGATATTTCTATTTGTTGCATCTCTTATAGGAAAGTAACCTGGAGCTTAGAAATACCAGCAACTCTGAAATATCATGTGATCTGAAATATTACTATTTAAAAGTTAATAGAAAATATTACTTGGATCCCAGAGAACTTGTTTAATTTTCAAGAGGTTTCATTGCAAGTTTGTCCCTAATGTCAGGCACTTAACTGAGGAGATAACCAGGAAACAGACCTCTCTCACACAATCCTCTCTTTTCAAACTCCCACAATGACAATTATCATTTCATCACTCAAATTTCCCCTTAGAAATCATATAAATTTGACAACACTTACTTTACCTTCAAATTAAATGAATATGCAATCTAAATCACTTAAGTGACAACTCCATTTAAACTTTTTATTCTGTCTCCAACAATAAAGTAATTCTCACAAAATTCCCAATTAACACTTGCCTCTGCCCACGTCCACCTTGACCTTTAGGTAGCTTTTGTGATGGATAAACTTGCAGAAGTATAAAACATACTTTTTACAGTTCCACTCTCATACAGTTCTCCTCCTTTCTTCTACTACTGACCTGTGGAAAGGTAATATGCTTTCTTCTTTTCTCTTTGTAAGCAATATGGGTTCACATTATCCCATTTTGCCTTTTTTTCACTGCTTATGCATTTTTTTTCCTGTCAAAACATCTTGGGATGAGGCCCTAAGAGCAGGAAGTTCCATTTCTTACCCTGTTCCAAGACTAATTGAGCTCCAATTTAAAATTACTGTACACAGAATACTTTAAATAATAATAAATAGACCAGCAATATAATTCTAAAGTTCAGAAACTATACAGAAAGTTTTATATGTAATAGCTAGCAACAATAAACCCTGCTATCTTCTAGGCTTATTAATGTTCAATTCAAAACACAGATCCTTACTATCTAATAAACAAAGTGTGACAAGACTCCAAGCTGGCCAAAGCTCCATTGTGGATCTGCCCAAACATTTTTCTTATAGCGAGCTCCCTAGTGACAAACAAGCAAGCTTTTAAATGTAAAAGCCTGGGTTTATTAGAATAGTTAGCCTTTTTAAAAAAAAAAAAAACAAAAACACAAACAACAAACCCTCAAAATTGCTTAGACAAAAGTAAAATTAAGGTTTATAAAAAAAAGTCACCCATGTCCTTTATGATCTTGCAGACACTTTCCCACAGTATCCCACACTAATATATGTGGCTAATCAACTCTGTAACTTCTTGGATTATAACCAACCTTTCACAAGGTGAAATTCTAGTCCCTAAAGTTTTTCTTTCTGCCATCAAGGAGGCTTGGCTATACAGCTGGTGAAGACACCACACTTAGCACAGCAGGGACTCAGACAGCTAAGTTCTCCTCTAGCTGAAGTCTGTCTTTCCGTGCCTCTTCCTTCAGATGTATTTGGCATCACACTCCTTCTCCTAAAGTATACTCCCTCTCCCAAATCTCCTTGTCACTCTCTTAATGGAAGATACCTTTTTTGTTCTTCATATGTTAGTCTGTGACACAAATACAGAGGTGTCTTTGTGCTTCCACAAGCATGGTAACTTGGCATGAACCTATAGCAGCTCCTTTGGCTACAAAGAGACCACCACTCAAAATGTCATTTGGTTTGCAATTATGAAAGTGGCATTTTCTCCCCACCCTGTGTTGGGCATTTAAACTCCTTAAACTTGATCTATATGAACCTGTATCAATCATCATTTTACACTATTATCATTTAATCATTTCTATCATTTATTATTGTTTCATTATACTCATTTCTACAGTTCACTTAAAATATAGCTTCGTATAATACGATTTTGTCTTTAACATCAGTCTTATCATGGTCCAGCTTCAGCATGAACTTTGCTTTAAGATCTGCAATAAAACAATGCACTTTAATGACATTTCTGGGTTTCAGTATTAGGAATTTAAAAAAGGCTAAGGTCACTTTTTCCTCATCAGTGCACAGTTCTTGAGAAAGGCATTATAGACCTGAACACTGCATCCAGACTGGATTATGGCTACAACTTGTTATTTTAGAGTCTCACAGTAAATCTAAATTTCTTTTATACTGAGTAGAGAAACAAGAGTAGAAACTTGGCAGACTACACTACATGGTCTTCTTGTTAAATACTTGTAAAAATACTCTTACGTTAGCTCAGTAACATGGAATGAATTAATGATGATTACTAGTGAAAATGTGAATAGTTCAAAAATTTCTATAGGTTTCACCTATCTTGGAAAAACAAATACTGTGATCATCTAACCACATACATGTCTTCCATAAGAAACATATACTCCCCTTCCAGCAGTCACAAATGGGTTCCACATCTCTGCTACGCAGAGGGGTCCATTGAGAAGCCATTTTATGTTCTCCAGTCCTCGCTACAATATTTACACCAGTTTCAGGTCTCTCGACCATCTGATCCCACTGTGGGATAAGGACGTAGCAGAGTTCCTTGTTTCAGGGGACATTCTTATGTCTCCTCTTCCCTTCCTACATTAGAGGCCCCAGCTTTGTTGATGTAAAACTGATCCAGTAAAAAACTGGACAGCAAAATTCTTTTGTGATATCTGGATGAAGGAAATTAAGGCATCTGACTTAAATGTTTATCTTGGTAATTTTGGATATCTGTATTCAATCTCTAAAATTCAACAAATTTGATCTTCTTAAATATCTGCTAAATAACCTATGCTTAACCCCTATATGCTTTTGTTTGTTTAACCGCATAAGTGGAAAAATACATTGAAGTCTTACAGAAGAGAATGCCTGCTACAGAGCCTCTGTAAATGTCACAAAGAATCCCCCCCAAGTCTAGTGGAAGGTGAAAAGCAGCCATATTTACAATGCATGAATTTGCCTTCCATAAAAGAGCAACGCTATTACTGTCATGTTACAAGGTCTTCGCATCTGGGTGTTGTGTATTTACCTGATCTAATTTAGTAGCTGAGACTTTTTTTAATTCATTGCACAAAAACAGGCTTCTTAACTTCTTTATGCAACACATCTGACGGATCTATCAGCACCCCCTTTTGGTCAACTGTTGGAGATATGTTAAAGAAAAACAGATATCACAGCACAGGTAATCAGATTACGACATAGAGATGAAACAGTCTTGAAGAAAATCTCATGTGCCTCATGAAAAATGAAGGCTCTCATTAAGAAGTAAGTCTAAATGGAGTTTTAAGTATTCTGATACTGAATAACCAGTAAGTGTGCATATACATATATGCAGAAGCTTTACTGAACACTTCAATACATTGAACAATCATTCTTAGAAACCGATTTTTTTTTTTAATATTTGGGCATTTATCAGGAATAATATAAGCTTCACAGTGTACAGCCACCATAAAAACTTTGAAATTCTGATCAAAAAGAACATGGAAAAACTGCCAGCTCAGAACTTCCACAGAATCCAACCTAGTCATACGCTGCAATTAAGTAGACTAAAACCAAATTATTATAATGTTCTTTCATATAAAATACAGACATTAATGACTGTCTGTTATATCATGTCATACACAGTACAGATCATGGTATTCAGCCCCAATATAATGCATTTTTATAAAGACAGCTTGTAAAGTTGAACTTGTGAGAGATAAATTTAAATACAGTGGCATAAATCTACTACCAAGGAAGTATTACTATAGCAATTAAAGTGACAATGGCTTATCAGAGTCAATGGTATTTTATTTCTACCAGGATACATTTACTATTCCTATAACATCCCAACATAAACAAAATATGGAATATAATGCCAAACATTGCTTGTGGAGACCATGTAGTTCTATTTTGTAGGATAAACTGCATGAGTAACTTTTCACAGAATCACACACAGAATCACAGAATGGTTCAGGTTGGAAGGGACCTTAAAGATCATCTAATTCCAACCCCCTCTGCAGATTTGCTTAACAGAAAAACACAATCGGTTCTGGCCCTGTTTTCCAAACCCACACCTGGAATATATATATTTTTTTTGTGTATGAACCTTTTCACAAGTAGAAGCAGTGTTTATATATTTCTGTTTTATTTTTGATCTTTTTTGCCGCTTAATACAGAAATTTCATTAGTTTAGATTAAATAATTTGGTATTCCTTTCATCCATTCAGAAACATAATTTACTGTGTTTATAATTTAACATCATTTTGTAGGCAAAGGAAAAATTATGATGTGCCAGTATTGTCTGAGAATGTAACTATTTATGAATGGGCAACTTGCTTCTCCTCCAAACCAAAAGGTGAGACCCCACCTGGAGTACTGCATCCAGCTCTGGAGTCCTCAACACAAGAAGGACATGGATCTGTTGGAATGGGTCCAGCAGAGGGCCATGAAGATGATCAGAGGGCTGGAGCACCTGTGCTATGAAGACAGGCTGAGAGAGTTGGGGTTATTCAGCCTGGAGAAGAGAAGGCTCCAGGGAGACCTTATAGCAGCCTTCCAGTACCTTAAGGGGGCCTACAGGAAGGATGGGGAGGGACTCTTTATCAGGGACTGTAGTGATAGGACACGGGGTAATGGTTTTAAACTGAAAGAGGGGAGATTTAGATTAGATATCAGGAAGAAATTCTTTAGTCTGAGGGTGGCGAGGCACTGGAACAGGTTGTCCAGGGAAGCTGTGGATGCCCCATCCCTGGAAGTGTTGAAGGCCAGGCTGGATGGGGCTTTGAGCAGCCTGGTCTAGTAGAAGGTGTCCCTGCCCATGGCAGGGGGGTTGGAACTAGATGATCTTTAAGGTCCCTTCCAACCTGAACCATTCTGTGATTATGTGATTCTGCGTATACTCTGTAACATGCTCAGATTCAAATTCTTACAAAAAAATTAAAAAGCATATCAAAATCCACTATATTGTCATGAGAATAAAAACATGTACATGAATAAAATGTATAAAACAATAAGCTCTTAAGGATTATACACATTTACTGAAACTGTTAGTATAAAAGAAGATTTTTTTAAAAAAACTTGGAGGGTTTTTTTAAACTATTTGTGAGTAGGTTCAAGCTTCCCTGCTAACTATATAAATAAGCCTTTCAGCATTTCAATCTCATACAACAGACAATT
The DNA here is from genome assembly GCF_964199755.1 of Larus michahellis. Lineage (NCBI taxonomy): Eukaryota > Metazoa > Chordata > Aves > Charadriiformes > Laridae > Larus > Larus michahellis. The sequence goes on along the minus strand of NC_133929.1, from coordinate 17,291,251 downwards.
TAATCTACAACAAACAATTTGGTCAACAGCAGAAAAATCAAGAGCTGCTGGGGGAGTGGGATATCTTTAATTTCTTGTTTTTCCCAGAATACTAAACGTTTAATTTCAGGCCCTATGCTAACAACAATTAATAAAAAAATAATTTAATTTTTTTTTAAAAAAGGGAAACAGACATGGTTCATTTTTAAAGAACCAAAAATGCACAAGTTTAAGAACAGATATTTTCCTGCATCACAAAGAATTAGATAAAACATAATAACTATGAAGACGACTGTGTGCTACTCCCAGACAGAACTGAGTAGTGACATTGCTTTTGTATCTCCAGAAACTTAGCTTGTGCCTAACACTGTTTTCAAACATGCTTAAAGTTCAGACTCCTTTAAAAAAAAAAAAATTTACAGAAACAGCCATAAGGCTGAGGATGATTATAAATTATTACCATTCTAAGCAGATGATTTGTCCACAGAATAAGTTATACAAAGATGTAAAATTCCTCCTGGAATCTCTGCTAAGGCATGTGGAAAATGAGGAGGTGATTGGTGATAGCCGACATGGCTTCACCAAAGGCAAGTCATGCCTGACAAATCTAGTGGCCTTCTACGATATTGCCACAGCATTGGTAGATAAGGGGAGAGCAACCGACATCATCTACCTGGACCTATGCAAAGCACTTGACACTGTCCCGCATGACATCCTGGTCTCTAAATTGGAAAGGCATGGATTTGATGGATGGACCACTCGGTGGATAAGGAACTGGCTGGATGGCCGCACTCAAAGGGTTGTGGTCAACGGCTCAATGTCCAAGTGGCAACCAGTGACGAGTGGTGTTCCTCAGGGGTCAGTACTGGGACCAGTGCTGCTTAACATCTTTGTCAGAGACATGGACAGTGGGAAGTGGCAAGATTGCTGATGACACCAAGCTGTGTGGCACGTTCGACATGCTGGAGGGAAGGAATGCCATCCAGGAGGACCTGGACAGGCTTGAGAGGTGGGCCCGAGCAAACCTCATGAAGTTCAACAAGGCCAAGTGCAAGGCCCTACACTTGGGTTGGGACAATCTCAGGCACAAATACAGGTTGGGCGGAGAATGGATGAGAGCAGCCCTGTGGAGAAGGACTTGGGGGTACTGGTGGATGAAAAGCTGGACATGAGCCAATAATGTGCGCTTGCAGCTCAGAAGGCCAATCGCATCCTGGGCTGCATCAAAAGAAGTGTGGCCAGCAGATCGAGAGAGGTGATTCTCCCCCTCTACTCTGCTCTGGTGAGACCCCACCTGGAGTACTGAGTCCAGCTCTGGAGCCCTCAGCACAATAAGGATATGGACCTGTTGGAGCGGGTCCAGAGGAGGGCCATGAAGATGATCCAAGGGCTGGAGCACCTCTCCTACGAAGACAGACTGAGAGAGTTGGGGTTGTTCAGCCTGGAGAAGAGAAGGCTCTGGGGAGACCTTTTAGAGGCCTTCCAGTACATAAAGGGGTCTACAAGAAAGCTGGGGAGGGGCTGTTTGCAATGGCACGTAGCAATAGGACGAGGGGCAATGGTTCTACACTAGAGCAGGGTAGGTTTAGATTGGACATTAGGAAGAAGTTCTTTACAATGAGGGTGGTGAGACACTGGAACAGGTTGCCCAGAGAGGTGCCCCATCCCTGGAAGTGTTGAAGGCCAGGCTGGATGAGGCTTTGAGCAGCCTGGTCTAGTGGGAGGTGTCCCTGCCCAGGGCAGGGGGGTTGGAACTAGATGATCTTTAAGGTCCCTTCTAACCCGACCCATTCTATGATTCTATGTCAGCAAAAGCAACATTCAAAATTGAGAATGTAGCTAAAAGTTAAAAATACCAACCATATTAATGTAATTAGTGTTTCCATCTTCACCATTCATCAACATGTGCTTAACAGGCAAGATTTCCCACAGTGCCACAGGGGAGACCTATTACATTGGTCTAATACAGTGAGAGCTATACACTGGTCTAATAATTCCTACTGTTGATTTGATCTGCATTTATTTCCTCCAAAAAAAAGAAACAACAGATACTGATTTTGCTCATGTTTAGTTGTAAGTGAAAGGCCAAAGCAGCATGTTATTGAGGTAGATGGTATCAATTAAATGCTCAAGTTACATTGGGTTTTGGAACTTAACTTCCGAATCTCACTTGTGCAGTTTGATGCTGCCTGTTTTTGTGAAAAACAGCTTTGAATATGACAGTTCCTATCAGTCAGAAATACAACCCGACCCAACTGTCTTCTGGACTTATTTATATATATAAATAAATTTATATATATTAATATATAAATATTGCATCAAGCTGAGATGTATAGTGGAATAACACGGTTAATTGAATCATAATGCTCAAACCTACATTAAGGCAACATCAAGGTCATTTTTGTAACCCAAAAAGTAGTATTTTCCCCAGTATGAATTAAACATGCTAAACAGCATATATTAAACCACCACTACTAAAGCAATTTTTATTATTTTGTTAACATAGGTTTGAAATTTTATCTGGCATTCAAATTGCCTTCTCTATGTATCCATATGGCATTTCATAATCTTTCTATCAATTTCTTAATTTGACAAATAAATTTCTCTCAAACTTAGAGATACCAAATACTTGGTATTAGGAAATACCAACGTAAAAGCTCTTTGGGGTTTTATTCTGGTTTGTTTTGAAAACAAAAATAAGTGAGAGTTTCAAACACGGTGTTAGAACCTATTTTAAACCTTTTAGTCCCTGAAGGAAAAATATTATGTCCTTCTGCCACTAGTATCCTAAAACAACAAACCTCACCTCTACCCTCACAGGGTTTTTTTTGGTTCTGGTTGTTGGTTTTTTGGTTTTGTTTTTGTTTGTTTGGGTTTTTTTGGGTTGTTTTTTTTTTGTTAATATCACTACTCCTCTTCAAATCTTCAAAGTAGAGAGAAGATTATTAGGTTCTCAAATCAGTCAATTTAGGGAAAAAAGTTATTCTAGCATGTAATAATGCATTTTTTAAAGATATGCCAGACTTTAGGTAAGTAACCTGCAGTTTTGAGCCCACAATGACTAGTTGCCACAGAGGTGATAAGAAAAGCTTTCAGCTGTTCTAGTGCAGAAGCAAGCACACTTATTTACTAGTTATCTTTCAATATAAACATACCTTAAACATCTTGTCGTCTTTTCTCTATTAAACCTTCTCTTGCTAAAAAGGCTGTCATTCCTCCCCCTTTGAGTTTCTAATTCCAAAAGTGAAGGAACCAAATGTAATTAAAATAAGTCACTCCAAGTTATATGCCCAATAATGAGCAGCAATTTAAGAAGCCTCATCAGGAACATTTTGCTGTCATCACCTCCTGCTCTATTTACTTTTCTGCAATCACGTTGGAAAAACAGCCGTTTCCAGAACAACATATCCCTCCCTTGCCCCCATTCTCAAACTTTGACTCTCCCAATCTCTTTTCCCCTCTTACTTTCACATCTTTCTACTCATCCTCTTCCTCACATGGACCAATACTGAAACTACTTGAACTTTAAGAAACATTATGGGAATCCCATACAAATTTAAGAACAAGAATGATCTTGATCTTAGCTCACTAGGAGACAAGTTGTGCATTAGAAGGCTAAACTACATGATACATGGTAGTTTTCACTTTTTCGTTTTTCTAATCTGTGATAGAATTCTTCACTTTGACAGCAACATCCTAATGCTCTAATGCTTCATTGCATCCAACATTTTCTTTCTTCCATGGGGCCTTTACAAAGCTTCCTCTTTCCATTTTAAAGGAAACAGGGAGCACTCCTACACCATACTTCCCATAATGCCAAACAGGGAAGCCAAAAGCAGGAAATCAAAACCACCATTCTGGTTCACCAGAGCCACTATGACCTAGTAATAAAGGTGCATATCCACAAACAACACACCAGTCATGAATAAGACAGTATGTTGTTGGCCCATCAACTCTTACAGGACAGAAGCAAGTAGTGATGGATTAGCAACTTTGAGATCCTACATAAAGTACTGCAAAAGGACTCAAGTCATCCTACTTGTCAGAAATCTCCTCCTCTCTCCCTCAAAGCATGTGAAACTGATGGGGCAAGAGGGCCTTCAGTCATGAGAGCCAGATACCAGATCATCATCAAAAGACACCTGAAAATAAAAAAAAATAACCACTGATGATGCTTTCAGTCACAGTGAACACGCAAGATTTGGCTGCTAGACCCTCTCTTATCTACACAATTGTTATTTCAACAGTGTGGACAGAGTCAAAGGGAATGAGTTTTAAATTCATTATACACTTGAATATATGGAACATCTACTTCTCCCAAACTACTGCTTCAGGCTATCTGCAAGATCAGATGAATGTTCACTGCTGCCTAGAGTCCTGTTCCTAATCTAATCCTCATTAAGTGTACAAACTGCAGTGTTTTTCATCTTTTTCTCCACTTGCTACATCTATTTGTCTCTCCACATCTTTCACCTTGAGTGAGCTCCAAACCTTCACGTCACCACAATCTTATGACCAAGAAACTCCCTGGAGCTTTATTTTGCATTTCAGTTTACAGTTGTACTATTGAGTTGTAACAGAGTCTGATTCACTGTACTTCTGTGATATGCATTAAAAACAAAATAGATATTCAAGATAAAACTGTAAAATTAAAGTTAAATATGTATTTTAAAAGGTCTTTTTCCCCTATGAATAACCAAAATGAAACTATGTATAAACACCACTTATACAGCAAGGGCAAGACACCAAGACCTCAAAAAACTTTTTCCCCTCGTCTTATCTTGAGGTTTTATTCCAGGTAGTGTCTGCAGATGTAGTTAGCCATTGGAATTAGTCTTGATGAAGTTAAATGAACTACTTTTTTTATTAAAGAAAATGAAAACTTCTGATGTGTCTGAACCTGACAACACCACGCATGTTATCTTGCATAGCATAAGAGAGGAAGCAGCAGATATGCACTACAACTGGACGAAATAATAAATAATACGACTGCTGCAACATGCTACTTATTCCAAACTTGACAAAAATGTCATACTGGCTAGCACTAACTGGCTAAATAGCGCTTCTATTAACCAGACATAGCCAGAGCTTTGTGCATCTTTGCATAGTGCTCTGGTCTACCCAGATCTAGATCTGGGAAGTCTACTAAGCCAGATTTTAAGAACATGCAACAAGAAAGCCAATACTATTTTGAAGTAAAAAAACCCCAACAGTAACACAAAAGAGTAAGCTAGTTATTCTGAGGAAAAATAAGCTTTTTGAAATTTTAACAAATATTTTCTCTATTATTGATGAAAGAACAAGATAACAATTGAAACAGGTTTCTTCTGTATTTTGAAGTCCTTTATTTTCCCACAGAAATGGCATCCCCTTCTTTTTCTGCAGGGGAAAGCTTGCTTATGTTTCCTCATTCTCTTGAACATACAGCGTAAATTGAATAACAGGCTTTCTACTACATAAACATCCATAATTCTTTGTTTTCATAACCTCAGGTATCCATTTATGATGAACTAGCAAAACATTTGCTATTATGCTCATAGTCTTTACAAAAGAATTACAAGAAGCAGGTAATACATTTTGAAGAACCATCATCTATCACTGAAAAGTGACAAGAACAATTCATTATCGTGAAGTGTAGGGACTGTGTCGCCAGGTATTACACCTGCACACACAAAATACTCTACTTCTGCAACAGAAATTAGTATCTTTGTATCCTGACTGCAATACCTTGTGAAACAAAGCAACTCTCTGAACTACTAAGTAGTTTTGGAACAAACAGCTGATTCCCAGTTCAGTAGAAATTTGTTTGAAATTCTCTTTTCATAGCTCCACCTATGCATATTTCCTAATGCAAGAAGACACCACAATCTTTCCCAAGATGAAGACATTTAAGAGTCCCTCCTCTGCTTTCCTCCTATTCACATGAAACTTGCTAAGAAATGTAACTGTATTATTTAAATTATACCCTTTAATCAAAGTTTGGCTGAAGATAACTAAGAGGTAAAATTTGAATTAATTAGGTAAGACAGACAAACAAGGTGCATCTTTCTTCCCGGAAAGGTGAAACTCAAAAGAGCACGTTCAACATAATTTCAAACTCCTGAAACCTTGACAGATTTTACAGCATGAAAGCTTCAAAACTGCTATCTAAGCAAAAGAAGCACTTCTATTTCTGTATCAGCTCAAGCCATCTGCTGACAGTCTATTAGGCTCACCACTAGACAGAATGATGGACTCAGTAACCGCTGCTTCAGTCATTTAAACTAGGCACACAGAACTTAGAATCCTAGAATAGAATTGTTTAGGTTAGAAAAGACCTTTAAGGTCATCAACTGAAATCACGTATCTTGATTCTCCCTTCCAAGTAGGGAGACTGTAGAGGCTGCTTAACAATATTAAAAGGTAGAGTGGTGAAATTTTAAAACAAACAAAAAAATTATTTTTAACCTCAATCAGTTGACTGATCCAATTTACCGCATAGCACAGGCAACAGTTGTGTCAACACTACAGAGGACTAAAAGAAAGGCAGGAACAAGCAGTCAAACATGAACAGTAAGTTTCTGCATTAGCATAGAGGAATACCTAACTTCATATTCCCAGATTACAAAGATTTTTATGAGACTAAGGATTAATTTTCAGCACTGTAAAACAGGTGCCATTTTAAGAGGGAGGAAGCAACAGCAAGCGATAGGATAGAACATAAAAACTGTGGAAAAAATAGTACAGCCATAGTCCTTTTTTCTTTGTATATGTGTGTATGTATAGCTTCCTGTGTATTTTTTTATATAGATATGTATAAAACTCACCCAAATTAAAAAAAAATAATCCTGAAACTATCTTTTATGAATTTTTGTATTTAAAGATTTAAGTAGCATGGAAAAGCAAACCCTCCAAATCATAGTAGGTGCCACTGAACTATATTTTTTTCTCATGACTAGAAGGGAGCCTTACAAAGGCATAAGCCCTGCGACATGCACAGAAGAGAAGACATGCACACATCTTCAGTTACAGGTTGGGTCATGTATCGGACTTTCAACATAGGTCTCTGCACCGAAGAAACAAACAACAAAGCACCACCAAAAATTATAAAGCGATTTCCAGCATTACTTCCAGGAGTAAAAGAGCAGAACGAGCAGCTACATATCCTCTGAAAAAAGCAACAGAGCTTGGGGAGGGGAGGGGAAGGAAAGGAAAAGCTACAGGGTAAAGAAGAGGACAAATGGGAGTAAAACTCTAGGAAGACCGTCGTGGCGTCAGGAGCCATCGCCTTCTCCAGCTCCCTATCCACGGAGCAAACGCTGCCTGCCCATCACGCCGGGGCTCCTCCGCCGTTTCGACCATCTCCCGGCGCCGCAAGAACTCTGAGCAGGCGGTCACAGCGAGGAAGACAGCAAAGACAAACACGGACAGGCACACACAGCCCCGGAGGAAGGCCTCGGCCAGGCACCCGCTGGCAGCCCGGCCGCCCCCCGCTCGCGGCAGGGCCCTGCGCGGCCCCCCGACCCAGCGTTCTAGGCGGCCGCGGCGAAGCCCTAGGCCCAGGTCAGGCTCCTCGGAAGCACAGCAGGCCCCTCGCTGCGGCGGTGCCGACCAACCGGCCGGCGGAGCGCCCACGGTGCCCGTTACCTGGCCACGGCAACCCCACTCCCCGCGTCAAAGCGCCTCAGAGTCACTAACATTGAGAGTGCTACCGCCATGACACTTTCCGCAGCTGCTGGGAGACGGCGGCGTCGCAGGGCCAAACCTCCTCCGCTCAGACAGGAAACGCGAAGGTGAGGGCGAAAAGAAGGAGCAGGAGGGGTGGGCAGGCAGGGGGATAGGGTGCGATGGAGAGAGGGCTGGGGGAGGGGAGAAGGGAAAGGGTGGGGAACTGCTGGTCCCCCATCGCCAGTACTGAAGAAGGTCAGGCTTAATGCCCTGAGCCCCTCAGAGGAGTCGTGCACACGTTTGGGGCTCAGGTGCCCCTTTCCCCTGGTGCCCACTCTAGCCATGCATTCGTCCCAGAAACGTTTTCTGGCAGCTTTGGGCGTGATGCCATCTCCTCGATGGCAGGGGATGAGCCGCTGGGAGGGATGGTGCTGCCCTCCTGGCAGGGTGGCTGGCTAACAAGGTGGGGAGGGCATGGTGGCCTCCGAGCCCTGGTGCCCCAAATGCCTGGCGCCCCTCCTGGTTTGCACAAAAGCTGAGGAACAGATATTTTTGTCCCCGTTCTTTCCCGTTACGTTTCTCAGACAAAACAGTGCACTCCATTCAAAGAAATCGAAGCATTGATATGTCTTCTTGCAGCTGTTTTTTAACATATTTCTTAGTTTCATTACCTAAAATGGATTCACGTTCTTGATTTGCTAAGATAAGCAAGCATCTGACATACTGTGGTACTTGTAGGAGCTCTGTTTTGATTATAAACCAATTCTAGCCTTATTTTCTATATTCAAACAAAGATGACTTACAAGACCCCCGTACTCTTAAAGCGGAGTCATATTTTTAATACATTAACTGTAAAAGGGAAGTAAATAACAGTACTTATGCACTGGAAGCAATATGACACTGTGTTCATGGTTAAAGAAGACAGATTGCTATAAATGAAGAGTCAAATACGATCGTGTTCAGTGCCAAAACCTCAAATGACATAAAGTTTCCGTAAATGTGTGGTGCAAAAGCACAGTGTTATAGTGGGATCTGTAATAATGTGAAGGACTGAAAAGTTTTTGGTTCTGGGGAAAAAAAAAGGCGGTGTTCTTAAAATTATTCTAATTATTTTTATATTAAAAATCTGTTGACATTTTGAAAAAAGCTTAGCTAAAGTTTCAGCTTAAATTTTACTGGAAAACTGAGAAGAAAATTTAGAAGTTTGTTAAACAAAAGGGTGGTGAAATTCCTACAGAAGGAGATGTTGGTTTTGACTAACTGTTTCTACATTGCTCCAGGAGAAGCTGACCTTGTTCTCTATTTTGACAACACAGTTTGACAGGGTCATATACAAAAATTCTGCACAAGCAAGTAAATTCAGCATTTTCCTGCCCCAAATAAAGGAGGACAGAAGAGGAATAGTTCTAATGAAAAGCTAAATGAACTTTCAAGGAATGTTTTCTGCAGTTATCAAATCAACAGAGCATTAATTTCCGATGAGAACAAACAAGCAACACCCTTGTATTATATAAACCTAATTAAACATCAGACCTAGAGCCATTATTTCATAGTCTTTGCATTAAGCAAAGATTGCAAAACATTTTCTATTGTAAATCATCCTGTTAGAACTTTCCACTGTTGAATATGTAATTTTCTATGCTTTCTCTCCATCAAATATTTCAGAATTGTGGGGAAATGAAAACATATACTATTTTTCCCTTTCAAAACAGCAGAAAAACTGCAGGAAAAAGAAGAAAAGCGAAAAATCGTTCTGGGCAGCATAATACAAAGACATGGTAAGGACAGTGGTTTACAAATTGGGATATTTAAAATTAATTTTTCAGTCATTAGTGAGTATGGTCAAAGTCAGATGTAGTAAGACAGACAGCAGGAGTAATCTTTGTCACAATGATGAACTGAACATGACTTATAAAGAGAGGTGATATTCTTTGTTAAATGCAGGTGGGAAAATACCCCAAACTTTTGGGCTTACCAGTTTTTCTTCAAGGGTTTTGAGAGAAAGACTTGAAAAACTCTGTTCCCAAAAGTTTTTTGTGTTTTTTTTTTTTCAACTGTATCAGTTATCAACCTAATAATGCATGTTATCTCTCACACCGAACCTTCAGTCACATCCAGCTAGACGTAGTAAGAATATCTGCATCTCAGGAAATTTGAAATTTTTTCTCTCTCTCTTCCAAAATCTTTTTAGTGCGTGAATGATGGTTAGAGGAGGCATTCACACCAACTCAGATTTACTTCAGTTAATCTACACTTGTACCTTTTGTGGTGCTTCAGCTAGGAGAAATCTTCTGTCTTTTTCTGGAAGCAGAGGAATATTTTATAGCTCTTCAAAGGCACCAGCTGGGGAAGAGCGGTTTGGTGAAGCCAGTTGCCCTTGAGGGCCCAACTGTAAACTGAGGCAAGTTGTTTCAGTCTGTCTACTTTCCATCAGCTGTCAGATCATCACAGCTCAGCTGAAGACCTTTAGGATAGATCCACCTTTCAGGATCTTTGTATCTGGTGTCTTCTTTCACTGTCAGAGATGGAAGGAACTGGCAGTTTGGACAGCACCGAAGGCCTCCTGTACTTCACATGGATCAGTTCTTTGAACTCCTGCTCTCCCTGCTACCTCTTCTTTGGGTGAAGGGGGAAGGACAGAGGTAGCACATGGCAGCTGGAGTTTGGAGCTGCCACTTTATTAACTGAATCCATCAAAGGAGGGTGCCAAATTCAGGAGCTGCCTTTGGCAGCTGCAGAGACAGGGCCATCTTGTGCTAGATCACAGTGACTGATGGGCTTGAGCACGTGTGCAAGTGAATGTACTGCTAATTGCTAGCACAGTCCCTGAAACCCTTTTGGCCCTGGCCAATTAGCACTGTCCCAAACAAGGAGCACTGGCTGTGAACTAACATGGGCCTGGGACTGTTCCTAATAAGCCGTATGGATGAGGCCATTCTGGGTTTTGGATTGCTTTTTTGGAGCAGGGGAGAAGAGGGGAAAGAGTTTAGCTCCATGGATGTGAGCTGTGCCATGTAAGCTGATCTGCATCAGGGGTACAAAAAGGTCCTTGGACTGTTTATTTACTAATATAAATGTAACCATAGCATTTGTTGCTGAAGTATTATTGTACAGTAGTCACAAACACATGAGAGACTATTTCAAGACAAATAACCATCGCTCTCCAGAGACAGCATGTGTGGCAATTCCAAGTATACCATTTACCCTGAAATTAATATGCACCAACAGTCCCTTGCAGTCTGGTGCCTGAGAAAGGGAGAGAGACACAAATTTTTCTGTTTCCTGCTATTTCCCCAGGTTTAGAAATAAACCTATAAGATACTCCTACGTAGTTTTAAGTTGGATGTATACTGTTTTATCTGCTTGGCTTAAATTCATGTAAATCTATTCACAAATATGACACCTTTTAAAATCATTGTGTCTTAGGTTAAACTAATCAATTCGTGTGTGTATACACAGTCTTAGAAAATAAAGTGTTAAATGCTGTATTCCCCAAAATAATTCAATATGTCAATTTTTGAGGTGACCACAAAAGAATCATTCTAAGTCTGTACTTTCATGAAGGCTTAAACTTTTCATTCATAATTCTGGCTGCAAGCTGGTTTTCTGTCACTGATATACTGTGAAACACTGTCCCTCAAGACTGAAACAGTCCATGTGCCAAGACTTATTGTGCTGTATGGTATGCTCACAGTTCCTATTATCTCACTCTATGAGAAAGCTTATTAGCTTAACTATGCAGAGTTAGAGTCATATTTTCTCTTCACATATGTGAGCTGCACACATTGTGGGAATTGGAAAGGAAAATTTAACCTTTTACTTTTTTCCTGTAAGAGTAAGGTTGTACAGCTTTACTCCATGGCCAAACAAATAAATTCTGGTACAATTAATTTCATAGTCCTGAATAAACTCCAGTTAGCAGTGACAAGCAGAATTTTAGAGATATTCCTTAACGTATTGTTGCTTTGAATTGGTTTGTTTTATTCTGGGTGATGTAGAGGAACTATGTAGGAAACAATAGCACCAGTCTCAAAGATCTCAACAGTCTAATGTGGCAAAGAACTGGTAGAAAAGGGGTACAACATACAAGCAAATTGGTTATACTGGCTATAGCTACATGTATTCTCAGTTCCATTTTGTTTGTTGGTTGTATTGCTTTTACATACAGAAACTATCATTTTGTGTTGGATAACTCAGATTCTGAGCCTTCAGGCACCTAAGCATGACAGTGGTTTAACATGCACTAAGTTATTCACATTAATTAAATTTTATAGGACTGGAACTTACTTTTAAAAATACTAATTTTAGTTTAAAAAGCATATTTTATCTTTGTAAGAGCTTACTCTGTAAGCAGTGACTCTTTTGGCTCCATTCTGTCCAGAATAATTTCTTTGCTGATGAAATATCAGCTGCAGTTATGCTTACAGAGTATTTTGAATATTTGCAATAGGACAAAGACTATTTCTCTTATATAGTCTTACCATGCTTTAGGTGCCAGGATAAATTTAATGGGAGATTTTGTCCCAGATGTCAATTTCTGCATTAAAAGATGAGTTAGCATAAGAACATGATGGTTTGGGATTTTAGTATTTATATACATCCTCTATATCGCAGCCAGGTTGGTAAGGAAGCTGACAATATTCTCAAAGTCTGTTTGATTGCATATGAAATTTAAAGTGCAGAGTTGTCTGGATTTAATCACCACCACCCACCCCACCCCCCCACCCTTGGTATGGGGGAATAAAACATCTCAGCTCTTAAGGGAGAAAAAAATTAAAACCAGGCGGCGCCAGCCCCATTGTAAGCTTCATATGCAATCAAATGGCCTTGCTGGGAAACTCCTCTTCCTGGCTGCGCTGCTGCCACTGGTGAACCACAATTAAAAACAATAATCATTTTTTATACTCCCTGCTTTCAAGCTAGACATTGACATGTGAACCAAAATCTTCTTTTTAACTATTGCCCAGGAGGCCACCAAAGAATCCCAGCTGACCCCCTGCCATCAGAGTGAGTGATGGTCGGCTGCTGGTGTTGCAGCTCACTTCCCTCAGGCTGACACCCTGAGAGATCCCACCATCCACTGTCGGTGCGAGTGACATTAACCCACTGGGCTTTGAAAACACTTTTCGGGTCAGTCATCGTGGAGAAATAGCTTCCTTCACCCATACCATCACGGTGAATGACATCAGGCCACTGGGGTTTAAAATATAGACCCTCAGGCTTGTTAAGCTGACACTGATGAGAAAACTGCTTTTATTGGTTTACATCAGCAGGGACCTCTGTCTTTTTTTGCATTGTTTACTTAGAAGCCAGCCTCCCCCTTCCCCGACTCCCACCCCAGACAATTATTAACATCTGTAGGGTAATTTCTACTTTTTTTTTTTTTAAACTGGAGGTAAAGAAGATTTTAGTCTTTGAATTTTTATACCCATTGGCTTTCTCATATGATTTTTGAAAGTTCCTGGGTGTACCTGAGTATTTGTTAGTGGTAGAGTCTTAAAATAATAAAAGGAGAGCAATTCTTAGAGATTTTAGTCCTTTTAGTTGTCCATGTCAGACACTCCTTGATTGATAATACTAATGATAATCATTCTTCTCTTAGCTTTTCCTGAGGTTCATGGAAAATTAAGACTTCAGAAAATGTTTCTCTCCAGTCTTGACAGAGTATAAGTCTGGCTGGTGCTTGGTCTTCCAAATTAAAAAAAAATGTAAAAGGCTCCTCTCTAGCCAACTATCATAGGAATCTATACCTGATATTTTGAATAGGTTTTGAACCCTAAATTCAGGTGATGAGATTTTAGGGGCTTTGTGACATAGTACATAGGATTTAGGATAAAAAACCCTAAACTGGTTAATATGGAAGAAAAAGTTTTAAAATTGTGATTTTATAATATTGCTGAAAACACAATATCGTAGAATAATATGTAGTGCATTAGAAGTACCATTTTTCTGAACTCTATTTCCCTTTCATTCAAAATTAGGAAATGTTTCTCAATATATTGCTGAAAAGTAGTGATTTTTTTACAAATATTTACATCGTAAGGTTTCTAATTCTTTATGAAAACAGCAAACATAGGTAAGCTAGAATAAATACATGCATTTGAGAATTTAGAAATATAAATTCTGAGAAAGATTACTCGGTTAATTGTTAATTTATTTAAAGGTTAAATTTAAATAATGTTAAATTTAAATAATAAATAGGCCTATATTGAAACTAATATTTTTTGTCTGATTTGCAACTTTATTTTCTTTTTCTTTTCTCTGTGCAATTTGGAGCTCTTTTCTCACTGATCTGATCTTCGCTTGGATGCATAAACTCATTTTGGAGTCAGATTTCATAAGACATAATGTGCAGAGTACCATCACTCTAAGATAAATTTGAATGGTTTTTAATAGAGTTTTTAAATAGAGTTTTAATAGAGTTTTTAAATATTCTCTCTCTTCTTCTTCAGTTTACCTATTTTTTGAATGGCATCAACTACAGATAGATACTAAATGGCACCAGTTTCATTGAAGGAAGATATTTATAGATATTAGCATGTAATTAATAAAAATATGTAATATGTAATAACAGTTTATTTTTATGAAGCAACTGGGCTGTCCAATAAGATACATATGAAAAGAATTTGCTTTAGCCTTATGAGAACTGAAATATAGAACAGAAATATAGAAACAGTGCGACACTAGATCAGACCAAGCTCCTTTCCTGTCAGCATGAAAGTAGCCCCTAATAGTCACCACTACTCAATGCTTCTGAGGAGACTGCAGGCGAGGATGATGTTGAGTCTTCCACACTGAAGTTCTCATCCTAAGTAAAATCCTAAAACATTAAGGTTTCTCCTACTCCTAAAAGTTCTTTTAAAGATGCAGTTTTTATGAGCTTGATAATATTCTGTGGTGGTAAACATCACAGGCCAGTCATGTGTTGTGGGGGGGGTTTAAAATAATTGTCCTAAGTTTTGAATTAGACCCACTTCACTTTCATATAAACAGGACTTTCAAGGCCAAGTGCTTGTTTCTGCCCCATAGTGTATTGGATTTTCGTGGCAAGGTTTTGGTAGCAGGGGGGCTATAGGGGTGGCTTCTGTGAGAAGCTGCTAGAAGCTTCCCCTATGTCTGATAGAGCCAGTGGCAGCCGGCTCCAAGATAGACCTGCCACTGGCCAAGGCTGAGCCAATCAGTGATGGTGGTAGTGCCTCTGTCATAACATATTTAAGAAGGGGGAAAAAAACCTGCTGTGCAACAACAGGAACAGCAGACGGAGAGAGGAGTGAGAATACATGAGAGAAACAACTCTGCAGACACCAAGGTCAGTGAAGAAGGAGGGGGAGGAGGTGCTCTAGGTGCTGGCGCAGAGATTCCCCTGCAGCCTGTGACGAAGACTATGGTAAGGCAGGCTGTCCCCCTGCAGCCCATGGAGGTTAACAGTGGAGCAGATATCCACTCTGCAGCCCATGGAGGACCCCACGCTGGAACAGGTGGATGCCTGAAGGAGGCTGTGACAATGTGGGAAGCCTGCGCTGGAGAGAGGAGCCCACACTAGAGCAAGTTTGCTGGCAGGACCCGTGACCCTGTGGGGGACTCACGCTGGAGCAGTCTGTTCCTGAAGGATTGCACCCCACGGAAAGGACCCATGCTGGAGCAGTTAGTGAAGAACTGCAGCCCATGGGAAGGACTCACATTGGAGAAGTTCGTGAAGGACTGTCTCCCGTGGGAGGACCCCATGCTGGAGCAGAGGAAGAGTGTGAGGAGTCCTCCCTCTGAGGAGGAAGGAGCGGCAGAAACAATGTGTGATGAACTGATCACAACCCCCATTCCCCGTCCCCCTACGCTGCCTGGGGAAAAGGGGGTATAGAACTCAGGAGTGAAGTTGAGTCCAGGAAGAAAGGAGAGGTGGAGGAAGGTGTTTTAAGATTTGGATTTATTTCTCATTACCCTACTCTGATTTTGATTGGTAATAAATTAAACTAATTTCCCTGAGTTGAGTCTATTTTGCCCATGACGGTAATTGCTGAGTGATCTCCCTGCCCTTATATTGACCCATGAGCCTTTTGTTGTATTTTTCCTCCCCCTGTCCAGCTGAGGAGGGATGTGATAGAGTGGCTTGGTGGGCATCTGGCACCCAGCGAGGATCAACACACCACACATAGGAACAGAAGCAAGAACTGAATCCCAGGCTTCTGCAGTTCAGAACCACAGAAAAGAGAGAATCTAACTGCTGTGCTGTAAAATTTGCAAGAGGTTTTAAGGAGTGCTTTTGCTTTTTCTCTTGGCTATAACAATCTGTATGCGATTTGCCATTGTGCTCCTCTTTTCTTGACCAGACTGAAGAAAGTGCTACTTCTAGCTCTCTTTGTGCTGTTTGCAGGAGTTCGTTTGTTGCTCGGAGCACACTGGTGTGCAGGCTGTCATGCTACCAGCATACCCCAACCGGCTCCTGTGTCTAGTGTGTCCTGGGAAAGGGCAGTGTTTATTCAGCTCTGTGCAGTTTTGGGATTCCCCTCCTGTGGAATGGGGACCTCCAGGTCCCCATCTGGTCAAAAGGCTGACCGTAGTATATCTTGTGTGAGGGTCGATTCATCTGTCCCAGACCTAGCATTGCAAACCCCATCTGTTCAGAAATGAGAAGTTGGGCCCAAAATGTCATGAATTTGTTAAATTTATTTTTTTAAGTAATAAAAACAGGGGTTGCCTTCAGACTTTCAGGCCATTTTGGTTTACTCAGTTTGCATATTCAAATTATCCTACAGAACCACAAGCATTATTTTGGATCTTTCTTTGTTGTAAAATGAAAATTAACTTTTCTCTTAAGTGCACAGCTTGAGAGTCTAAGATTCACAAGAACTGCTAAAAAGTCTGCAATATCTGTGGCTGTCCATATAGAAATGAAAGATGGATGTCCTTATAGCAACTGAAATCTGAAATCAAGAGACTGCAAAAAGGAAGGCAATATCCCAGTTGGGTTATGCTTGCTTTGGCTCTGAGTACTTTGGATAAGGAATTATAAGTTCTGTATCTGTCTGCCTTATGCACTGGCATGCTGGATCTGGAAGAGGCCACACATGCATTTCTGCACCTTCTGTATTTGGATGGAAGTCATCAAAATCTTCTACTAAATGCAGTCTGTTGTATAGTACTTTAAATTTTGATTGTGACCATCACTGTATTAACTGCACCATAAATGATAGTTTTGGTGACACGATTAGATTCTACAAAAAGGATTGTGGTGCCAGGAAAATAATATGATTTCTGTAAAGCAGCTGTTGAAATTCTTAAGGATTAATGATTCTGTTTTCAAGAAAGTAAATTACCAAAATATATAGAGACAGAATATTTTCTAAATAGAATATTTAGAAACTTTCCAGAAAAAAAAATATTTCTGACTCATTTATAAGAGAAGATATTGAAGAATGCCCTGTTTTTACTGAATACACTGGTGAAGGAACACTATGCCCTCCTCAAAATAACCCCCCGGTCAGGTTATGTGCTGTAGGAATACATTTTTTTAATACAGATGCTTGGAAATGGCAGCTTTAGCTTGCCCATCACACCTTTCACAAAATGGGATGTTAGTTTATAAATTAAGGCAGCCAATTGCTTATTGACAATTAATTTTCTCTTTTCTCTTCTTCTTTAAAGGGCTTTCTATAATCTCATTTTTTACTGGTTAAATCACAGTGACACCAGTGATGCACATTATTTTTCCACTTCACAGAATCACAGAATCGTAGGGTTGGAAGGGACCTCTGGAGATCATCTAGTCCAACCCCCCTGCCAAAGCAGGGTCACCTAGAGCAGGTTGCACAGGAACACGCCCAGGCGGGTTTTGAATGTCTCCAGAGTTGGAGACTCCACCACCTCTCTGGGAAGCCTGGTCCAGTACTCTGCCACCCTCAAAGCAAAGAAGTTCCTCCTCATGTTTAGGTGGAACTTCCTATGTTCAAGTTTGTGCCCATTACCTCTTGTCCTGTCCCCAGGCACCACTGAAAAGAGCCTGGCCCCATCCTCCTGACACCCACCCTTTAAGTATTTATAAGTGGTGATAAAATTCCCCCTCAGCCGTCTTTTTTCCAGACTGAAGAGACCCGAATCCCTCAGCCTTTCTTCATAAGAGAGGTGTTCCAGTCCCCTAATCATCTTGGTAGCCCTTTGCTGTACCCTCTCCAGCAGTTCCCTGTCCCTCTTGAACTAGGGAGCCCAGAACTGGACACAGTACTCCAGATGCAGCCTCACCAGGGCAGAGTAGAGGGGGAGGATGACCTCCCTCGACCTGCTGGCCACCCTCTTCTTGATGCACCCCAGGATGCCCTTGGCCTTCTTGGCCACAAGGGCACATTGCTGGCTCATGGTCGTCCCGTTGTCCACCAGGACTCCCAGGTCTCTTTCCACAGAGCTGCTCTCCAGCAGGTCAGCCCCCAACCTGTACTGGTGCATGGGGCTATTCCTCCCCAGGTGCAGCACCCTACACTTGCCCTTGTTGAATTTCATAAGGTTTCTCTCCGACCAACTCTCCAGCCTGTCCAGGTCTCTCTGTATGGTGGCACAGCCTTCCAGTGTGTCAGCCACCCCTCCCAGCTTTGTGTCATCAGCAAACTTGCTGAGGGTGCACTCTGTCCCCTCATCCAGGTCATTGATGAATATATTAAAGAGGACTGGACCCAGTACTGACCCCTGGGGAACACCACTCATCGCTGACCTCCAACTAGACTCTGTGCCCCTAATCACGACCCTCTGAGCTCTGTCTTTCAGCCAGTTATCTATCCACCTTACTGTCCATTCATCTAACCCACTCTTCCTAAGCTTCCCTATGAGGATGCTGTGGGAGACGGTGTCAAAAGCCTTTGCTGAAGTCAAGGTAGACCACATCTACTGCCCTCCCCTCATCTATCCATCCAGTCATGTCATCATAGAAGGCTATCAGATTGGTCAAGCATGATTTCCCCTTGGTGAATCCATGTTGAGTACTTCTGATAGCTTTCTTTTCCTCCACATGCCTTGAGATGATGCCCAGAACGAGCTGTTCCATCATCTTTCCAGGGATGGAGGTGAGGCTGACCGGCCTGTAGTTCCCTGGGTCCTCCTTCTTGCCCTTTTTGAAGGCTGGAGTGACATTGGCTTTCCTCCAGTCCTCAGGCACCTCGCCTGTTCTCCAGGACCTTTCAAAGATGATGGAGGACGGCCCAGCAATGACTTCCATCAGCTCTGTCAGCACTCGTGGGTTCATCCCATCAGGGCCCATGGACTCGTGGATGTCTAATTGATCTAATTGATCCCTCACTCGATCCTCCTCAACCCAGGGGAAGTCTTCTTCTTTCCCCTTTACTTTCCCCAAAGTGTGGGACTCCTGAGGGCTGGCCTGAGCAGTAAAGACTCAAGCAAAGAAAGCATTCATTAACTCCACCTTCTCCGCATCCTCCATCACCATGGCTCCTGTCTCATTCAACAGTGGGCCCACAACTTCTCTGGTCTTCCTTTTGCCTCCAATATACTTGAAGAAGCCCTTCCTGTTGACCTTGACATCCCTTGCCAGGTTTCATTCCAAGGAGGCCTTGGCTTTCCTTGTTTCATCCCTGCACGCTCTGGGGCAGCATTCTTGTAATCCTCCCAAGGGGTCAGCCCCTTCTTCCACTTACCGTAAACTTCCTTCTTCCATTTGAGCTTTTTCAGAAGCTCCCTGCTCAACCATGCAGGTCTCCTGCATCCCTTGCCCGATTTCCTGCTCTTAGGGATGCACCGATCCTGAGCTTGGAGAAAGTGGTGTTTGAATACCAACCAGCTCTCTTGAGCCCCTTTGCCTTCCGGAGCCCCAGCCCACAGGATCTCTCCAAGCAGTTTCTTGAAGAGGTCAAAGTTAGCCCTCCTGAAGTCCAAGGTTGCGATTTTACTTCTTGTTGTTTTGTGTGTAGTACCCATGATCCTGAACTCTATCTTTTCATGATCATTAAAGCCTAGGGTGCCCCCAACCTTAATGTCCTCCACCAGTCCCTCTGTGTTTGTCAGTACTAGGTCCAGTAGCGTTCCTCTCCTTGTTGGTCATCTAGTTACTTGTGTTTTTCAATATAGTTACTTGTGTTTTTCAATATGGTTTTGTTCTAAAGGCCTGAGCTCTACTTTCTCGTTAGTAGTTTACACAGTTAATTTGGGGATTATCATTCTGGTAGTCATGCAATTTCTATTGCATACCATAATTTGTCTTGATGATTTAAAAAGATGCTATAAATTAGTTATTTCACTCCATTTCTTTTTTCTGCTTAAGATAATATTGCATCATCTAATAATAACATTAGGACTACAAATGACACAAGATTTCTACTTAAAAGAAATAGATATGTTCTTAATTTTGGAGACTATAGCTTGACATGTTACCAAGTCAAACTTCAGAGCCTTAAAATTAAATGATGCCACTATCAGCCATTCAGTTGCGGGACACTGTCATACTGAGGAACAGATGACTTACATTCAACAGGAAAGTGGCAAAGCAAAAGTGACATTAATTCCCTGTCAAATGAAAATGAACTATTATTCTGCAATAAATCATTTAAATTAAAACAATTCCGTGAACATATAATTAAAGTGTAATGATAATAGAAAATAGTTCATGCAGTCCTTTTTTAATATGGGGTCACTTTTTATTTCATTTACTATGACATTTTCTTGACTAAGTTGTTGTTGTTTTGGTTTTGTATCAGATTTAGTTTTCACCAAAGGCAGATATATTGCAGCACAACGAAAAAACCCCCACAGAAATAAATTTATACTTCATCTGAAACAGAAACTGTTAGACACAAATAGGTCTTTTCCACACAGTTTGGTATTCCTGGTGAGTTTAATTTTAGCTAATATAAATAGTAAAGTTATTCAAACTTGTGCCTTTTGACTCAGATATTAACATGTCGAGATTAAATCGAGGAGAATCTAACTCATCCATGTGTTGTGTAAGCAAGGCTCTTTCATAGAAAGGCTGTATGATCATTACTTTTTCTCTTCCTGCTCTTCAGTGAAACAGTTAAGCACTTGCTAGATTAATTGGCTTGTGAAATTACCTCATCTTGGCCCTTTTCTAATTTTATCTATATATTTATTATTCCTCTCCTTACCTCTCTTCCCACATTTATTCTGACCTCTAAGCCTTACATTAGCAATTACCTTTCTTTTTTTTTTTTTAATAAAATTAATTTTGGAGAGATTGTCTCATTCCATGAAGAAAGCAGAAACAGGTTTAAATGAGAGAGACTTAATCAAAACGACTTGTAATCCCTGTTGTGTCTGTGTATTCTTCTTGTCAATTTGGAAAGTATAATAAAAAACCTTATTTGAGACTACTTTTCTCATATGTTTTCCATTTTATACCCTTGAAATGCAGTGGAAAAACAGACAGAAAACTAATACTGTAATTTAAGTTACATTCCCCTCCCTTTCATAAACAGGCTAAATGCTACTATAGCTCTCATATTTCTTTCTTTGTACTTTATTTGACATGTAAGACTTTGGAGATCCTTCCTCTTTCTCATTTTCTATTTTCCTCATAAGAAGATGAAGGGTAATAAATTCCCTGTACACATGTACATGTCAGTGGTCACAGAAATTGTGACTAAAATGACAGATACAATAAGTATTCTTCAGGGTCTTTTGTTAGTTTAGATTTAGGTCACAAAGTGTATTTCCCAGGCTGTCGTTGATGAGCCAGTCTGACAACATAAATGTTGTTTTAGCTTTTTCAGAGCATCAGCTTTGTTGCAGCATTGAATTAATAGTTTTCAGAACTTTTGCAATGTTCCTAACAATCCACATTAAACCATAAAGATTAATTTTTAAACAGTACTTTTCCTTCTCAAATCCTCTGCCCGTGTTTCCATATGGTTTCATTTTAATGCCTTGTATTATTATAACTTGTATTATTGCTTGCCCCCTTTTACTGGAATTCACTGGAGGAAAGTGCTATTAGAGTTTTCCTTTTTGCAGAAGGTGGTAATTGTTCTGAAAAGGGGGCACAAAATGAAATAAAAGGGTACATTTATGAACAAATTGGGCATAATGATCAAGATTTTCTGTTGAATCTTTGTGGTCTAGAGAGGATCATTGAAATGAAAGAAAAAATTTAAGAAATTAGCAACATTTTCTGGAAGCCTAAATTTCATCTTATGCCTCATGTTTCTAATTCTGATTAATATTAGAAATGGAAAATAATTTATATCTATTCACAAAGATTATTTTTTGTTAAGCTACGTGACAACTGTATAAGTGGCAACTAACAGGTTCAGACAGTTTAAAGGGAACTTTATAGCCTCATGTTCAGATATTAAATGTACCACTAATTTATATTACCCAATTAGAAATGCATATTCAAAAACAAATGCATTTCGAGCACATTTTAACCTAAAATCCTTTATAAGGTCTCCTCAGATTTGTTTAAAACCCATCTCTATTTCTCACATTCATATAATGTAGAGTCCTTTGTGCATTCAGTGGAGATATTCATGGCCCTAAAGAAATTTGGAACATGGTAAATACATTGCTGAATTGAGGCCTCCAGTTCCAATGAACTGAAATGTAAACCAAAACTGAGATCCTCAAATAACTAGGAAAGAACTGCAAAAAAGTAAAACTTTCAGAAGACACTTGAAAAAAAGCTTGTCACAATTTTCTGTTTGGATAAAGCAAATGCAAATTTTTGCAGTGACTTGAAATACCTCCTTTATTCACAAACTTGGAATTTGCACTTCAGAAGGACAACTAGAATCATAAAGTATAGTAAATGTAGAGAAGGAATTTTCCCTTTTGTTATTTTTCTGTCTTTAAGAACACAGACAACAGCGTTGAAACTTGTTTTTACATGTTTCTGACTTTCAGTTTCTAGGGTTATTTCTTGAAAGATGTCCAATTTATGAAGTCCATATGCAACATTCACAATTTTTGTAGTTAAATAATGAGCAATGTTTGATTTGTGAGCAGGAAAATTATATATTCAGAAAAAAAAATCAGAATTTTCATCATTGATACTCAACTTTGTTTAATTGCTACTGATTTGCTACAAAATGAAGGGGAATTTCAGGAATTCTTATGTAAATTATTTTGAACTTTGCCTTGAATAATTATCTTTATCACCCTCTCCATCACCACAGCCTTCAAACCTACTTCAGTCTCCCTAAGAAGGCAAAGCCCATGGTTTCTTTCCTGTATTTATTATGGTTTGATTGTTGCCTCATCAGGTTAAAAGTTTTCCATCGCAACTTGGATTTCTGTATTTGGATTTTCCTTTTCTTGAATGCTTAAAGGGTTTTGCAGTGATAGCTTCTTAACATGAAGAACTAGAACAAGAAAATAAATTTTAATAGAAAATTGTTGAATGCAGGTTATTGTGCTTGTAAGTCACATATCTAGAAATAGTGGCAAGGTGTTATGGTCTTTTTAACCAAGACTGAAGGGGATCTTCTGGCTCATCCAGTCTCCTCCTATTTCAGGCAACCACATCATATAGCCTTTTAAATAAATTGATGAAGTTCCATCTTAAGATGATCTGGGCTATTTTTGCCCCATTGCTCCTTCTGGAAGACTGTTCAAGAACGTCATTGCTCTTTCTATCCTGTTTTGGGATTGTGTTTGACTTGTAGGATGTTCATATCACACAACTGCCTTGCATCGTTGTTAGTAGTACCTCAGTCTGGAGTCTCATTCTTTTTTCTATTGTAACTTACCAACGACCAATGCCATCCAGTTCTTTGTGGGTGGTATCTGTGTCTTCGTCTGTACTGACTGTGTATCCTAACTTTTGTTATCAACATATATATGCTTGGATTTTGTCTCAAGATTAAGTTAACAAATATGTTAAACATGATGTTTGAGGAGCACTCTGGTTGGATACTTCCTTTCTCAGGACTACTTGTGATCATCTCCTTTTTCCTCTTTTTGGACTTTTTTTTACCTGCCTTACCATTCTTCCAGTAATCCCCACCTTCTTCTAGCATAACTAAAAATTTCTTTTATGGTGTCGTAACACGATTTTTGCTGATGCCCAAGTGGATTGCATTTCCTTTGTCTGAAAATATGTTATCTGGTCAAAGAATGTCAGTATCTGACCACACAATGTCAGTATGTTGAAATTTACATCTAGCATTTTACCTATCTCTTCTCGGCTTCCTTTTTTTTCCCATTTATTCTTTCTTTCTGCTATGACCTTTTGCTCATTGTTAGGGCAGCCTCATGGAACTTGAAGCTTTTTGTGCCAGATCTTTAAGAAACAAGAATTAGGAGCTATAGATTTCCCAGAATGTAATTCACTTCTGCTATTTGCTATGTCAACCAGCTGAAATGTAAGACAGAAAATAAACTTTGCTTACTAATGGAAAAAGACAGCATTGAGACGTCTGCAATTGTAAATATCACCAAAAGTTTAAATACTTTCATGCAAAAATAAGCTCCAAACTCAGACTTCCTAGGGAATGTTTTAATTGGAAGTTGATTCTAGCCTAGTCCAATTTTATTCCTGTTTCTGTATTATTCATTCCCTTTTTGCCAAGTCACCAAGTTATGCTTTTTTTTCTGGCATAGATCATCCTCATTTTTATAGCAAAAGTAGGTGGAGAGGAGTCAGCAGAAAGAAACTACAAAGGGTCCTTTATATTTTTGTATCATTCTACCTAAAAATTTGGAGGAAGGTTGTATTTCTTTGTAGTATCCTAGGCACCTGATGTCCCTATCACCAGTTCCCGACAATAGGTTTCCAGAATTAAAATACAGTTACCATGTAGCCTTCCAAAGATGACTTGAAGACCTCTTGCAGAAGTATCTCATGATGGCTGAAAATGTATTTTATTTTCAGCAAAATATATGAAGAAAATATATTTCCATTGAGACACTGGAACAGGTTGCCCAGAGAGGTGGTGGAGGCCCCATCCCTGGAGACATTCAAGGCCAGGCTTGATGAGGCTCTGAGCAACCTGATCTAGTGAAAGATGTCCCTGCTTACTGCAGGGGGGTTGGACTAGATGACCTTTAAAGGTCCCTTCCAACCCAACACATTCTATGCTTCTATGATTCTATGATTTGTTTATTTTCAGTGATTCTTATATGAACTCAAAAAAATAAAAACTTAATTACTCTTGTTCTTCAACAGCTAAAACCCCATAGTTTTATGGATTTTGATATCAAAATACTACAAAAAAGATCCCTGTTCATTTGCAGGATGGTTGTAGTGATTTTTCAGAACTTCCATCTTTTTCATCTTATTTTTAATATAGAGAAAAAATTATCAGTTTTTGAAAATGAGTGACATTTTATTTTATTTAAAGAGCATAATTTCTAGGGATAGATGTGACTTCCCTGGTAAAGGACTTCTTGACTGTATCTTTTAAGGGTGTACAAGCAGTCTATATACCTTGATGGAAGTCGAGATGATGTCAAAAAAAGCAACTGGCCCAGAAATCCTCATGTTGATAGAAAAATAGAACAATCTTTCCTTCCTCCATGCATGGACCAAGTAAGTGAGATCAAGACTTTATTTTCAGATGATATCAGGAGAATTTTATGACAGATGTCTTTAGTTGCAATTAGGTCTGCTGGAATAATTAATGAATCTTAGAAAATCACACTGCAGAAATTAGCCTCAGAAATGCAACAGTCACTTTTTTGTAGGAGTTTTCTTGTGCCTTTCTCACTGCTTACCTTTATGTTGCTAAGAGCCTGGATTTCACTTTAACCAAGGCTGGTTTCCCATTTCCTTTGCAGTGAAAATCTAAGCTAAAATCATCAAAGTGCTGGTGGCTATCTGTTACCTTCAGACAGTTCTATCCAAGACAGAAAGTTCTTCCAATGGAAAAATTAGAGAACAGCTCATCTTGTTGCAGGGGAAATAAAAGGGGATCTTC
Source organism: Larus michahellis (assembly GCF_964199755.1). Lineage (NCBI taxonomy): Eukaryota > Metazoa > Chordata > Aves > Charadriiformes > Laridae > Larus > Larus michahellis. The sequence goes on along the minus strand of NC_133929.1, from coordinate 17,265,761 downwards.
TGAAGAATATATAATGCTCTCATGAGTGGAGGAGTAATACTGCACTGGGCTCCCTGGGCCCGGGCTAACCTGGATGCTCAAATCTGGTGCAGATTTCTCCAGCTAGCATTGCAGTGAAGGCTCAGAAGCTGTGGTTTCATTGCTTTTTTTTTGCTTGGATTTTTTTTCCCCACAGTGAATCAACTAGTACCTGCTAGTACTAGTCTAAAGTAAAAGTCTGTAAAATCCTAATGGAGAAGGCAATTCTCTTACTGCTCTGAAGTATGAAGGTAATAGCATTAACTGCTTAGTTACTTCTGGAAAACTAGAGTGCTTTCTCTCCAGTGGGATGCTACAAGTAGGTAGCTTTTAGTTACCTGCTGTAAAATCAACTTTCTGGAATAAAAATAAAAGTACATAAGTATCTGTGGTTTAACTCCTCTTACTCCCTTGCTAGGACTAGTAATCCATCTGGATATTTTAATATGATTTATTGTCATGCATTCTTCCTTTTTTTCTGTCTTTTAATGATGTATTTTGGCATTTGCTTTAACCTTGTAAAAATTTCTGTGATCCTTTCTAAAACAGAGCTTTATGATGCATTTATGTTTAGTAGGTCAGATAACTTGTTCTTCTGCAGACAGATCAGTGACATACAAGAAAGGAAATGTGAATTATCTGTCCACATCCCATAGTTTAGATAGCATCTCAGACTGAGCTATGCACCTAGGATATTCCTAGTGATATCAGGAACCCATGAGGTGTGTCCAATAGCGCTTCATTCCTTCTCATTCCTTGCTTCAGTCTGTCTAGCTATATTTGTGCAGACAGCAGCTCTTTAATTTAAGCATGAAAGAAATTATTCTAAGCAATTATTTACATAGCGTGTCTCCGCTCTTGAAGTAACATGTTGATTCCATGTCCCATTGAAACTATATTATGTAGTTCATTACTCAGTATATCAAGACAGAATTGCCTAATAAAAGCATAAGACAAGATGATTTGCATAGCTCAGTTGAACTTCACAGTTTACATTTCTGAGCAGGAGGCAACAACTTATTCCAAATCTGGCATTTCTCCTATTCAGAAACACAGATTGTGAAGTTCACTTGAGTTATTCAAATTAATAATTTTTTTCCCTGAGTATTTTAATAGCAAGCACATTTTCTGTTTTTAGTGTATTGTACACTATCTACATATTAATATATTAAGTATATTCACTTACCTGCTGTCTCTCTTTCACAATTCTTCAAGAAAAATCTCTGTAGCACATTTAAAGGAGTAAGGAACATAGACAGGTTGATACATGTGTGCCTTTGCTAGAGAATGAAGATGAGTATCATCCACAGTTTATTTGTGGCTTTGTGTTATGTCATTCCATCACTTGCAAGTTATACAAGCAATCCCTAGACCATATAAATAAGGGGTTTCACACATACAGCATATAAATATGATTTGAAGGCTGTGTCTGTATTAGTAAATAAAATGGACTAAGGAATGTTCTTTGGTCCTGAAGCTAACTGGGATGGCAAGGCCTGTGTCCATATGGCTAGCTCTTTTGCCCTTCTGACTATATTAACCGTATTCTTATTAGAGATGATCCTTGGCCTGTGCAAAACCCTGAAATATGACTTTGAACTGTGGGAGAGAGGTAGTTGGCCTGAGCCAAAACTATGCCAGGAACTTTGATAACAATTCCATGCTACAGTTGCACACCCATGCTGTGGTCCTGCTGAGCTTCACAATGCAGTGTTATCAGAAGATTTCATTGTATCCCTGCCTGCCTCAGGATACTGTTCAGGGTCCCTTTCTAGCTCAGTAACCTAAGCCCCAGCCCAGCTCTCTGTACTGAACCCAGCGGCTTAGGGCTACTTGCCTTCACAGAATAGGTGGAAGGGCAAAAAACTCCACCTCCTTCCTCAGCCTAGGTTTATTTATTGGCAGCAGTGCTGCTCCATAACTTGGGGAGAGGGGATAAAGAATGCACGTAAACGTGGGACTGTCTAACCTCCCTCATGAAAATAAGCAACAGTTGTTACACTCCCTCTACTTTGTTGAGTCACCATCCCCCCATGGAGGCTTTAAACAAAGATATCATCTATGATTTTCAGTTTCTGTGAAACCTGAGGAAGCTTTGAGGATTCTGGGAGCATGATTACAGCCAATCTGCCTGAGACAGACAGTACATCAAGTGATTGTATGTGCAAGTAATGACAGTTATTTGGTCTGAATATGCAAATAGCGCATGCAAGTTTTTTTCCATGAGTTGTTGAAAAATTGACCTTAAATATTTTGCTTTTCATTAGAAAAGATGAGGATTTCACAATGACAGACATATTAAACTCTTCCTCTTCTCTGCATGAGATATATCAAAAAATATTTTTTTTCTTTATTAACATCATCAGAACAAAGAGTGAGAACATAGGATCTAGGCTTGATACATGCTGTTGATTATTTTACAAGACTATAATAAAAGCTTATTTGATATGTTCTTATATGATTTGCTGCTGTAGTGAAACACACATCTATTAAAACTTTATAAGCAGCTGTGGCTACCTGCTCCTGTGAAAAAGCAAATCCCAAATGTCAACTTGGTTTCTGTGGTTCTTCAGAAAATAGCGTATTCAAGTCTGGTCTATACTTAACAAGTTTTACTGGCATGATTATGTTTGCTAGCAGTGCAATTTTTTTCATCATCATAACTGTGCTTTACACTGCCCTACCACAGATGTAGGTATGCTGATGCTCTTGCTGAAGCTATGACTCTTGCTTCACTGACCAGAAGTAGGATATACCTTTAAAACATGTTTAAGCTAGAATTACCATTTCTAGATGAGGGGAATGATTGCCCTATGTCGGACTAATAAAAAGAGACATTCTTAAGAGCAGACAAGGCTTCAGTTTCATAGTCACAGAACATTTCTGAATAAATAAAGCCCTCTCTTCTTGGCAGTCAGGCCTACTGACTTACAACTTTATAATGTTTTTCAATATTTGTTTTTGGTTTGTTTCTTAAAATCCTCAAGTTCTTGCATAACATGAATGTATAGAAGTCTGTGCTTCATATTAGACCATCTTTCTAGCCTTCATAGTTGTAGAGAAAAAGTTTGGAAATGCTCTTACAATCCCCACTTTTAACACAGCAAATAGAAGGATCTGAAATGTGCAGTATTTTAAAATATTGTAAGTTTTAAATCAAGTTCCTTCTTTCTAAGACCTCCCCTTTTTTAACACTATAGTTTTGATAATAATGACTTCTATAAATTTTATTTGCCTGAGCTGATTTGAAATGTGTTGGAACTCATGTACCAAAATGTTCAGGCAAAAATGAGAGTTACTTTTTAATAGGATTGTATACATTAGAAAAGTATGTTTTTGAGATTCAGGGGCTTCTGCTCAAAATCATGGCTGTTTTGGTTTTGGAAACATATTACAGTAGGTACACTTATATTTTTTAGATGTGCTTTATGAACTAAAACTTAGAAGTTGAGCTCTGTGCAGAATACTGGTTATTAGCATTCTGAAATGAGTAGATTTAGAACAAATTTCACAAGCACAAGATAACCCATGATTTTGTTAAAATAAACAATGCCCATGAACCTCCTCAGATGTAGTATCAAGAAGGAGCTTTTTTTCCTGTATGTGACTGTACACATCTGTTAATTCAGAGATCTAAATATGAAATCCAGCACTCAGGGACACCAGGTGGATATCTGATACACTCTGAGGAATTTGGGCTTCATAAACCATTGTATGGATTATTCACAGCCATGCATTTTTTCCCTGCTTGTGACAGAAAAAATATGGGTGAAATATTTGCATCAATAATTAATCCTGGTATAAATCAATAAAAGTTACTAATAAATGAGAAACAGAGACATATCACTGCCAAAAATCAGCTGTTAATGCCTCTTCACTTACTGAAATGGCATGCTACATATCACAAATGTTCTATTACTAACTACAAAATATTTCTCTAGGTGAAAGTCAGGAATATTCTCCCGCTCCACCATGAATGATGCAGTCATAGCACAGTATAATTTGAGATTGGATTAAATGTGCATAGAGCATGAGAAATAAGGAGATACAACTCTTTAAGTCTACTTTTCATGACTGCATTCAGAAGTACTTACATGATTTAGGAGCCTAAGGGCTCAATTCACTTGTCCATACATATGGATCTTGTTCCATTTAAAATTCCTCATGGGGCTGTCAAATATGACACAGGAGCTATGGAAGAATTGTGTCCTTTGGGAACAGCAGCTGGAGATCAACCAGGATATCCTAGGGTGCCTGAAGTGCCACTAGGTGAGTGTATACTGGCAACTGAACCTTAAACCTTCAAAGTCCAGGCTGAATTCAAGCTTAGGATCTGTTCCTGAAGAAGGTATCCGTGCCGCTTCTAAAGAACTGAGTAAGACTTAGTCTTTTCTTCAGGGTGTCTATCCCTTTCTATTCAGTATGCTTGCTCAACATACTGACTCTTTCCTTAATCAAACATACTCTTTCCTTGCCCAAAGATCACACAGGTGGTATGGGGCAACCCCCACCTCCCCCGGTAACACTGAAGAGTTGGGCAAAACCCATAAACTTGGCTACATCCCATGATGATGCCCTGGTTGTCAGATCACCCTCCTGAAAAATGGCAGATGTGAGTGTGTCAGGTTAGTGCACTAATCAGTAGACTGCAGCTACCAATGGATATTTTAAAGAAAATGGTGGATCTGTCTTCACTACATGATGGGCCTGATCTTTTCAAGATGTAGTACGCACAATCCTGAATTTAATTCTCAAATCTCTCTTTATGTACCTAAGACCTTTACTTGAATCTGGCGGTAAATCAGTCAGAAATGAGATTTAAGTCTCTGAGAAATATAGGCACTGTTAAAAACTTTATCCCTCAGCAGTGATTAAACTCACCATCCACGTAGGTGTCTCACCTAATAGCACAACATCAGTGCTTCCCAAAGTTTTCCATTAGCAACCCTACTTTCAGGGTCACAACCCCACTTTCATTTTCACTTCCAGGCTTGCAGGCCCCAAGTAGGGTCATGACCCTAACTTGGGAACTGCTCTATAACACATTGAAAAAATTAACATACTAGCCAATAAATATATCAGCAAAACAAACCCATCCAGTCTACCCAGGACCTTGCACAGTCTGCCATCCCTGAAGGCCTTACCTATTAAATATGGGTCAGATTTTCAAAACAATGTATCTACTTACAAGCTCACATACTGCTTTGGGTATGCATTACCATTGTCTTGTAGTCTTTCTTTGTGCTATTTAGCTAAGTTTGGTGTTGACAAATATGTGCTAACACTTCTGAAAATATGAGCCTCTTTTTCTTTCTCATTCATGTGTTGGAGGTGCTGCTTAGATTTATTATTTGCACATAATAGAGTTCACAGTTATTGTGTGTCAGAAACAAGATCTGTAAAGTCTGCTGTTCCCACAGCTGGAGCAACACATACACACCTGCTAAAACTGCAGTGTAAATTGTATTGTCCTTAGCAGTGTAAATTGTATTTTCCTTAGCAATTAATCACACTGTATTCTATCAACTCTTCTCCTTAACTCCTACTGGTCTTTTCTCCCTTCTTCTTCCTCTGCTGTCTTCTGTTCTTTTCTTCTGTGTCTCTCACTTCATTTTTTAACCTCTTCTCCAGAAGTGCCATGTTTGGACACAGAGATGCTGCTGCAAAAGTTCCTACTTCTCTTGTATAACTTTTTACCAAGAGTTCTCAAAGAGCTTTTCACAGGTTGTGAAAGCACACAGATTATGAAATCTTAATATCTTCATCTTACAGTGGGGAGATTAGCACACTGTTCTGGCAAGGTCTGTTACTCAGTCACCAAAAAGTTGGTGACAAAGAAAAAAATGAATCTCCAGTTTCGTGTCCCATAGTGGATTCCAAGCAACATGGTTAGTTAACACAAGATATACCAGTAGATGGCACTTCAGAGTTCATAGCATTGCTTATACATCTGAGGAGCTAATAAAAACGGGCTTCTTGTGTGTAGTTCTTAACGTATGACTTTTAGCATAGTTTTATTTCTCTTTGGTCTTGTGCTCTTTTCCTGGGATCTTTACTCTGCCCTTCCCTTTTTTCATTTTCCTTGATATGACACTTTTCTGTTGCTTCTCTATTTCTCCCAGTTTTCCATATGCTATCTATCTTTTTTTTGGTGAAAAAAAAGTCTAATAAAGTGGAAATTCTTCGCTGATTTTTTTTTCAGAAAAGAGTTATCTAGATCCTGAATGATTCATTACTGAGGAGAACTGGGGGGGGGGAGGGAGCAGTAAGTAAGATTTATTCCCAAATGTTTTTAAGGTCCTAAGTATGCATGGTTCAAAAAGTGCACTGCAATGATCCACCTGCATTTACAGACAAAATGGTATTAATATGAAGAACAGCCCATACTAAGCCTCACCACCTATTTTTTGCAGTATGAGATAAGCAGCTATTTGCTAACTTGCAGTATATCTGTGAAATACATCCAAACAAAGGCACTGTATGGTCTCAAGTCTAGACATTATGCTACCTTTGCTGTACACAGGCTGCAGCTAAACACTTCAGATTCTGACCTTTCTTCCAGATAGGAAATGAGGGTTTTGATTGGGCTTCTGCTGTGGGCTTTGGCTAGATTTCTCCCCATCAGCTCATGTGGTGCTGCTTGCTAGGTTGCTGACAGTGGCAAGTGCCTTTCAATTAAGGCTGAAGTTCCATCAGAGCCCATAAGTGGAGAACGCTGGGGAGATTAATAAATGAATTGTCACAGCTTCCAGGCATGCTGGGTTGGGAAGTGCAACTCTCAAGTTTGTGGGCTGTGTAAATTTGGAGCTCTGGGTCTGTATCTTTATAGAGATAGACTCAGTCCCTTTTTCCTTTCTTGTAAAATGAATGAAAATTTATTTCTCTAAAGGTTGAGTCCAAATGTGGAAATACTCAATATTTGTATATCTTTTATGCCAAGCATTTTAGTTTTTTTGCAGTTTTGGTGGAGTCACCATTTGAAACAAGGATTTGAACTGCTCTGACTAAACCATCTGTATGTGGGAAAAGATTATGGGAAACATCCCTGCAGGGCTCTTTTTAGTTGCTCCAGTGGGCATTATCCATTATTTTTCCAAGTGTCTTGCCTTGGGGTTTTTTTGCTTTCCTTGCTGTCTTGACCAGTCTAGCCGGTACTTGTTATTGTCTCTTTGAGAATTATTGTCAGTCCTAAAAAAAAATATGCAAACTGAACAATACAATAGTTTTAACTACTTCACGCTCTCATCTTATTTACTTGTTTTCACTTAAAAATATAGACAGAAACTTTTGTGCATTTTCTCCACTACACATTCTACTCTGCACAGAATGAATATTCTAGTGAATAGATACTGCATTCTTTGCATAGCAAAAATTTTCTCTAAAATCAATGGGAAAATAGCATTTATGGGATATTTTAGGATCACTTAAGGATTGTGTAAGGGAAAGACATATTAGAGAAGGAACACTATATTCCTGCTGACAATTGCATCCAACAGCTGTGGTGATATGGTTATTCCGTTAATGTTTCTTCAGGGAATTGTTTCTTTTTAACTGGACATTTCTTTCTGATTTTGGAGTCTGTAAGACTTAAAAGTAGGTGGACATACCTCTTCATGGGATCATAGGATAATTCAGCTTGGAAGGGATGTCAGGAGATCATCTGATGGGTTGTCCTTGTGGGGAAAAAGACTTTCCTTATACCCAGCGTGAACTTGTAGGCAGGAGAAGGCTGCTCTGAGGTGCCCCCAAAGCCTTCCCTTCTCCAGGCAGAAGCAGCCCTGTCCCTCAGGCTCCCCTCACAGGCCAGGTACTCCAGCCCCTGAGCATCCTGGTGGCCCTCTGCTTGCATAAAGACCTATCTGGTTTATCTACATATCTTGCCCTGATACCTCTTTTAGCAATGCTTTTAATCCAGAAATCAAACGGTAGCGCATTTTAGTATCTTCTAAGTATTTCTAACAGCGGCCACCTATCAACATCATCCTTGTAGTTCCAGGTGCCTCTTAAAATACAAAATGATTGAAACTTAAAATAAGAGTACATAACATGAAGTTCATCAGAAGATCAATAGGAACACTGTTATCTGAATAAGAGCATTCCAAATTGCTAAGGGATCTGGGGAAAGATTTTTAAATTGTTCTTATGTAAAACTATATTTTTGCATACAATCATGCTACCCAGGGTAATTATGATTGTTTTTTAAACAGCCTTTGCTGTGAACTTCTAACATGCTATGAAAAATAGTTCCAACATTCATTTTAAAATATCTCAAAAATCTTTAAAACCAGGTGACTAAAATTTAGTTCTTGAATGTGAATGCAGTAGTTTCATTTTGGGGAGTTCTGAGTATCGCTAGACCTCACTGAAGCACTGGGAGGTTCGGATGCTATTACTGAGTTGCATTGGTGGAAATTCATGGGTCTTTACACATTCAAATCTACACTGGACCACCTTGGTAAACTCATTATCCTGTAACTGTATCTAGTAGGTCTGATTAGCTGTTATCAAAGTCCAAAGTTCCTTCATTCTCAGTTTTCTGACACATTAGTGCTCTTCAGTCCCACTTGGGATGGGGGAGAGAATTGGAAGAGTAAAAGTGAGAAAACTCGTGGGTTGAGATAAAGACAGCTTAATAGGTAAAGCAAAAGCTGCGCACACAAGCAAAGCAAAACAAGGAATTAATTCACTGCTTCCCATCAGCAGGCAGGTGTTCAGCCATCTCCAGGAAAGCATGTCTCCATCACATGTAATGGTTACTTGGGAAGACAAAATGCCATCACTCTGAACATCCCCCCCCTTCCTTCTTTTTCCCCCAGCTTTTATTGCTGAGCATGACGTCATATGGTATGGAATATCCCTTTGGTCAGTTGGGGTCAGCTGTCCCAGCTGTGTCCCCTCCCAACTTCTTGTGCACTCCCAGCCTACTCCCTGGTGGGGTGGTGTGAGAAGCAGAAAAGGGCTTGACTTTGTGTAAGCACTGCTCAGCAATAACTGAAACATCCCTGTATTATCAGCACTGTTTCTAGCACAAATCCAAAACATAGTCTCATACAAGCTAATATGGAAAAAATTAACTCTATCCCAGTCAAAACCACCTGTGCATTAAGAGAGTAAGCAAAACAAAACCACACAAAAGAGACATGAAGTAGAAAAAATGGGTTCAGCGCCTTCCTTAGACTGAGGGAATTAAGTTCACATTTCCAATTCCCAGGAAGTTCCCCATGTACACACCTAGAAGAAAGAGAAGAAAAAAATAAAGCCTCTCCTGTTGTAACTATGACTTGGTGTAGAAAGAGATGTAAGATTTGTAGTCTTGATTTAAACAGAGGGTTAAACATGATTTCATAGCTTAAGGATGGAGGCACTTACCTACTGGGGGAAGGAGAAGGGGAGGCAACCTGGATTCTGGCCCTTGCTTCAAGCACTATTTATGTATGTTACTTAATTACAAATGCAAAATGTGTAGGCAGCCCCTGGGGCAAGAACCTAGGACTTCCTCTTCAATAGGAGTACCTATTAGGGTTGCAAATTATCCTTTCTCAATGAATCTTGCTTCCTCCTCTGTACAGAAGTACAGCTTCAGCAGGCATGACAGACAGTTCTCCAGCTTGAGCTTCACCTTGAGCTGGTGGTGGATGCACTCTTGGGAGATATGGGAATGATCTCCTCAAGAAGAGACTGGCAGTGAACCTGCATCTCCCACTTCATGAACAAGTGCCTTATCTACAAGTATGATATTATGTAAAAATGTTGGCAGTTGTGCTGCCACAACCTCTGGATATGTTTCTGTGTGAAAGTCTCTGGGACTGTTGTGCTTGATGCCAAGGTTGTGTATGTTAGGCATGCTCGGAAGATGCCTACCTCATGAAGCCTCTCAGGAGATGCCTCACCTGTACATCACAGGCAGGTGCAAGGTAGGTTTCAAGATTTTCAGCAGTATAGAAATAGCAGTAGCGATGAGAAATGCAGTAGCAGAACGTTTAGATAATTTTATCAGCAAAAACCTGATGTAGATTTTTGTGGCTGTTTTGCATACATGTACATGCATAAATATAGCTTCCTGGCATTTTTGTTGCTTTTTTGAATTTGGCTGTCAGTGACTTTCTCAAAGTTTTGTGAACCAGCATAAAATTAGAACCCAGAGATTCTGTTCTGCTACAGTCTCTCTGTAAGACATGTAAATATATTTACAATTAAAACCAATCTTTTAATGCTGTTGTTTTGTTGGAAATGAAGTAGCTGGCACCTATCTGAATTTGAGAAGAATCTCCTTTGATACTCTCCACATCTATTAAACATTTTGTCTCTATGTCATTGTCATGTGTTTATTAGTTCCTCAGGAGATTTTCCTATAGGTTCTTTTTCCATACCTCTGTTTTCCCAGCCCCCGTTCTCTTTTATTCTGGGTTCTGTTGCCCTCAGGAGACTAAAATCTTGCACCCTTTGCTCCTCTCATCATTCACTTCCTTCCAAAGAGACTACTTGTCTGAACGAAGCAACAGGAGGATGAAGGGCAGTATTTTTTTATTATTATTTTGAATACAATATTATAAATGCTCACTTGTAGTTTTTGCTTTGGATAATGCTAAACTATCCATAACAAATTAGTTTACTCTATAGCAGGAACAACCTTTAAACATGATCTGTATTTAAACAAAATGGGTAAGTCAACTTCTGCTCTCAAACCTCAGTTCAGCAAAGTACTAAAACACTATTGAATAAGGTGCTTAAGTACAATTTTAAGTTTTATGCAGTATGATAGAGAAATTTTGATAAGCGGGGCCTTATTTGGGAGAACAGCATAATCCAGGTAGCACTTTGGTCCTTGCTGTGCTTATGGCTGTTACCTTTCCTCAGTTCACTGTATTAGTATCCATTCTTGAAAGTGTGTCCAGTCTGAATATTGTTTCACCAAAAAGGATTTCTGAATTAATTCTGTTCTTTGGTTTGGAGTTTTGTTTGGGGTTTTTTTTTGGTCTTTTGTACTAACTGTTACACATCATGCATTTAGGCAACTGGGCCACGTTTTGCTTTTTCTATCGATCATCTAAAATGGTGATACAACTTCAACCCCAGTAACACAGATCTGAAGCTTAGAAAAAAATCAAATGCATGTTCAAAACCTCCTAGAAATATAAAAATTAAGTATGTCCAAGAAATTACAGACTTTTTATTTAGAGGATGGAGAGGGAAACAAAAATGCCAAATCTCTTCTCCTCCATCAGTGTATTTGGATTTAGAATTAATTAATATCAATGTACTGGAGACATTGCTTCTGTCTGAAAAAAGGGTTTATTGAATCATTGTCAGCTGAAAGCTTTGGCCTTAACCAGTGTGTTTTGCTGCTACATCATGCATAAGCCTCCTTTCCCCTAACCACCAGTATGTCTTCTCTGCACCAGAGAGACAGAACCCTTTAGAACCAAAAACTGAGGACTCCCTCTAGGGAAAATTCCAATTTTTATTTTTTCACTCATCATTTATTTACAAATACAATTATAACTTTTATATACATTGCACATTTACATGGTAGAAAAGTACAAAACTATATATTTAAATGAATTTATATTTAACTCACCATGTTTGAAAATATAAAATTACATCAGAAAAAAGTATTATGAAAAGCAAGAAACTTGAACTGATAAAGCTTTGATATAACTTTTAGTTATATCAAACATTGGGATTGGGAAAACAAAACTTTGAAAGTGGTACTGCAAGACCATCTTAAAGGAAACACCTGACAAAACATTTATGCATGTTACAAGAAAATAAAACAATAAAAATAAAATAAACCCTTTATTCTTATTACAGTTAGTCCTGTAGCTATTAACAACCTTCATAATCTGATTTCTTTGAATCTGTAATGCATATAGTACAGTATATATGCTCAGCACATTGAGATCACTTCAGTACATGATGTGATCAGAAGTAGAGAAAAGCGAAGTAGAAGAAGTTTCCTTAAGATTGCCTCATTGCATCCTGGAAGTCTAAGTCAGTTACAATGCCTTTTGGTCAGTCAAGATTCCTTGTAAACAAAAACCCTAGGGATCTTTTATGTACAGAAGGGCAAGCAGAAAATCCAATAAATAAACATAACAGAAACCGACATGCAAGTTTGTTAACATCAGTGAAACGAAGAGATGAGATCATGTGAGTAAGCTCTAAGGAATGGACTTTTATAGTTTACATGAAAAAAGAAAAGCTTAGCTTTACAAGCAAGAGACCTCACAATAAATAACACTGTTCTTCCCCTAACAAATAAATTTCTTCAAAAACAAGGCATACAGTCAACCAGACATTTTATGTATAAATTATAAAACATGACATGGTATAAATAAATGTCTACCAGACTCAACTATATGTATACTTTTTTCTCCCCAAAATAAATAAGCATACACTTATTTACAGTATGGACATTGATTTTGTGCCCAATGGCTGTTCCAATAGTGATGGAGGTTTTACCACTCTAGAATGGAAGATATAGGAAAGCTGTAGTCCTGGTCTTCATCTTCATCATCTTCTTCTGGGTCTTCATTAATGGCTAGATGGGGGAATACAGGGGAGCTGTTGTTTAAATAAGGACAACAACAGCACAGAAGCAGCTCAGTGCATGTTTTCAAAGCCCTCTGAACAGCCATAATACAGCGTTGCATTTTATGCGACTTGTAGTGAGATGCTCTTTGGCATCTGCTGTTATGCAATAAAGTTTTTTATACATAATCTATGAAGTCATAACTGCAGAAAGTTCTGAAGAATCAATGGCTCAGGTTTTATTGGCTGATTCCTGAAATCAAATAAAAAGCGCTCTTGTGTTCTAGGTTTAACCGCTTTGTGTCCTTCATTCAGAGTTAGTAGAGGCAACTGTGCTAAACCAGGTGCCCATGTGTTACCATTAAGCTTGTTCTTTTGGACACAGAGTTTATCCGGGTGTTAATAAAGCAATCAGCGAAGCACACGAGAGCAGACAAATTAGGAAAAAATCACTAGAATTACACTCCTAGGACAACCCCTTTCTGACAAAATAACTTGTCCTCAGAGTAGCCCCAAACCCCAAACTTGAAAATCAACTGGTTGTTGGAGATCTATTGCATTTTATCAGTAACCAGTGTATGTGTGATAGACACATACTTATATGGCCCCTGTACTGTATCTCACATCTCTAAATCAAGCTTTCTTGTGTTTAAAGGTGTGAGTCTTCATTATCTAGGGATTGCCTTCAGAGTTAAAAATCTCACTTACAGTTGCAAGATCCGGAGTGCTTTACTTCTAGAAGCGCACCCATGGAGCAGGCTGCCTCTTTCATGGCACACTCACTTGGGTAAGTTGTGTTATCGCTGGCACAGACTGCCTCGTCTGACTTGCTTTCAGGGCAGAGCTCATTGCAGAGGGCACACCGACCTCTGCCAACCTTAAAATCCCACAAGCATTTCTTCCCAGCACTGCACTGAATGTCTTCACAGGATTTGGCTTCTAAAAATATACACAGGATACTAGAGGTAAGTGAAAAGACAAAGGAAAAAGAAAAGCAACAAACAACCCCAAACTCCCTTTCCCCCAGTGAACTGTGAACAGACAAAGCTCAGATGCAGTAGATGTGATGATACTTGCTGATTTTACTAAAGCAAGTAGTCCCTTGGACACTATTGCCTGTCTATATGTGGGGGAGGAAAGACAGCTGTGCCAGCAGAGCTTGGCCCTGGGAATACAGAATTACATTTGCCAATTGCACGTGACCTTCCTGCTCCATTTGATGTCACTGGAAATTCAGCTCCCCAAATTAGCAGTAAGTGCAGAATTTGCAAACACATTCAGCATTTCTAAATAAATTATTTTTAAACTAACCCACATAGAGTAGTTGTCTACAAGATTGGAAAGGGATTTCACCTCAACCTATGCCAACTAAAAGCAGCCTGGGACTCCCCCGAATCCCCCCAGCAGTTTTGGGGAGCAGAAGCTGCCCTGAAGATGCTTCCTTGTAACATGCTACACTATCATTCATTTCTGGAAATCACAATACAAAATGTCAGGGTGCACAGAGATTATTTTCGTATCTTCACCCACCGTCTCCAAACTCAGCAATATTTTTAAAGAGGAAAAAGTGATCAGATGTTTCCAATTAAGTTAACGCAAGCTTTGCCAAGACCACTTGAAGACAATTGTTTCCAGGAATCCAGATCCACTGAATATTGAGACTTTGTTACGCTGTAACCATGTCATCATCTATTTAATGGCGGGTATTTCCCCTTGGGTACTAATGTCAGCACCCACAACAATGGCAAGAGAAGCAGGATCAGGCCCTCTACTCCCTCACCCCTTTTGCAACCTTTTCTGGGGCAAAGCTCATCCAATTCCACACATGATATTCTGAAACAGCTGAGACGGGAAGCTCCCTCCACCCTTACCCCTCTGACCGAGATACCTACTGATGCATTTTCCTTCGTAGGCTAATCCAATGGATCTGCCCAGTAGGCAGGTAGCTTTCCTCAGGTGGCAGGCACTGGCGTAAGTTATGCCGTCATTCCCGCAGAGATACTGTTCAGGGGAGGTAGGCTCTGGGCAAATTTGATTACATGTCACACAGTAGGCATTATTAGTTTGATCAACCACACATGTGGAGCTGCCTGGGCATAAAACATCCCTACAGGTCTCTGAAATAAAGACAGAAACACACAATGATTAATAGGAGATCCCAGAGCCCCATCAAGGAGTGAATGGGTGACACAATGAAACAAATGATCAGATAAGAGCCTTCAGCAGCTCTCCTCATTTAAGGACCACTGGAGGAAACCTCAGGGTAGCTGATGGGACACAAGTGCTGCTAGACTATGGGGAACTCTCAATCCAGCTACATCCTTGCTTGTTGAGCATGGTTTAGTTACTGTCTCCCAGCATTTGGAACATCACTCTGGTTCCAGTGGGGAAGTATGTCCAACAGCTCCTCGTCCCTACACTCAGACACACACACTTTGGCATTTGAGGGAGATCGGATTAGATTTGCAAACCTACTTTTGCATTTGCCCTGATACTGGACTTCAAGTTCAGGCTGTTCTTTACATCTGGCTTTGAGAAGGGCACACTCGTTCCTGTAGGTTTTCCCATCTAAGCCACACACGGGGCCCTTCCAAGAGATATTAGAGCAATCTGGAGCACAAACACACCGAGGTTTGTTCTTCTTGTTCATTTTACATTTCTTCCCGGGTCCACATTCCACGTTCTCACACGTTTCTGATGGAAAGAGAGAGGCACCACTTTAGTACTGAGCATGCAGAACAGACCTAGTGTCAAAACTGCTCAAAGGAAAAAAAAAAAGACACCGCACCATGACCCCAGGGCATAAAAAGAAAACACCTTTCCCCCTCCTCCAGGAAATACCACTCGAAGGAAATTCTCCCTGACAGTGAGGGCAGGGGGGAGAGGAGATCGCTCCCAATGTGCACGGTGGCCGAGAAGAAATGGGGGCTCCCTCACTAATCCCGGGGCTGGTACAAGACGCGCCTCAAAGCCCCACCGAGGAAGGAAGCAGGAGGACCACGCTGCCCCCCTCCAGCTCCTTCCCCGCTCCTCCTTCCCCAGCCCAGTCCCTGCCTGAATCGCTCCTCAGCAAGCTCGCCAGCACCCCCCCTCACCTTTGCACGGGATGCAGTTTGGGGCTCCTCCATTAAAAATCATCCATTTAAAAAGCGTGTTGTCGTTGACGTCCTCTTCCGTCCACGAAGTTGTCAGGCGGCCGCTCTTGCAGCACTCCTCCTTGCTGAGGTCGGTTTTGTAGAGGACCTGGCAGCGGCCGTTCCGCGCCTGCCGAAGCCAGCAGTTCCCAGCTGCGGGAGGAGGGGAACGGGAGGACACCCAGCCGGATCAGTGCCAGACACCAGTGACCCAGACACAACACGTGCGCCTTGCAATGACTTACTAGACTGTTTACTTTTATTTGTCCCATTTCATAACCCGCAGCTACTCCGGCCCATTTGGGAGCGCAGTTTAAAACAAAACACAAAACCAACAAAACCAAACACCAAAAAACAAACACACAAAAACCCCAATAAACCCAGAATGAAAGAAAAGACCCGATCAAAACAGGACGAGGATATATTTCTATGTATATGTAGAGCAGGAGCACTGCCAGCACGTGACAGAGGCTTGAAAAGGATGTGCATTTAAAAGGGAATAAAAAGAAAATCGCGCTTGCAAATTCCTTCCTCCTCCCCCTGCCCTCTCCTCCTCACCGCGACTGCACAGCAGTATTGTTTTAGTGCCGCACAGTTTCAGTCCCGGCCCATTTTGCAATCTGCACGAATTGAGAACATTTGCTGTTAGCGAAGTCTTTCGAAATCTCCACATTTTGCTGCTTCCTTTAACAAATGCCTTTCCTTCACTAATATAACTTAGCAGAGCTCCAAAAAAAGTGAGTAAATTGCACAAAATACAAGGGCACATAAGAGTAGGAGGTCCCTACAGAGTTTTAAAAATCGATCAAGCTGGAAAAGTTATTAGGCGCCGTCTCTCCCGTAAGCATTTCAGAGGAAAGTACACTGTCCTTAAACCGGATAGAGTGGGGTTGTTTGGGGATTTTTTTTTGCCTTTTTTTTTTTACTAGTATCTCTGTTATTTGTGGAGTCAAGCCAAGAACATTAGTCCAAGCAAACCCCCCCCTTTATAGCTGGAGAATTTTGGTTGAAATGAGTCTCTCGTGAATAACCAATGTGACTTCTCCAGCAACTCAATACCAATTGATTCTGGTGCTAATCCAGCCAGGGCTCGATCCTGCCTCCTTACTCCGATGGGAATATACCGCAGCGAGGGGTCAGGATCGGCCAGTCGAGATGTCGCTGGGCGCGGGGGAAGATTGCCCCCTCCCTCCCACTAAAAATCATTGAACAAACAACGCCCTTAAAAAAAAAAAAAGTTTTACGTCTTACAGTTGCCTACATTAGCTTAATTTATGCTCTAACTCGGTGGGGGGAAGAAAAGAAAAAAAAAGAGAGAAAGAAACAATGATAAAACAAGCAATGGTAAGACATCCGTGTTGTGGTTGGAACACAGTCAAGATAAGGGAAAAAAGCCCCAAAACTAAATATCAATATTCCCTTATGTCAAAAGAGAGCTCTTAAGAGTTGTCAATATCAGGTCCGAGTTTGGATTTTTTCGCATGGAAAAAAACAACTTATTTAAGCATACTCTTTAGTGCAGGAGAGTTTACAACACAGTAATATTTATTCATAAAAAAAAAAAGAGAGGCGAGAGGAAATCCCAATATGAAAGAAATGTCCGGAAAATGACCACTTATTGGTTTCTAAAAATGTCAGATGTAAGAGTGGGGCTCCCCATCATCACCTCTCCTTCCATCAGGCAGGCGAGATAAAAATCTGAGCTAAATTACCAACAAACTTTGAGCACTCATTCGGGAGTCGAGACTGGGAAAGTTCCCTCGCGATGCTGCTCTTCATTCATGCTGCATAATAACAATAAATACCAAGAAACAAAAATCTGTCCTCTGTGCCTATGCAGAGCAGTGCGAAGATCCGATCAAAAAGGAATCTAAATGACACCTGCATCTCGGTACAAAGCAGTCCCATGCCCACAGTTAACTTCTCTGTCCTGTTGGACCTTGGAGAGAGGCGTTTAACACCGCAGCAAACTAAACCGTGCCTCAAATACAGAAAATAATAGTAATAATAAAGAAACATCTGCGAATAAACAATCTGGTCTTACCCTGCACTGTGTGATCTTCCATGAAGTGGCAGAGAAACATCAGAAGTAAGAGCATGCCCGGGTGGATTCTCTGATTTAACATCCTCAGCGTAGCAGGGAGCGAGAGAGACACAGAAACAGCGTGAGGGGGAATAGGGAGAGGGAGCGAGCACTAGCCAGCCTGCTTATGATCGCTCTATTGAATGAACGTCAGGCTCTGAATGCAGTCTCTCTTTAAATCTATACGGGGGTCCTAGCTGTCTGCGGTGGGCGGTCTCCTAATGTGTGTGTGTCTGCTCGGGGGTGGGGAGATTTAAAAAGTTCAGTGTGAATCAGGTGACATTTTCCACCTTCTGGAAACCCTCTCCAGTTATCTGCTTTAGGTGCACACACACACAGGCGCGAATCGGCGCGCACCCGCGCAGCCTCACGTCAGCCCTGCGCGGCGGAGACGCCGGAGCTGTTAGTGCAGCAGCGGGAGGCAGCGCAAGCCCCGGCCGCGGCGGTCGCGGAGCCGACCGCGCCCGCGCAAGCTGGAAGGCGCGCGGCGGGCCGCACCCGCGCCGCAGGGGCAGGCGATCCATGGGGGTCGCCGCCGCGCGAGGGGCGCCCCTGTCCCCCTGACGGCGCGGGCGGGTGCGCGGAGGTGGGGAGGCTGCCGGGGCGCGGAGCGGCGCCTGCTCGCCCGGGGTCGGCTCCGCGGCCGCGAGACGCTGCCATCCCCGCGCGAAGTCGCTGCTAATAATAAATTCCACTTCCCGCACCTACGACGGGCAGGAGGCGGCTGGCGCGCACACAGCTCGCTCGGCGGGACTCATCCCCCAAAAAAACCCCAACCAACCAACTGATCAACCCCAAACAAACAAACAAACAAGAACCAAATAAAAGTTCAATACCTAGGACTGTGCCCAGGTGACAGCCTTTTCACTGGGAGCCCGGGAGGACGAGACGGGAATGGGGGCGACGTAGGCGGTCTCCTTTCAGAATCAGAAAAGATTGCAACATCGATAATGAACTTCTAGAGTACTACTTTATTAAGCACAGTCTGGCATTATTCTCCCTTTAGAAAAGTTGGCGGTCTGTCATTTATAACATTTTTTGGCACCGTTGAATGAAAATGAGTAGGCGATATTTCCTTTTATACAAAACAATTTCCTTAACGGAAAATTGTATTGTTTATTTAAAAGCTGCCTTTTTAATTTAGATTCTTTCGCTTTTCTGAGCCACCAAAGCACAACAGACTGCGAAGTATGCAGACAGGAATGCCCGGACAGTGCCGGGTCAAGGGCCGGTGCGCGGCGTCCGCCCGCGCCCTCCGCCCGGCCCTCCCCACACCCCTCCTCCTCGCTCCCGCCCTCCGGCTCCCCCCACCGCCCGCCCCCTCCCCACAACTGCAAATAACTCAGTGATAACAGATTTTTTTCCACCAACTGCAGGAGATAATGCTAATCTTTTAATAAAAGATCCCATTACAATGGGATCTGTCTGGACAGATTATAATAGATCCAGAAATACAGCCGTACTAATATTAGAAGACAGTTGTTTGGGTGCCTCAGACCGGGCCCTGGTCCTGCTTTGAAAGTGGGCATGAATCACAATGTCCCTCAGTACCACTTGTGGTCACACGCATTAAGAAGCAGACTGGTAAATGCTTGACCTCGTTGCATTTATTTTGTTTTGTTATTATTATGATCATCGTTCTGAACAGCGCCCGGGCATTTTGAGCACTTCAGAAGCCCCGTGACTCCACATCCTTTTTAATCTTTTCCCAAATTGGTGCCCCTCTCTCCCCCTCTGCCTCTCCCTCCTCGCTCGCCGGAGCAGCGTTAATGCGGGGTTGCTTAGTGCCCTCTAATGGCAGATGACATTATCAATTAATAGCAAAATGCAAATAAAGGGCAGGTTTCAAAAGCTGCCTCTCCTCCCGGAAGGGACGGATCCTAGGCGCAAGGTGCCCCGAGGGGCCGGTCCCTCCTCGCTCCCCCCCTCCCCCGGATACGGCTCAGCGGGGAGGCGTGGGGGAGCCCCTGCCGGCTGCGGGGGCAGCGATCTGGGCTCGTCCCGTCGCGGGGCATGTAGGAAACGGCGCGGACCCCGCCGAGGCGTGGGGGTCGGAGACCTGGCTGCCCTCGCCGCCCCCTCCCGGGTCCCCTCCGACTCGCCCCGCGGGGCTCCCGGCCACGGCCAGGTGCGGCGTCGCACCTCCGCCTCGCACCTCCTGAAGCAGCTTGCCTTCCCCCTGGGGCAGCTGCTGCTCACCCAATCGCGGGTGGCCCGGAGGGGTCCCGGCGGCAGCGATACCGGGACGTGCTGCGGGGGCAGGCTCACATTTTCTCTCTTTTTTTTCTTTTCCCAGTTTCTTTTTTTTTTTTTTAATAAATAACCAATACGGTGTTTATCCTGATAATGTTTTCAATCAGAGAGGAATTTTCAGGCTGTATTCCTGGAAATGAGATGCCAGATGGGTCGATAACGTTTGCACATATCCTTCATGCATGTATCATGAGGAGATCAATATGATTGCACCAGTATGGAGATTTGTATCACACCTGTTCTCTGACTTCACATAGAAACAGCTGCTGTTTATTTTATTGTTGTGGGGTTTTTTTCCTTCTTTTTTAAATGCTAAATATTGGGTTTGTGTATAACAGCATGTCAGGGATATAGTGTATAATAAAAAATGCTTTCTTCTTTTTTACTGTGTGCTTCCCTGTACAACTCCCCCACCCCTTTCTGCTTTGCCAACAATCACATTTAAATTAGACAAAAACCAATAGGGTTGATCTGTAACTGAATTGTTTGGCAGAACACAAAAAGAGTGTTGTTCTCAGCCTGTCAGGTTTTAAAACTTCTTTCTACCAAGAAGTGTATGAATTTTAATATATGTTTTTGGATGTGAATCCAGTCTTTGCATCTGGGCCTGATCTTAGAATAATAAAACCTTTTAAAAAACCTGTATGTACTAACATCTAAAACTTTCGGAAAATTCAGATTTAGCTCTCAATGTACATAAAATGTGTGTCTTTGTCTTATCACTAATATAGCTGTAGCTACAACAGGCTCCATAATCCAAAATATTAAGTGGCCAGTCTCTGAGGAAAATTGCAGGAAAATGCTGAGTAGGAGGAAAAATAATCCCCAAATGTAACCTTGTGTGACATGTGCTATTAACATACATATACGTGTGGGGAATATTTATTTTGTAGTAAGTCAGTATTCATTGTACTAGTATAATGTATTTCCTTTTACTCTTTTCCCCTCGACGTGCTGCCTCTCAACAGAGGAGCGGTTGCCTGTATTGAGAATGGACCACCTCAGGACCCTCTCTTTGATAAGGAGCATGCCTGCATAAAGTTTTTTGAGCATAGGGATAGGACTCCAAGCAAAAGCTGATTATTTGGAAGGGATCTGGATTTTGTATGAGAGAAAATACACATTCAAATACACGGAAAAACTTCTTTACAGTGAGGGTGACAGAGCACTGGAACAGGCTGCCCAGGGAGGTTGTGGGGTCCCCTTCTCTGGAGATTTTCAAGACCCGCCTGGATGCAGCCCTGAGGGATGTGGTTTAGGCAATCCTGCTCTAGCAGGGGAGTTGGACTAGATGATCTCTAGAGGTCCCTTCCAACTCTGAAGATTCCGTGATTCCGTGATTCCGTGATTCCGTGAAAATGTGAAGGCCTATCCCGACATTTCCCAACCTAACATTCAAGGGAAAGGAAAAAGACTAAAATACCCTCCTGTGGTCCTGGATGCATGTATCATCCTATGTGGTTTCTCATACAACTGGCTTCTCCCACAGAGCAAGTACTCAAATAAAGGTAGAACGTCCTCTTCTGGTAGGAGAGAAAACTTGTGAGCCTCCTTTACTCTCACCTAATTGTCCTGATTATCACAAAAAGAAAGTCCTGTTTCTGGAAAACTGCACTTTTACAAAGGTTCCCCTCTTTCACATCTTACATATTAGATTTAAGGACTTTTCTGAGCACCACTGCATTGTTCTTTTTTATAAGCTTGCTTTTATTTTTTTTCAGTATAGGGCAATTCAAGCCTTCAACAGCCTTTTCTGATGTAGAAATTTCATGTGCTGTTTCTCAGCATGGAGTAGCATAAAAATTTGGATTTAAAAGGTTCATTTCTTGATTTGGCCAAGAATTTTTAATGAAAAACAAGCAAACCAATTCCTGATAAAACTAAGCTCCAAAATGTATTAACTGAATTCTAATATTATGTTCTTCAGGTAGCGGATATGTGTGCTATTACACTGAAATTATTTCTACACATAAGTGAAACTGTTAAACATAGAAATTATATTGTATGCTATTGGTAAGTGTTGTGCTTACTAGATGAATACAAGCAGATTGAACAGTTATTTTTTTCTTTAAGTTGACCTAAAAGTTGATGTTTGTTTTCAGGTAGTGGACAATGGATTGAATTAAGAGGTAGTAGGGATTTTGCCTAATAAATACCACTGGAAAAATTGCAAATGGAACATAAATTTGATAATCAGTAGATATTTGGCAAGCCACATCTGAAAACCTGTCATCGCCTTTGACCAAGACAGCTGGAAACAGGTACGCTATTTGAAACTTCTCCCTGTGGTTCAGTGGAAGGAAGGAATTGAGCATGGTCAAATTCTGAGTGATGCCCAATTCAGCACTATCAGTCCAATCGCGTTTAATATGTATTAAACTATTACGATTTGGATACACTAATAGTGGACTGCACCTTCAGTCTAGTCATGCTCCTGAACTAGCACGGCCACTCTCCAGTCTTTGGTCGCGTTCAGTGAGAAACCAAAACGACTAGCTACTTAAACAGTGCAGTTTATTTAAACAACAGATATACAGGTTCTTAGGATTGCTGGTGATAAATACACTGTCTGCAAAGCACGTGCAAATAAAGGTATTGTTACATATACAAAACGCGCGACAAAGTTATAAACAATACAGCCTGGCTCTAAATGTAGGAAAGAGAGTCTCTAGAGAAATTTCTAAGTTTCCTGAGGAAGCACTCGGTATATTCCAAGTCTTACCCAAAGGCGTCCCTATGGCAGGGGGGAGGGGGGAAGAAAGGCTCAGCCCATCGACTGGTCCCAGAAGTCAGTGATGGAGTTCTCCTCCACTTGTTCGCGATGGTGTCTCCCCTGGGTATCCCCCCTCTCTCGGGCTATTTTTATACTTTTTTTTTTATCTTCAAGGTGGAGTTTGAGTGACTTTAGTCATAAATACTTTTATTACGATTGGTGTAAAATTCCCTCGCTTCACAATTAAAGGTATAGTTTACAAAAAATTCAGGGCGCAGACTCAAGAAGGAGTGGTCACACCTTGGAGGCGGGTAGCCTTCGGGATGGAGGTGTGTTTTGGTATTATAATGACATTATAATGAGCAAAGTTTGTACAAAGGACAGCATTTAATCAAAATTTGACAAAATGTTGGCTCAGGGTAGCGAGTAGGCAGCTTATCTGTTCCACAGTAAGCTAGTTAGGCAGCTTATCTGTTTCATGGTACCATCTCGTTCCTGTATCTGCATAAGGCAAGGCCACGGAATAATTACCTTCCGTCCCGTACCTCATGTAGCTTTGCAAGCATCCTTGTACAGGGAACCACAGCTGTTGCATTCTTCGCGTGCCAGCCGCAGCTGTTTTCTACCTCAGAAGCCTCTTGATTTTATACTTTTCCTTAATGTGTGAACAATGCTGTACTTTTGTATTCTTGGCCAATTTAGTAATTATTCCACAAAGTGCAGCAGGCCTTATTATTCAGTACCCATTGCAAACAGGATGTGATGTGGTAAGACAAGGTTCAATGTGCAAGTGGAATAAAAACAGGTTGCTAAACAAGTTACAAAGCTTTCCAGGTTGTTGAAAACCTGGACAAAAGTACAAAATTCCAGTGGAAAATAGGAGTGGAAAAAGATTTCAGGAAAGCATTAAAACCATTAACTGAGGAAGTTAAATGAAAAATGGTAAATAAGTATGCTGATCTATTGCTTTACTGATCTGATCTATTGATCAGATACTTTTCTGTATAATTTCAGAGAACAGAAAACAACTAGAAACACACACAGACCATGGAATTTCTAGGGCAGAAAAAATATTCTCCCCCTATTGGGACTGCAATGTTGTCAAGAGCAGCAGGAATTCTGACATTGATTCTAAATGAAATTTTGAAAACAAAACAAAACAAAACAAAACAAAAATAGAAAACCCGCTCAAAACATCCATTTAGGATGCTACTGTTTTAAAAGAATGCCTAAATGCTAGGAAGGCAACACCACCAGCTCTAGACAACCCATTTCCATGTAAAGCCTTAAGAAGTGGCATAGTAGGAGGGAGCATGGAAAGAGCTAAGCTGTCAGATAGAAGGCCATTTCAGCTTGGGCAGCATTAAGCTAACCTTTGGCTGTCTTAAGTCATGTGCTAAGTGCAGAATGGCTCTTCCCAGCTTCCTGATTGGAAAATTGTCTTTACTACTTCCTTAACTCTGCCAAGTGGAGCTATATCACACTTGGTGATATAACTTCAAATTTTTAAGTTAAAATTATAGATGAGGAACATGGTGGTTTAGGAATGGTGGGGTTATGTGTGGTTATTGTACTTTTATGATCTGGAACATTTTGTGTGGCAGATTTCAAAAGACATGTCAGTTGACAATCTGTTGCAGCTGGAACAGGATTGGAGACTAAACCCAAGATTAAAGTGAGGACAGATGTAGTTTGTAAATAACTACTGTGAAAATTCAATTAATTTTTGCTATTACTTTATTTTTCTTCTTGTTAGTTTGATTCTATTAAAGTTAATGCGGAGGGCATATCTGAATCATTGGATATGTGGAGTCACATAGTTTTCTAATCCAAAAAAGGATTCATTTGACTGTAGATCCTGGCCTGGAGCTCAAATGGAATAAAAATCACTGTTAAGAGTGATACCCATAGCCAACTGTGACAAGCTCAATATAGCATAGCAAAAAGGGTAACAAATGGACAATTTCCATCTCAGTGCATGATGTACTGGATCTTGTTTCCAGACTGAGAGAGTTGGTGCTTGAGTACGTCAAAGTTACAGCCTTGTTAGGGACAGATCATTAACTTCTTACTGTGAGGTTTGTATTTACTTTATTGCCCATCAAGGAAGTGGATCAGTTTTAATGGTTTACTTTCAGATATTAATGGAACCAAATGGATTTGAGACTGCTGTTTAGTCAGTGGCAGCTTACTGGGACATTATCAAAATTATCCTACACAGTGCATGTGATAAACTCCAAATGCCAGCTTCTAGTAGTGCTGCACATATTGGTGAATATATAGCATGTGAGGAAAGAAATGAATTAAACAGAGCCCTCAGCAAAAATAATGATCTAAACGAGACTAATTGTGACAAAGAATTTTAGAGAAGTTAAGGTCACGGCTATGATAAAAGCAAAGAAAAGCTTTTTTTCCCAATTGTGATGAGCTGCTTTATTTTTATGAGCAGAAAAGGAGTATCTCATTATTAACCCAATTCTTTCAATTTTTTCTTTTATAATGAAATATAATTATAAAAAGCACTTAGTGATAAAACATTTTTATTTCAAGATCTGCTACAGCACCAGACATTAAGACTACAAAGATGTTGTTGGGATACTGTGAGGATATGTAGGGAGAAAATTAGAAGGGCCAAAGCCCAACTAGAACTTAACCTGGCTTTGGATGTTAAGAACAATAAAAAAAGTTTCTATAAATACATTAGTAATAAAAGGAGGACTGAGGAGAATCTCTGTCCTTTATTAGGTGAGGGCAGGAACACAGTGACAAAGGATGAGGAAAAGGCTGAGGTACTTAATGCTGCCTTTGCCTCAGTCTTCAGTAGTACAATCAGTTGTTTCCTGAGTACCCAGATGTTGTGGTTTTGGCGAAATTGGCCAATGGCCGGCGACAGATGCTCCCCCCCAGCCTCTTGTGCACGGAGAGGAGAAGGAGAGATAGAGAGACTTATGAATTTAGAAGAAACTAAACTACTTCAATGAAATATTAATAATAAAATAAAAAGGAAAATAATGAAATAGATACAGTATATACAAAACCGTATTAAGCTCCCAGGATGACGTCACCAGCAGGCACTGGGGATGTCCCAGGCTGGACTCAGCGACGGGTGGGAACTGGATTCCACAGCTGGAGTCAGGAACACATGGATCGGGATCAAAGGCAGATAAATAGGCAGGGTCCTCCTCGGACGTCAGCCACTGAAGGAAGAGCATTGACCCTTTGATCCCTCAGCTTTTATACTGAGCATGGGGCAGACGGGATGGAATACCCCTGTTGGTCAATTTTGGGTCACCTGTCTTGTCCACTCCCTGCAGGTGGGACCCCTCTATGCTTTTCCACTTCCAACCCTCCAACAGGGCAAGTAATGAAATTAGCTGACCTTGGTTGTTATAGCAATAAGTAGAAGCAAGAGCCTCTCTGCATACCATTCCTTGGCACAAACTGTCTTATCACTATGAACGAACCGCTCTAGACACAACACGCTGTTAATTTCAGAGAGTTAGAAGAGGCCTAGCTAAGAAAATAAAATTACTGAACAGAAAGTTGGTTCTGTTTTACCTCAAACCAGGACACCAGACCCCTGAGCTAGTAGATAGGGGCGGGGAGCAGAATGAAGCCTCTGTAATCCAAAGGGAGATAGTGAGGGACCTGCTCCAGCACCTAGACAATACACAAGTCTATGGGGCTGGATGGGATCCACCCAAGGGTACTGAGGGAGCCGGCAGAAGTGCTCACTGAGCCACTTTCCATCATTTATCAGCAGTCCTGGCTAATCAGGGAGGTCCCAGTTGGCTGGCATCTAGCAAATGTGACGCTTATCCACAAGAAGGGCAGGAAAGAGGATCCAAGGAACTACAGGCCTGTCAGCCTGACCTTGGTGCCTGGGAAGGTCATGGAACAGATCATCCTGAGTGCCATTATGCGGCACATGAAGAACAACCAGGCGATCAGACCCAATCAGCATGGGTTCATGAAAGGTAGGTCCTGCTTGACAAACCTGATCTCCTTCTATGACAAGGTGACCCGTTTGGTGGATGAGGGAAAGGCCGTGGATGTTGTTTACCTGGACTTTAGTAAGGCCTTTGATATGGTTTCCCACAGCATTCTCCTGGAGAAACTGGCTGCTCATGGCTTGGACGGGAGTACTCTTTGCTGGTTAAAAAACTGGCTGGAGGCCCAGGCTCAGAGAGTTGTGGTGAATGGAGTTAAATCCAGTTGGTGGCTGGGCACGAGTGGTGTTCCCCAGGGCTCCGTATTGGGGTCGGTTCTCATTAATATCTTTATCAATGATCTGGACAAGGGGATTGAGTGCACCTTCAGTAAGTTTGCAGACAACACCAAGTTGGGTGGGAGTGTTGAACTGCTTGAGGGTAGAAAGGCTTTGCAGAGGGATCTGGATAGGCTGGATTGATGGGCCAAGGATAATGGTATGAGGTTCAACAAGGCCAAGTGCAGGACCTGCACTTGGGTCACAACAAGCCCATGCAGCGCTACAGGCTTGGGGAGGAGTGGCTGGAGAGCTGCCCAGCAGAAAAGGACCTGGGAGCGTGTTGATTAACTGCTGGCTGAATATGAGCCAGCAGTGTGCCCAGGTGGCCAAGAAGGCCAACAGCATCCTGGCCTGTATCAGGAACAGTGTGGTGAGTAGGACTAGGGAAGTGATCGTCCCCCTGTACTTGGCACTGGTGAGGCCCCACCTTGAGTACTGTGTCCAGTTTTGGGCCCCTCACTTCAAGAAAGACATTGAGGTGCTGGAGCGTCTCCAGAGAAGGGCAACGAAGCTGTTGAGGGGTCTAGAGAAGAAGTCTTATGAGGAGCAGCTGAGGGAGCTGGGGTTGTTTAGCCTAGAGAAAAGGAGGCTGAGGGGAGACCTTATCACTCTCTACAACTACCTGAAAGGAGGTTGTAGAGAGGTGGGGGTCGGTCTCTTCTCCCAAGTAACAAGTGATAGGACAAGAGGAAATGGCCTCAGGTTGTGCCAAGGGAGGTTTAGACTGGATATTAGGAAAAAATTTTACACTGAAGGGGTTATTAAGCATTGGAACAGGCTGCCCAGGGAAGTGGTTGAGTCGTCATCCGTGGAGATATTTAGAAGACGGGTAGACGTAGTGCTTAGCGATATGATTTAGTGATGGTTTTTGTCAGTGTTAGGGTGATGGTTGGACTAGTTGATCTGAATGGTCCCTGACAACCTAGGCAATTCGGAGATCATCTAGTCCAATCCCCCTGCCAAAGCAGGTTCACTGAGAGCAGGCTGGACAGGAACACATCCAGGCAGGTTTTGAATATCTCCAGAGAAGGAGACTCCATCACCTCTCTGGGCAGCCTGTTCCAGTGCTCTGTCACCCTCAAAATAAAGAAGTTCCTCCTCATGTTGAGATGGAACTTCCTGTGTTCCAGCTTGTGTCCGTTGCCCCTTGTCCTGTCACCAGGCACCAATGAGAAGAGTTTGACACCATCCTCTTGATACCCACCCTTTAGATATTTATAAGCATTGATGAGATCCCCTCTCAGTCTTCTCTTCTCCAGGCTAAATAGACCCATGTCTCTCAACCTTTCCTCATCAGAGAGGTGCTCCATTCCCTTGATCATGTTTGTAGCCCTCCACTGGACTCTCTCCAGCAGTTCCCTGTCCTTCTTGACCTGGAGAGCCCAGAACTGGACACAGTATTCCAGGTGCGGCCTCACCAGGGCAGAGTAGAGGGGGAGGATGACCTCCCTCGACCTGCTGGCCACGGTCTTTTTAATGCACCCCAGGAGACCATTGGCCTTCTTGGCCACAAGGGCACATTGCTGTCCACCAGGACTCCCAGGTCTCTCTCTACAGAGCTGCTTTCCAGCAGGTCAGCCCCTAACCTGTACTGGCGCATGGGGGGGTTATTCCTCCCCAGGTTCAGCACCCTACACTTGCCCTTGTTGAATTTCATTACGTTCCTCTCTTCCCAACTCTCCAGCCTGTCCAGGTCTCTCTGAATGGCAGCACAGCCTTCCGGTGTGTCAGGCCACTCCTCCCAGTTTTGTATCATCAGCAAACTTGCTGAGGGTACACTCTGTCCCCTCATCCAGGTCATTGATGAATATATTGAAGAGGACTGGACCCAGTACTGACCCCTGGGGAACACTGCTAGTTAGAGGCCTCCAACTAGACTCTGCACCACTGATCACAACCCTCTGAGCTCTGCCATTCAGCCAGTTCTCAATCCACCTCACTGTCCACTCATCTAACCCACTCTTCCTAAGCTTCCCTATGAGGATGTTATGGGAGACAGTGTCAAAAGCCTTGCTGAAGTCAAGGTAGACAATGTCCACTGCTCTCCCCTCATCCACCCAGCCAGTTGTTCCATCATAGAAGGCCATCAGATTGGTCAAGCATGATTTCCCCTTGTTGAATCCATGCTGACCACTCCCTATGACCTTCTCTTCCTCTGCATGCTTAGAGATGACATCCAGAAAGAGCTGTTCCATTACCTTTCCAGGGATGGAGGTGAGGCTGACTGGCCTGTATTTTCCTGGGTCCTCCTTCTTGCCCTTTTTGAAGACTGGAGTGACATTGGCTTTCCTCCAGTCCTCAGGCACCTCTCCTGTTCTCCATGACCTTTCAAAGATGATGGAGAGCAGCTTCTCAATAACATCTGCCAGCTCCCTCAGCACTCGTGGGTGCATCCCATCAGGGCCCATGGATTTGTGGGTGTCGAGTTTGACCAAATGATCTTTAACCTGATCCTCCTCAACTGAGGGAGTGTCTTCCTTACTCCAGGCTCTTTCTCCTACCCCCAGGGTCTGGGGTTCCTGAGGGCCGGCCTTAGCAGTAAAGACTGAAGCAAAGAAGGCATTCAGTGCCTCCGCCTTCTCTGCATCCTCCGTCGCCAGGGCACACACCTCATTCAGCAGTGGGCCCACATTTTCCCTAGTCTTCCTTTCACTGCTGATGTACTTGAAGAAGCCCTTCTTATTGTCCTTGACATCCCTTGCCAGGTTTAATTCCAAGTGGGCCCTAGCCTTCCTCGTTGCATCCCTGCATACTCTGCTTATACACGCCTCCCAAATGGCCAGTCCCTTTTTCCACATTCTATAAACTTCCTTCTTCCATCTGAGTTTTTCCAGAAGTTCCCTGCTCATCCACGCAAGTTTCCTGCCTCCTTTGCCTGATTTCTTACTCCTAGGGATGCACCGATCTTGAGCTTGGTGGAAGTGGTGCTTAAATATTAACCAGCTCTCTTGTACCCCCCCTTCCTTCTAGAGCCTTAGCCCATGGGATTCCTCCAAGTAGGTCTTTGAAGAGGCCAAAGTCAGCTCTCCTGAAGTTCAGGGTTGTAATCCTACTTTTTGCCCTGCTTCTTCCACACAGGATCCTGAACTTCACCATCTCATGGTCACTGCAGCCAAGGCTACCTTCACATCCCCAACCAGACCATCTTTGTTTGTCAGTACAAGGTCCAGCAGAGCACCTCTCCTTGTTGGTTCCTCCACCACCTGTGTCAAGAAGTTATCATCAATGCTCTGCAGAAATTTCTGGGACTTTGTGTGCCTGGCTGTGTTGTCTTTCCAGCAAATGTTAGGGTAGTTGAAGTCCCCCACGAGGTTATACAGTTTCATTACCAACCCTTAACAATTTCATTGTACATGACCGCTGTGAGAAGATGAAGGGTAAGCATGGAGATGATCTGATTGTCAGATGAGAGAGGCTGAGGTAGAGGTAGGGAGGTAGGAAAAGGGCTTTAGCCATTTTTCCACACAACATGCCTATCCTATCGTGAATCCAGCTGCCGCTCCAGAAGTGTGTGTGTCTTGCACAGATGTGGCACCACATCTGCTAGCCTTGTATGAATAACCTGGTGTCATGGTGTCAGCTGGGATAGAATTGACTTTCTTACTAGCAGCTGATATAGGGCTATCTTTGGGATGAGAATAGTGTTGATAGCATACTGGTGATTTTGGTTGTTGCTAAGCAGTCAAGGCCTTTTCTGCTCCTCATACTGCCCAGCCAGAGAGTAGGCTGGGAGTGCACAAAAAGTTGGGAGGAGACACAGCCAGGACAGCTGACCCCAACTGACCAAAGGGATATTCCATACCATATGACGTCATGCTCAGCATATAAAGCTTGGGGAAGAAGAAGGAAGGGGGAGGCTGTTTGGAGTTATGCCCTTTTGTCTTCCCAAGTAACCATTACACATGATGGAGCCCTGCTTTTCTGGAGATGGCTGAACACTTGCCTGCCGATGGGAAGTAGTGAATGAATTCCTTGTTTTGATTTGCTTGCATGCATGGATTTTGCTTTACTAATGTCCTGGTTTGAGGTAAAACAGAACTAATTTTCTTTTCAGTAATTTTACTTTTCAGTTTAGTCTCTTCTAACTAACTGAACTCTATGAAATTAATGGCATATTCTTCAGACAGTGTCTGCTTCTAGAGTGATAAGACCTACGTTTATAGTGAATACCAAGGAATGGTATGCAGAGAGGCTCTTGCTTATACTTATTGCTATAACAGCCAAATTCGTTATTTGCCCCGTTAGAGGGTCAGAAGCGGAAAAGCGTAGAGGGGTCCCACCTGCAGGGAGGAGCAGACAGGACAGGTGACCCAAAATTGACCAACAGGCTATTCCATCCCATCTGCACCATGCTCAGTATAAAAGCTGAGGGATCAAAGGGGTCAGTCTCCTTTCTTCAATGGCTGATGTCTGAGGAGGACCCTGTCTGTTCATCTGCCTTTGATCACAATCCACGCGTTCCTGAACCCAGATCTGGAATCCACTTCCCATCTGTTGCTGACTCCAGTCTGGGACTTCCCCAGTGCCTGCTGGTGACATGATCATCATCCTGGGAGCTTGATATGGTTTTGTATATACTGTATCTATTTCAATATTTCCTTTTAATTATTTTATTAATATTTCATTAAATTAGTTTAATTCATTCTAAACTCATAAATCTCTTTATGTCTCTCCCTCCTGTCTTTGGAGAAAGAGGTGGTGGAGAGCATCTGTTGATCGTCTCGGTGGCCAGTCCATACCAAACCACAACAGATTTATTGGCGTCCAACTTGGGGCACAAGCGGGGCTCAACCAGAGCTCTGATAGATTGCCTGAATAATTTGAATTACAGCTTGCTCAGGGAGAACAGACAGCTCACATCATGTCGTTCTTGAGCGAAATGTTATATCGTGCCTTTAGAGAGCTTTGTTTGAAGTTAATTGATTTAATGCTGCTTAACCTGCCGAATATGTTACAAGGTTTATTTGCTCTTTGTGTTTGTATGCTGTGGTTTAGCATTCAGATGGATAACATGATTACTTGGATAATGGTTCTACATGCATTTCTTGGCCATCATGTGATGGATTCTATTACTAATTACACGTTTGGTTTTACCCGGGGAAGGTTTACTTTGCCCTTTAAGGCTTATGCCAAAGTGACACCATCAGAGCTAGGGAATGGAAACCTTTTGGGCTGTTTTGAAAAGGAATGTTACTTTCATAAAAATCATGATTTTGTTGCTGGTTCTCCTGAATGTGTTGCAGGGGTGTTTTTTTGTTAAACATCGATGCAGGAGTAGGTATTGTGTGACATGTGCTGCTGCTACTCAAATCCCATGGGCCACTCGACAGCCTGTACCGGCAAAAGTCACTCCCCTGCCCGTACAGGCACAAGCCACTCTGCTGCCCCTTAAGACACCAGCCATCCCCCGACCTGCACTGGTACAGGCCACGCCCTCGCCCGCATCGGCCAAAGCCACTCAGCAGCCTGCGTTAAAAGCCACTCTGCCGCCTGCACCAGACACCCCCCCCCAACCTGTTCCGGCACTGGCCGCTCCCCCGCCTGCACCAGCACAAGTCACTCCCGCACCGGTAAAAGCCACTCTGCCGTCTGTTAGGGCACCAGCCACCCTGCAACCTGCACCGGCACAGGCCACGCACTGGCCTGTATCAGCACCAGCCACTCAGCAGCCTGCGGTAAAAGTTACTTTGTTGCCTGCACCGGCATCAGCCACCCTCCCAACCTGTCTCACAAGCCCCTCCCTGACCTGTACCAGCACAAGCCACTCCAGCCTTGACAATGAGCACCATCACTACTCCAGGTGCTTTGACAATGAGTACCACAGCGCAGGCAGAGGAATCAGACACAGAGGTAATCGTTCAATCCTTATCTATGAAGGACTTGCGAAATATGAGAAAGGACTTTGGCTGTTGTGAAGGTGAGACACTTATTACCTGGTTGCTCCAATGCTGGGATAATGGGGCCAATACCGTAGTCTTAGACAGTAAAGAAGCCAGGCAACTGGGAAACCTGGCCAGAGACAGAGGTATCGACAAGGCGCTTGGGAGAAAGCCACAAACTCTCAGTCTCTGGAGGTGACTTTTGTCAGCCGTAAGGCGCAGGTATGCCTTTAAGGATGATATGGAACGCTGTCCAAGCAAATGGAGCAGCATAGAAAAAGGTATTAAGTACCTGAGAGAATTGGCTGTGCAAGAGGTGATTTATAGTGACTGGCAAGTAAATGTAGACCCTGATGAAATGCCATGCAAATGATCTTTGCTGAGAAAGTTTGTGCAGAGTGCACAATCAATGTATTCCCACACATTGTCAACAATGGTCTGGGGAGGATCTGATGCCGATACACCAACTGTAAATGAAGTGGATAAAAAAGTACAACAGCACAAAGACAGTCTCTCTCATCCCCTTACTGTGGCAGTCATGGAAAAACTGTGTGAGAAAATGACTGAGAAAACCAAGAAAATTATTGAGAAAATGACCAAGACAATAGCTGAGCAAAACAAAAAAATGACTGAGAAAATGGCTAAGAAAAATGACAAACTGTTTGATAAATTGTTTGAAAACTGTCTGGGATGGAAGAAGAATCCCACTCTTCCCCTGAACAGACCCACGTCGCAGCCATTACAAAAAGATGCCCTCCTACGAGAACGGCTCGAGAGAAACAGGATCCGCTCCGAGACTTCCTGTGGCTTTGCCTCTGCAACAATGGAGAGGACATGAGTAAGTGGGATAAAAAACCTACCCTGGCCCTACAGGCATGAGTGCTTGAGTTGCAAGGTAAAGCAGATGGAAGGAAGAATTCTTGCAGGAGGGTGGCTGCTCCGGTCCACGGTAAGCGGTTCTCTGGTCCAGATAGGAACTCATCTGCTAATTGTAGATGTTGTCCTCAACATTAGAGGGGCCCTGCCTCCAGCCAGGAGGAGGAGAGAGACAACAGAGTTTATTGGACTGTGTGGATTCGATGGCCTGGCACATTAGAGCCACAAAAGTATAAAGCCCTGGTGGACACTGGTGCACGGTGCACCCTATTGCCATCAAATCATAAAGGGACAGACTCTGGAGTGACGTGGGGGTCTCAAGAACTGACTGCATTGGAGGCCAAAGTGAGCCTAACTGGGAATAAATGGGAGAAGCACCCCATTGTGACTGGCCCAGATGCTCTGTGCATCCTTGGCATAGACTACCTCAAGAGAGGGTATTTCAAAGACCCAAAAGGGTATCAGTGGGCTTTTGGTATAGCAGCTGTAGAGACTGAGGACATTACACAGCTGTCTACCTTACCTGGCCTTTCAGATGACCCTTCTGTGGTGGGACTGCTGAAGGTTAAAGAACAGCAGGTGCCAATTGCTACTGCCACAGTGCATCAATGACAGTATTGCACTAACTGAGACTCCCTGATTCCCATCCAGAACCTGATTCATCAGCTGGAGACCATCAGCGAGACTCGCTCACCCTTTAACAGCACTATATGGCCAGTGTGAAAGTCTGATGGAGACTGGAGGCTAACAGTAGACTATTGTGGCCTGAATGAAGTCACACCACCGAGTGCTGCTGTGCCAGACATGCTAGAACTCCAGTACGAACTGGAGTCAAAAGCAGCCAAATGGTATGCTACAACTGACATTGCTAATGCATTCTTCTCTATTCCTTTAGCAGCAGAGTGCAGGCCACAGTTTGCTTTCACCTGGAGAGGCATCCAGTACACCTGGAACTGACTGCCCCAGGGGTGGAAACACAGCCCTACTGTTTGCCATGGACTGATCCAGACTGCACTGGAGAAGGGTGGAGCTCCAGAACACCTGCAAAACAGTGATGACATCATTGTGTGGGGTAAGACAGCAGCAGAAGTTTTCAAGAAAGGTAAGAAGATAATCAGAGAATCATAGAATCATTTAGGTTGGAAAAGACCCTTGGGATCATCGAGTCCAACCATCAACTCCACTCTACAAAGTTCTCCCTGACACCATATCCCTTAACACCACATCTAAACGAATCTTAAATACATTCAGGGATGGTGACTCCACCACCTCCCTGGGCAGCCTATTCCAGTGTCTGACCACTCTTTCTGTGAAGAATTTTTTCCTAATGCCCAGCCTAAACCTACCCCGTTGCAGCTTGAAGCCATTCCCTCTTGTTCTATCGCTAATTACCTGTGAGAAGAGACCAGCACCAACCTCTCTACAATGGCCTTTCAAGTAGTTGTAGAGAGCGATGAGGTCTCCCCTCAGCCTCCTCTTCCTCAAACTAAACAGTCCCAGCTCCTTCAATCGCTCCTCATAAGATTTATTCTGCAGGCCCTTCACCAGCTTCGTTGCCCTCCTCTGCACTCGCTCCAGCACCTCGAGATCTCTCTCGTATTGAGGTGCCCAGAACTGGACACAATACTCAAGGTGTGGCCTCACCAGTGCTGAGTACAGGGGGACAATCACCTCCCTCCTTCTGCTGGTCACACTATTTCTAATACTAGCCAGGATGCCGTTGGCTTTCTTGTCCACCTGGGCACACTGCTGGCTCATGTTCAGCCGCTTGTCAATTAGAACCCCCAGGTCCTTTTCTGCCAGGCAACTCTCCAGCCACACTTCCCCAAGCCTGTAGCGATGCATGGGGTTGTTGTGGCCCAAGTGCAGGACCTGGCACTTGGCCTTGTTGAAGCTCATACCGTTAGCATTGGCCCATCGGTCCAATCTATCCAAGTCTCTCTGTAGAGCCTCCCTATCCTCATGCAGATCAACACTCCCGCTTAGCTTCGTGTCATCTGCAAACTTGCTGATGATACACTCTATGTCCTTATCAAGGTCATCAATAAAGATGTTAAACAGAAATGGTCCCAACACGGAGCCCTGAGTGACACCACTTGTGACCAGCTGCCAGCTGGATTTAACTCCACTGACCACCACTCTTTGGGACCGCCCATCCAGCCAGTGCTTGATCCAGCAGATCGTATGCTCATCCAGGCCATGAGCCGCCAGTTTTTCCATGAGAATTCTATGGGGGACAGTGTCAAATGCTTTTCGAAAGTCTAGGTAGACAATGTCCACAGCCTTTCCCTCATCCAATAATCAGGTCATCTTGTCATAGAAGGAAATCGGGTTCGTCAGGCAGGACCTGCCTTTCATAAACCCATGCTGACTAGGCCTGATCGCCTGCTTGTCCATTATATGACTTGTAATGGCACTCAAGATGATCTGCTCCATGACCTTCCCTGCTACCAAGGTCAGACTGACAGGCCTATAGTTTCCCGGATCCTCCTTTCTGCCTTTTTTGTAGATGGGCGCTACATTTGCTACCCTCCGGTCCATTGGGACCTCCCCAGTTAGCCATGACTTCAGGTAGATAATGGAAAGTGGCTTGGCGAGCACGTCTGCCAACTCCTTCAGCACTCTTGGGTGTAACCCATCTGGTCCCATAGACTTGTGTGCATCCAAGCGGCGTAGCAGGTCGTAGATCACTTCCTCTTTAGTTGTGATGACCTCATTCAGCTTCCCCTCCCTGTCTCCTAGCTCACGAGGCTGGGTGCCCAGGGAACAGCTAGTTCCACTGCTAAAGACTGAGGCAAAGTAGGCATTGAGCACCTCAGCCTTTTCCTCATCCTTTGTGACTATGTTTCCCTCTGCATCCAATAAGGGAGGGAGATTTTCCCTAATCCTCCTTTTGTTGTTAATGAATTTATAGAAACATTTTTTGTTATCCTTAACAGCTGTAGCTAGGTTGAGCTCTAGCTGCACTTTGGCTCTCCTAATTTTCTCCCTGCATAGCTTCGCTATATCCTTATAGTCTTCATGAGAGACCTGCCCCCTCTTCCAGAGGTCATAGGCTCTCCTTTTGTTCTTGAGGTCCAGCCAAAGGTCCCTATTTAGCCAGGCCGGTCTCCTTCCCTGCCTACTTGTTTTTCGGCACACGGGGACAGCCTCCTCCTGTGCCTTTAAGACTTCTCTCTTGAAGTATGTCCAGCCTTCCTGGGCTCCTATATCCTTCAGGGCAGCCTCCCAAGGGACTTTGTCCAGCAGTCTTCT
Source organism: Larus michahellis (assembly GCF_964199755.1). NCBI lineage: Eukaryota > Metazoa > Chordata > Aves > Charadriiformes > Laridae > Larus > Larus michahellis. The sequence continues at coordinate 17,228,749 of NC_133929.1, read as the reverse complement.
GAACAGGTCAAAATTTGCCCTCCGGAAGTCTAAGGTGGCAGTTTTACTAACCCCTCTCCTTGTTTCCCCAAGAATCAGAAATTCGATCATCTCATGATCACTGTGCCCTAGACGGCCACCAACCTTTACTTCCCCTACAAGTTCTTCCCTGTTCACAAGAAGCAGGTCCAGAAGGGTACCTTCCCTGGTCGGCTCACTTACCAGCTGTGTGAGGAAGTTATCCTCCACACATTCCAGGAACCTCCTGGATTGTTCCCTCTCTGCTGTGTTGTATTCCCAGCAGATATTCGGGAGGTTAAAGTCCCCCGCAAGAACAACGGCAAGTGACCGCGAGATTTCCCCCAGCTGCTTATAGAAAGCTTCGTCCGCCTCACTGCTTTGGTTGGGAGGTCTATAGCAGACTCCCACAGCGATATCAGCTTTATCGGCCCTTAACCTAATCCAAACCCTCTCCACCCCATCATCAGTATACTTGATTTCCGAGCTCTCATAGCATTCTCTAACATACAGGGCCACTCCTCCACCTCTCCTTTCCTGTCTGTCCCTCCTGAAGAGCTTGTAGCCATTGATTGTGGCACTCCAGTCATGCTAGGCATCCCACCACATTTCTGTGATAGCCACTATGTCATAGTTTTCCTGGTGCGTCATGGCTTCAAGCTCCCCGTTTGTTGCGCATACTGCGTGCATTGGTATAGATGCACTTCAGATGTGCCAATGACTCCAGCACCTTTTTGTGAGTGTGGGCCCCATTTCCCACCAGACCCCTCCCAGGTGCTTCCATGATTTCTAAGCGTCTGTCCCTTTTCTCAAATGAAATGGCAGAGTGAGAGTCCTCGCTAGTCAACCATCCTTCAAGCCCTGGCATGCCTTCCTTGGGTTTATTCCTGACAGGCCCAGTTATCTCCCCTTCCCCCCTCATATCTAGTTTAAAGCCCTGTCAATGAGCCTTGCTAACTCCTTCAAAACAATCAAGATTGCTTTGAAAGCAGGTTTTGCTGTAAAAAGAGGTAAGGTCAAGGGACCTGCACGAGACATCCTGTTCTTGGGAATTAAGTCGCAAGATGGATGTCACCAGATCCCAATGGATGTGATTAACAAAATAACCGCTATGTCACCACCTACCAATAGAAAGGAAACACAAGCCTTTTTAGGTGTTGTTCTGGAGACTGGATATTGCAGGTTAGAGTCAGATTGTGAAACCTCTCTATGAAGTGACTCAAAAGAAAAATAATTTTATGTGGGGTCCTGAACAATGACAAGCCTTTGAGCAAATTAAAGAAGAAATTGTGCATGCAGTAGCCCTTGGACCAGTCCAAACAGATCAGGATATTAGAAATGTGCTCTACACCACAGCCGGGAACAATGGCCCTACCTGGAGCCTCTGGCAGAAAGCACATGGGGAGGTACTTTCTCAAGGTCGACCCCTAGGATTCTGGAGTTGAGCCTATAAAGGCTCCGAGGCCAACTATACCCCAACTGAGAAAGAAATCTTGGCAGCATATGAAGGGGTCAGAGCTGCTTCAGAGGTAATTGGTACTGAAGCACAGCTCCTCCTGGCACCCCGATTGACAGTGCTGGGCTGGATGTTCAAGGGTCAAATTCCTTCTACTCATCATGCCACCGATGCTACCTGGAGTAAGTGGGTTGCCTTAATCACACAGCGAGCTCGAATAGGAAACCTAAATCATCCAGGAATCATAGAAGTGATCACAAACTGTCCCAAAGGCAAAGACTTCAGAATGCCACCTGAGGAGGTGGTGACTCATGCTGAGGAAGCCCCACCATATAATGAACTCTCAGATAATGAGAAACAGTATGCCTTGTTCACTGATGGATCTTGTCATATTGTAGGAAAACATCGAAGGTGGAAAGCTGCTGTGTGGAGTCCTACATGACAGGTCGCAGAAGCGACTGAAGGAGAAGGTGAATCAAGTCAATTTGCAGAGGTAAAAGCCATCCAGCTAGCTTTAGACATTGCTGAATGGGAAAAGTGGCCGATGATCTATCTCTATACTGAGTCATGGATGGTGGCAAATGCTCTGTGGGGGTGGTTAAAGCAGTGGAAGCAGAGCAACTGGCAGCGCAGAGGTAAACCCATCCAGGCTGCTGAATTATGGCAAGATATTGCTGACTGGATAGGGAAACTAGTTGTAAAGGTACATCATGTAGAGGCTCACATATCCATGAGTCGAGCCACTGAGGAACATCAAAACAATCAGCAAGTGGACCAGGCTGCTAAGATTTTCCAGACAGATTTGGACTGGGAACATAACGGTGAACTATTTTTGAGCTCGGTGGGCCCATGACCCTTCAGGTCATCAAGGAAGGGATGCAACATATAAATGGGCTCGTGACCGAGGAGTGGATTTAACCATGGACGCTATCGTGCAGGTTATCAATGATTGTGAAACATGCGCCAAAATCAAGCAAGCTAAAAGTTTAAAACCCTTGTGATAGGGGGGATGATGGTTAAAATACAAGTATGGGGAAGATTGGCAAATTGATTATACCACACTCCCTCAAACCCGCCAGGGTAAGTGCTACATGCTTACAATGTTGGAAGCAAGCACTGACTGGTTGGAAACCTATGCTATGCCCCATGCCACCACCCGGAATACCATCATGGGCCTTGAAAAGGAAGTCTTGTGGTGACATGGCACTCCAGAAAGAACTGAGTCAGAAAATGGGACCAATCTAATCAGTAACTGGGCCAAAGAACATGGCATTGAGTTGGTATATCATATTTCCTATCGTGCACCAGCTTCTGGCAAAATTGAGCGATACAATGGATTGTTAAAAACTACCCTGAAAGCAATGGGTGGTGGAACCTTTAAAAACTGGGACAAGCATTGAGTGCAAGCTACCTGGCTAGTTACCACCAGGAGATCCATCAATTGAGCTGGTCCTGCCTCAATCAGAACTTTTACAGACTGTAGAAGGAAATAAAGTCCCTGTGGTGCATGAAAGGAATATGTTGGGGAAAACTGTTTTGGTTTTTCCTACTTCACAGAATCACAGAATGATACGGGTTGGATGGGACCTCTGGAGATCATCTAGTCCAACCCCCCTGCCAGAGCAGGGTCACCTAGAGCAGGTTGCACAGGAACACGCCCAGGCGGGTTTTGAATGTCTCCAGAGACGGAGACTCCACCACCTCTCTGGGCAGCCTGGTCCAGTGCTCTGCCACCCTCAAAGCAAAGAAGTTCCTCCTCATGTTTAGGTGGAACTTCCTATATTCATGTTTGTGCCCATTACCTCTTATCCTGTCCCCAGGCACCACTGAAAAGAGCCTGGCCCCATCCTCCTGACACCCACCCTTTAAGTATTTATAAGCATTGATAAGATCCCCCCTCAGCCGTCTTTTTTTCCAGACTGAAAAGACCCAAGTCACTCAACCTTTCTTCATAAGAGAGATGTTCCAGTCCCCTAATCATCTTGGTAGCCCTTTGCTGTACCCTCATTCCAGCAGTTCCCTGTCCTTCTTGAACCGGGGAGCCCAGAACTAAACACAGTACTCTAGATGCGGCCTCACCAGGGCAGAGTAGAGGGGGAGGATGACCTCCCTCGACCTGCTGGCCACACTCTTCTTGATGCACCCCAGGATGCCATTGGCCTTTTTGTCCAGAAGGGCACATTGCTGGCTCATGGTCATCCTGTTGTCCACCAGGACTCCCAGGTCTCTTTCCACAGAGCTGCTCTCCAGCAGGTCAGCCCCTAACACTTGCCGTTGTTGAATTTCATTAGGTTCCTCTCTGCCCAACTCTCCAGCCTGTCCAGGTCTCTCTGTATGGTGGCACGGCCTTCTGGTGTGTCAACCACTCCTCCCAGTTTTGTGTCATCAGCAAACTTGCTGAGGGTGCACTCTGTCCCCTCATCCAGGTCACTAATGAATATATTGAATAGGACTGGACCCAGTACTGACCCTTGGGGAACACCACTTGTCACTGACCTCCAACTAGACTCTGTGCCCCTAATCATGACCCTCTGAGCTCTTATCTTTCAGCCAGTTTTCTATCTACCCCACTGTCCATTCATCTAACCCACACTTCCTAAGCTTCCCTATGAGGATGCTGTGGGAGACCGTGTCAAAAGCCTTTGCTGAAGTCAAGGTAGACAACATCTACTGCCCTCCCCTCATCTATCCATCCAGTCATGTCATCGTAGCAGCCTATCAGATTAGTCAGATATGATTTCCCCTTGGTGAATCCATGCTGACCACTCCCTATGACCTTCTCTTCCTCTGCATGCTTAGAGATGACATCCAGAAAGAACTGTTCCATTACCTTTCCAGGGATGGAGGTGAGGCTGACTGGCCTGTATTTTCCTGGGTCCTCCTTCTTGCCCTTTTTGAAGACTGGAGTGACATTGGCTTTCCTCCAGTCCTCAGGCACCTCGCCTGTTCTCCAGGACCTTTCAAAGATGATGGAGGACGGCCCAGCAATGACTTCCATCAGCTCTGTCAGCACTCGTGGGTTCATCCCATCAGGGCCCATGGACTCGTGGATGTCTAATTGATCTAATTGATCCCTCACTCGATCCTCCTCAACCCAGGGGAAGTCTTCTTCTTTCCCCTTTACTTTCCCCAAAGTGTGGGACTCCTGAGGGCTGGCCTGAGCAGTAAAGACCGAAGCAAAGAAAGCATTCATTAACTCTGCCTTCTCCGCATCCTCTGTCACCATGGCTCCTGTCTCATTCAACAGAGGGCCCACAACTTCTCTGGTCTTCCTTTTGCCTCCAATATACTTGAAGAAGCCCTTCCTGTTGACCTTGACATCCCTTGCCAGGTTTCATTCCAAGGAGGCCTTGGCTTTCCTCGTTTCATCCCTGCACGCTCTGGGGCAGCATTCTTGTAATCTTCCCAAGGGGTCAGCCCCTTCTTCCACATGCTGTAAGCTTCCTTCTTCCACTTGAGCTTTTTCAGAAGCTCCCTGCTCAACCATGCAGGTCTCCTGCATCCCTTGGCCGATTTCCTGCTCTTAGGGATGCACTGATCCTGAGCTTGGAGGAAGTGGTGTTTGAATACCAACCAGCTCTCTTGAGCCCCTTTGCCTTCCGGAGCCCTAGCCCACAGGATCTCTCCAAGCAGTTTCTTGAAGAGGTCAAAGTTAGCCCTCCTGAAATCCAAGGTTGTAATTTTACTTCTTGTTGTTTTGTGTGTAGTACCCATGATCCTGAACTCTATCTTTTCATGATCACTACAGCCTAGGGTGCCCCCAACCTTAATGTCCTCCACCAGTCCCTCTGTGTTTGTCAGTACCAGGTCCAGTAGTACTCCTCTCCTTGTTGGCTCCTGCACCACCTGAGTCAAAAAGTTATCATCAATGCACTGGAGGAACCTCCTGGACTGTACATGCCTGGCTTTGTGGCCTTCCCAGCAGATATCAGGGTGATTGAAGTCCCCCATGAGAAGCAAGGCCTGTGATTGCGAGGCTACCTTCAGCTGTCTGGAGAAGGCCTCATCAGCTTCCCCATCCTGATCAGGTGGCCTGTAATAAACACCTACAACAGTGTCTCTCATATTTGCATGCCCCTTAACCCTTATCCACAAGCTCTCAACCCTCTCTTCATCTGCCCCCAGGGAGAGCTCAATACATTCCCTTTGTTCTCTCACATAAAGAGCAATTCCACCACCTTGTCTTGCTGGCCTGTCTTTCCTGAAAAGGACATAGCCATCCATGACAGCATTCCAGTCATGTGAGCTGTCCCACCATGTCTCAGTAATTGCAATGAGATCATGGCCCTGTGACCTCACACAGATCTCCAGCTCTTCCTGCTTATTCCCTGTGCTGTGTGCGTTGGTAAAGGCAAACCCATTCATGGAACTGTTTTTGCTCAAGGACCTGGATGTACTTGGTGGTTGATGCTGGAGAATGGAGAAATTCAAAGTGTACCTCAAGGAAATTTAACCCTGGGTGAGAATACTCAGTTCTGAGCTGTATGATGTTAATTGCTACATAACACTAACAGTGTTCAGTAAGTGTTTTTCAGGATAACGTAGTGGTGACGAAAGCGGAGCCAGCATCATCAAGTGGCATCCAGCAAACCCCTTGAGGTGGACATACTACCTGTGGACATGAATCATGATGAATTTCATACCATCTATCCTGCCCTGAGAGCGTCAAAGATGGAAGTGATGCACTTCACTCGTAGAGAGAAGCAGCAATACATTTATTGATATAAAACAGGGATTTAACAAAGTTTGATGGTAAATGTGACAGTGTTTTAACAAGATTTGAGATGGCGAGGCACACTTGGTTATATACTGCACAGAGGACAGGGTCAGACAGAGCTGTCAGGGAGACCCTCCTGTTGAGTCACAAGGTTCAGAAAGGACCCCCTTGCTTTCTAAACTCCTTCTCAGAGAGGAGTCCAGGGGCAGCTGAATCCAATCCTAGTCCCAGACTTGGTCAACGGTTTATGCCTAAAGGATTATATATATGCAATCAGTCCTTTATATCACTTAGCTAAGATTTCAAAGTTTAGCATGCTATTAGTCACTTACCAAGGATCTGTTGCGGCAAGGAATCTCTCAATGTTGAGAAGTGAACATAACCTTGAGCGGGCATCCCTGCTCAAGGGGAGATCCTGGTGTGCAGCCCACTGCCGTTCAGGAGAGCTCAAAGGGCTCTTGCTATTTATGGGGGTAAGATGATTGACCTGTAGTCATATTTACATATTGACCATAGTTCCAGCATTGCTCAAGTTAGCCCTTGGCTATTGTGTTGTTACCTGTCTCACTGAAACCACATTGAGCCCGGTGCAGCCATCACAACGACATGCACCCATTGTGACCACCATGGGTGTTTATCGCTTGGGCAGAATTACAGAAGATAAAGATCAGATTGGTGCCTGGAGAGGGATAGCACACTGCCACAAAGAGAAACCTGCAATTATGAACTAAATGAACATAAAAAACTTTTGTGTATAGAGATAAATTATAAATTATTAATCTATGTATACATATATATGTGTATACTTTAAGACTCGCCGAGATAAATAGCTCCTGTGCCAGCACGTCGGCAGCAGAGCCGGGCGATCGCGGCGAAAAGGGGCTTTCCCCGAGTTTTTCTGAGGCAGGGACAAGCCCGGGCAGCGGCAGGGATCCGCAGGGAGACCGAAGCTCGCGGGAGAGCGGCTGACGAGGCAGGGGCGGAGCCTGCAGCAGCAGCGACCAGCTTCCCACCCCCTTAAAAGGCGGACCTAGGGAGCGCAAGCGATTAGGAGCGTAGTGACCAGGATGTGGCACAGCAATTCGCGCGGGAAGGGTGCAGAAAGCTCGGGAGGGAAGCTCAGCCATGGTCTCTACCCGAAGGATGCAGCTTCCTGCGTCTTCTGCATTTGCCAAAGCAGACGTAGCCATGCAAACAGAGCTCCCCTGGAAGCATGCAGCCACCCAGGTCTCTGGCTGCAGGGAGTGCCTTAAACTCTCAGGGTTAGTGGATAGTAGAAGAGGTGACAGTTGTGTGAGGTGTGACCAGGTAGATGATCTTCTCAGCCTGGTGGCAGAGTGTCCTGGTTCCGGTGGGGATAGGGTTAATTTTTCCTGGTATTCCATGCCATGTGAGCCACGCCCACCCTGAGCTGCCGGGGGAGGGGGCAGGAAGTTGCTGCTTAAAAGCGGGCTGGGGCGTCCCGGGTCCGGCCGGTCGGCGAGCGGCGGGGAGCGGCGGTTCCGTAATCGCGTTTGTATATTCCCCTATCCGTGTTGTTGTTGTTGTTGTTTGCATGTTCCCTTTGCTGTTCTGTTAAACTGCCTTTGTCCCAACCCAAGAGTCTTGCCTTTTCTTACGATCCTTCCTGTATTAGGAAGGCACGTGCGAGCGGCACGTGGTTCTTTGTTACCATCTGAGGCTAAACCACGACACAGAGCTAAAAGAGGAAGTAGAAAAGCTGAGGAGCATCAGGGAGAGTGAGGAAGAAATAGATTGGTGGAATCAGGCTCTGACCTCCCTGAGTAAAAAACCAGAAGAGCCACCAAAAAAAACCCTGAGCTGAAGGAGATCTGGTACCTTCCCCCTGCCAGACTGAAGGCAGTGGACAAAAGGAGGCTAGTGAATGGAGGCTAGTCTGTACTGGGGGGGCAAGCGAACTCCCTCCTTGCCCACATCCCCTAACCCAGTGCCTCTGCAAAACAGGTATGAGGCTCTCGAGGAGGTAGGCCAGACCATGGATGGCATGGAAGATGGTTTGACTACACCAGAAGAGATGCCAGGACCAGTAAGGCCTACTGCCAGTTTAAAAACTGCCTCCACAAGGAAGAAGAGGCGGGTTATAGTAGTAGGTGACTCCCTTCTGAGGGGAACAGAAGGCCCAATATGCTGGGCAGATCCTCTTGACAGGGAGGTATGCTGCCTCCCCAGGGCCCGGGTCAGGGACGTCACTAGAAAACTTCCCAGCCTGGTTCGTCCCTTGGACTACTACCCGCTGTTGCACTTTCATGTGGGTGGTGACGAGGTGGCAACACATAGCCCAAGAACAATCAAAAGAGACTTCAGGGCCTTGGGAAGGTTAATAAGGGAGTCTGGGGTGCAGGTTATCTTTTCTTCTGTTCTCCCAGTTACAGGCAGGGACAGTGTAAGAAACAGACATGTGCAATCTATCAACATGTGGCTCTGTGGCTGGTGTCACCGCCACAGTTTTGGGTTTTTCGACAATGGGATGGCCTACACGGCACCAGGCTTGTTGGCATCGGACGGGACTCATCTTTCTGAAAGGGGGAAGAGGGTGTTTGCTCATGAGCTAGCGGGGCTCATTGACCGGGCTTTAAACTGGGCTTGTTGGGGGAGGGGGATGCTACCAGGCTTGCTCATGACAAGCCAAGGGACGGGACGATGCTCCAAGGTCTGAGGGGTGGGTCACTAGCGAAGGCCCTCAACCTGTTTCTCCGAGATGTGCTGGGTACGCTGCAGCACACTCGAAGTCTTATGGGGACAAGCCAGGGGCTCCTGAGGAGATAGGAACTGGGGAGTCACAGATAAAACACCCCAGAGGAAGACCACCTGAAGAGCAGCATGAAGGAAATGCAACCACTCCAGCCAGTGAGACAGCTTCATTGGGCGCCCAGCTGAAATGCCTTTACGCAAATGCACGCAGCATGGGAAACAAGCAAGAAGAGTTGGAGATGTGCGCACGCCTCCAGGGCTACGATCTTAGTGGCATCACAGAGACGTAGTGGGATGGCTCTTACGATTGGAGCGTTGGAATGGAAGGATACCCACTCTTCAGGAAGGACAGGCTGGGAAGACGAGGAGGGAGTGTTGCCCTCTATGTCAGTGAACAGCTGGAGTGCATGGAGCTCCACCTGGGGATGAATGAAGAACCAACAGAGACCTTATGGGTCAAGATTAAAGGGAACGCAGGGGCAGGGGACATTATGGTAGGGGTCTGCTACAGGCCACCTGACCAGAACAACGGAGCAGATGAGGCCCTCCATAGACAGATAGGAGCAGCATCGCGTTCACAGACCCTGGTCTTCATGGGGGACTTCAAGCACCCTGATACCTGTTGGAGGGACAACACAGCGGGGCACAAGAAATCCAGGAAGTTCTTGGAATGTGTCGATAACAACTTTCTTCTTCAAATGGTAGAGGAGCCAACAAGGAGAGGAACTATGCTGGACCTTGTCCTTACCAAGAAGGAGGGGCTGGTGGCGAGTGTCAAGCTCAAGGGTAGCCTCGGCTGCAGTGATCATGAAATGGTAGAATTCAAGATCCTTCGGGCAGCGAGGAGAGCACGCAGCAAGCTCACTACCCTGGACTTCAGGAGAGCAGACTTTGGCCTCTTGAGGGACCTGCTTGGCAGGGTTCCATGGGAAAAAGCACGGGAGGGAAGAGGGGCCCAAGAGAGTATTCAAGGATCACCTCCTCCAAGCTCAGGAGCGGTGCATCCCAAGAATGAATAAGTCAGGCAAAAAAGCCAGGAGGCCTGCATGGATGAACAAGGAGCTCCTGGACAAGCTCAAAAGCAAAAAGGAGGCCTACAGAGGGTGGAAGCAAGGAGGGGTTGACTGGGTGGAATACAGACAAACTGTCTGAGTGACCAGGAACCAGATTAGGCAAGCTCAAGCCCAGATAGAATTAAATCTGGCTAGAGGCATCAAGGATAACAAGAAAAACTTCCATAAGGTACGTGAGGGGTAAAGGCAAGACTAGGGAAGATGTGGGCCCTCTCAGGAGGGAGACGGGAGACCTGGTCACCCAGGATATGGAGAAGGCTGAGGTGCTGAATGACTTTTTCACCTTGCTCTTCAACAGCAAGGGCTCCAACCACACCACCCAAGTTGCAGAATGCAAAGGCAGGGTCTATGAGAATGAAGAACCACCCACTGTAGGAGAAGATCAGGTTCGGGACCATCTGAGGAACCTGAAGGTGCATAAGTCCATGGGACCTGATGAAATCCATCCATGGGTCCTGAGGGAGCTGGCAGACGAAGTTGCTAAGCCGCTTTCCATTATATTTGAAAAGTCGTGGCAGTCTGGTGAAGTTCCCGCTGATTGGAACAGGGGATACATAACCCCCATTTTCAAAAAGGGAAAAAAAAGATGACCCAGGGAACTACAGACCGGTCAGTCTCACCTCTGTGCCTGGCAAGATCATGGAGCAGATCCTCCTGGAACCTCTGCTAAGGCACATCGAAAATAAGGAGGTGATTTGGCTTCACCAAAGGAAAATTGTGCCTGACAAATCTGGTGGCCTTCTACGATGTTGCCACAGCATTGGTAGATAAGGGGAGAGCAACTGACATCATCTACCTGGTCTTAGAGAGTTGGGGTTGTTCAGCCTGGAGAAGAGAAGGCTCCAGGGAGACCTTATAGCAGCCTTCCAGTACCTTAAGGGGGCCTACAGGAAGGATGGGGAGGGACTCTTTATCAGGGAGTGTAATGATAGGACACGGGGTAACGGCCTCAAACTGAAAGAGGGTAGATTTAGATTGGATATCAGGAAGAAATTCTTTACTGTGAGGGTGGTGAGGCACTGGAACAGGTTGCCCGGGGAAGTTGTGGATGCCCCATCCCTGAAGGTGTTCAAGGCCAGGCTGGATGAGGCTTTGAGCAGCCTGGTCTAGTGGGAAGTGTCCCTGCCCATGTGTCGGCAACAAAGAGCCACGTGCCGCTCGCTCGGGCCTTCCCAATACAGGAAGAATCTGAAGAAAAGGCAAGACTCTTGGGTTGAGACAAAGGCAGTTTAACAGAACAGCAAAGGGCACAAGCAAACAACAACAATAACACGGATAGAGGCATATACAAACACGATTACGGAACTGCCGCTCCCTGCCGCTCACTGACCGGACCGGGGACGCCCCATCCCGCTCCGAGCAGCGACTTCCTGCCCCCTCGAGCAGCGACTTCCTGCCCCCTCCCCCGGCAGCTCAGGGTGGGCATGGCTCACATGGCATGGAATACCAGGAAGAATTAACCCTATCCCTGCCGGAACCAGGACATTATCCACCCCTTATTCCATACCATCTATGCCATGCCCAGATCTTACAGGTTCCAATGAATTGCCACCACTTTCCCCTGTCATATATATATACATATATATTAATGCAGATATAATGCCCTTAGTTTATGGGCCATCCCTCCAAAAGTGTCCGTTGAGTTCTTGTAATCCATGGCTTTGGGCTCCATCTGTTAGAACAGTCTCTCAGGGCAGGTGAGATGCTGTGTGGTGCTGGTCTGTTGCATGCTGTATTTTTCGGAGCTTGTGACTGGTGCACCCGGTGTGGCTCATGCACACAGTCCGTGGGCTGAAGATGTAGATCTTGAGGAAGTTGCTGGGCGCTGCCTCGATTGAGAGACGGGACGCTGCTTGATGTAAGCAAGATGTCAGTTTATTAGACGCGTCGGAAAGCTTTTTATACAGCTACTTAACAGTTACATAAATTACACAAATTCTATCATTTCTGATTGGCTTAGCTCTAAATGTTTCATTACAATAATCCCTCCTACCTGCGGTTTCGCTACATGCTAGAAGCTACAGTTTTGGAATGTGCTAAAAGCTACAGTGATAACTTGTTGCCTACTCCCTACTTCTTCAAGGTTATTTATCTCAGACCTGCAAGGCCAGTTGTTCCCTGGCTCCTCAGATTTATTTGTCTCAGGTCTGCAAGGTCGGCATACCCTCGAATTTCTTGCATACTTGTACTTTTCTGCTAGCCGCCCCCAACATCTCCCCCTTTTTTGTTTCTTTAAAGGCAGAACTGAGGCACGGGTTTAAAGGTCATCATACTCAGTGAGCTGGACAGAACTAACACTAGCATAAATCTTCAGAATATCGCCGTTTTGAATAAACCATGTATGTCGAACAACTTTAGTCACCATAGACCTGACACAGGAAAGAGCGCAGCTTAGAATCAAAAGGCCTACCAATATAATAACTAATATGAGTACAGCAGATTGTACCAGGCTCCTAAGCCAGCCCTTTAGCCTAAACCAATCACCCAAAGTACCCAATCCGAAGAAGTCCGTATCAGATTGCACCTTTTGTGAATGCGCGAGGAGTTGTGTAATTTGCTTATGTATCGAAGAAGAGTGGTCCTCTAAGTCCATGCAGCACATTCCGTCAAAATCCTCACAGCCATGTCCATGGGCTAGTAGCAAGAAGTCAATAGCGGCTCTGTTTTGCAGGACTGCATGTTGTACCGTAGACAAGTCTTCAGCCATATCAGATAGTATGCGGCTGGTAGCATTTGCTTGCTTAACAACCCAACAGGCAATTGCATCTAAGTTTCTGTGGGCTCTCGCTGCTGCCACCCCAGGGGTAAATAGCGAGGCGAAAAAAACCTCCCAGCGATTCCATAGCTTAACATTATCGTCACAGGTATTTTCTAATGCTTGTATTGTGTCACGAGTAAAACGTAACCGCTGTTTTGGGCTTGGATGATAGTGAGGAGTGCCAAGACTAAGCTGTCCAATAGTACATGGGCCTCCTCTAGGGTTAGAAGGGATCCCAGACCAAGCTCTATTTCCACAAATAAAAAAGAACCCCAAGGGGAGCCGCCTAGGGAGCATGGTACCGGGGGCTGAGTGAGTGGCGTCTCGAGCAATGCTCAAACACCATTGTTGTTGCCAGAGGGTAGCATTACCAATAGGTGAGATGACAGTCGGTGGAGAATCCTTTACTAAGCGCCCCTCTTTTCGGGCCCCCGACCATGACCTAAGGCCAATAAACAAACAGTGAGAAGCATTAAGAGAATCTACTAAGTCAATTTCCTGCGGCTCGGGCCCTATTGGTAATTTATCATCCCAATTATCGTATTTTTCAAAAAGGTTCTTAAGATTTTTCCATGAAAAAGGAAGCCTTCCAGAAATATTGTACTGCTTCCGTAAGGTTGTCATAGAGTTATTAAACAGTAAAAAGGTCGAGTTATTCAGTGGTACCCCTACTAAGCAGGTGGTGAAGGGCGAGCTGGGCGTAGCAAGACTGGCACAAAAGCTAGTTGTATTGAGCGACCTGGCCAGAGTAACCCAGACATTTTGACGGGGGTCAAAAAGGTGAGGGTGATACCCTGGCAAAGGATTGGCGTGTGTCCAGGTCGCACATATACAAAAAAGTGTTAACAGGATCATAATGTTTGACGGACTCTTCCCCCCACCCCCCTTTTTTTTTTTTTTTTTTTTTTTTTTGCAATGCTAAATTCTTACAGTGCTAACTTCATATATTAGGCAACTGTCACACCATCTATTGGCCAATGTTAACCATCGCTACCATCTCTTACCACAGCGATAGCAGTCACATAAAACCTAAGGGTCACAATTACCACAGGCGACGCAATGAATATGTTCTACTGGAGTCTCTGCTCTATTGTCCATAAGAGCACTGCATCAGTCCTCCGAATGTTCTTCGGTATGCTGTTCAGGGGAATGATCTAGCTGTGGATTGGTGTTGTGGCCATCCGATTGTGGTAGGGGTTCACGGAAAGGTCGCACGCTCTTCGCTGGGATCCACCTGGGGCCTCGTTCTGTGGAAACACAAGCATAGCCTCTGCCCCATGTGACAAGGGGGTATGGCCCTAAGACCTTACCTGTCTCAGGGTCGCGGATCAGGACTGGAGCTTTTACGCTGGCTTCGAAAGAAGTGTTTGTGTTAAAGTGGCGAACGATCGGAGGGTTGTTATCTATTAAAGAACAATTTAAAAAGTTAAAAACATACAGGGCTTTCTGTAGACGTTCTTCAGGGGTGGCTGTCCCTACTCCCCCTTTCTGTTGTTGTAACAAGCGCTTTAAAGACTGATGAGAGCGTTCAATCAGGGACTGGCCCGTAGGGGAATGCGGGATCCCAGTGATGTGAGTGATCCCCCAAGAGATAAAAAAGGTTTTAAGTGCAGCCGAGATATAAGCAGGGCCATTGTCTGTTTTGATTTGTGCAGGGATGCCTAAGGTAGCAAAAGCATGCAGCAGATGCCTGCGAACATCTTTCGCCGCCTCCCCCACATGGCAGGAGGCAAATAGAGCGCCTGAAAAGGTGTCAATAGAGGAATGGACGTATTTTAATCTCCCAAATTCTGGATAGTGTGTGACATCCGTCTGCCATAATTGCAGGCTTTGTAAGCCTCTGGGATTAACCCCACCTGGTGCCGTAGGAAAAGAATGTTTTTGACAATCAGGGCAGACAGCGATAATGTTCGCCGCTTGCTGAGAAGTGAGGCCAAACTGACGTTTGAGGCCCCCTGCATTCTGATGGAAAAAGGAATGACTAAGCTTAGCTTGTGCAATACGGTCAGGTAAAACTTGTACCGGCAGAGTGAGCATATCGGCCCGTCGATTGCCCTCTGCAATAAACCCAGGTAAAGAGGTGTGCGATCTAACATGTAAAATAAAATAGGGATGTGTTCGAGAGGTTAAAAGGAAAACAAGTTCCTGCAACAAAGCAAACAAATCAGCATGCGAAGTATGACACAGCACCAAGGCCTCTGCCCGTTCGACGACGCCTGCAACATAAGCAGAATCAGTAATAAGATTCAGTGGTTTAGACCACTTACGAAAAGCTCGAACAACAGCAGCAAGCTCTACGATTTGAGGGGACCCGGAGACTGTCTCAACATCCGACTCCCATTGTTGAGAGCGGTCATCCCACCAGACAATCACTGACTTGTGTGTTTTTCCAGACCCATCGGTGAACACAGTAAGGCCTTGGAGGGGCTGGTGACATCTCTTTGGTATGGATATTAAGTTAAAATGAGCATGTAGAAGCTTGTGGGACGGAGGATGTGAGGTTAGTTGACCCGTATAATCTGTTAAGGCAAACACGAAAGCATCAGACTGTTGGAATAACCATTGTAGGTACATATTAGTTACAGGTAAACAGATAGAAGCAAAGTCCATCCCTGACAGGGCAAGCAAGCGCTGCCGTGCTTTAATTATCAAGGAAGCAAACATTTCATGTTGTGTCCAAATTGTTTTAGTGGGCTGGTTGGGTAAAAAGACCCACTCAATGATTAATAAGGGATCAGGATTGTTAGGGTCCCATTGAAAAATCAAAGCATATGGCTGACGTGCAGGGTTCAAAATAATTAAATTGAAGGGCAATTCAGGCGCACAGCGGTGTGCTTGCCGTGAGGCGATGGCTTCCGCTACTTTTTGTAATGAGGCAGCGGCTTCAGGACCAAGTCGACGAGGGGAGCGTAAATCGGAATCTCCCTTGAGGAGTTCAAACAAAGGGCTTAAGTCTGAATTGGAGATTCCTAGCAAGGGTCGGACCCAAGTAATGGTCCCTAATAATTTTTGAACATCGTGCAAATTTTTAATGTCCGCCTGTATATGCACAGGTTGGGGAACTATCGTCTGGGTCCTGATGCGCCAACCTAAGTAGGTCCAAGGGGGCATTTTCTGGACTTTTTTGGGCGCAATACAGAGGCCTGCCGAATTGACAGCGGCCGTGACAAGGGCTACAGCCTTTTCCATGAGCTCAAGGTGAGGCGCAGCCATCAAGATATCATCCATATAATGATATAACAGAACTTGAGGCAACGCAACCCTGACAGGGCTAAGTACCTTAGCGACATACCATTGACAAATTGTCGGGCTATTTTTCATTCCCTGTGGCAGTACAACCCACTGATATTGTTGCACAGGGGCTTGCATATTGACACTTGGGACTGAAAAAGCAAATTTGGCAGCGTCATCAGGGTGTAGTGGAATGTTAAAAAAGCAATCCTTAAGGTCAATAACGGTGAGATGCCAATTGCGGGGGATCATAGTTGGAGAAGGGAGCCCTGGCTGCAGAGCTCCCATATCTACCATAGCATCATTGATTTTTCTGAGATCATGGAGCAGGCGCCACTTGCCAGATTGCTTCTTAATAACAAAGACAGGTGAATTCCAAGGACTAGTAGTAGGTACTATATGTCCTTTTGCTAATTGTTCTGTAACCAGTTCTTGGAGAGCGCGAAGCTTTTCGAGTGGTAGGGGCCATTGATCTACCCAAATGGGCGTCTGAGTTTTCCAAGTCAGTTTCAGGGTGTCGCGCACCTCAATGGCCCCTCCTAAAAATGCAACTGAATGGAAGTTCCCCATTGTGATAGCACATCACGTCCCCATAAGACCATAGGAACAGGCAGCACAAAAGGCTTGACGGAAGCCACTCGTCCTTCTGGGCCTTTGATTTGGATCAATTCCGAGGATTGGTGGCTTCTACCAACTCCTCCGATTCCGGCTAGTGCCTGAGGCACAGCTGCCAAAGGCCATTGTGGAGGCCACTTCGCCTGTGAAATTACGGTAACATCGGCCCCTGTGTCAATAATCCCATTCAGGATTACTCGCTGAGTGCCGTGAATAAGAGTACATTGACAAAGTGGTCGCTTCTGGGAAATGGACTGTACCCAGAGAATCTGTGGATCCCCAGTAGATCCAAAACCTCCTTGTCTTTGCTGCGGAGGTGGGTGAGGCGAAAGAGAGCTTGCATTCTGCGGGATCAGTAGTAATTGTGCAATGCGGCTTCCTTTCGGTACTGTGCAAGGGGGAAATGGGGTCCAGGCCATGATTTTAATTTCCCCAACGGTATCCGCATCAATTACTCCAGGCAATACAAAAAGTCCGGCTAAGGTTACCGATGATCTCCCTAATAGTAGCCCTTGTGTTTTCGGGGGTAAAGGACCTGAAACATTAGTTGCTAATAAATGAACAGAGGAATCAAGCAGCGTTACTGCGTGTGAGGTTGCCAGGTCCAATCCGGCGCTACCGGCTGTTGCTGGGCGAAGACTTGTGGCGAGGTCACACCCATCTGCATGGCTCGATCCACCGGCGACGATACTTGTGTCTGTGCACGTCGCTGCCCCGCGCTCCGCAAGCGGTTTCCCTGTATCGGCTGCCCTTGCAAATTATACTTAGAACGACATTGATTAGCATAATGACGCCCCTTCCTGCATCGGGGACAGATCCCAGCGGCTTGAACTTTAGCCCCCCATTAGAAGCGAGACAATTTCGTTTGATATGGCCTGGTTTACCACAACCGTAGCAATTTCCTCCCCCAGACATGCCTCTCATAGCTGCGAAAGCAGCTGCCATTGCTTCAAATTTGTGGTCTACAGTACCAATACGATTACAAGCCTCTACCATTTCAACCAAAGTCGGAGCTGGGTTAGGGAGAGATTTAAGTAATTTTTTACAGTCGGCGTTAGCATTTTCAACTGCTAATTTTAATAGCAAAATCTCTCGAGCTTCGGTATTATCTATTTGGTGTTCTAAAGCTTGCTTAAGTCTATCAATGAATTGCATGTACGGCTCCCGAGGTTCCTGCGTAATAGAGGTGAATGCCTTTTGAGGTTTACTGGAATTGGGTATTTTAAGTAAAGCCTTTTTTGCTTCTTCGCGGATCACTTCCAGGGCCTCTCGTGGACAATCTCGAGCCTGTGCCTCTGGATTAGAGTGCTGACCCATACCCATAAGGTGCTCCATGGTCAGTGCGGCAAGAGCAGCATTATTATGACCCACGTAGCTGGTGAGGAGAGTTTGAAGGCCCCCCCTCCAATGTGGCTCCCACAGGGAATACTGGGAAGGGGTTAATAACAATTGCGCTAGCGATTTTAAATCATGGGGAGTCATAACATACGTATCAAAGACAGAAGACAGCAGGCTCGCAAAATATGGGGAAGAGAGCCCGTGTTCTGTGACGGTACGGCGCAGCTCTTTAATCACCGGGAAGGACAAAGCCTCCCACTGCACTCCCCGGCCTTGATAAATAACAGGGGCGACTATCGTTCGTGCTATTTCCAAGTCACCTTCTTTTAAAGCTTGACGTCTAATATTCGCCCACGTATCATGAGGGTCAGGGGGGTACAAGTCAGGCTCTTTATTGGGACCAACGGGCCCCGGGTCAAGCGGATCTTCCTCAGGAGGGTAGCCTGCGGCACAGACCTTTAAGGGTCCGGGCGACTTAGCACATCGCGGAGGTAGCGGAGGGGGAAGCAAAGGCTGAGCTGATGAAGGTTCCCCCTTAGTATCTGGAGAGTCTTTATGGCCCTTTTTCTGTGCCTTAATAGCCTCAAAGATATTTCTCCACCACGGAAGCAAACGCTGAGCCTCGGCATTCCCTGACGTCGCTGAGTCCCACAACTTTACCCCCACATCGTCCCAAAGTTCCCGGGTAAAAATACTGGAGGCCGTAACAGTGGGGATCTTCATTTGTACCCACTTAAGCATAATCTTTAAGTCCTGCCCGGAAATATCTTTTTTATGTTTCCGGAGGAGCGTTTTCATAACTTCATATACGTCTCTCTCTGCGGGGGACATCTGATTCCCCATGTTTCCCACAGCTCACCTCTTAAATCCAGAGGGATTCCTGGCCAGTTCCTGCTTCCTTTCAGCAGCTCATTCAAAGTTCCGTGGGACTCGCAGCAAGCCGCTCAGCTAGGCGGTTCACCACCCCATCACGTCGGGGTCACCAATTTGCCGCGATTGAGAGACGGGACGCTGCTTGATGCAAGCAAGATGTCGGTTTATTAGACGCGTCGGAAAGCTTTTTATACAGCTACTTAACAGTTACATAAATTACACAAATTCTATCATTTCTGATTGGCTTAGCTCTAAATGTTTCATTACAATAATCCCTCCTACCTGCGGTTTCGCTACATGCTAGAAGCTACAGTTTTGGAATGTGCTAAAAGCTACAGTGATAACTTGTTGCCTACTCCCTACTTCTTCAAGGTTATTTATCTCAGACCTGCAAGGCCAGTTGTTCCCTGGCTCCTCAGATTTATTTGTCTCAGGTCTGCAAGGTCGGCATACCCTCGAATTTCTTGCATACTTGTACTTTTCTGCTAGCCGCCCCCAACAGGGCGCCAGCTGCTGAGGTCAGTTCTTATCCCATCACCCCTGTGCCTTACTCGTAGTACAACTGATAGCAATTAGAGTAATGAGAACATACAGTGACAGGGTTACTTAGTAATTAACAACACACAATTTGATTCATTGGCTATTCTCACCCAAAATCAGATCCCCATGAGGTACACATCGGACTTCCCCATCCTGCCGCATCACCCACCAAGTGCACCCAGGTCCTTGGGCAAAAGCAATCCCACGGATGGGCTTGCCTTTGCCTGAGGCAGGACTAACCCAGACTGTCTTCCCTAGCATATTCTTCATGTGCACTACGGGGACTTTATCCCCTTCTACGGTACGTGGAAGTTTTGATTGGGCAGGGCCAGCCCGATTGGTAGATCCCCTGGTGTTAACTAGCCAGGTAGCTTTTGCTAAATGTGTATCCCAGTGTTTTAAAGTCCCACCACCCATTGCTCTCAGTGTAGTTTTTAACAGTCCATTGTATCGTTCTATCTTCCCAGAGGCTGGTGCGTGATAGGGGATGTGATACACCCACTCGATACCATGCTCTTTGGCCCAGGTGTCTATGAGGCTGTTTCGGAAATGAGTCCCGTTGTCCGACTCAATTCTCTCTGGGGTACCATGTCACCACAGGACTTGCTTTTCAAGGCCCAGGATAGTGTTTCAGGCAGTAGCATTGGGCACAGGGTATGTTTCCAGCCATCCAGTGGTTGCTTCCACCATTGTGAGCACATAGCGCTTGCCTTGACGGGTTTGTGGCAGTGAGATATAATCAATCTGCCAGGCCTCCCCATATTTATATTTCAGCCATCACCCTCCATACCAAAGAGGCTTTAACCACTTGGCTTGCTTGATTGCAGTGCATGTCTCACATTCATGGATGACCTGTGCAATAGTGTCCATGGTCAAGTCCACCCCTCGGTCACAAGCCCATCTGTATGTCGCATCTCTTCCTTGATGGCCTGAGGAGTCATGGGCCCACCGAGCTATGAATAGTTCACCCTTACGTTGCCAGTCCAGATCCACCTGAGCCACTTCAATCCTAGCAGCCCGATCCACCTGCTGGTTGTTCTGATGTTCCTCCGTGGCCCGATTCCTGGGCACATGGGCATCTACATGGTGTACTTTCACAACCAGATTCTCTATCCGGGCAGCAATATCTTGCCATAGGTCAGCAGCCCAGATGGGTTTGCCTCTGCGCTGCCAGTTGCCCTGCTTCCACTGCTGTAACCACCCCCACAGAGCATTTGCCACCATCCATGAGTCAGTGTAGAGATAAAGGACTGGCCACTTTTCTCGCTCAGCAATGTCCAAAGCCAGCTGAATAGCCTTCACCTCTGCAAACTGGCTCGATTCACCCTGTCCCTCACTAGCTTCTGCAACTTGTCGTGTAGGACTCCACACAGCAGCCTTCCACTTTCGATGCTTTCCCACAATCCGGCAGGACCCATCAGTGAACAGGGCATATTTCTTCTCATTTTCTGGCAGTTTATTATATGGTGGGGCTTCTTCCGCACGCGTCACCTCCTCCTCTGGTGACATTCCAAAATCCTTGCCTTCTGGCCAGTCCATGATCACTTCCAGAATTCCTAGGTGACTGGGGTTTCCCATTCGAGTTCGCTGCGTGATCAGTGCAATCCACTTACTCCATGTAGCATCGGTTGCATGATGTGTGGTGGGGACCCTCCCTTTGAACATCCAGCCCAGCACCGGCAGTCGAGGTGCTAAGAGGAGCTGTGCTTCTGTGCCAACCACTTCCGAAGCAGCTCGAACCCCTTCATATGCTGCCAATATCTCTTTTTCTGTTGGAGTGTAGTGGGCTTCGGATCCCCTGTATCCCCGACTCCAAAACCCTAGGGGTCGACCTCGGGTCTCCCCTGGTGCTTTCTGCCAGAGGCTCCAGGTAGGGCCGTTCTCCCCGGCTGCGGTGTAGAGCATGTTTTTAACATCTTGTCCTGCCCGGACTGGCCCCAGGGCCACTGCATGGACTATTTCCTGTTTGATTTGTTCAAAAGATTGTCGTTGCTCAGGACCCCATTTAAAATCATTCTTCTTCCGGGTTACTTGATACAGAGGGCTCACAATTAGACTGTAATCTGGGATATGCATTCTCCAAAACCCCACAATGCCTAAGAAAGCTTGTGTTTCCTTTTTACTAGTTGGTGGAGACATAGCTGCTATTTTGTTGATCACATCCATTGGGATCTGACGGCATCCATCTTGCCATTTTATTCCTAAAAACTGGATCTCCTGCGCAGGTCCCTTGACCTTACTTCGTATTATGGCAAAACCAGCGTTCAGAAGGATTCGGACTATTTTACTCCCTTTCTCAAAAACAACTTCTGCTGTGTTTCCCCATACGATGATGTCATCACCGTATTGCAGATGTTCTGGAGCTTCACCCTGTTCCAGTGCAGTCTGGATCGGTCCATGGCAAATGGTGGGGCTGTGTTTCCACCCCTGGGGCAGTCGATTCCAGGTGTACTGGACGCCCCTCCAAGTGAAAGCAAACTGTGGCCTGCACTCTGCTGCCAAAGGGATTGAGAAGAATGCATTCGCTATATCAATTGTGGCATACCATTTGGCTGCCTTGGACTCCAGTTCATACTGGAGTTCTAGCATGTCCGGCACGGCAGCACTCAGTGGTGGCGTGACTTCATTCAGGCCATGTTAGTCCACTGTTAGCCTCCACTCTCCATTAGATTTTTGCACTGGCCATATGGGACTGTTAAAGGGTGAGCGAGTCTTGCTGATCACTCCTTGAACCTCTAGTTGACAAATCAGCTCATGGATGGGAATCAGGGAGTCTCAGTTAGTGCGATATTGCCGCCGATGCACCGTTGTGGTAGCAATCGGCACCTGTTGTTCTTCGACCCTCAACAACCCCACAACAGAAGGGTCCTCCGAGAGACCAGGCAAGGTAGACAACTGTTTAACTTCCTCTGTCTCCAAGGCAGCTATGCCAAAGACCCACTGGTACCCTTTTGGGTCCTTAAAATACCCTCTCCTGAGGTAATCTATGCCAAGGATGCATGGAGCCTCTGGGCCAGTCACAATGGGATGCTTTTGCCACTCATTCCCAGTTAGGCTCACTTCAGCCTCCAGTACAGTCAACTCTTGGGATCCCCCTGTCACCCCAGAAATACAAATGGGTTCTGCCCCTCTATAGCTTGATGGCATTAGGGTGCACTGTGCACCCGTGTCCACTAGAGCCTTATACTCCTGTGGGTCTGATGTGCCAGGCCATCGAATCCACACCGTCCAATAAACCCGGTTGTCCCTTTCCTCCACCTGGCCAGAGGCAGGGCCCCTCTAATCCTGGTCATAGTATCCGTTACTCACTTCTTGCAGAAATGACTTGGAAGTTCCTTCAAGAGGATCAGAAGCAAGATCAGGCCTTCTGCTCTGTCTGGGGAACTGCCCACTGGAAACTGGGGCGGCACTTTTCCTGGAGGGATCCCCTTTTGTGGTTGTCCTTCCTTGCAACTCCTGTACCCATGTCCGCAGGATCCAAGTAGGTTGTCCATCCCACTTCCTCATGTCCTCTCTGTGGTCACGCAGGTAGAACCACAGGGTGCCTCGTGGTGTGTACCCTCTGTACTCTCTCTCTCTTGAGTGGGGAAATGCCTGCTTCTAATAGCTGAGACGCTGGCCCGTACAGATGGGGAGTAGGACATATTCTCTTCAAGTTGCTGGACCTTCCGGGACAGTTTCTCCACAGCTGAGACAAGGGGGGAAGAGAGACTTCCTTCATATCACTGGAGCCAGCCAGCCACCTCATCCACCGTTGGTCCCTCTTCACCTTTCCATTCCATTACTGCCAGGGAGTTGGCATATGACGATGGTGCGCTCCGTACAAACTTCTGCCACATGGGCCTTGTGCATTGCACCTCATCAGGGCCTGTGGGTAAGTCTGCATTGTCAAAGTCATAATAAATCATCTCCCGCACGGCTAATTCTCTCAGGTACTGGATACCTCTTTCCATGGTAGTCCACTTGCTTGGTTGACATACAACATCCTCACTGAAGGGGTACCTCTCCCTCACGCCTAACAGGAGTCGTTTCCAGAGGCTGAGGGCTTGGGTCTTCTTCCCAATTGCCTTGTCAATGCCGCCTTCCCTAGACAGGGATCCCAGCTGCCTGGCCTCCCTACCCTCTAATTCCAGGCTACTGGCCCCATTATCCCAGCACCGGAGCAGCCAGGTGACAATGTGCTCGCCTGAAAGTCGGCTAAAATCTTTTCGCATATCCCGCAGCTCACTCAAGGATAGGGATCGAGTAATTATCTCTGGTTCTGCCTCTTCCTCCTGCTCTCGTGATGACCCTGGTTCATCATCATCTCTTACTAAGCGAACTGATTTCTTCGTGTACTTCTTCTTCTGTATGGGGGCAACTGATACTGGCACGGGTTGGTTCCCTGTTTCAGGTGCGGTGGCTGCCACAGGGGTTGGAGTAACTGCAGTGGCTGCCACAGGGGTTGCAGTAGCCGCAGTGGCTGCCGCAGGGGTTGCAGTAGCCGCAGTGTCCGTCGCAGGGGTTGCAGCAGCCACAGTGGCTGCTGGTCTGGTTTCCATCTCTTCCCCTTGAGGGTGCTGCGTAATTCTGAGCAGTGCCTGGTAGATACTGGCCAGGGCCCAGCACAGCGCGGTGAGTTGTGCCTCTCTAGAATAGCCACAGCATTTTCCCTTCAAATATTCTACCACTTTATCAGGGTCCTGTAATTGTTCAGGGGTGAAGTCCCAGACCATTGGAGGTGAGAAGTTCTCTAGGTACCTGCCCATGTTCTCCCACATGCCGTGCCACCCATGACTATCCAGCCTCGGAGCAGATCTACAGGTGGTAGTCTTAAATAGCTGTTTAACCTTAAACAGGACCTGGAACACATTCAGCAGACATAACAATAGGACCAGGCTGGTTTGAGTATCCCAAGGATATTCAAAATTCTCAAAAGCTGCCATACCTGACCCGAAGGAGAAAAGGGAGGCAAAAGAGCTGGGGAAAGTGTCCCCCCCTGTTTCCCCCACAGACTGGGTGTAATTATTAATAAATTCTGAGAGACGATGCCCAAGGTACGGACAGGACAGCAACACCACATAAAAGCCCCAAAGTAACTGTCTAACAAGTGATGTTATCATCTCATAAGCCGATATTGCACAGGACAACAAAATGATAATCCCCATCCCTCTCCCAGAAGTAACAAAAATCATCGGAAGGAGTACATAAGCCATATAGGAATTCACATAACACAGCCATGAGAACAAACCAAGCAACATGGTGACCAGCGACTATTTGCCTAATACAATAAATGCATACAACACATTCGTTTTTTCAAGCTCTAGTTGAATTCTGTCGTTATCTCAACCCTTCGAGCCCCACGTTGGGCGCCAAAAAGGACTGTCGTGGTTTAGCCTCAGATGGCAACAAAGAACCACGTGCCGCTCGCTCGGGCCTTCCCAATACAGGAAGAATCTGAAGAAAAGGCAAGACTCTTGGGTTGAGACAAAGGCAGTTTAACAGGACAGCAAAGGGAACAGGCAAACAACAACAATAACACGGATAGAGGCATATACAAACACGATTACGGAACCGCCGCTCCCCGCCGCTCACCGACCGGACCCCGGACGCCCCAGCCCGATCCGAGCAGCAACTTCCTGCCCCCTCCTCCGGCAGCTCAGGGTGGGCATGGCTCACATGGCATGGAATACCAGGAAAAATTAACCCTATCCCTGCCGGAACCAGGACACCATGGCAGGGGGGTTGGAGCTAGATGATCTTTAAGGTCCCTTCCAACCCGAACCATTCTGTGATTAGGTTTTTGTAATCCTTCCCAGAAGAGCAATATGAAGCATATAGACAGATCCCATTAATTCTTCAAGTGCTGCATATCCAGGCAGTACAATTTCTCAGAGGTCCATAGGCAAAGTGGGTACCACGATCAAGAGGAGCTAGGGGAGCTACTGACCAGTCAGCAGGCACCATTCTAGACTTCAAACCACATTTTAACAAATAAGTCCAAGGACAGAATCTCACCTTACCCACATAACTGTCTGAGAAAGCAGCAAGGACATAACAGTTCATCACGGCCACAATCTAATACCAGAGATTAATACAAGATACAAAAGTGCTCTATGTTTGTAAAACTCTCAGGACAGACATATATACATATACTAAATCTATCCATTAAAAAATAAAAAGGTTGAGAGTACTGAAGAAATGTGAGTTTTTTGTATATCTACTGAAAATCACTGAAAGCAAACAGCCCAATTCTCTTCATGCTTACCCTCGTAAAAGTCTTAAGCAGTGGTTACACAGGAGTAAAAAATGTGAGAGGGGCATTAAGTCCAAAAGGCACAACATTGACATAACTTTTATTACAGGATTTCCTTATCTTTTATACATTAAGTGGTTGTGCTAGTTTTGACTGGGATAGAATTAATTTTTTTCATAGTAGCTGGTATGGGTCTATGTTTTGGATTTGTGCTGGAAAGTGTTGATGATACAGGGATGGTTTAGTTATTGCTAAGCCGTATATACACAGAGTCAAGGCCTTTTCTGCTCCTCATACTGCCCTGCCAGCGAGTAGGCTAGGGGTGCACAAGAAGTTGGGAGGGGACAGCTGACCCTAACTGACCAAAGGGATATTCCATGCCATATGATGTCATGCTCGGTATATAAAGCTGGGGGAAGAAAAAGGAAGGGGGGACATTCGGAGTGATGGCGTTTGCCTTCCCAAGTAACCATTACGCATGATGGAGCCCTGCTTTCCTGGAGATTGCTGAACACCTGCCTGCCGATGGGAAGTAGTGAATGAATTCCTCATTTAGCTTTACTCGCGTGTGCGGCTTTTGCTTTACTTATTATACTGTCTTTATTTCAACCCACAAGTTTTCTTACTTTTACTCTTCTGATTCTCTCCTACATCCCGCCACAGGGATTTAAAACAGCAGACAAAGGTATGTCAGGCTTTTCAAAAGCATCAAGGCATGTAAGCCTGACTGATATTTAGATATGGATACCACATAAGTCCTGGATATTACTGAAAGAACAGAATAGATTACTGAAGTAAATATGGGCTTCATTTTTAGTACTCGCATCCAGTACTCACCATGCTATACACTCGCCCAACATTATACCAAAACAATTAGGTGATTCTATGGTTCTGTACAAGGCACAGTCAAAGAAGAAAAGTGCCTTGCAGGTATTCTGAGCATGAATAAAATATGCACCTGGATCGCCTAATGAATTTAGGTGCAAGAAACTACATAACTCTAATTTTGTAAGCAGAAATAATATATATAAAAATGCAGATGAAGTCCTGGATCAGCATGAGCTCCCACTGATCAGGACTGTGGTCTTTCTTAGTCAGAGGAATTTTTTCCTATCTCACATGAACAACATTTATTGCTTAAAAAACAGTTAATTCCTTATGTCTGACTCCTCATAATGGAAGCTGCATGGCAACACAAAATGAGAATGATGGCCAGGTTTCTCTATGGGCTGTGTTCACAGTCCTTTCAAGTTAGTCTGCAAAGTCTAGACTTCCTGCACCTTTGAAATCTAGGACTAAAGGCAAAGAAGCTAACAAAGCTAAACAAAGAAGCTGTCTTTTTCTCCTTTTCACTTTTAAATATAGCAAACCAGTCATTCCACCTCCTGGTAGTCTCCCTCCCCCACACCCCACCTTCTTCTACCACATAACCCAAATATGTAGTTAGCAAAAGGTATCAGATGTTCCAGAGATAGTTTGTAAACAAAGTTGTCCAATGTTTATTAAATAATTTATTAAAATTCCCACTCACCTGCAGAAATAAGAAGCAGAACAACCATGGTAAATATCTTCAAATATCTAAAGGATGTAAACACCAAATATGCAGTAATTAGGTTGAATTATGTACTGACATTGTGATGTATTAGGTTTTGGAATAGTATCCCTGGGGAAGTAGTTAGACTCCTTGGAGAATTTCAAAACTGGAGTGAATTAATCCTACTAAACCCTACTTGCTTTTGAGTAGGAAACAATCTGACAAAGGCAGAAGGTTAGATAGCTTGAGGTAATAGGCCTTTCTCATACCTAAATTGTACAATTTTGTACATTTTTAGACATGTTATTTCTATGTCAAAGTGGTGTACGGAAGTGGATGGAAAAAACCTGTAGGTGATGATACAAAAATAGTATTTCAATCGGCAGACAAATGGGTCACTAAAAATTTCAGTTACAGAGTTCATGGGTTTTGAAAAGGAATCCTGCCATTTTTTTGAAAAAAATCTCCTTTCTACACATTGACTTTTAAAATATGGGCTACATCTGCATTAATTAGTGACAAGGAGCTTGAGAAATCTGGTGCACATGTGGCTTGGCAGGTGCTTTATATCAAAAGGCACGCAAGGTTTTGTCAAATTGTGTAGAGCTGCTCTAATCATGACCTCTGAGCATCAGTCATTGTTTACCTTAATTCTATCAATCATAAACACATCTGGGTAACTCCTTAAAATAATGGTAAAGGTAATCAGTAATGAGTTGGAAATCTGATAAATTGAGTTGGAAATCTGATAAATTACTTATGACATCCATATTGGTACCAAATGAATTCATCATGGTTAGCATTGCTACAAAAACACCAAATGAATTAATAATAATTTGTGCCAGCATTTGAATGTGTTGATAACATGAGACCAAGTATAATGAATGCTTTTAGAAAAAGGTATTATAGAGGTATTTCAACATCCCTGCAAAACTTTATGTCTGCATTTTGTTATTTCTAAAGCACATAACTTTTCTTCATGTATTACCATCCTTGGGGGAAAGAACAGGCAAGTTAATTTTGTGCATCTTGTCCAGTAAGTTTTGAGGATAACTGGAGGGGGGTGAGTGAGCAAACGGCTGTGTGATACTTAGTTGCTGGCTGGGGTTAAACCACAACAGTCCTTTTTGGTGCCCAAATAGGGACTCAAAGGGTTTGAGAGAATAACAGATTGACCAGAGAGTATTAGAAGGGATTTATATCTGTTAATAGTTGCAGGCCACAATATTGATTCATCTGTTGTCAATATTAGTTTATCTGATCTGTGCCATGCTCTTTTTTTTTGCTGTACATGTTAAAGATTGGTGTTGGCTTTTGCGGTTTGCTGTGCTCTGTAGTGATTAGTGATGTTTTGCCTGGGAGATTTGTTATTAAAACAGTGACCTTGAGCTTAATCTGGTATTTGCATTCCATACTGAAACCATTACTGTACTTCGGGTACCATCTCATGGAGACAATTAACAATTGTACTTCTTCCTCTGAGAGGTTTTTTGTGGCGGAAATACAGAATGGCACCTTCTCTACCTTCTTCTGTGATGTTTTCTCCCTCGTTACAGTAACTTTTCAGTATCTTGAGCATCCTTGGTTAGTTAAAATACTTCTATTGGTTTTTCTTAGGAATATTGCTTTGGTTTTGTCTAAGATTAACAAGTAATTTAGGAATATCACCCAGGCTCCGCTAGAGTATGGTCATGGGTGGCCCAGCATGTGGGAGAATATGGGCAGGTATCTAGAGCACTTCTCACCTCCAGTGGTCTGGAACTTCACTCCCGAACAACTACAGGATCCTGATGAAGTGATAGAATGTTTGAAAAAAAAAAAAAATGCTGTGGCTGTTCCAAAGAGGCACAACTTACTGCATCGTGCTGGGCCATGGCCAGCATCTACCTAACGCTGCTTGATATTATGCAGCACACTCAGGGAGAAGAGAGGGAAAACAAACCAACAGACACTATGGCTAAACCAGACACTATATCAGTCACCCATATAACTGAAAAGAAACAATGGAAGCAGAAGTCAGCTGGTTTAGTAAGGGATGAAGAATCTTCTCCTAAGAGGGAGAAGGAGAAAGAATCAGAAGAGGCAGCCTGTTCTGCAGCAGAGCAGTCACAGGAACAGGAGGAAGAAGACTGAAATCATAAATGATACAGAAACCACCTGATCCCTATTCCGAAGTGAGCTGCGAAATATGTGAAAAGATTTTAGCCGTCCACCAGGTGAGCTAATTCTCAGCTGGTTACTCTGATGCTGGGATATTGGGGTCAGTAGTCGGGAATTAGAGGGTAAGGAAGCCCAGCAGCTAGGTTCCCTTGCTAAGGATAAGGCCATTGACAAAGGGATTGGAAAAAAGGCAGGAGTCCTCAGTCTTTGGTGGTGACTCCTGTCAATTGTGAAGGACAGGTATTCCTTCAAGGAAGAACCTGCAATGCAAATTTCCGAAGCAAATGGACCACCATTGAGGGAGGTATCCAGTGTCTGAGGGAATTAGCTGTGGTGAAGGTGATTTATAACAACCTGGGTGACGACCAGGCATCCAAAGACCCAGATGAAATCTGGTGCATGTGGTCCATGTGGCAAAAGTTTGTATGAAATGCACTGATGTCATACACCCACACCCTGGCAATAATGAGCTGGACAGACATGGAGGCACCAACTATAGATGGACTGGCCAGACAACTCCAAGAATACGAAGACATTCTTGCTTCCTCACTACGGGCCTGCATCTTGGCTGTGAAGGAACTGACACAAAAATTGTCCAAGCAATCTGAGAAGGATAGGTTTTCCTCATGTGCTCCAACCAAGGTCTCAGCTATTAAGAGTCACCCTTTTTCTGTTCAAGGGAAAGGGCACCAGTGGCACATACCACATGCAACCCTGTGATTCTTCCTGTGAGACCAGGGAGAGGACATGAGGAAGTGAGATGGTGAACCTACCTGGAGACTAGAAGCTCGGGTACAGGAACTGCAAGGAAAAACAACAACCAAAAAGCATCCATCCAGGAAAATGACTGCTTCAGTGTCTGTTGGGCAGAGTAGAAGGGCTGATCGTACTTTTGACCCTGATGAAGGGACTTCTGTTTTGTAGTTACAAAAATCAAGTAATGAAGACTCCGACCAGGAATAGAGGGGCCCTGCCTTCAGCCAGGTGGAGGAAAGGGACAACCAAGTTTACTGGACTGTGTGGATTCGATGGCCTGGCATATCGGACCCATGGGAGTATAAAGGTCTAATGGACACCTATGCACAGTGTACTTTAATACCATCGGATTACAAAGGGGCAGAATCCATCCGTATTTCTGGAGTGACGGGATGACACCAAGAACTGTCTGTGTTGGAGGCTGAGGTAAGCCTAACTGGGAATGAGTGTCAAAAGCATCCTATTGTGACTGGTCCGGAGGGTCCGTGTGTATTTGGCATTGACTACCTCAGGAGAGGGTACTTCAAAGACCCAAAACAGTACCAGTGGGCTTTTGGTATAGCTGCCTTGAGTACAGAGAAGATTAAATAGCTGTCTAGCTTGCCCAGTCTCTCAGAGGATTTGTCTGTGGTGGGGTTGCTGTGAGTTAAAGAACAGCAGGTGCCAATTGCTACCATGACAGTGCACCAGTGACAATATCACACCAATCGAGACTCCCTAGTTCCCATCTATAAGTTGATCCAACGACTGGAGAGTCAAGGAGTGATCAGTAAGACTCATTCACCCTTTAATAGTCCCATATGTCCAGTACAAAAATCTAATGGAGAGTGGAGGCTAACAGTGGACTATTGAGGCCTGAACAAAGTCACACCGCCGCTGAGTGCTGCTGTACCAGACATGCTAGAACTCCAATATAAACTGGAGTCAAAGGCAGACAAATGGTATGCAACAACTGATATCGCCAACACGTTTTTCTTATCCCCCTGGCAGCAGAGTGCAGGCCACAGTTTGCTTTCATGTGGAGGGGTATCCAGTACACCTAGAATCAACTGCCCCAGGGATGGAAACACAGTCCTACCATTTGTCATGGACTAAACCAGACTGCACTGGAAAAAGGTGAAGCTCTTGAACACCTGTGGTATATTGATGACATCATTGGGTGGGATAACACAGCAGAGGAAGTGTTTGAGAAGGAGAGAAGAATAATTCAGATTCTTTTGAAAGCTGGTTTTGCTATAAAAAAAAGTAAGGTCAAAGGATCTGCACAGGAAATCCAGTTTTCAGGAATAAAACAGCAAGATGGGCGTCGTCATATCCCAATGGATGTATTCAATAAAATAACAGCTATGTCTCCACCAACTAAAAAAAAAAGAAACACGAGACTTCTTAGGATTCGTGGGTTTTTGGAAAATGCACATTCCAGGTTATAGTCTGATCGTAAGCCCTTTCTATCAAGTGACCCGGAAAAAGAACAACTTTGGATGGGGCCCTGAGCAACAGCAAGCCTTTGAACAAATTAAACAGGAGATAGTTCGTGCAGTAGCCCTTGGGCCAGTCCACACAGGACAAGATGTGAAAAACAAGCTTTACACCTCAGCCAGGGATAATGGCCCCACCTGGAGCCTCTGGCAGAAAGCATCTAGAGAGACTCGAGGTCAACCCCTAGGGTTTTCGAGCTGGGGATGTCATAGTTTGGGCTGGACTGGCCACTAAAATGAACGACAAATGCTCTCTTTAACATCATGCTCGGTATATAAAACTGGGGGAAGAAAAAGGAAGGGTGAGACATTCGGTGTTATGGCATTTTGTCTTCCCAAGTAACCATTACGCATGATGGAGCCCTGCTTTCCTTGAGATGGCTGAACACCTGCCTGCCAATGGGAAGTAGTGAATGAATTCCTCATTTAGCTTTACTCGCGTGTGCGGGTCCTTGTTTTGCTTTGTTTGCGTGCACGGCTTTTGCTTTACTTATTAAACTGTCTTTATCTCAGCCCACGAGTTTTCTCACTTTTACTCTTCTGATTCTCTCCCCCATCCCACCAGGGGTGAGTGAGCAAGCAGTTGCATGGTGCTTAGTTGCTGGGTGGGGTTAAAACACAACACCTGGGTTTACTAGATTGTTACAAATGGCATTAAATATCTTTGTTTAGGAACTGAATCAAGCACAACATGATGTGCCCAAAGGCATATGGATAGGCTGTGGAATAGCAGGGAAAAACCCCAAATCCCAACTAAATATAAACCCCAAATCCCAACTAAATCTGTCTCCACTGGCCATCCTTTCTTGTTGCTGTGTAACTTTATCTCATTTACACATGCAAAAAGCCTTGGATTGGCCCCATGCTTTAAAATGTGAAATGATAAAGAAAAATTTATTATTAAAAGAAAAATTGTTTCAGGAATGCATCATAAAATCCTGACATTCGGTATTTGGTCTGTATTAGGTGGCTGTCTTTTATCTATATCTATTACACTTACTGTTAAATTGCTTTTTCTAAAGGCTTACATGCAGGTGCTTAAATAACCTTGGAGACCCAAAAGAATTATCTGAGGTTCACTCGTCAAATTTGTGCCACTTTCTTCCATTACGGGAAGTAGAAGGTAACAGTGGTGTGGCCCAGGGTCCATGTATTCCTTATTTCTAGCCTCATAGTTCCACCTTAATTGCACAAACTTGAAAGTTCCCATTTCCAAGTCTAAACGTGATCTATTTCTAGTCCCTCATCACACTCATTGGCCATATCCTGTTGAGCTCATTGAACTTTTTGAGCATCCTTCATAGGATTCAAAAGGAAGATGAAATTGTGTGGTGGTGATGGTGAGAAGGTGGTGTAGTCTCCTTTACAGCTGCAATAAGACAGATTTGTCTATAAAGGATGCCATCTCTGCAAATGGGAAAAGCCACAGTATAGTCCAAAACTGATCTGTTAGATCATTCAAACTCCTAAACTGAATGCTGTAATAGTGCTATCCACTATGTATGAGCAAAACCAGCAAATCTGAGAGTCTTGGCAGGCCCCTGTTTCTCTATAGCGATAGCAGTAATGGTTAACTAGAGGGTGCCTTAGGTCTCACTCCTCTCACTAGAGATTCTCATAAGCCTTTGCTTTTAATGTCTGCTTGCTTCAGTGAACTGCAGTATTGCCAAAGTCAAGTGACCTGAATGGTTGCGTATCGTGAGGTTTGACTCAAACAAGTGAGCTTAAATAAGTAGTTTTTAATTGAGTTCTCTTTCTTTCCTACTTTCTGGTTTCTGAGATGGCAATCACGTTTTCAGGTCTTTCTGCAGAACAACGATATTTTGCAAATAATTTTTTTAAAATGAAAGCTGAGATTCTTATATGTGGTCTGGATTCCAGTAGCTAGCATTTTAAGAAGAACATCAAATACAGAATCTTCATGGTTGGAAAAGACCTTTGAGATCATCGAGTCCAACCATACACACACAAAAAAACCCCCTACAATCTCTGCCCTTCAGAGCATGCCCTGAAGTGCCAAATCTAGACGTTTCTTAAATACCTCTAGGGATGGTGACTCAACCACCTCCCTGGGCAGGCTGTTCCAGTGCCTGGCCACTCTTTCAGTAAAGGAATTCTTCCTAATATCTAACCTAAACCTCCCCTGCTGCAACTTCAGACCATTTCCTCTGGTCCTGTCATTATTCACCTGGGAGAAGAGGCCAACACCCACCTCTCTCCAACCTCCTTTCAGGTAGCTGTAGAGGGCAATGAGGTCTCCCCTCAGCCTCCTCTTCTCCAAGCTAAACCTGCCCGGCTCCCTCAGCCTCTCCTCATATGACCTGGTCTCCAGACCCCTCACCACAGCCTGGTAGCTCTCCTCTGGACCTGCTCCAGCACCTCAATGTCCCTCCTGTACAGAGGGGCCCAGAACTGAACACAGTACTCGAGGTGAGGCCTCACCAGGAGTACAGAGGCACGATCACTTCCCTACTCCTGCTGGCCATGCTATTCCTGATACAAGCCAGAATGCTGTTGGCCTTCTTAGTCACCTGGGCACACTGCTGGCTCATGTTAAGCTGGCCATCCACCAGCACCCCCAGGTCCTTTTCTGCTGGGCAGCTCTCCAGCCACTCTTCCCCAAGCCTGTAGCGTTGCTTGGGGTTGTTGGGACCGAAATGCAGGACCCGGCACTTGGCCTTATTAAACCTCATACAGTTGGCCTTGGCCCATCGATCCAGCCTGTCCAGGCCCCTCTGTAGAGCCTTCCTACCCTCAAGCAGATCAACACTCCCACCTAGTTCGGCGTCATCTGCAAACTTACTGAGGGTGCACTCAATCCCCTCACCCAGATCATTGATAAAGATATTAAACAAAACCGGCCCCAAAACTGAGCCCTGAGGGACACCACTGGTGACCGGCCGCCAAGAGGATTTCACCCCATTAATCACAACTCTCTGGGCACGGCCATCCAGCCAGTTTTTAACCCAGCAAAGAGTACACTTGTCTATGCCATGATTCTCCATCTTCTCCAGGAGAATGCTGTGGGGGACGGTGTCAAAGGCCTTACCAAAGTCCAGACAGACAACGTCCACAGCCTTCCCCGCATCCAGAAGGTGGGTCACATGGTCATAGAAAGAGATCAGGTTGGTTAAGCAGGACCTCCCTTTCCTAAACCCATGTTGGCTGGCCCTGATCCCTTGGCTGCCCTGCACTTGCCCTGAGAGCTCACTCAAGATGATCCTCTCCATGATCTTTCCTGGTACCGAGGTCAGGCTGACAGGCCTGTAGTTCCCTGGATCCTCCTTCCGACCCTTCTTGTAGATGGGCGTCACATTAGCCACCCTCCAGTCATCTGGTACCTCCCCTGTTGACCAGGATTGTTGATAAATGATGGAGAGAGGCTTGGTGAGCTCTCCCGCCAGCTCCCTGAGTACTCTTGGGTGAATCCCATCCGGCCCCATAGACTTATGTGCGTCTAGGTGCAGAAGCAGATCGTTGACTACTTCCTCCTGGATTATGGGTGGGTTGTTCTGCTCTCCATCCTTATCTTCCAGCTGAGGAGGCTGAGCACCCTGGGGATAGCTGGTGTGACTATTGAAGATGGAGGCAAAGAAGGCATTAAATATCTCAGCCTTCTCCTCGTCCTTGGTCGCAACTTTCCCCCCAGCATCCAGTAAGGGATGGAGATTCTCCCTGGCCCTCTTTTTGTTGATGTATTTATAAAAACTTTTTTTGTTGTCCTTTATGTTAGTGGCCAAGTTGAGCTCCAGCTGGGCTTTTGCCTTCCTAATTTTCTCTCTGGATAACCTAACGAGATCTCTGTACTCCTCCTGAGTTGCCTGTCCCTTCCTCCAAAGGTGCTAAACCCTCCTTTTATTCCTAAGTCCCATCAGAAGTTCCTTATTCATCCAGACTGGCCATTTTCCCCGCCCTTTAGACTTGCAACACTTGGGGACAGCTTGCTCCTGGGCCTTTAAGATTTCCTTCTTGAAGAGCGTCCAGCCTTCCTGGACCCCTTTGCCCTTCAGGACTATCTCCCAAGGGACTCTCTCAACCAGTGTCCTGAACAAGCCAAAGCCCGCCCTCCAGAAGTCCAAGGTGGACGTTTTGCTAACCCCCCCTCCTTACATCACTACGAATTGAAAACTTGACCATTTCATGATCACTAAACCCAAGATGGCCTCCGACCACCACATCTCCCACTAGTCCTTCTCTGTTTGTCAGCAGTAGATCTATGTCGCGGGTGGAGTGATTAACTTCACTTGTAAGAGAGAAGTAGTGAAATGTTTATTAACATAAAACAGTGATTTAACAAAGTTAGTAGTGAATGCGACAGTGTTTTACGAGATTCGATGCCAGGGTACACTTGATTATTTACTGCATAGAGGCCAGGGTCAGACAGAGCTGTCAGGGAGACCCTCCTGTTGAGTCACGAGGTTCAGAAAGGACCCCCTTGCTTTCCAAACTCCTTCTGAGAGAGGAGTCTAGGTGCGGCTGGATCCAATCCTAGTCCCAGACTTGGTCAACGGTTTATGCCTAAAGGATTATATATGCGCAATCAGTCCTTTATATCACTTAGCTAAGATTTCAAAGTTTAGCACGCTATTAGTCACTTACCGAGAATCTGTTGCGGCAAGGAATCTCTCAACCTCGAGGAGAAGAACCTTAAGTGAGCATCCCCACTCAAGGGGAGATCCTGTCGTGCAGCCCGCTGCCGTGCAGGAGAGCGCAAAGGGCTCTTGGGCTGTCCACTATTTATGGAGTAAGATAATTGACCTATAGTCATATTCTCATGGGAACAGGATACCTAGGTTCCCACTCCAGACAGTGTTTTGGTTATGTTGACAGCCATCTCCCACAGTTCAAGTGCAACTCATAACAACTCCCGCTGATGGCCATGGCTTGAGCAGGAGCTGGGGGGGGGAAGGGGGAAAAGGGGAGAGCACACCGCCACAGTCTAGCGAGGCACCTCCCCTGGTAGGCTCACCCACCAGTTGTGTAAGGAAGTTATCTTCCACGCACTCGAGGAACCTCCTAGCCTGCCTGCTCTCTGCCGTGTTATATTTCCAGCAGATACCCGGCAGGTTGAAGTCCCCAACCAGAACAAGGGCTGGCTATTGCGAGACTTCAGCCAGCCGCTTATAGAATACTTCATCTGTCTCCTCATCCTGGCCAGGTGGTCTGTAGCATACTCCCAGCACAACATCTCCCTTATTTGCCTTCCCCTTCATCCTTCCCCATAAACACTCGACTTTATCATCACTGGAATCTAGCTCTATGCAATCAAAACACTCCCTAATGTACAGAGCCACACCCCTGCCTCTCCTTCCTTGCCTATCCCTTCTGAAGAGCTTATAGCCATTCATCGCACCATTCCAGTCACGACAGTCATCCCACCACGTCTCCGTGATGGCGACTACATCATAGCTGTCCTGCTGCACAATGGCTTCCAGCTCATCCCGTTTGTTGCCCATGCTACGTGCATTCATGTAGATGCACTTGAGCTGGGCTACCGATTTCACCCCCATCCTTGGCCCTTTATCCCTAGGCTCATTACTAGTGGGCCGTGTTTTATCCCCTTCCCCCTTCATTTCTAGTTTAAAGCCCTGTCCATAAGCCTTGCTAACTCTTGGCCTAGTACCTGTAGGAACGTATCTGAGAGAAAATGGCCATGTGAGCCAGCCTCCCTACTATGAGAGATTAGATTAAGGGCAAAACAGGTGGTAGAAGATGGAATTAGTACATGGGAAAAACGGGAACTGAGAAGGTAGAAAACATGTTGTGCTAATGACTAAGCAATTTACTATGCGAATTCTTGTAACCAATCTGATGTGTGAACGAACTGCATGGACAGCGCGTGGACAGTGTAACTAGCTAATCAGAAATAAGCAAGTGGCATGTACGGCTACAACACAGGGTATAAAAGATGATGATCTGTGCTTAATAAACGGCTTCTGTTGATTCACATTGGATCATCTGGAGTCCAGTTATTTCTCCTCAGATGGTGACCCCGACGTGATACCGATCGGCGCTTGACTGGGGCGGAAGACCCAGAAGGAGATCCACCGGCTGGAGGACGGCTCAGCTGGACTGAGACCGGGCGGATTGGGCGGCAATCCGGAATAGAGGAAACAGACGACGTGGCCACGGACACCCAGAGAGAGGTGAGCAGCCGGGGCAGGAGATGGGGCAACAAGTAACAAAAGAAGACGGGGCTATATTAAGACTTCTCCTGCATATCCTCTCTAAGAGAGGGGTGAAATACGATGAGCGTATGCTCCGAAGGTTGTTAACCTGGTGCAGAGAGAACGGATTCGCACCAGAGCCCCAGACAGCTTTTAAACCAGAAATATGGGAGGCTGTTGGGAAAAAACTGTGGGAAGTGATAAGTAAAGGAGACAAAGAGGCATCACCATTAGCGACGACATGGTGGTTGGTGTTATCGACCTTACAAGATATGAAGGCGGAGCGAGCCACGGCAGACGGGGCTTTTGCAGCATTACAACCCACGGGAGGGGGATCGAACAGGCCAGGTCCGAAGGTCTGGGACGATCCCCTGCTGATCCCCTCTGCTCCACCTGAGGCCGAGGGAGGAGGCAGAATGTCAGCAGAGAAGGACAGAGCCGGAGCTGTTTGCTCCTGCCATTGCTCGCCTCACCCCCTCCCCTCCCCTCCCCAGTCATCTCCCTGAGATAGAAGTGCTGGTTTTTGTATGTCTGCTGTGTAAGTGTGTGTGGGCGCCAGCTTATACCTGCTGATCAGCATGTGTGCTACTGTTTGCTTTTTGTTGTGTGCAGTGTCGTTAGGTGACTCCCCTTGAGCAGGTGTTCTGCCCGGTGTGGTACTGTTCTCGTATGCAACTAGGGCTGACACTCCATCAAGTGAAGAAGTTTGTATATACACAATGTTTAGACGTAAGGCGAGCGCGCCCCAGGTAGATACACCAGGATGGGCTGTAGAACCGATGGAAGTCCTGAAATATTGGGGGAGTTTTCACCAGCCGACATGTTTACGGTCTCGGGAACGGCTCGCCCGTGCAGGGCGTATCGCTGGTTGTTTGTCGTTTGTCTATAATGTCATGGTTGATTGGGAAAAGGAGTTGAGCCAAAATCTATAGGATGCTCTGTAGGAAAATGAGAAACTTAAGGAAAAATGAGAAACTGAGCTCTTGCTGCAAAGGCAGACTTTTATGTCAGTCGTAAGTGATGGGGGAAAGAAAAAAAGAAAAAAAGAAACCAAACAGGAACAATTAGATGGGAAATGTGCCACGTTAGCACAAAAGTATGCCATACACGCTATGAGAAAGCGTCAGAAAAAGAGAAATAGGACACCTGATTCAAAGCAGTACCATAGAGATATGTTTTTGGTTTTTTCCTATATGTGTCTATGTTATTGCATGCCTTAGTAGATTGCTCTGTGTTATACCCTGCGAGACTAAAATGAACCCCAGCAGAAGCGGTC
Organism: Larus michahellis; assembly: GCF_964199755.1. Lineage (NCBI taxonomy): Eukaryota > Metazoa > Chordata > Aves > Charadriiformes > Laridae > Larus > Larus michahellis. The sequence continues at coordinate 17,189,833 of NC_133929.1, read as the reverse complement.
TCTTGAGCAAGGGGGTGGAATATGGGAAAGCAACGGAAGATCGGCGAGGAGGACTGTAAATACACTCAAGGGACTCGCACCTGGGTGCTGGAAAACACATATATCACACCAATTGTTATTCAGTCTCGGGTGCTGGCAAGAAAAACATTTGGATGACATAAGTCTGTAATGGACTCACAGACACCTTATCTAGCTGCTTGAGAATCTTGGCCTGTTGTGGAAGAAGATCAAAGCACAGCACCAGCAAGAACAGGGAGTCCGCATGCGCTCTTGCTAACAAGGACTCTTTTGCTGCCAAGGATTCTTGATAACAAGGACTCTCTTGCTGCCAAGGATAAGTTCAACAATGCTACTAGTACTGCTATTTCTGAGTTATTGCTAGATGTAGATAGTATTCGATATGCGACGCTGCAAAACAGAACTGCTACTGATTTTTTGCTTTCAGCTCACGGACATGGTTGTCAAGATTTTAAAGGACTGTATGGTATGAATCTAAGTGACCACTCCAAATCCATCCATGCCCAGCTGCAAGAACTGCACCGACCGAACCAACAACTTGTGGAGACCACTGGGTGAAATCTCTTTGCTGGATGGACTTGGGGATGGGGTTGGTTGAAGCAAATTATACTCATCGCCTGTGTGGAAGGAATTTGTCTGTTATGTTTAGTATGCTGTTTGCCGTGTTTAATAAGCATTATACGATCAGTTGTAGATGCCGCTTTGCATCGTACCCTTGTACGAGTTGTAGAATATGTTGCTCTAAAAACTATGTGTGTATCTATGAGAACCTGACCTTCACAGAAGAAGATAACAAGAAGGGATTACAACAATGTAGTCACGTATCAGACAGCCGCTGTTAGCAAAGCTGGATCATGAGTTTGGTGAGACTCGCTGCATGTGCTGGCCATGCATGCAGCGACTCGAGCCTGTACTTTTCTACTCAATCCAGTGCAGGAGAGTCTGGTGGGACTCGCTGCGTGCACTGGCCATGCATGCAGCGACTCTAGCCTGTACTTCTCCACTCAATCTGGTGCAGGATATAGGGGGGCTGTCTTGGGTCAGAGAGGGGGAGAGAGACATGAGCGAGGGGGAGAGAGACTTGAGCACACTTTGAAGATACAGGGGATGCCCTGGAGCACTGTGTCTGCCCCCCGCCCACCCCCCCCCCCAATAAGTTCTATGTTCATTAACCCCAACAGCTCCGAAGGCATTACAGCATGTTGCAAGATAAGATATAGTCTACTACTGCTGCAAGACACATTGAACACCTTCCTACAAGAATTTCAACTTTATGCCCTGATAGGACAGTGGGATGATGCACTCGCAAAGAGCCTGACTGCATTAGAGTGGGTATTTTTGCCACATACCTTTTCAAAACCAGTAACTATGATGATTGAAATGTTACCACGATTGTTTTTCCAGGGTCGCTTGTGCTGTCAGCAGCTTTCTGGAATGGATCCAAGCCACATACATGTCCCCATCAAAAAGGATGACCTTGACCCTTGGTTATCACAAAGTCTTAACCTACAAATTGCCTTAGTACATTATATTGGGCAAACAAATTATTCTTTGCCCTGGCACAGACTATTACAGTCACTTTCACAAATTCCTTTACAGCCATGCATCCTGCTAGCACCAAAGCCTCTTGCTGGCACCTGTTCGGTGTTTGTAGATGGTTCAGGGACACAGTAAATGCTTTTGACTTATTTCAACAGGAACTGTTAAATGTAGGCAGAATCTCAATATGTTACTGGTATTGTTCAAAGACTTGAAGGAGTATTTATAAATCAAGTAGAGAACCAATTGTTATTTAAGCTATTACTGCAATTAATGTTGCTTTTATGAAAAAGACAGTTTCCTTATTTTATTGTCCACATACGCTCTCATAGCTGTTTACTTTTTCCTTTAACTGAGGGAAACACAGTTGCAGATTATCACACTCTGTCGGTAACAACTCTGAACATTATGCAGCAAGCTAAAATGTCGCATGATTTTTTTCATCACAATGCAAAGGCATTGAGGAAGCAATTTTCTTTAACACAACAAGAAGCACATGGTATTGTGTGAACTTGTGCCGATTGTCAGCAACTGGCTCCTCTGCCATCATTTGCGGGGGTTAACCCGCGAGGGCTTACACCTGATGAACTTTGGCAATCTGATGTTACTCACATTATGGAATTTGGACATGTTTCAGTTGATTTGTTTTCTCACCTTGTTGTAGCTACTGCTCATACAGGAGAGAAGGCTTGTGATGTTATTCGACATTGGTTGCAATGCATTGCAGTCATGGGAGTACCGAAAACTATAAAAACTGATAATGAACCAGCTTATGTGTCTGCTAAAGTACAGGCCTTTTTTTTTACAGATATGGGGTATTAAACATGTCACCAGTATTCCTCATTCCCCGGCTGGGCAAGCAATTGTGGAGCATATGCATCATACTTTAAAAACCATGCTTGCTAAACAAAAAAGGGTGAATCCCGTAGGTATGACCCCTCAAGAGTGATTGTATAAAGCAACTCATGTTTTAAATTTTCTAAACATGTCTTCTTTGTCATCCACAGCAGTAGAGCGACATTTTGGAAGAACTGTTGAATGGCCTGAACAACCGAAGGTGTATTATAAGCACCTTAAATCGGGGTGCATGCTAACCACAGATAATACTGCAACAAATAGAAGTTCTGAGCAAGAGAATTCTGTAATGATTTGTACTTCTCATCTGTATGTTTGCTTTGGCTCAAAATGCAAGTATACAAGAATGTAATCAATCTTATTGTGTAAATTTAACACGAGTAAGGTATAAAACAGCAGTAATATGGATAGGGGATCGGCAAAATGCATTAAAAACATGTCTTTCTCTGTATTGTGATTGGGAGTACAACTCTCGAAGACTTTGTGTAACATCTCTCCCCTGGAATACGTCGCTACATGGCTGGGAAATGGTTAAACACCATCTCCAAGGTGCTTTTGACATGTCGTTGCAACAAAATATTCGTCCTTTCCATGATCAGCTAAAAGCTCAAATACTAAAGATTCAAGACTTAATGAACCGCAATGCATTTGAAATATTACAAAAGGATTTCTCGTGGGTAAATCCAAAGAAATTGACTTTCTGGGCTAAATTTAGGAATCTGGGTATTTATTGCCTTAGCAGGGTTCTTTTTGATTCTGTTTTTAATTGTGTTTAGTATATAACCCGCTAAGAGCGTCACGACGAGTAGAAGCACAAGTCATGGCGACCTTGTTAATAAATGGTCTGGTGTTAAACAAAAAAGGGGGAGATGGGGCAGATCTACGAGCAGAGGCCTGCGTACGGCCAAAGACACAGTGAGCAGAGCACACAGTAACCACAGAGCCAAGAGAACAGTTCATACCTTCACTCCATCCTGTGACGACCATATAACATTTTCGAATCTCGGACAAAGAATAGGGCTAAGTATTCTTCCTTCGCTAGGAACAGCAACGGCATTAAATATGTTGAATAAGATAGGGTGTTGGGCAAGTAAACAGATAAACCTTACAACTGAAATCCTATCTAGCTTGCTTACTGATGCTGATAGCATTTGGCATGCTATGTTGCAAAATTGAGCGGCTATTGATTTTTTGCTGTTAGCTCAGGGTCATGGATGTGAAGATTTTGAAGGTATGTGTTGTATGAACCTTTCTGACCACTCATCATCCATTCATAAGCAGTTATGGGATCTGGAGGATAACATGTCCAAATTAAAAGTGGTCAAAAATGGTTTCGATGATTGGTTAAGCTCATGGGGTATAATGGGATGGTTATCAGACTTCCTAAAACAAGGGCTCATGCTATTCTTGGTTATATTATTATTGATTATGGTAGCCTCGTGTGTTCTCCGCAAAGTGCCTGACATGATAGAAAATGCCATGCATAAGGTCTGGCTGGCTCAAGAAGAAAAAGGGGGTATTGTAGGAATGTATCTGAGAGAAAATGGCCATGTGAGCCAGCCTCCCTACTATGAGAGATTAGATTAAGAGCAAAACAGGTGGTAGAAGATGGAATTAGTACATGGGAAAAACAGGAACTGAGAAGGCAGAAAACATGTTGTGCTAATGACTAAGCAATTTACTATGCGAATTCTTGTAACCAATCTGATGTGTGAACGAACTGCATGCACAGCGCGTGGACAGTGTAACTAGCTAATCAGAAATAAGCAAGTGGCATGTACGGCTACAACACAGGGTATAAAAGATGATGATCTGTGCTTAATAAACGGCTTCTGTTGATTCACATTGGATCGTCTGGAGTCCAGTTATTTCTCCTCAAGTACCCTTTTCCCCTTTCGGGATAGGATTTTCCCATTCTTAGCGAGCAGGCCCGGTGTCCTGTAGATCAAACTGTGATTATAGAACCCAAAGCCCTGCTGGTAGCACCAGTTTTGGAGCCAGGTATTGATCTGTCTGATTTTCTTGTTAACCCATTCATCAGTCCCCAAAACTGGAAGGGCAGAGGAGAACACAATTTGTGCTCCCGAACCCTTGACAAGCCGTCCCAAGGCCCTGAAATCTTTCTTCATTGCCCTCAGACTTCTTTTCTCCAGCTCATCACTGTCTGCCTGTAAGATCAAAAGAGGGTAATAATCTGAGGGCCATATCAGGCCAGGAAGCTTCCTGGTTATATCCCTAACATGGGCCCCAGGGAGGCAGCAGACCTCCCTGTGGGAAGGGTCCGGCCTGCATATGGGACCCTCAGTTCCCCTCAGAATGGAACCCCCCATAACTATTGCCCTCCTCCTGCTCTTCACAGAAGCAGTCTTAATGCGTGGAGCTGGCTGCTTTGGCAACTCCCTGGATGGGGCTTTATCAGCATCCTTAATTCTCTCATCATCTATCTCCAGAGGCCCATATCTGTTCTGTACGGGCACCCGGGGAGGCATGGGAGGTCTGGAGGGGACTCTCCTGCTGCCCTGAGCAGGTACCTGCTTTCATTTCCCCCCATCCTCTCCTAGTTCCCCTCCTTCTGCCTGGTGACAAGAGGGCAGGGGATCCTCTACCTCTCGTGGAGCCTCCGCCTGCTGCTTTTTCCCTAAGGATGGCAGGGTGCGGCTCCACCAATCAGTCTCCCTTTCACAGTCCCAAATGGTCCTCAGTCTTTCCACTTCCTCCTTAAGCTCAGCCACCAGGCTGAGCAGATCATTTACCTGGTCACAGCGCACGCAGGCGCTGTCTTTGCTGTCCTCCTGCCAGAGTGACAGACATTCCATGCAGCCCGTCGCCTGGACAGCTGCATGTCTCTCTGTCCGGTCTATTTGGGTCGCTTTATTCCTTCTGGCTTTGGCTACAGACCTAGTGGAGACCATGTTTTCTTTGTAGTCAACCTAGCCAGCCTGCCTGCCTGCCTGCTCTCCCCTTGTTCCTCCCCTCACAGTCACCCGTCCCGCGCCGCACTCTGCGGTGGCTAGCCGCTGCTGCCACCACCTCGCCGACCGACAAGGTCTATGTCCTTCATAGAAACACTGGAATTTCCAACTAGGAAATTTAGCCCTGAAAGGTATGGGGCTGTGCTGGTCTTGAAAGATGTGAAAGCAGAATAGCAAAAGTAGCCTACTTTATGGAAATATGATTGTCAGAGAAAGACACTTTCCTTCATATTAATTTAGAGAAACTCAAGAGCTTTTGGTGGAGGGGCAGGGGAGAGGGAAGGGAAAGGAAAGTGTAGGGGTAAATAAAGGAATAATTAGAACTTCCAGAGAGGTCTGTAAAGTAGAGGATCAAAACAAACTTGTGCTATTAGCTTTCCATTGGTATTCACAGTATTTTGGCAGAGAAAAAAAAAGAAAAAATATTAAAAAGGGATCTTAGCAGTAAACATAGTAAAGGAAGTTTGGAGGAAGAACTTGAAAATCTAAAAATACATTGATTTAATATAATGTTAAGTACTCCAAACTGACTTATATCTACAAAGAATTCATAAAATAAGAGAGATCTCTTGAGAAGTAAGGATGAATTCCATTAGCTCTGTTCTTCTTAGATGTCTTTGATGTCTGTGTAACTTGCTCACCTATTGGTAAAACAAAGGAGAGTAGAATAAAGGAAAGCATTCCTGAGAAGACCTAAGTCAAAACTGATTTGACATCCATTTGGTGGAAAGAAAGTGCATCTACAGCCAAGTGAATGCTTTATCCACAAAATTTTGAAGCATGCTTTAGTAACCTGCTACTAGTAAAACACAAATCCTTAAAAGAATTAATTCTGAAGTATCTCAAAAATGAAGGCATAACAAATCTAGACAGTAAGAGAGACATTTGAGCATCAGACTGTGTGTTATTTGGCTCCCACTGCAATATCCCAAAATTCAATACTGCAAGTGAAGTAACTGACTCTTGAGGAGAATAACAGCATACCAACAATGTAACTTGCAATGTCTGGAACCACTTAAAAATGAAATAAAATTAGTATTCTTACCCTGCCTCGTTTAAAGATGCACATAATGTTTAAGATCTTTTTTAGCACATGCTCTTCATTGTTATCCCACAGCAGGACAGATGCAGACAATTTTTGTCATTTTCTAGGATATTCTAATAAGATTTCAGTATGAGGTTGGTGATTTTATTAATCTTAGTTAAAAAAAAGAGAAAAACTCCAAAATGTACTTTGAGCTTCTCAGAAATAAAATCATATTCTTTTCATGGAAAAGGGAGGTCAAATCCTGGAAAGATTCCATCCCCAGGTTAAAAACGTAACAACTTGACACATAGATGAATAATCACAGATAAAAGTATGTCTGGATGTGGGGAGAGGAGGTAGATAGTAGGAGTTTATTTGCAATTAATTTTTTTCTTTAATATTTTGTTTATAGTGATAGGATGTTTGTGATTCAATTATAGCAATGTCCTTTTAGGTGCAGAATTAAGATTATTTTCAAATCTGATCTCTCTTTTTTGAGCATTCCTGTTCAGAAAAGATATACAGGTAGAGGTGTTCCCTGTTATTAGATCAGGATCCATCACTTCCTCAGTTATATGGTTATGCATGGCATGTTATTTCAGCCAAACTCTTCTGCAAAAATTCTTTTTTATGCTGTAAACATGCTTTATCATTAAAAAGTAGTTCTTTTGTATGGTGCACCTTACATATCATTTAGCATCTTATTTTGTATTAATGTCTTATAATCAGATAAGTTTTCTTGTTCCATAGGCAGCAAAATCAGACTGAGAAAGATTTGTAGGGGGAGCTTTGAAGGCTTGGAGACACCGTCTGGGAAAAAGGACAACATATAGGGGGGTTTATGCTTCATAAATTGTTCCTGCAAGAAAAACTAGTGGTTTAAAGTAGAAGCTGTACCCCTATATTTGGAAAATGAAAATTAGCTGAGGCAGAATACACTGGCCTTCCTGTTACTACCGCTGTTTAGGCTTATCCTTTAGGCATAACCCTCTAGTGGAACAGGATGGGATTTCAGTCACATGTGGGAAATATCTCCAGTGTCTTTCAAACAGCGTGCCACGAGGGATGCTCCCCCTGAGACCACTCTGATTGCACCTGAGCTCTGATGCTTTGAAAGGCCATAATGAAAGACAGATGTTTGGCATGCAGCTGTTCAGAGAGGCATTTCTGCTGTGTTCCCTGAGGAGTGTTCCCACCAAGTCCATGTGAACCCCACAGTCTAAGGTCTACAAGGTGTGACGCTCTCTCGGATGTCATGTCTCTGAGCAGTTAATTCATGTCACATCAAGGATTACACATGGTTGCTCTAGATTCCCTCATGAAGCCTCACCTGTTTTGCTGATGGTTTCTGAGCTTTGGTGGCCATTCTCCTTTTGTGAAGAAAGCAGAAAATAGCAAACTTGCATTAATCTGAATTCCTTGTAAAGTAAGTAAATAAAAATCAGCTGCAGAGATCCCAAGGTGAAAGGCAAATGGAAACTCTAGGGGTTTTTTAGGGAGATGGGTGGAGGGACATTTACGGTAATGCTAATATATCTGCATGTTGTAATATGAGTGCAATTATGAATGAAATATTTGGTCCTGGCCTATTTTGAAGCTCTTCTGTCAAATACAGAATATGCATCAGGTAGCTTCAGGGATAATGCAGTCACCAGTGCTCAGATTGTACGTCTGATAACCCAGATGAGGGAGGACCCACCTGCGTGCTGCACTGGAGGTGGAAAGGGTCCCTGCCTCTAGGGAGGGAAGGAACATGTCCCTTGACAGCATATGATCGCTTCTGTCACATCCTAACAGTTCTGGTGGCACATGCTGAAAGAGGGCACAAAAGGCTTCTGCCTCGTGACTGTTTCCCTCCATTATTTGACAACTGTGGGGCAGAAGGGAAGGGGAGAAGTACAGGTATCTGTGTAGGTGAGGGTGTGTCACGGATGGAAGCCCACTATGTCACGAGCCCATTATTCTGAGAAATTAGGACTCGGGTTCACTCCATGCCTCTGTAAATAATCGGTGATGTTACTTGCCATCCTGCCTGACTATGCCAATTTGTTACAGATGGAAGTGATGCACTTCACTCGTAGAGAGAAGCAGCAATACATTTATTGATATAAAACAGGGATTTAACAAAGTTTGATGGTAAATGTGACAGTGTTTTAACAAGATTCGAGATGGCGAGGCACACTTAGTTATATACTGCACAGAGGACAGGGTCAGACAGAGCTGTCAGGGAGACCCTCCTGTTGAGTCACAAGGTTCAGAAAGGACCCCCTTGCTTTCTAAACTCCTTCTCAGAGAGGAGTCCAGGGGCAGCTGAATCCAATCCTAGTCCCAGACTTGGTCAACAGTTTATGCCTAAAGGATTATATATATGCAATCAGTCCTTTATATCACTTAGCTAAGATTTCAAAGTTTAGCATGCTATTAGTCACTTACCAAGGATCTGTTGCGGCAAGGAATCTCTCAATCTCGAGAAGTAAACATAACCTTGAGCGGGCATCCCTGCTCAAGGGGAGATCCTGGTGTGCAGCCCGCTGCCGTTCAGGAGAGCTCAGAGGCCTCTTCGGCTGTTCACTATTTATGGAGGTAAGATGATTGACCTGTAGTCATATTTACATATTGACCATAGTACCGGTATAGTGGTGAGGTGGGCGAATTGCTCAAGTTAGCCCTTGGCTATTGTGTTGTTATCTGTCTCCCTGAGACCACCTTTGAGCCCTGAAACCACTTTTGAGCCTTGGATGCCGCCATCACGACTAGATGCATCCATTAGACCACCATGGGTGGTTATTGCTTGGGCAGTGTTACAGGAGATAAAGGTCAGGTTGGTGCCTGGAGAGGGGGAGCACACTGTCACAGGGTGCAAGCCAAATAAGTGGAGGCATGGAGTAACTTCCCTTGCTGGCCCTGAAATCAAGATAGATGGTGTCTGTGCAAGCAGCTACGCCTCTGCTTTTGATACTTTTACCCCTAAACACATCAGTGCTAGCGCCATTTTTTATCTATCCCAAGCCTGCTGTTTGATCCCCACAGCTCTTTTTCCTCTTCAGGTGGGACACTTATTCCAGGATTGCACAGGACTTTTTCCCACAGTATAACTTAAGTAAGTCAGTATTTTTATATTTCAAGGAAACCTTGCAAAGTAGCTATTCAGTTTGTTCTTATCACTGGTTCAAGCTTCAGGGGATGTAAAATGACAGACTCTGAGTACCCACTAAGTCATCCGCAGAGGTTTAACAGTGAAGCTTCTGACATAATTCACCCATTTTATGGGTAGGTCAGCAATTAAAAAAATGCAAGAAACTTGGTCAATGAACAGACGGGTGCAATACACAGTCAGGCATGACAGTTAAAATTAACATTTCAGCATGACCTAGCCACCTATATATTTCATTAAGCAGAACTTGTAAAGGGCCTTGTGGAAGCACCATCTGCTGATTTCCAATAAAACTGTAAATGCTGTGGAAACTTTCTGCTGTTTGTTCTGTGTTGAAATGGGCTCAGTGCCAAATGCTAAACTCAAGGTGCTTCCAGCTTGGATCCAGGTTTGAATCAGAATGAGTTGTTTATGTTGCTCTGTAGTTTATGGAGTGCTTTTCTTTCCTATGCAAGTTAGTGGAGAAAAACTACTACAACCTGAACTTCTCTGTGCTTTCCAAACCATGTGACATATCTTCTACAGGATTGTTCCTGGTACTTTTAATAATGACTCTTCATGATATTTATAAACATCCCAGGAGATTCCACTTCCTGATTACTTATATGATTAATTGTACAAAAACAAACTACCTAGGTCTAGTTCAGGGCCAAGATGCAGTATGTCAGCTGGATATACTAGAGTCAAAAACAATGACTCATTTACAGACCTGTTCTCTGTAGTCATTTATAAACCAAAAAAACCCACACCATTGTTAAGGAAATAGTGGTTGAATGGATTTTCATAATCCCGCTAAATTCTTTGCCTGGGTTTTTATCTTGTAGCAATGAGTTTAACACTTAAGTAAAGCAGGTCTTTTCATCACTACTAAAAATAACTCCTATTTTGATGGAAATGTGAATTAGAAACATATAATTCGGGACCACAACCATTTAGATTCTTATCTCTGATCATTTCCAGTATTTAATTCTCCAGAAAGGAGTGTGGAGAAATATATGATGCATGGCACAAAATGTTTGGAGTATTAGTTGGAAACATTTGGAGCTCCGTGCCTCGGTGCTGCTTTTTTGTCACAGTGAGCTGCACAGGGTACCTGTGTGCCAAGGGAGGGTGACAGTGATGGAGGGAGGGAGCAGGGGAACTTCAGCCCCACTTTCTGCACCAGCAGTCCCTTGCAGTGTCCCAAGTGCTCCAGAGGCAAGTAAAAAAGGTCCTTTTCAAAGACAAGCGTGCTGTGCTCCTTGCCAGCTTGTGTTCATGTTAGGATGCTTCTGAAGGTGGCAGGAAGCTGGGTTGCAGCAGGGTTGAGTGACACACCTGTGGGAGGGCAGTTTGCTCCTGGATCTGTTGCCCTCCTGGGTGAGCAGAGGATGCTTCCCAGGGGTGCATAAGCCACTGAAATGCTGCACTTGGGGCTACATTATAGGCGTGTTTCCTTTTTAATATTCAAAATGGGTTGCCTTTTAAATTTAATTGTCTCCTTGTTGTTTTATGAGGACAAAGAGTAAATAAGATTATACATGTTTGTTATGAGATTGCCTAGTGACCATCTGTGGGCCTCATTGTGGTAGCCATGGTTGAAATTTAGAGCAATAGACAATTCCTAATTCTAATATCTTAACATCTAAATAGACCAGACAGATGAAGGGTAATAAAAGTGGCAGAAAATGCAAGCAAAATAGGAGTATTCAATTTATATCCTTCATACCATTTTATTTTATGGTGTATGCTTGCACTGTGGCTGCTGGTTTTATTTATTTCCAAGCTAAATAGTCCTAACATTTTAAGACTATGGAGTCCTTCTCATGGCTGTAACATGTTTATCAGCTGTCTCCAGTCACCTTCTATTTCTGTTAAATCCTTGCTTAGGTGGAGTAATCAGAACAGAACATCATATTCAACATGAGGGCATACCACTGATTTGCATAACAACATTCAGATATTTTCAGTATTATTCCCTATTACTTGCTGACCAAGGCAGTTGGAACAGATGTTTCCCCTGAGCTGTACACAATGACATCTAGCTGTTTTTCTTGAGTGTATCAGCAGTGCAGAAGTGGTTCAAATTATGCTTGCCATTGTACATTGCTTCCTGAATTAGTGTAGTAATATTATTTATTATCTGCTCATGCTCTGCAAAAAAAACCAACCAAACAAAAAACATGCTTTTCACAGTGGGCTATGTAAATGAGGATGGTGGAAGGCTTCCCCTCTGTAAGACTGCAAAATAGGACCTTTTTGATGAACATTGCCACGGAGACCAGCTTCAGGGCAGGTAAGACTGCGCTGGAGAAGGGATCTGCAGCGAAAAGGGCGGACGAAAAGCTCTTTTGGGGGCTTTTGGAAGCCGGCAAAAGCCCTCGGCCTGTGCTGAGGGCTGTCAGCTGGTGGGCGGGCTGCTGAGTGAGCCTGGGGGCGGAGACAGCACCTCCCCCGGTTGATCAAGCCACCAGGTTATAAGAAGCCTCTGGGAGGGCAGGGACTAGTCCCTGGCCACAGAGCAACCAGTGTTTGTCCCAACTGACTGTTGACTCACAAGGTGTCACTTGTGTGTAGAGATCCAGCCATGGTTGCTACTTGGTTGAAGGCTGCTGTTAAAAAAACTGTGGGCACCCAGACAGAGGCCCCGTGCAAACATATGGGCGTCCAGGCCTCTGGCTGCAGAGAGCGACGGAGCCTGGCACTTGCGATGGAGGGCAGCGGAGACAACACCTGTGTAAGATGTGACCAGGTGAATGATCTGCTCATTCTGGTGGCTGAGCTGAAGGAGGAAGTGGAGAGGTTGAGGAGTATCGGAGAACGTGAGAGGGAGAGTGACTGGTGGACCCACTCCCTGAGAGAAAGGGAACAGGTTGAGGTCCCACACAAATCAGAGGACCCCCTCCCCTCTCGTCATCAGGCATTAGGAGGGGATCGCAGAGAAGAGGGGGAATGGAAACAGGTCCCTGCTTGGGGAAGCAGGCGAATCCCCTCCCAGCCCCTCCCACCTTCCCAGTTACTCTTGCAGAACAGATATGAAGTCCTGCAGGAGGAACTGGCTGTTGGAGAAGAGGATGATACCCCCAGGCCAGAAATGTCAGAAAAACCAAGTTGCCATAGACCCAGCATCACAACTGGCTCCAAAAGGAAAAGCAGATGGGTCATTGTTGTGGGTGACTCTCTACTGAGGGGGGCGGAGGGGCCAATATGCCGTCCTGACCCACTTCACAGGGAAGTCTGCTGCCTCCCTGGGGCACAGGTCAGGGATGTGTTAGGCAAACTTCCGGCCCTAGTAAACTCCTCTGACTACTACCCCCTCTTAGTATTTCAGGTGGGTAGTGATGAAGTGGGTAGAAGGAGCCCAAAATCAATTAAAAGAGATTTTAGAGCCTTGGGGCGGTGGCTTGAGGGATCAGGAATGCAAGTTGTATTCTCCTCTATCCCTTCAGTGGCAATCATGAATGAGGAAATTAACAGGAAGAGGCAACAGGTCAACTCGTGGCTCTGGGACTGGTGTTATCGGCAGGGCTTTGGGTTTTTTGATCACAGGCTGCTATATGAGTCACCTGACCTGCTGGTGGCAGGTGGAACGCACCTGTCTCAGAAGGGGAAAAGAATTTTGGGGCAGGAGTTAGCAAGGCTCATTGACAGGGCTTTAAACTAGATATGAGGGGGGAAGGGGAGATAACTGGGCCTGTCAGGAATAAACCCAAGGGAGGCATGCCAGGGCTTGAAGGATGGTTGACTAGCGAGGACTCTCACTCTGCCATTTCATTTGAGAAAAGGGACAGACGCTTAGAAATCATGGAAGCACCTGGGAGGGGTCTGGTGGGAAATGGGGCCCACACTCACAAAAAGGTGCTGGAGTCATTGGCACATCTGAAGTGCATCTATACCAATGCATGCAGTATGCGCAACAAACGGGGAGCTTGAAGCCATGACGCACCAGGAAAACTATGACATAGTGGCTATCACAGAAATGTGGTGGGATGCCTAGCATGACTGGAGTGCCACAATCAATGGCTACAAGCTCTTCAGGAGGGACAGACAGGAAAGGAGAGGTGGAGGAGTGGCCCTGTATGTTAGAGAATGCTATGAGAGCTCGGAAATCAAGTATACTGATGATGGGGTGGAGAGTGTTTGGATCAGGTTAAGGGCCGATAAAGCTGATATCGCTGTGGGAGTCTGCTATAGACCTCCCAACCAAAGCAGTGAGGCGGACGAAGCTTTCTATAAGCAGCTGGGGGAAATCTCGCGGTCACTTGCCATTGTTCTTGCGGGGGACTTTAACCTCCCGAATATCTGCTGGGAATACAACACAGCTGAGAGGGAACAATCCAGGAGGTTCCTGGAATGTGTGGAGGATAACTTCCTCACACAGCTGGTAAGTGAGCCGACCAGGGAAGGTACCCTTCTGGACCTGCTTCTTGTGAACAGGGAAGAACTTGTAGGGGAAGTAAAGGTTGGTGGCCGTCTAGGGCACAGTGATCATGAGATGATCGAATTTCTGATTCTTGGGGAAACAAGGAGAGGGGTTAGTAAAACTGCCACCTTAGACTTCCGGAGGGCAAATTTTGACCTGTTCAGAAGACTGCTGGACAAAGTCCCTTGGGAGGCTGCCCTGAAGGATATAGGAGCCCAGGAAGGCTGGACATACTTCAAGAGAGAAGTCTTAAAGGCACAGGAGGAGGCTGTCCCCGTGTGCCGAAAAACAAGTAGGCAGGGAAGGAGACCGGCCTGGCTAAATAGGGACCTTTGGCTGGACCTCAAGAACAAAAGGAGAGCCTATGACCTCTGGAAGAGGGGGCAGGTCTCTCATGAAGACTATAAGGATATAGCGAAGCTATGCAGGGAGAAAATTAGGAGAGCCAAAGTGCAGCTAGAGCTCAACCTAGCTACAGCTGTTAAGGATAACAAAAAATGTTTCTATAAATTCATTAACAACAAAAGGAGGATTAGGGAAAATCTCCCTCCCTTATTGGATGCAGAGGGAAACATAGTCACAAAGGATGAGGAAAAGGCTGAGGTGCTCAATGCCTACTTTGCCTCAGTCTTTAGCAGTGGAACTAGCTGTTCCCTGGGCACCCAGCCTCGTGAGCTAGGAGACAGGGAGGGGAAGCTGAATGAGGTCATCACAATGAAAGAGGAAGTGATCTACGACCTGCTACGCCGCTTGGATGCACACAAGTCTATGGGACCAGATGGGTTACACCCAAGAGTGCTGAAGGAGTTGGCAGACGTGCTCGCCAAGCCACTTTCCATTATCTACCTGAAGTCATGGCTAACTGGGGAGGTCCCAATGGACCTCATCGCTCTCTACAACTACTTGAAAGGCCATTGTAGAGAGGTTGGTGCTGGTCTCTTCTCACAGGTAATTAGCGATAGAACAAGAGGGAATGGGTTCAAGCTGCAACAGGGTAGGTTTAGGCTGGGCATTAGGAAAAAATTCTTCACAGGAAGAGTGGTCAGACACTGGAATAGGCTGCCCAGGGAGGTGGTGGAGTCACCATCCCTGGAGGTGTTTAAGACTCGTTTAGATGTGGTGTTAAGGGATATGGTGTCAGGGAGAACTTTGTAGAGTGGAGTTGATGGTTGGACTCAATGATCCCAAGGGTCTTTTCCAACCTAAATGATTCTATGATTCTATAATATATTATTAAAACTTTGCTGAATTTTTGGACATGGAGAAGTTTCCAATAGCTAGGAATGGCTGTAGCAAGCCAAGACTTGGGAGGTTGTGTAATTACTACATAATCCTCATCTTTCATAAGACAGGCTTATCTACAGGCTGCAATTCTGCATGAGCCGAACACTTAGGCTTGGTAACTGACTTCTGCTGCTTTCCTTTTCCTTTTCTGGAGTTCTGCCTGAAGGATAATAATCCACATTTTCTGTGGTGACTGCTAAGGGCAACTTTCTTCTGACCCTTTTTAAACAGATACTTCAGGTAGTTTTAAATGTAAATAATTTAATAGACTCTAGCCAGCAATTCCTAAGGCTAATGCAACCATAGCATCTTGTTTGTAAAATAACAACCAAGTCAAATGTATTCAGTCCTGAGGTTTTTGCCATGACATACACATATGATTTAACAACCTCTCTCCCCAGAATGGCATGTAACAAAACAATAGCTAACATATAGTTGTGGAATACTTGTATCTTCAGAAATCTAGAATACAGAGTTTCCCAAGTAGTATAGCACGGATAATATTTGTTGTCACAATATTTGTGCTTTTAATTTTTTTTTTGAGAGTAATTTTGTGTGTCAAAAGGATTTATCAAGAAAGTGAATATTGTTGTGTTTGTGTCTTATGCCTTATTGTCAAGCAACAGAATCACGTCTACTACTGCACCTGCACATACTCTTTGTTTTATTTTTTGAGTTGTGAAAAGGAACAATTCTGCAGTATCCCATGTTGAGATGTATGGAGCTGGCTTCAAGGAAAAGCAGACCTGTATGAAATGTGAAAGTTTGAGGGCTTTGTGAACTTTTATAGAGGATCAGAAGAAAGCTGTTTGGCATAGGTGTTTCTGTAATTGTGATACACTGGAAAAATTCAGCAAGTTCAAGGTCACTTATGCTGTGGCTACAGCTGTTCTAACTCATACTTCTGCATGGACAATGTGGTGCTTTAGTGTTAGCACACTTGGTTGTGTAATATAAAACAAGTAGGAAAGGGAATATTAGTCAGACCAAGGTGGTGCTCTTTCTTTTTTTGTTGTTTTATGAGTTTATAACTGTCCCGGTTCCGGTGGGGATAGGGTTAATTTTCACAAGGAGCTGGGACAGGACACAGCCGGTAGACTGACCCAAACTAGCCAAACGGGTATTCGATACCATGTGAAGCCATGCTCAGTATATAGCTGGGGGAGGGGTGGGGTATAGGGATCTCTGTTTGGGAGTGGGTTGGGATTGTTCCTGGGTTCTGGTCGGTGAGCGGTGGTACATTAATCGTGTTTTGTATATTCCTCTATCAGTAATATTGTTGTTTTCTTCTTTCCCTTTCCAGGGACACTGATAGGAGGTATTTTCTCATTCTGGCTATCTGTTTTCATAAAAAACTTAGAAACTTAGCTCATAGAAACTTAACATGTCTGAGACTGACTCCCCTCTGTCGTACTGGTTAATTGAACTGAGTAATGGCTTCAAAAGCTTTGAAGGATGGCCAAAATCAGTGAGAGAAATACACAGATGCGTAAGCATGTGCACACACACAGATTGCTTGCTATAATTAGGCTAATAAGCTTAATTTTGCTAGAAAAAAGAGGCTCAAAAATATAAAAAGAGAAATGAAGTTAGTGAAACTAACAGGGGAAATTTTGTAGCATAAACAAAAATGAGTCCTTAGCTTGAGTTAGATCTGATTCCTCTGATGCTTCTGGTTCTTTTTTCATTAATCTTGATGTGTCTATAATAATTTCAGTGTCATTCGTTGTCTTGTTCACAGTGGTTTAAGTGAGCAGTGAATCAGACCCAACAGAATGTCTCTTGGTAAGGGATCCTGCTGTAACCATCAGAGGTGAGACATACTGTGTGTCTCTACCCTTCCTAGAAGGGTATGTTTTTGGACAGTTTTAATATAAAATCCACTGTCATTTTGGAGGCCAAGCCTTTTGCAGGAACTTCAGTGGAGTTATGCCAATTTATGCCAGACACCAAGCAAATGAAGAGCTTTAGCTTACTGATTCTAACATTCACTCTACTTGTTTATAATTTTTCTTATACCTAGAGTGACACTTGACAGACTTCATACAATGGTTGGAATTAATATCGCCTAAGTTTTATTTTAAAAAGCTAGATGTTTAGTATGCGTTAGTTGCCTAGCCTCCTGAGGGAGAGAAAGAGGCAGTCATTTTAGTGACAATTTTGTGATGGAAGAAATTGCCATTTGGAGGTACCTTTGTAGGCAGCCTAGGCTAGTAACTCAAACTAGATATATTGCATTTGGATTGCTAATGAGATGAATATTACCTAGAGCCTCTGCAGACACACATGGACTGTATTGAAAAGGTCTTACCCAGAGATTGCCATGCTTAACGTGGCTTGAAGCTTCTTACTACTTAGGAAGTATCTACCTATTATCATATGCTTGGAGATTTTATTGCTTTTCAAAGCTTTTCAAGTTGATGATGGAAAAATGCCTATCGTTGGTGTTGGTTTCACTAGGAAAAGGTTCATGGCGCTAACATGTTCTGCTTCTCATGTATCTACGTGGTAAACTGAGTGACTACCCTTCACAAGATATTCATGCTATCCAAATGTTTCTAGAGTTCTATCACGTTATGGGTGTGAACGACTGTGTATTATTTTTCCCAAAGAACAGTTCTGAAGTGGGGAAACTTTGAGAAACTGTTTTTTGTCTCTGCTTTAAATAATGTTTCTCATTAGATGGCTCTATCAATCTTCTTATAGAAGGGTGACAATATCACAACACACAGAAGGTAACATCCATCTTCCATTTCTATCTCATGATTCATACCATTTGTATTTTCAGTGTGGTTAGAGGTTGACAGATATACATTTGGACTTTTTAGAAAAAGGTAGTGGGTTTGTTATTTATTTAAATAGAACAGAATTATGTTGGAGTGGGAGACGGACCCGGAGTAATGATGGAATCTCAATATGAGTATGATCGTTCTCTCTTTATTCAAGTTTTCACAGAATATATATAGACAGGCAATAAGAGCACGCGCTAGCGGCAGCTATATGATTGGCTTACAGTCTCTGTTCACGCACTGTCCATGCAGTTCATTCACAGATCAGATTGGTTACAAGAATTCACATAGTAAATTGCTTAGTCATTAGCACAACATGTTTTCTACCTTCTCAGTTCCTGTTTTTCCCATGTACTAATTTCATGTTTTTCCCATGTACTAATTTCCCATGTACTAATTCCATCTTCTACCACCTGTTTTGCTCTTAATCTAATCTCTCATAGTAATGAGGCTGGCTCATTTTCTCTCAGACACATTCCTACAATACCCCCTTTTTCTTCTTGAGCCAGCCAGACCTTATGCATGGCATTTTCTATCATGTCAGTCACTTTGCGGAGAACACACGAGGCTACCATAATCAATAATAATATAACCAACAATAGCATGAGCCCTTGCTTTAGTAAGTCTGATAACCATCCCGTTATACCCCATGAGCTTAACCAATCATCGAAACCATTTTTAACCACTTTTAATTTGGACATGTTATCCTCCAGATCCCATAACTGCTTATGAATGGATGATGAGTGGTCAGAAAGGTTCATACAACACATACCTTCAAAATCTTCACATCCATGACCCTGAGCTAACAGCAAAAAATCAATAGCCGCTCAATTTTGCAACATAGCATGCCAAATGCTATCAGCATCAGTAAGCAAGCTAGATAGGATTTCAGTTGTGAGGTTTATCTGTTTACTTGCCCAACACCCTATCTTATTCAACATATTTAATGCCGTTGCTGTTCCTAGCGAAGGAAGAATACTTAGCCCTATTCTTTGTCCGAGATTCGAAAATGTTATATGGTCGTCACAGGATGGAGTGAAGGTATGAACTGTCCTCTTGGCTCTGTGGTTACTGTGTGCTCTGCTCACTGTGTCTTTGGCCGTACGCAGGCCTCTGCTCGTAGATCTGCCCCATCTCCCCCTTTTTTGTTTAACACCAGACCATTTATTAACAAGGTCGCCATGACTTGTGCTTCTACTCGTCGTGACGCTCTTAGCGGGTTATATACTAAACACAATTAAAAACAGAATCAAAAAGAACCCTGCTAAGGCAATAAATACCCAGATTCCTAAATTTAGCCCAGAAAGTCAATTTCTTTGGATTTACCCACGAGAAATCCTTTTGTAATATTTCAAATGCATTGCGGTTCATTAAGTCTTGAATCTTTAGTATTTGAGCTTTTAGCTGATCATGTAAAGGACGAATATTTTGTTGCAACGACATGTCAAATTGTGATAACCAAGGATCAAGGTCATCCTTTTGGATGGGGACATGTATGTGGCTTGGATCCATTCCAGAAAGCTGGTGACAGCACAAGCGACCCTGGAAAAACAATCGTGGTAACATTTCAATCATCATAGTGACTGGTTTTGAAAAGGTATGTGGCAAAAATACCCACTGTAATGCAGTCAGACTCTTTGCGAGTGCATCATCCCACTGTCCTATCAGGGCATAAAGTTGAAATTCTTGTAGGAAGGTGTTCAATGTGTCTTGCAGCAGTAGTAGACTATATCTTATCTTGCAACATGCTGTAATGCCTTCGGAGCTGTTGGGGTTAATGAACATAGAACTTATGGGGGGGGGGGGGCGGGGGGCAGACACAGTGCTTCAGGGCATCCCCTGTATCTTCAAAGTGTGCTCAGGTCTCTCTCCCCCTCTCTGACCCGAGACAGCCCCCCTATATCCTGCACTGGATTGAGTGGAGAAGCACAGGCTAGAGTCGCTGCATGCATGGCCAGTGTATGCAGCGAGTCTCACCAAACTCATGATCCAGCTCTGCTGACAGCGTCTGTCTGATACATGACTACATTGTTGTAATCCCTTCTTGTTATCTTCTTCTGTGAAGGTCAGGTTCTCATGGATACACACATAGTTTTTAGAGCAACATATTCTGCAACTCGTACAAGGGTACGATGCAAAGCGGCATCTACAACTGATCGTATAATGCTTATTAAACACGGCAAACAGCATACTAAACATAACAGACAAATTCCTTCCACACAGGCAATGAGTATAATTTGCTTCAACCAACCCCACCCCCAAGTCCATCCAGCAAAGAGATTTCACCCAGTGGTCTCCACAAGTTGTTGGTTCAGTCGGTGCAGTTCCTGCAACTGGGCATGGATGGATTTGGAGTGGTCACTTAGATTCATACAATACAGTCCTTTAAAATCTTGACAACCATGTCTGTGAGCTGAAAGCAAAAAATCAGTAGCAGTTCTGTTTTGCAACATCGCATATCGAATACTATCTACATCTAGCAATAACTCAGAAATAGCGGTACTAGTAGCATTGTTAAACTTATCCTTGGCAGCAAGAGAGTCCTTGTTAGCAAGAATCCTTGGCAGCAAGAGAGTCCTTGTTAGCAAGAGCGCATGCGGACTCCCTGGTCTTGCTGGTACTGTGCTTTGATCTTCTTCCACAACAGGCCAAGATTCTCAAGCAGCTAGATAAGGTGTCTGTGAGTCCATTACAGACTTATGTCATCCAAATGTTTTTCTTGCCAGCACCCGAGACTGAATAACAATTGGTGTGATATATGTGTTTTCCAGCACCCAGGTGCGAGTCCCTTGAGTGTATTTACAATCCTCCTCGCCGATCTTCCGTTGCTTTCCCATATTCCACCCCCTTGCTCAAGAGACCGCTTCTGCTGGGGTTCCTTTTAGTCTCGCAGGGTATAACACAGAGCAATCTACTAAGGCATGCAATAACATAGACACATATAGGAAAAAACCAAAAACATATCTCTATGGTACTGCTTTGAATCAGGTGTCCTATTTCTCTTTTTCTGACGCTTTCTCGTAATGCTTATGGCATACTTTTGTGCTAACGTGGCACATTTCCCATCTAATTGTTCCTGTTTGGTTTCTTTTTTTTTTTTCTTTTTTTTCTTTTTTTTCTTTTTTCTTTTTTCTTTTTTTCTTTTTTTTTTTCCCATCACTTACGACTGACATAAAAGTCTGCCTTTGCAGCAAGAGCTCAGTTTCTCATTTTTCCTTCAGTTTCTCATTTTCCTACAGAGCATCCTATAGATTTTGGCTCAACTCCTTTTCCCAATCAACCATGACCTTATAGACAAACAACAAACAACCAGCGATACGCCCTGCACGGGCGAGCCGTTCCCAAGACCGTAAACATGTCGGCTGGTGAAAACTCCCCCAATATTTCAGGACTTCCATCGGTTCTACAGCCCATCCTGGTGTATCTACCTGGGGCGCGCTCGCCTTACGTCTAAACATTGTGTATATACAAACTTCTTCACTTGATGGAGTGTCAGCCCTAGTTGCATACGAGAACAGTACCACACCGGGCAGAACACCTGCTCAAGTGGAGTCACCTAACGACACTGCACACAACAAAAAGCAAACAGTAGCACACATGCTGATCAGCAGGTATAAGCTGGCGCCCACACACACTTACACAGCAGACATACAAAAACCAGCACTTCTATCTCAGGGAGATGACTGGGGAGGGGAGGGGAGGGGGTGAGGCGAGCAATGGCAGGAGCAAACAGCTCCGGCTCTGTCCTTCTCTGCTGACATTCTGCCTCCTCCCTCGGCCTCAGGTGGAGCAGAGGGGATCAGCAGGGGATCGTCCCAGACCTTCGGACCTGGCCTGTTCGATCCCCCTCCCGTGGGTTGTAATGCTGCAAAAGCCCCGTCTGCCGTGGCTCGCTCCGCCTTCATATCTTGTAAGGTCGATAACACCAACCACCATGTCGTCGCTAATGGTGATGCCTCTTTGTCTCCTTTACTTATCACTTCCCACAGTTTTTTCCCAACAGCCTCCCATATTTCTGGTTTAAAAGCTGTCTGGGGCTCTGGTGCGAATCCGTTCTCTCTGCACCAGGTTAACAACCTTCGGAGCATACGCTCATCGTATTTCACCCCTCTCTTAGAGAGGATATGCAGGAGAAGTCTTAATATAGCCCCGTCTTCTTTTGTTACTTGTTGCCCCATCTCCTGCCCCGGCTTAATCAGTTTGAGCAACAGTTTCGCTGGTGTTTCAATCCCTCTCTTAGAGAGGATCCCAGCGAGTAGCGTGGCCGCAGCTTCTGTTTCCATAGCTGCGCCTGGGAGGTGAGGAGCGACCTCACGCCGTTGTCTGCTCCCGCTGATGCACCCAAGCAGTACGTCTCCCAGCCGAAGTTTCCCACTCCCCTCCTCTAGCTGCTTACTGCAGTCTCGGAGAACTCAGTCGCGCTGAACCATCCTCTGCTACCAGATGTTGGAGTGGGAGATGGACCCGGAGTAACGATGGAGTCTCAATATGAGTATGATCGTTCTCCCTTTATTCCAGTTTTCACAGAGTAGATATAGACAGGCAATAAGAGCACGCGCTAGCGGCAGCTATATGATTGGCTTACAGTCTCTGTTCACGCGCTGTCCATGCAGTTCATTCACAGATCAGATTGGTTACAAGAATTCACATAGTAAATTGCTTATTCATTAGCACAACATGTTTTCTACCTTCTCAGTTCCCGTTTTTCCCATGTACTAATTCCATCTTCTACCACCTGTTTTGCTCTTAATCTAATCTCTCATAGTAGGGAGGCTGGCTCACGTGACCATTTTCTCTCAGACACATTCCTACAGAATTATGTTGTGTTTATTTAATAAGCATTTCTTTTATCAAATCTCCTGTATTTTCTCTTAAAGGATCATATGGATAATCAGGTAAAACTGTAAAACCACTTACATATGCATACAATAACTTAACAGAAGTTACCAGTAACAGCATATCACTTATTAAGCCTGTAAAAACCACAGCAGACTGGTAATGTTACTGCTGATGATAAATCGAACTTTTCCATTTCTACTACTGCACTAATAAAGGGGGAGAGTTAAAGACCAGCCATTCTGTACGGATTGAATATTCTACCCTTTCCTGGACTGGAAATATGTTATTTTCTATTCTTATTCCTTTAGCAGACATGCATATAAAAAGGCTACCTCTTAGTTTATGGACATCTGTTCATTTGTACTGTACTGTTGTCCTACAGATGTTTTCGGGGCATTACGCTAAAGTCAAATCAGTCCTGCAAAAACAACTTACTCCATTTGCTTCTTTCCTCATCTCTTGTATCTGTCTTCTAGACTTACTGGATTATTTAAATTCATTCAAAGTTGAACTTTATTGTCAGATATTTTTGGGACACCCCACAATAAAAGTATCCTGGTATATTTTAAATCCAGATGAATAAGGCAAACTAGCATTGTATTTAGTCCAGTAAAGTTATGTAGCACTTTGCCTACAATGATCCTAAAAAATGATTTCCTAAAAATAAAAAAAAAATTAAAAAATCATAAATTGAACTTAATATCTTATCAGACCGTAAAACGAAAGCTAACTGCTTTGTAAGCAGGTTCATGATGAGTTAGAGATCTATGTTGTAGGATCCCAAGCTTGTGAACAATTACAATAATACTAAGATATTTGACCATGGGCCTTTTAAAAGCAATACAAATGTGGCTGACCTTCCTGTCTCCTCTTGTGCAATCTGACATACAAGGAATATCCTGGAAGAATCAATGAAGTGAACAGTAGTAAAGCCAGAGAGCAGAAACCTGACCTCTGAGATAATAAGTGTGCTATGAATGCGTTGATAGAATGACAGGGAGGCAAACAGAGTTCAGGTATAAAGAGTTTAATGGAAGGAAGGCTGTAGGCAAAACTGAAAAGAGAATCCAGAGAATGCAATTAGGAAAAAATGTTGTCAGCATTGACAATGAAGCAGGAGAGAAGGAGAGGAGCTTTTCCTTCTTGGACAGGATACAAAGTCCTGATGCTGTGTGTAAGATGTTCAAATTAGGCTATGAACAAACTGTGAGATGAGTATATGATAGAGCCTGGATACTTTGAGTCCTAGCAATTACAGCAGTGGTAAATGTTGTCAGGTGTTTTGTCAATGGTGTATAAGCAAACAAGATGAAATGAAGGAAGACAGGAATGAGCTGATACTGCTATCCATAGGATTTTATACTGAGGAAAGAATTTTTTTGGGGGGGGCACGTTATTGACAAAACATCAAGACATTCAAATAACAATTACTGTTTGGAGAGAGCTGGAGAAAGAGGAGTTGAAGATGTTATAGTTCAAAAAGCCAGGTGATGGGAGGGCAAGTGACATATATTATGAATGTTTTATTGAGCCATCAAAGAGCAAAGGTGGAGAGAGATCCATAAGGAATAAGGCATGACTGAAGACAGTGTTTCTAAAAGAATGGTGAAGAGGAAAATGCCTATGATTCTTTGCCCTTAGAACACACTGAAGTAAAAGTTTATGGTGTGAACTGGGGGCCTGAGGAGGAACACTATCTATGAGGTTGCAAATTTCCTTCCATGCATGAGTTTACCTTGCTCCCAAGCTGCTATACTCAGAGGCCCAGATTCGTCCTGCCTAAACATGGGTAGGAAGTATTTGTGACATTGCCAAACTGAGGCTTCTAAGTCAGGGATCCCATCACATTTTGTTCTCTTTTCAGTGAAATTAAATGAGAGATTACTGTTAATGGCAATGGATTAGGGCCAAGGTCTCAGTTCTGCATGAAGGGGGCATGGACAAAATTTGGGATCGTGCATCTACTTACCATACTTTATTTAAGGAAGATCTGGATGTTTAAATGTATCTCGTAGCGTAGTTCCACTATAATAGAGTTACTGATATGCTTTACTGTCTCAGATTTTGCATCTATAATTATTTAGAAATGACCAAAAGGCAATTTGTCACTTCCCAAGTTTATCAAGGCTGGAAAATATTTTAAATTGAAATCAGCAGAAAAGGGGAGGGGAAGAAAATATGGAGAAATATTTCACAAAGGGGTAAGAAACCAACCACCAGCTACATATCATGGGGAAAAAAAAAAATATCTGTCTATAGCAAATTACCAGGGTCCTGCATTATTGTTGAAGACAAGGAAAAATAACTCTAATATTATACCACACATTTTTTTTTACATGTTTAATTAGATTTTGTAGAAATGGAAAAATAATTTGTTTTTATGGAACTACTATCAGTCTGTAACCCCAAACCTCTTTCAATATTTAGAAGTTTTGATATAAACCATTCATACTGGACTAAATAAAAGAATATATCCAAAATGGAAATAATCCAGATAATATGCTCTGCTTTCTTTTACAAGCCTCAAACAGCTTCCATTTTACTAACAGTTTTATATCTGTATAAATGTAGGTAGGAAACGCTTGTAACATAAAGATGTATGGTTTTTTTACATTAATGAATGGGTTGTATGCCAGCAGTATGTTAAGCATGTTATACCTGTCTGACTGACTGTGGTGTTGGCTTCTTTGTAGAGTCATCAGAGAGTTACAGAAAGCCATCATTTGAAAGCCATCAAGGATTCTTTTGTCATCAAACCAATTGGATCACATCTGGACTGCTTGTCATTAGCTCACTGTAATCGTTTATTGTGTTGTCACAAGCAAAGGCAAACTTTTCTGAAGTTTGGCCTTTAGCTGATTGTGTAGCATTCTCTGATAATCCAGTGGAGGATTGTGAGAGTGCTGAACTGGTAAGCAAATAAAGATTCATGTTGAGGAGAACATCAAAAGTTAAGGGCAAAACTAGGCACAATTTTGCAAAACTAGGCACAATTTTGCAAAACTTGGAAACAGTTTTCTTTGGAACCTCTCAAATCACAGGGCAATTTTTTTTTTAATTAAACTAATTCACCCCACATTGAACATTACCTTATACTGAAAGTAGTTCCACTGAAACAAGTGATGCTATTTGTAGGGCCAAATGTAAATGCTGTAGAGCTGGTTGGTGGGAACTGTGCAAACACCTATACAGTATTTTATAAGACCTTTGAATCAGCTCTTGGGGGTGACACAATTGTATCTGAATCCACAGCATGCATGTATATTCATGTCAAAACCCGTGCTTGGAGTCCTGAATAATGTTTCAGAAAGAGGACTTCCTTCTCCTGAGTGCAAACAGTACTTCTGTATTTTAAGTCATATCTGACTTTCTGGCAGAGGTTGGACTTGGTAAACCTACCAAATGAATAGCTAGGATAGACTTTTTTTTTTTTTTTTTACTTAGAAGTACAGCTATTGTCTACTTGTCATTGATTCCCTGGACACATGCAAGGCTCGACAGTGCTGTCCCAAAATATAATTTTCTTGTCAGTTTGGATTGTCTTGATTATCCTCAGATCCCTACACTGGATACTAAAATTAACTTCACAAAAAATGAAGTCTAAACCTGAGGTACTGTTCTGGGATTGTAGGAGTCTATGATTCTCCATACTGCAAAATATCATATCATATGAGGAACTCCAGATGAAAAAACCCAATGTTGTTAGGTAGGAGAAGCCAAAGGAAGCGTTTGGTACATGAGAAGAAAAAAGATGCTTAAAAAAAAACACTCCATAGAAAGAACCTTTTGACTGCAGCCTTGACTGGCTCTGGAGTCTCAGATAGTGATTACCAACAGAAAGGCTCTCCACCAAGTGTGCCTCGGTCCAGGAGGACCACTGTAATCTATGCAGGTTGCAAACACTGGGAATGGGAGGGTCATTCAAACCAGGTCAAGGACTGTGACAAATGTTTTTTAGTCATGCTAAATAGGTCTCAGATCTTGCTATGTCCAGATATTAGTACTGTCTTCCAGCTTTCTTCTTTTTCCTTCAAACCTTTTTTTCCCCAAAACCCAAATGCATCAAATGTTAAACAATCTTCTATGTAGTTAAAGGTGAGGAAAGGATAGATTCTTCATTTATCTAATAAATCTGATTAGAACAATGTGGGTAGAAACAATGGGCAAACTGGAAGGACATAGTTTACATTTTACTTAACAAGGTTGTTAAAATCAGTTTGGAGGCAGAACTTGCAGACCTCTACAGGAAACAATTTTCTACTATTTAACTTACATTTGCAACATCTTTTGAGATCTTCGGGGGAAAAAAACCCAACTCTATTATGAATAAAGTGTAAAGCATGTTATTGCTATATTTGAAACACACCAGTTGTTTAGGGACATTAGGAACACCTTTTGTGTTGCAATTTCAAGTAGAAGATATGATTTTGTTGAACATATTTCTTTAACTGCTTTATTATCTTCAGAAGTTTATATTTTTTTCTTGTCTATGTTTTCAGTGAGGGAGGGCAGGAAGTCAGAAATGATTCATATAATTTTGGGATGTGCTGCTTTCTCTGATGACGTTTGATTACAAAGCTGGGCCCACTTCTTAGCAAGAACATCACAGAGGATGTTTTCAACTCCATCCTCTTATTAATCACTTCTTAGTTCTTGTAAATAATTTACGCAAGTACATCCTTAATATGTCATAGGCACTCTAATGAATAACTGGCAGTTCAGCTTTGAGAAATGTAGCCCAGAACTTTTCATATGTATTTTCTCATCACTGTGGCCCTTTTCTTTCCATTCTATTTAATTTGTCTAAGGCAACTGTTTTGAATTTTAGAGCCTTGAATCCAAACGCTTATTTTTTGCAGTTATTTAAAAATATATTTCTACCCCCAAAAGAGGGGCTTATTTGGAGAAGCAGGCTTTTAAAAATCAGGAAACATGTATAAAAAGAAATCTATGAAACAATGTTTGTCTGAGCTCCCGTTGATGTTTTTACTGCAATTTTTAGAAACTGTTGGTATTTTAATGAGGGTTTTTTCCATCCCAAACCATGGCAATCTGCTTTTTCATCTTGATTTTTCAGCAAAGATATAAATCCTGTATTTATGACATCACAGTTTGTTGCCATGGAATTTACTATGATATCACAAACACACTTATGATTACATGACAGCTTCAAATCAGAGGATAAAATACATTCCAAATGAGAAAACATGTCTTTAAGTCAAGAAAATATAAATGGGATAAATAAATCACTCTTTTTAGGTGCTGAGCACCAACCTGATGCTAAACAGACACAAAATGAGGGTTTTTTTACTTCACAGAACTCCCAAAAACTTGATGTAGACAGAGGTATGACAGAGGAGGCTTGTAATATGCCTGGCAGGAACAGAGACTTCAACCAGCTGAGAAACTGATAGTTACTGCAGTTGTGTTGGAGGAAGCGGTTGATGAAAAAAAGACAAAAGGAGATGGGAGAGACACTGGAGTTAGAGATACTCCATGCACTTCAGAAGCAAGAAGAGCTAAGAAAAAAGACAGTGAGTTTGTATATACAAAAGTGTCGTGGTTCAGGCTTGACTGGCCACTGAATGAACGACAGATGCTCTCTTTAACCTCTCTGTAAAAATAATATAACCATCAATCAGAAAAAGGAGGGATGACAAAGGAAAATAATTAGGCTGTAGCTTCAATTGTGCATTCCTGTGCAAGTTGCACTGACTTGCCACAGCGATAGCAGTTGACTTGACTGGTCTTGCTGCAGCTGATGGCTACGTGGCCAGTTTCACCACACCTATAGCATTTCACTTTGGTGCAGTCTTTTTGAATGTGTCCAAACTCTCCACAAGAATAACACTTCTCTCTCCTGAAGGGAGAGAAGAATGAGAGAAAGATACAGACTTCTGTATTGAAAAAGAAATGAAACTACTTCAAGGAAATAATAATGATAAATATAAAAGATAATATTATTAACAAGAAAATAATGAAATATAGACAATCTATGCAAAACCTGGTATTGAGCTCCCAGCATGACGATCATGTCACTGGCAGGCACTGGGAAAGTCCCAGACTGGACTCAGTGACAGATGGGAACTGGATTCCATATCTGGGTTCAGAAATGCACGAATTGGGATAAAAGGCACGTGAACAGGCGGAGTCCTTGGACACCGGCATTCAAAGAAAGGAGACTGACCCTTTTGGTTTCTCAGCTTTTATGCTGAGCATGATGCAGATGAGATGGAATACCCTGTTGGTCAGTTTTGGGTAACCTGTCCTGTCTGCATGTCTGCACAGGTGCGACCCCTCTATGCTCTTCTGCTTCTGACCCTCCAACTTGGCACACAATGAAGTTTAGCTGACCATGGTTGTTACAGCAATAAGTATAAGCAAGAGCCTATCTGGATACGATCCCTTGGTATTAACTATAAACATTAGGTCTTATCACTCTGGAAGCAGACGCTGTCTGAAGAATATGCCATTAATTTCAGAGAGTTCGAAGAGGCTTATCTGAAAAGTAAAATTACTAAAAAGTAAACTAGTTCGGTTTTATCACAAACTAGGACATTCCACCCCATATTCCATACCATTTACATCATTCTCAGGTCACTACTGCTTGTTGTCTTCACAGACTAACAGAATGGTTCAGGTTGTAAGGGACCTTAAAGATCATCTAGTTCCAACCCCCCTGCCATGGGCAGGGACACCTCCCACTAGACCAGGCTGCTCAAAGCCTCATCCAGCCTGGCCTTGAACACCTTCAGGGATGGGGCATCCAAAACTTCCCTGGGCAACCTGTTCCAGTGCCTCACCACCCTCACAGTAAAGAATTTCTTCCTGATATCCAATCTAAATCTACCCTCTTTCAGTTTGAGGCCGTTACCCCGTGTCCTATCATTACACTCCCTGATAAAGAGTCCCTCCCCATCCTTCCTGTAGGCCCCCTTAAGGTACTGGAAGGCTGCTATAAGGTCTCCCTGGAGCCTTCTCTTCTCCAGGCTGAACAACCCCAACTCTCTAAGACCAGGTAGATGATGTCAGTTGCTCTCCCCTTATCTACCAATGCTGTGGCAACATCGTAGAAGGCCACCAGATTTGTCAGGCACAATTTGCCTTTGGTGAAGCCATGTCGGCTATCACCAATCACCTCCTTATTTTCCATGTGCCTTAGCAGAGGTTCCAGGAGGATCTGCTCCATGATCTTGCCAGGCACAGAGGTGAGACTGACCGGTCTGTAGTTCCCTGGGTCATCTTTTTTTTCCCTTTTTGAAAATGGGGGTTATGTATCCCCTGTTCCAATCAGCGGGAACTTCACCAGACTGCCACGACTTTTCAAATATAATGGAAAGCGGCTTAGCAACTTCGTCTGCCAGCTCCCTCAGGACCCATGGATGGATTTCATCCGGTCCCATGGACTTATGCACCTTCAGGTTCCTCAGATGGTCCCGAACCTGATCTTCTCCTACAGTGGGTGGTTCTTCATTCTCATAGACCCTGCCTTTGCATTCTGCAACTTGGGTGGTGTGGTTGGAGCCCTTGCTGTTGAAGAGCAAGGTGAAAAAGTCATTCAGCACCTCAGCCTTCTCCATATCCTGGGTGACCAGGTCTCCCGTCTCCCTCCTGAGAGGGCCCACATCTTCCCTAGTCTTGCCTTTACCCCTCACGTACCTTATGGAAGTTTTTCTTGTTATCCTTGATGCCTCTAGCCAGATTTAATTCTATCTGGGCTTGAGCTTGCCTAATCTGGTTCCTGGTCACTCAGACAGTTTGTCTGTATTCCACCCAGTCAACCCCTCCTTGCTTCCACCCTCTGTAGGCCTCCTTTTTGCTTTTGAGCTTGTCCAGGAGCTCCTTGTTCATCCATGCAGGCCTCCTGGCTTTTTTGCCTGACTTATTCATTCTTGGGATGCACCGCTCCTGAGCTTGGAGGAGGTGATCCTTGAATACTCTCTTGGGCCCCTCTTCCCTCCCGTGCTTTTTCCCATGGAACCCTGCCAAGCAGGTCCCTCAAGAGGCCAAAGTCTGCTCTCCTGAAGTCCAGGGTAGTGAGCTTGCTGCGTGCTCTCCTCGCTGCCCGAAGGATCTTGAATTCTACCATTTCATGATCACTGCAGCCGAGGCTACCCTTGAGCTTGACACTCGCCACCAGCCCCTCCTTCTTGGTAAGGACAAGGTCCAGCATAGTTCCTCTCCTTGTTGGCTCCTCTACCATTTGAAGAAGAAAGTTGTTATCGACACATTCCAAGAACTTCCTGGATTTCTTGTGCCCCGCTGTGTTGTCCCTCCAACAGGTATCAGGGTGCTTGAAGTCCCCCATGAAGACCAGGGTCTGTGAACGCGATGCTGCTCCTATCTGTCTATGGAGGGCCTCATCTGCTCCGTTGTTCTGGTCAGGTGGCCTGTAGCAGACCCCTACCATAATGTCCCCTGCCCCTGCGTTCCCTTTAATCTTGACCCATAAGGTCTCTGTTGGTTCTTCATTCATCCCCAGGTGGAGCTCCATGCACTCCAGCTGTTCACTGACATAGAGGGCAACACTCCCTCCTCGTCTTCCCAGCCTGTCCTTCCTGAAGAGTGGGTATCCTTCCATTCCAACGCTCCAATCGTAAGAGCCATCCCACTACGTCTCTGTGATGCCACTAAGATCGTAGCCCTCTAGGCGTGCGCACATCTCCAACTCTTCTTGCTTGTTTCCCATGCTGCGTGCATTTGCGTAAAGGCATTTCAGCTGGGCGCCCAATGAAGCTGTCTCACTGGCTGGAGTGGTTGCATTTCCTTCATGCTGCTCTTCAGGTGGTCTTCCTCTGGGGTGTTTTATCTGTGACTCCCCAGTTCCTATCTCCTCAGGAGCCCCTGGCTTGTCCCCATAAGACTTCGAGTGTGCTGCAGCGTACCCAGCACATCTCGGAGAAACAGGTTGAGGGCCTTCGCTAGTGACCCACCCCTCAGACCTTGGAGCATCGTCCCGTCCCTTGGCTTGTCATGAGCAAGCCTGGTAGCATCCCCCTCCCCCAACAAGCCCAGTTTAAAGCCCGGTCAATGAGCCCCGCTAGCTCATGAGCAAACACCCTCTTCCCCCTTTCAGAAAGATGAGTCCCGTCCGATGCCAACAAGCCTGGTGCCGTGTAGGCCATCCCATTGTCGAAAAACCCAAAACTGTGGCGGTGACACCAGCCACAGAGCCACATGTTGATAGATTGCACATGTCTGTTTCTTACACTGTCCCTGCCTGTAACTGGGAGAACAGAAGAAAAGATAACCTGCACCCCAGACTCCCTTATTAACCTTCCCAAGGCCCTGAAGTCTCTTTTGATTGTTCTTGGGCTATGTGTTGCCACCTCGTCACCACCCACATGAAAGTGCAACAGCGGGTAGTAGTCCAAGGGCCGAACCAGGCTGGGAAGTTTTCTAGTGACGTCCCTGACCCGGGCCCTGGGGAGGCAGCATACCTCCCTGTCAAGAGGATCTGCCCAGCATATTGGGCCTTCTGTTCCCCTCAGAAGGGAGTCACCTACTACTATAACCCGCCTCTTCTTCCTTGTGGAGGCAGTTTTTAAACTGGCAGTAGGCCTTACTGGTCCTGGCATCTCTTCTGGTGTAGTCAAACCATCTTCCATGCCATCCATGGTCTGGCCTACCTCCTCGAGAGCCTCATACCTGTTTTGCAGAGGCACTGGGTTAGGGGATGTGGGCAAGGAGGGAGTTCGCTTGCCCCCCCAGTACAGACTAGCCTCCATTCACTAGCCTCCTTTTGTCCACTGCCTTCAGTCTGGCAGGGGGAAGGTACCAGATCTCCTTCAGCTCAGGGTTTTTTTTGGTGGCTCTTCTGGTTTTTTACTCAGGGAGGTCAGAGCCTGATTCCACCAATCTATTTCTTCCTCACTCTCCCTGATGCTCCTCAGCTTTTCTACTTCCTCTTTTAGCTCTGCCACCAGGCTGAGAAGATCATCTACCTGGTCACACCTCACACAACTGTCACCTCTTCTACTATCCACTAACCCTGAGAGTTTAAGGCACTCCCTGCAGCCAGAGACCTGGGTGGCTGCATGCTTCCAGGGGAGCTCTGTTTGCATGGCTACGTCTGCTTTGGCAAATGCAGAAGACGCAGGAAGCTGCATCCTTCGGGTAGAGACCATGGCTGAGCTTCCCTCCCGAGCTTTCTGCACCCTTCCCGCGCGAATTGCTGTGCCACATCCTGGTCACTACGCTCCTAATCGCTTGCGCTCCCTAGGTCCGCCTTTTAAGGGGGTGGGAAGCTGGTCGCTGCTGCTGCAGGCTCCGCCCCTGCCTCGTCAGCCGCTCTCCCGCGAGCTTCGGTCTCCCTGCGGATCCCTGCCGCTGCCCGGGCTTGTCCCTGCCTCAGAAAAACTCGGGGAAAGCCCCTTTTCGCCGCGATCGCCCGGCTCTGCTGCCGACGTGCTGGCACAGGAGCTATTTGTCTCGGCAAGTAACCCTAATACTTACGAAGTTTTGGGTTCTAACCTCTCCCCCCCAGAAGATATATAATATAGCCATATATTTTCTGATGTGATCCTGTTTATTTAGAATCAGAAAATAGAATCATAGAATCGTTTTGGTTGTAAGAGACATTTAAGATCATCAAGTCCAACTGTTAACCTAACACTGCTAAGTTACCACTGAACCATGTCCTTCAGCACTACATCTACACGTCTTTTAAATACCTCCAGGTATGGTGACTCAACCACTTCCCTGGGCAGCCTGCTCCGTGTCTTGACAGCCCTTTCGGTGAAGAAATTTTTCCTAATATCCAATCTAAACGTCCCCTGGCACAACCTGAGGCTATTTCCTCTGTCCTATTGCTTGTTACTTGGGAGAAGAGACCAAACCCCACCTCTCTACAACCTCCTTTCAGGTAGTTGTAGACAGCGATAAGGTCTCCCCTCAGCTTCCTTTTCTCCAGGCTAAACAACCCCAGTTCCTTCAGCCGCTCCTTATAAGACTTGTTATCTAGACCCCTCACCAGCTTTGTTGCCCTTCTCTGGACCCACTCCAGCACCTCAATGTCTTTCTTGTAGTGAGGGGCCCGAAACTGAACACAGTACTCGAGGTGCGTCCTTACCAGTGCTGAGTATGGAGGTACAGTCACTTCCCTAGTCCTGCTGGCCACACTATTTCTACTACAAGCCAGGATGCTATTGGCCTTCTTGGCCACCTGGGCACACAGCTGGGTCATATTCATACAGCAGTTGACCCCCAGGTGCTTTTCTGCTGGGCAATTTTCCAGCTATTCTTCCCCAAGCCTATAGTGTTGTATGGGGTTGTTGTGACCCAAGTGCAGGTCCTGGCACTTGGCCTTGTTGAACCTCATATCATTGGCCTCGGCCCATCGATCCAGCCTGTCCATATCCCTCTGTATAGCCTTCCTACCCCCAAGCAGTTCAACAGTCCTGCCCAACTTGGCGTTGCCTGCAAACTTCCTGAGGGTGCACTCGATCCCCTTGTCCAGATTGTTGATAAAGATATTGAAGAGAACAAGCCCCAATACTAAGTCCTGGGGAACACCAATTGTGATCAGCTGCCAACTGGATTTAACTCCATTCACCACAACTCTTTAGGCCTGGCCATCCAGCCAGTTTTTAACTCAGAGAAGCGTACGCCCATCCAAGGTATGAGCAGCCAGTTTCTCGAGGAGAATGCTGTGGGAAATGGTGTCAAAGGCCTTACTAAAGTCTAGGTAGACAACACCCACAGCCTTTCCCTCGTCCACTAAGTGGGTCACCTTGCCATAGAAGGAGATCAGGTTAGTGAAGCAGGACCTGCCTTTCATAAGCCCATGCTGACAGGGCCTGATCACCTGGTTGCCCTGTATGTGCTGTTGTGGTGGTGTAACCCCCTGGCCTTTGGTCACTCGGTGCTTGGTGCGATTCCCCATCCCTGGGCCGTATACCAACCTCCAAGATGTCAGGCATGAATTGCAAAAGAGAAAGGACCAGAGAGTTAAGGCACTCCCTTAACGCGCCTGGCTCCTGCTTCCCCTACCGCTTGGCACTATCACTCCCTGACAACATAGTACATCTGTACTTGGACCATGGCCCAAAGGGAGATGATACCAGAAGTTGCAGATCTAGCAAGTTCTGGACTTGCACAACTGGTGGAAAGTACCAGTATATTCCATCATACGAGTTGGGCCGGAGTGGAAAAACACCTGATGAAAGTCAATTATCTCAGACCTTTTAAGTAGTGATTCTAGCAAGACCCTTTGAGCTCTCCTGGATTGCAGCAGGCTGTGACCAGCAACTCTCTTGAGTTGGGACACGGCTCAGGCAAACACCTCAAGGACTGAAAGGCCAGAGCAAGTCAACACCTCTCTAGTCCCAGTTATTGCCTGCTCAGGAATGCTGATGCATTGTGAGTATTTGCTCTAAACTCAAAGAGGGAAATTTTAACTATAGGCTAGCCTCTCTTTCATCCACCTCTCTATATACACATTAGCTCTTGTAAGTATGGTTGTTCTTATATTTTACTGGATCCAAATATTTGTCCATGCACGTGTAAAAGGGGTACCCATTGACTCATTGGAGTCACCTGTTGTGAAGGGACCTTTAGTCTTAATAGTTAAAAATTCGGGTGTAGGTGTGTGTGCGACCCCTTAAGTGTTGTGTGTTTGTATGTTTGTGTTTATATGTATATGTATTGACTTAGGATACCTTATAGTAAGGTATAGTTATAGTTAGTGTGAATCTTGCTATCTTCAAATCTGTAATTAAGTCGCTGGTCGATTATTTTATTGAATCATCTTGTAAATCCTTAAATCGGTTAATGATTAAGTGCTGCTAAAACTTAACTCTTGATCTACATCAAATCATTAATAAATTTTAACTTGCTACTAAATCATAACTGTGTCAAATATTTCCATCCGTGACAGCCACGTAATGGCACTCAAGATGATCTGCTCAATTTACAAGTTAACATTCAATTTCCTGGAACTGAATAAAGGTCAAACGAGAGAAAGCATTTTTTTGCTCACAGATATAAGCATTTTTTTCAGCCAATGCTCTGTCCCCCAAATTCCATGAGTTGGCTTTCTTTCAAACATGTAAGTAATTGTCTTGCTGGCTTTATGGGTTCTTTGCTTGCATCTGGCTGCTTCTGCCCATAAACATGTGCACACTTTTACCAAACAATATGCAGTTTAGATGAATTTATAGACATCTCCCAGCAAAAGTCCTTCACCATCTAGCTCAGCTTCTGATTCAACTTGCATATGGCCAGAATTTTGGGTAGTGACTCATTTGTTTCAGCTGTCTTATGACCCTTATACTAAAAAGGGCTATAATTGCTTCTTCTGTTCGCCCTATATGAGGAGGCCTGTTAACAGCATCAATGATGTTTCACTCAACTTTCACTATAACACTAAAACTGTGTTTCAGGAGGACTGGATTATCCTGCAACAGATCAAAACTGCATAGCCTGCAACACAATTTAATTTATGCCCTTATCCATGTTTTTAGAGGGTGTTGGTTGACTGCTGGCTGAATATGAACCAGCAGTGTGCCCAGGTGGCCAAGAAGGCCAACAGCATCCTGGCCTGTATCAGGAACAGTGTGGTGAGTAGGACTAGGGAAGTGATCATCCCCCTGTACTCGGCACTGGTGAGGCCCCACCTCAAGTACTGTTTCCGGTTTTGGGCCCCTCACTTCAAGAAAGACATTGAGGTGCTGGAGTGGGTCCAGAGAAGGGCAGCAAAGCTGGTGAGGGGTCTGGAGAACAAGTCTTATGAGGAACGGCTGAGGGAGCTGGGATTGTTTAGCCTAGAGAAAAGGAAGCTGAGGGGAGACCTTATCGCTCTCTACAACTACCTGAAAGGAGGTTGCAGCGAGGTGGGGGTCAGTCTCTTCTCCCAAGTAACAGGTGATAGGACAAGAGGAAATGGCCTCAAGTTGTGCCAGGGGAGGTTTAGGATGGATATTAGGAAAAATTTCTTCACTGAAAGGGTTATTAAGCATTGGAACAGGCCGCCCAGGGAAGTGGTTGAATCACCATCTCTGGAGGTATTTAAAATTTAGACGGGTAGACATAGTGCTTAGAGATATGGTTTAGTGATGTTTTTTGTCAGAGTTAGGTAGATGGTTGGACTCAATGATCTTAAAGGTCCCTTCCAACCTAGGCGATTCTATGATTCTATAATTCTATGATTTTCACCCTAGCGGTTTTCTTGGAACAGTCCTCAGAAAAGAAATTCTGTGGCATCAAGTGAAAAGGAAAGACTATCTCTGAGTTAAAGTTCACCTTTTACTTGTTCTGCAAAGCATGGGTTAATGGAGACAACTGTTTATTGTTAAGTCAATTGCTTGATGAGTCAATGAGACGTGAGATTCCCAAAAAACGCAACTTTACACTGTTTTATTTCATCAGTTCCCATGTCAGTAAGGTATTGGTTGTAGCTGGCAAGGTGTTGGCAGCAAGAGGCTGCAGGTTGGCCTCTGTGGGAGGAAACCAGGGGCTGCCTCATGCCCAGCCAGCTCCAATGGACCCACAGCAGGACACAGCTGAGCCCATTAGCCAAGCTGCTGGCACCTCTGGGAAACCTGTTTAAGAAAGGGCAAAACCACTGGACAGGCAGAGGAGGGAACAAAAGAGTGAGAAACAGCAGAGGGATCATCGTGTTCTTGGGCCTAAATTTATCAGACCAAATTGCACCTATATTCCTGTACTAGGGACATCCTGTTGGATAGAAAGTCATCTGTATAATAAGGCATGGTTGGGGTGCTGAGGTGTGTTACCTGTTGCTACGCAATTGGAAACAAAAGGTAAAGGCTTTTAGGCAGAGCCAGAATAGCTGAGTCTCCAGTCATAGTTCTGCATGATTTACTTCCTGCAATTCTTTTTGATTTGTACTGGTGAAAGATAGAAGATAATTAAATTTTGCCTATATGTATGCTACAGATACAAATTTTTTCAGTAGCTGCAGAAAACAAATTTACTCCTGTACATGCAGACAAATAGTTTCTGTAGGCGGGCCTTGGCCGGAACACAGGATCTTCATGCTTTCAAACTGTGGAAATATAGATCTATAGATCTATGTATCTATTTGAAATTATATTGTAGTTATAACCAGTAAAAAAGAGGTCAGAATGTCAGATGCAAAAGGTTTAGATATGACATAGAATAGGCTGAATTTACCACCTATGCTTTAAGTCGACTGAAGTTAAAAATAAAATTAATGTTATATATTGATCAGCAATCATGTTAAACAAAAACTTCCCAATTAGATGGCATTTTATTGGTTATTGTGACTTAAAGTATATCTCAAAATGGTTATATAACTAAGTGTTTATTATGAAAATATGTGCATTCTTTTTCAAGGAATCTGTGCACAGCATCCTTGAAGCTTTACTGAAGCTGCTTTCCTTCTTTCTCTTCCTGAACACACATTTATTTGTGCTGCTTACCTCTATTCCCGATATGACTTGGCTATCACTATGAAGAATTAAATTGCACAAGTTCAGTGGGAGCCTAAATGAACTCTGCAGATGGAATAGTTCTGAGAATGTCTTTATCCCTTGAGCTGGGAAACTGTCCTATGTAATTTTTTTAATTAAGTCTGTTTACTTTTGCCTTAACAATTCTGGAACTTTTGTTCAGGCCAAAACCAAAGTCAACCCCATTCAGGCCTTCTTTGTTTCATTTTCTGATGGTCCTGTAATAAAACAGAAAAGGCTTTTCAAAAATCTGTTTGTTATTATAACTTCACACTGATTCCTCCCATACAGGAGATGGATCTCTGTCTCAAAACACAAAGTTCATGAAGATCTCAGGGATTTAAAAGAATTAACACTGCTCTTTAAAATACCTAGCCAGCCTTTCTATACAAAGAAAACAAAACTAAACAAAGTGCTTTAAGAAGTCTATAATAAGAAGAACCTTTTCTTTTATTTGTTCTTCCTTCATCCAGATTTTATCATGTTTCTTCTTTCTTGCTTGGTGCAAATGTGAAAAATGTGAAAAAGAACAGCACAGAAAACATTTTTGAGTTACCTTCGTAAACTCCAAGCAACATATGCAATCCAGTTCTATAGAACCTAACACAATGTAAGGCATGGGACAGCAGTTCAGTTATGCTATCATTTTTGTTGTTGCTAAGGCTGTTTCCTGACTGTTTTCCTTACCTCACCTTTTGTGCAAAGCACCTCACAGCAATGTGCCCTTGTGGCCAAGAAGGCCAATGGTCTCCTGGGGCACATTAAAAAGACTGTGGCCAGCAGGTCAAGGGAGGTCATCCTCCCCCTCTACTCTGCCCTGGTGAGACCCCACCTGGAGTACTGTGTCCAGTTCTGGGCTCCCCAGTTCAAGAAAGACAGGGAACTGCTGGAGAGAGTCCAGTGGAGGGCTACAAACATGATCAAGGGAATGGAGCATCTCTCTGATGAGGAAAGGTTGAGAGACCTGGGTCTGTTTAGCCTGGGGAAGAGAAGACTGAGAGGGGATCTCATCAATGTTTATAAATATCTAAAGGGTGGGTATCAAGAGGATGGGGCCAGACTCTTCTCATTGGTGCCCAGCAACAGGACAAGGGGCAACGGACACAAGCTGGAACACAGGAAGTTCCATCTCAACGCAAGGAAAAACTTCTTTATTTTGAGGGTGACAGAGCACTGGAACAGGCTGCCCAGAGAGGTGATGGAGTCTCCTTCTCTGGAGATATTCAAAACCTGCCTGGATGTGTTCCTGTCCAGCCTGCTCTAGGTGAACCTGCTTTAGCGTTGGGGGTTGGATTGGATGATCTCTGAAGGTCCCTTCCAACCCCTACAATTCTGTGATTCTGTGTTTCTAGCTAAGGTACACCTGAAGTTATACCTTTGGATATTCATAGTCTGCTCTATCCTTACTTTGTACTGTTGTATGATCCTTGGGTCATTTCACGGTAACTGTGTGGTTTTCATGTTAATTTAAAAATTGTTGGGGTAAAATTTTGATATTTCTCGTATTTAGCATCTAAAGCATCCCTATTGGTCATGGAGTAAGGTGACATTCAACATGAGTAATGGCAAAAGAATCACCCCTGAGCATTGAAAACTGTAATACAATACAGACCTAATTAATGGAACTCTAGAGATATATGGACACAATATTAGATGCCATTGGGGAGAAAAAAAAAACATTTTATTTAAGAGAGAGTAAGAAGTATGAAAGACTATAATCTTCTAATGCGTCCCAGTTAAGCAGCTCATGCTGAAGATCTTATCTGTAGAAAGATAAGTAAATAAAATGTCCAAAATTCTAAAAGAATTTAAGAATAATTCACCCTAAAATTAACTAAAAACTGTACCCCAAAGTAGGTAGTGCTATTTGTGCAGTGTTTACCAAGATAGTATCTACATCTCTGATGTGGTTGGAAATGCAATTAATTAATAGCAATATATAAATTATTTAAATATATATTTCATATAGCATCCAAAATCCCATTCAAAATGGAACATAGATAAACTCTGCCTATGTTGCAGATAATATAACAATCCCTGTGTTTTTTCATCACTGTCGAGGTGCATAAATCTACTAAACTTCTCCCTGACTGGCCTGCAAGTTTCTCAGGTGCCTAACTTCAGTTGTCCACATCTACTCACAGATATATCTCTCACTCCACTGCTGTATAGACTCCAGTGGGGAGGCTGCCTAGGTTTTTCCTAAGTAACCGAAGTCCAATAATTTGTTGTGGCCTTGTGGTTGATTACAAAAAGTATCTTCATAAGGTGACCTCTTGCTTAGGAAGTTGTTTTCATGCTCTCCTGATCCTGAAAAGATGTGAACCGTTTGAATATGTAGAAATTTAGGTGCAATGCTCTTTTGTCAAAATTGAAAATGCAGATATGTGGCCAAAAGAAGATCAGGCTATAAGGCTCTAATTCAAACTCAAGAAGAGACCAAGGCTTTTGATATATACTCCTAGCTGGATTCTTCTATTTTATTTTTGTACATCTCTAGTCTGTCCCTTCTGAAGGGAGAGCCATTTGTCCTTTTGGCCCTCTTAGTTTTGTATTTTTTGAAAGGTGAAGAGTGCTTGAACCTGCTGGGTAAGTGACTTGCCTGAGCCATGGGAGCTGTAACTCAAACCACTCAGACTGACAAGGGCCCAGGACCTTCTTGATGGCCCTTCCTCTGTCTGAAAACGGCTCCCACGAGACCACATGCTTATGCTCTCTACAGAATCACTGGAGACATAGACAGCTAATTTAGTTGGACTGAATCTCTTACAAGATGTCTTCAAGATCCCAACTTTTCTCCATTGATTTTATGGGAATGTGGGCAATTATTTTAGAAGGACAGGATCACCCCTCCTGAGTCACCGAGTGACTAAGATGCAGGCAATTCCTAAGCCAGGCACTCATCACTGAATCCCACCCAGTGCTAACAACATTAATAGATCTGGGAGCAAACACTACTTTTGTGGTATTTTGGTGTGACATACTGTATCATTATCACTGAGTCACAAATGGCAAATTTTTAATGGTACCTTTCAAAAATGTGCTTTCCAGTTTAGTATTGGCTTATGAAAATTTTCCAAAATAATTATTTATTTAATGCAATTTTCTTAATGAAGAAAACAGATGTGGAAATCCTTCAGATGCATTCAGCAGTGCCATTTTATGAACTGACAAGCTTAAAGGTGATAGTGCATGTACTTCAAATGACAGCTTTTCCAACTGCTCTCTTGGAGATAAGGATGGTGACTGAGAGATGGGTACAACATATCTGGTTGTCTGATGGTGAGCGCCCTTCCCTGTGCTGTACTGCAAGCAATGTGTCATGTTATCATACTGTCTGCTGCCTTTGGTCCACCCAAGAACATTAACTCCCTTATGGAGAACACCCAGATGTGATCATCAAACCTCCAGATTTGGATTTTGAAAATTCTTAATTAGGGCAAAATATTCCTGTGTGTCCACCCTGTATAATGCAGTATAATGCACCCTGACGTAGATAGGTTTTTGTCGTGGTTTGGCCAGATTGGCCACCTGTCACTCCAGAAATAGTCACAGATTCTGTCCCTTTATGACTTGATGGCAATAGGGTGCGCTGTGCACCAGTGTCCACAAGGGCTGTATATTTTTGTGGCTCTAATGTGCCAGGCCATTGAATCCACACAGTCCAATAAACTCTGTGATCCCTCTCCTCCTCCTGGCTGGAGACAGGGCACCTCTAATGTCTATAATTAGTAGATGAGTTTCTACCTGGACCAGAGAACCGGCCCCTGCAGACTGGAGCAGCAGTCCTCCTGGAAGAATTTGTTCTTCTATCTGTGTTACCTTGCAACTCACTTACTCGTGCCTGTAGGGCCGAGGTAGGTCTTTTATCCCACTTATTCATGTCCTCTCCATAGTCACAAAGGCAAAACCACAGGATATTTCGTAGTGTGTTCTGTTTCCTCTGAGTTGGTCTCATAGGAGGGGGTCTTCTCCTAATATCTGCAACACGGGAAGAATAGAATCTCTCCTCCATCCTAGACAGTTTATCAAACAGTTTATCAAACAGTTTCTCATTTTTATCAATCATTTTCTCAGTTTTATCAGTCAATCTTTCCACAGCTGCTACAGTGAGGGGACGAGAGAGAAGGTGCATAAGTCCACGGGAATGGATGAAATCCATCCATGGGTCCTGAGGGAGCTGGCAGACGAAGTCGCCAAGCCGCTTTCCATTATATTTGAAAAGTCATGGCAGTCTGGTGAAGTTCCCGCTGATTGGAACAGGGGATACATAACCCCCATTTTCAAAAAGGGAAAAAAAGATGACCCAGGGAACTACAGACCGGTCAGTCTCACCTCTGTGCCTGGCAAGATCATGGAGCAGATCCTCCTGGAACCTCTGCTAAGGCACATGGAAAATAAGGAGGTGATTGGTGATAGCCGACATGGCTTCACCAAAGGCAAATTGTGCCTGACAAATCTGGTGGCCTTCTACGATGTTGCCACAGCATTGGTAGATAAGGGGAGAGCAACTGACGTCATCTACCTGAACTTGTGCAAAGTGTTTGACACTGTCCCGCATGACATCCTGGTCTCTAAATTAGAAAGGCACTGATTTGATGGATGGACCACTTGGTGGCTAAGGAACTGGCTAGATGGCCACACTGAAAGGGTTGCAGTCAATGGCTCAATGTCCACATGAAAACCAGTGACGAGTGGCATTCCTCAGGGGGCAGTGCTGGGACCGGTGCTGTTTAACATCTTTGTTGGTGACATGGACAGTGGGATTGAGTGCACCCTCAGCGAGTTTGCAGATGACACCAATCTGTGTGTTGCGGTCGACATGCTGGAGGGAAGGGATGCCATCCAGAGGGACCTGGACAGGCTTGAGAGGTGGGCCTGTGCCAACCTCATGAAGTTCAACCAGGCCAAGTGCAAGGTCCTGCACCTGGGTCATGGCAATCCCAGGCACAAATACAGACTGGGCAGAGAATGGATGGAGAGCAGCCCTGAGGAGAAGGACTTGGGGGTGTTGGTGGATGAGAAGCTGGACATGAGCTGTCAGTGCGCGCTTGCAGCCTGGAAAGCCAATCGGCATCCTGGGCTGCATCAAAAGAAGCATGGCCAGCAGGTTGAGGGAGGTGATTCTGCCCCTCTGCTCTGCTCTTGTGAGACCCCACCTGGAGTACTGTGTCCAGCTCTGGAGCCTCCAACATAAGAAGGTCATGGACCTGTTGGAACAGGTCCAGAGGAGGGCCATGAAGATGATCAGAGGGATGTAACACCTCCCCTATGAGGACAGGCTGAGAGAGTTGGGGTTATTCAGCCTGGAGAAGAGAAGGCTCCAGGGAGACCTTATAGCAGCCTTCCAGTACCTTAAGGGGGCCTACAGGAAGGATGGGGAGGGAATCTTTATCAGGGAGTGTAATGATAGGACACGGGGCAACGGTTTCAAACTGAAAGAGGGGAGATTTAGATTGGATATCAGGAAGAAATTCTTTACTGTGAGGGTGGTGAGACACTGGAACAGGTTGTCCAGGGAAGCTGTGGATGCCCCAT
This sequence comes from Larus michahellis, assembly GCF_964199755.1. NCBI lineage: Eukaryota > Metazoa > Chordata > Aves > Charadriiformes > Laridae > Larus > Larus michahellis. Next base: position 17,145,982 of record NC_133929.1, on the reverse strand, counting down.
CCCTGGAAGTGTTGAAGGCCAGGCTGGATGAGGCTTTGAGCAGCCTGGTCTAGTGGGAGGTGTCCCTGCCCATGGCAGGGGGGTTGGAACTAGATGATCTTTAAGGTCCTTTCCAACCCGAACCATTCTGTGATTGTCTTCATACTGTCGCATTCTGTTAGCCACTTCATTTACAGTTAGTGAATCATCATCAACTCCTCCCCAAATCAGTACTGACAAAGTATGGGAATATATTGGTGATACACTCTGTACAAACTTTCGCAACATAGGTCGTCTACATGGCATTTCATCAGGATCTACATTCACTTCCCAGTCACCTCTTTCACAGCCATTTCTCTCAGGTACTTAATACCTTTCTCTATGCTGGTCCATTTACTCGGGCGGCATTCAATATCATCCTTAAAAGGATATCTGCCTTTTACGGCTGATATGAGTCGCCTCCAGAGACTGAGAGTCTGTGACCTTTTCCCAAGAGCTTTATCTATACCGCCTTCTCTGGCCAGATTTCCCAACTGCCTAGCTTCGCTACCATCTAACTCCATGCTATCAGCCCCATTATCCCAGCATCGGAGCAACCAGGAGACAAGTGTCTCACCATCATTCCGGGTAAAATCCTTTCTCATATTTCGCAGATCCTTCATAGAGAAGGATTTAATGATCACCTCTGTATCTGTTTCCTCCTCCTGGGCTGACACAGGAGCCTCTCCCCTATCGTCTTTAGAAGAACTCTTTCCTCGATCTTCATCAGAAGAGTCCTCCTCCCTGCTATCTGGCCTTACTTGGTCTTTATCACAAGGGACAGAGGAACTTACTGACCTCCTCTTTTTCCTTCTGGTCACCGGGGCAACTTGTACCGGTGCTGATGGAGTTTGAGTAGTGCATATTGTACAACACCTACTCCTGCACCAAGATTTAAAGGAAAACCACCCCTGCACCCCATGCAGGAAAAGTGACACCAAAACCATGATTTTAGGAACGTAACTGTCATTCACGATACCCAAAGGAGATCCCTCTCCTGGCTCTGATGTTGACAATTTGGCATAAGCAGTAAGGGCGAAGTAAACATGTCCATGGTAAAATTCAAAGTATAATTAGCATAATTAGTAACAGAATCCATTACGTAATGCCAAGGTATGCAGGTAAAGAAGCTATACATTCAATCACAGCCTGGATCAGAATGAAACACAGCAGCAAAATAGCACATTTGAACCACTGCATACAGACAGAAAGAGCAAGCAAGCAATACAACACGTAAGGCAAGCTAAGCGTTGTCATATCAATTAACTTTAAAGTAATCCCTACAAAGAGACGATACAATAATCTGTTTAGCAACGACATGATGTGAGCTGTCTGTTTCAATCTCTGAGCAAGTTGGAATTCAAACTATTCAGACCATCTATCAGAACCCTGGTAGTGCCACAGTTGGGCCCCACGTTGGGCACCAATAAATCTGTCATGGTTTTGGCCGGATTGGCCAATCAGAATGACAGATGGCCCTTCCCCCATCTCTCCTCAGAGAGGAGAAGAAGAGATAAGGAGATTGACAAGTTTAGAAAAAGAACTAATCTACTTTAATGAAAATAATAATAAATAATGAAATAGTATACAATGTATACAAAACCGCATCCAGCTCCCAGGATGACGATCGCATCACCAGCAGGCACAGGGAAAGTCCCAGACTGGAGTCAGTGATGGACAGGAGCTGGATTCCGGATCTGGAGTCAGGAATGCTCGGATCGGGATCAAAGGCACACAAACAGACAGGGTCCTCCTCGGACATCGGCCATTGAAGAAAGAGAGCTGACTTTTTGATCCCTTAGCTTTTATACTGAGCATGATGCATATGGGATGGAATACCCTGTTGGTCAGTTTTGGGTCACCTGTCCCGTCTGCTCCTCCCTGCAGGTGTGTGACCCCTCTATGCTTTTCCGCTTCCGACCCTCTAACGGGGCAAATAACGAAGCTAGCTGACCTTGGTAGTTATAGCAACAAGTATAAGCAAGAGCCTCTGTGCATACCGTTCCTTGGTATAATCACATCTTATCACTCTGAGAGTGAACAGTGTCTGAACAATATGCTGTTAATTTCAGAGTTTAGTCAGTTAGAAGAGGCCCAGCTAAAAAGTAAAATTGCAAAACAGAGAATTGGTTCTGTTTTACCTCAAAGCAGACAGTATTGCATATATTAAATGCCTGTATCCAGTAAGGAATGAAGGCTGAGCCCCCTTTCCCTGGCTACTTTCTTTAGCAGATACATGGGATGCTGTGTCACACGAATGGACTGACTCAGCTATAACTTGACCTTGCATTGACCCCGTAGTTCTCAGTCTGAAGGACATAGTTAAAGAATAACTAAAACACAGGTAAAGTGTATCTGCTTACTGGATTATTTTGCCCAGATTTACAGTACTTAGGAGCAATCAAGTATTTTACTTCAACAGAGGAATACAATTATAGTATTAAAATTGATAGTGAGTGATCCTTCTTTCACAATCTATATATGCTTTTTCTCTGCTGTTGACTGAAATGGAGACCAGAGGAACAGTCATTGGTTGGCTGCAGTTTTTCTTCAGGTTTGTTATGCAGATTTTTGTAGTCTGTCTTGTTGGAATTAGGCACAATGCATGGAGAGACTGAGGGCATCAGGTCCCTGCTCTGTTGCCCACATTGCATTTCAGTCATGGGAGCTGAGGTAGCAGGCAAGAGCATCCTGCATCATCAGGCAGCACATGGATGGGAATCAGGTCTTCAGATAACTAGACAACACCATATGAGGGAGATCATATCCTCTTAGCATCAAGGAGTAGCAGATAACTTTTCTCCTTGAGCAAGAACTGCCCACACCTGTAAGATTATGAACTTTCCTTTAGCAAAGTTCAAATACACAGTGACCCTGAAAGAAAGTGGAGCTGCCTTTCCCTGAGTAATGCTCTACCTTATCAAAACCAATGCTGATATTTGAGTCTATGCAATCTTTAGCTAACTGACTGTTAAAGGGCTTATGGCTGCTGCTCTGGACACTTGATGGAAAATGCATTTTCTGTGCATTCACAAACTTATAAACTGTAGCACTGCAAATCTTTCTATACTTTCCTCATCAGTATGTGTGAGCCTTGATTTTAAGGAGCTGGCTTTAGGGGTTACTTTATTCCCCCTGTGCCTGCTATGAATCTGCAGCGTGTCCCCTCCACTGAAACTGACAACAAGATCACAACTGCCTATCTATCTGAATCATAACTACATGACTGAAAAGGGTGTATTCTCACCATATCAGCAAATGTTATGGATGGCTTTGTAGTATGGTCATATGTAAAGTGAACTGAGATTGCCAATTTATTTCATAAAAAGCAGCAATGATTTGTATTCATCATCCAAAAGTTGTAAAAGCCTGAGCGAAAGCATTGATGAAACTGCTGCCAAGCCACTGAGCCATCAGTTCCCGCATCTGTTTGTATCACTGTACAGGCCACTGTAAACCACTTGATAGTAGTTGGCACCCCATGGCACGTGTAAGACAGAGGTGACAGCCTTGTGTAAGACAGCCTTGGTGGGTCACGGAAATGTACAGGAGGCCACATCTCAGGGAATGAAAGGGTTTGTTTTTAACACCATTTGGGCACCTAACTACTTGCCTAAGCACCTCTCTCTTGTTGGTTTCAGTAGGAATTAGGCACTTAGGCATCTGTTTGTGTTTTAGCAGCTGAAATACTGAAGAAGGCAAAAGCTTCTTATCCTGCAGTGATGAGCAGGTTGCCTAGCTTCCTGGGCAAGATCCTCTGAAATCAGTAAAGCTTCATCTTGACAAAAGGACCTGCTTGCTAAATATATCTACAGACTCAAGACCTCTGAGGGGGAAAAGCTGAAGGAAAGGACTGGACACAGTACAAACAGGGAATCCTACTCTCAGATGCCAAAAGTGCAAATCTAGAAGCCTTATCCATGACTCAGAATTACTCATTATCCAGATGTTCTTCACATGTGCTGCATATACTCCTAGGGTGGAGGTTTTAAAATAGGGACAGGGAAACCTGATGTCCTGGTTTGAGGTAAAACAGAACCAAGTTTCTGTTTTGCAATTTTACTTCTTAGCTAGGCCTCTTCTAACTCTCTGAAATTAAAAGCATATTGTGCAGAAAACTGTTTATTCTCAGAGTGATAAGACCTATGTTTACAGTTTGTGCCAAGGAATGGTATGCAGAGAGGCTCTTGCTTATACTTATTGCTATAACAACCAAGGTCAGCTAATTTCGTTATTTGCCCCATTGGAGGGTCGGAAGCGGAAAAGCGTATAGGTGTCATACCTGTGGGGAGGAGCAGAGAGGACAGGTGACCCAAAACTGACCAACAGGGGTATTCCATCCCATCTGCCCCATGCTCAGTATAAAAGCTGAGGGATCAAAGGGTCAACTCTCTTTCTTCAATGGCTGACGTCTGAGGAGGACCCTGTCCGTTCATCTGCCTTTGATCCTGATCCATGTGTTCCTGACTCCAGCGCTGAAATCCAGGTCCCACCCATCACTGAATCCAGCCTGGGACTTCCCCAGTGCCTGCCAGTGACATCATCCTGGGAGCTTGATATGGTTTTGTATATACTGTATCAATTTCATTATTTCCTTTTTATTTTATTAATAATATTTCATTAAAGTAGTTCCTTCTAAACTCATAAATCTCCTTATCTCTCCTCCTCCTTTCCTTGGAGCGAGAGGTCGGGGAGACCATCTGTCGTCTGTCATTGGCTGATCTAGCCTAAACCATGACACCTGAACATTTCCTGGGGTTTATTGGAAAGAAAAGGTTATTACAATTTTTATTTATTACTCTTGAATAATAGCTAAAAGTTATCCCTGAAAAATGCATTAAATACAAACAAAAGATATAAAGAAAAAAAAGGAGATGGAACAGCTGAAAAATATGTAAGTCATTGCAGCTGTGTTGGAATCAGAATGGTTCTGTGATGGACTAATGGAAGATATGTGAATAATTCGTTTCATTTTTTTTTTCATACTTTAAAGTAATGTAAAGCATCTATTATCATAACATTTGAGCATAGTCTCTATTGTATCTTGACATTTCCCTTGTCAGATTCTATTATTTCCATTGTACAGCTGAGCAATAAAATCAGCCAGCAGCCCAGGGCAGATTTACCCTGCTTTTATGCCATTTATAGCGCTTAAGTCAGAAACTCAGTCCTTGTGAGGATGGCCTCAGGAGGGGAAGTCAGGCATTGCACCTTCTGGTGCTTGAGATGTACCTGGGTTTTATCAGCATCCAGGACAGCCTGTCTCTCTACCCCTCTGAGGGGCGTAGGGCAACTGAACTCCAGGGAAGACTCTGTTAAGTGCTGTGAGTTGGATGAAATAAAAGTGAATCTCAGGGATTTGCCCATGATTGAACAAGACACTTGAGGCAGGCCATGAAAATAGTGCACCTTCCTAAGTTAACCTAGCTGCTTCTGCTAGCTGTTTTCTGAGAGAAATACGTTCTTTCATAAAGCTCAACACAACCTATATGTATTATCAGCTTGTCCAGACGCCTTTGAATACAGAGACAGGAGAACACAATAAGCTATTCTCCAGCTAACAGACTATATGCTGTTGTCAATATATATTATTCAGTACAATTCAGCATCTTGGTATGACTGGAAGTCTGCTACTGGCTTGCATACAGTGTGTATCTTTTTAAAGGGAGATAAACTGTAGGCTGCTCAGATTTTATAAACATGTTTTCTTCTTTTGAGCTGAAATAAAAGCTGGCCAAAATTCAGGCTCATAGAGACACCAATTTAAGTCCCAAATAAGTCTTTAAGTTATGTTATTTCAGATTTACATGCATGTAACCGGGAATAGAATTTAGATTATTATGTTTAAACTATCTTGACTCCTTCTAATTCTTTCCTGGTGGGACAATATTAAAGCTTTCACAACTCAGTCTTTGTTTCAGTTTTTTGGTGTACCCATGGCAGATTTATAATTTTTATGTTTCATCCAATTGGAATGATAACCACATGCTGTAGGATTTTTTCCCCTCATTACAAAAACCTTCACTACGTAGTCTGATGAGCAAATATCTGATCTTGTATCAGGTGAGTAAAACTTAATAAGTTAAAGTTTGAGTCCCAACCTGCTTAGATTGATTCAAAACCCCCTTTCCCTGTTCTCTTCTGGAATTCATGTACTCTGGCTTTGCCATTGCTTGTGACTTCCCAAAATTCCTCATGGGTCTTGCAAGGCTGGTGTCTTCTCTTTACTGCTTGTGCTGATGGCTTTTGACAGATTAGATTTTTGAAAATAAAAATAAAAATGCTTTGCATGAATATAGCTCTTAAATTTTTAATATTCTTAGCTTAGGATTTAAGTGATTTGTCCAAGGCAACAGAAGGAGTTAGAGACAAAACTGGATTAGACACAAAGTGTTTCTGGCTCATTGACTTGGGCTCACACTTCTGGACAAAGCTCTCCTTTCCAGAACAGTAAAATTGCTCTTTCAGTATTAGAAAATAAGTCCAGTAGGTAAACTGCCAGAAAATGTGAGCTGAGCTCATTGGGATTTGACTTAGAATTTCCCAGGTGGTGTTATATAATAACATCATTTTTCCCTGCCCAGCATTTAGTTCTTATTTAATTTGTGCCTTTTCCTGTTATCTTGCTTGCTTTATATGATGTGGAAAGACGTGATGTTATTATTTGATTAATTTTGCTAAACTGTTGCCATTTTAATTAGCTTTACTGTTAAGTGTGTGTTACTTCTGAATTTCTTCTGACTTCTAATACAACCTTTTACACGGGTGCCTATTAAACTGAAGACCTAATGTTTGGTGGTATGTTACGGATTTACAGAATATGGTCGAATTTACTCTTAATTTTCTTTTGGTTAAGCAGAACAGTGTGGGCTCCTATACTCCCTCATTATAAAGCAAATTTCCCAATTACCTATTCTTTTTCATGGTTATTTCTGCAATCTTCTGTGAAATATCCACCTTTTTCATAATTGTGTACACTGGAAAAGATACAGTGGGTGGGAGCAAACTGAACAAACATGGACTACTCACTTGAGTCCCTATATGTCACTGAAGAGACACAGTCACTTTCAGGATGGAATTCATCTGATTGATAGATTTCAGAAGTCTGCCCTAAATAAATCATACCATAGAAGTGCCTATTTCTTACTCATTACTGAAAAGAAACCCAAGGTGAATAATTCTATGTGGACGACCTAAGTTAGGTGAGATGAGTCATACTTAATATTCAAAAAAACAGGCACACTCACTTCAGAAGAAATAATATAGCTTTCGTACTCCTGCTGGAGATTCCTTTAGTAAGGTATGCAAGGGTTAAATTGCTACTTTTGGTATTGAAGGAGAGCTCAGCCCATGGTTTGTGGGATGTTTGCAGCCTTGGGGGATAATTTCAGAATTTCAGTTTGTGGTCCTCCCAGTGGAAATCTTTCTCTGGAGCAACTTCAGAGCTAATTGCAGGCTGGGGTAAGTTGCAATGTCAGGAGGGCAGCATGTTCCCCAATGCCACCTCTCCAGGTGGCCCTGAAGCCGCACAGACATTTGGTGCAGGGCACACGACCAGTGCTTAGCCAGGGAGCCACACGGGGAGCAGCGGCTTAATGCCGCTGGGTGCATGTGCCTCCCAGCTCTGCTGCGTGCACAGCTGTTCAGCACTCCCCTGAATCTCCAAGCATCGTGTCTGCTTGTCTCAGCCTACTTGTGCATGTGTGCACTCATCCCAGCCATTTGGCAGGTAAGGTTGCTGTAGTAGTGGTTCTTTTCTGTCATTCACAAAAGTTATGCAGCCTGCCCAGGCAGATAACTTGGATTCTGCTATCTATCCCAACACCTGATTTTCTTCCAAGATCATGTAGTATCTTTTTAAAATAGTTGCTTACCAAACTGGAGAAGTATAAGGGAGTGTGAACAGGAGATAGACAACTGGAGTCGCACCCTGCCTTCCCTGAAAGAAACACCTCAGGCAGACAGAGCTCCACATACAGAGCACTCCCCACCCTCTAGCAGCACAGCTGAATGTGGAGATTCGGAGGACAGGGGCCAGTGGCAACAAGTCCCCGCCCGGCATGGCAGGCGTGCCACCCAGGTGACCCCCACACCATCCCAGGTGCCCTTGCAGAACAGATATGATGTTCTGCAAAGGGAACCGGAGGATGAGAAGGACAACAGCTTGCTGAACTTGGAGTTGTCACCGAGGCCAAGATGGATTATGCCTCGTATAACAACATCCTCGGTTATGAAAGAAAGATGGGCCCTTGTAGTAGGGGACTCGATTCTGAAGGGAGTGGAAGGTCCCATATGTAGACCAGACCCAATCTGTAGGGAAGTCTGCTGTCTCCCTGGGGCCAAAGTTAAGGATGTCCAGAGGAAACTCCCTACCCTAGTTAGGCCTACTGACTACTACCCTTTATTGATTTTTCAGTTAGGCAATGATGAAATTTCAGGAAGAAGCCTGAGGGCAATGAAGAAAGACTTCAGGGCCCTGGGACGGCTGGTTAGGGGATCAGGAGCACAAGTAGTGTTTGCTTCTATCCCAACAGTTGCAAGGATTGATGAGAAGATTAACAGGAAATGCCAGCTGTTCAATGCCTGGCTCAGAGACTGGTGTCATCGGCAGGACTTTGGGTTCTTTGATTATGAGCTGCTTTTCAGGACACCAGGCCTGCTGGCAACAGACGGCAAAAGCCTGTCTCAGAGGGGGAAAAGGGTTTTAGGGCAGGAGTTGGCGGGGCTCATTGACAGGGCTTTAAACTAGATTTGAAGGGGGATGGGGATAGATCCAAGCTTGCTAGCAAAAAGCCTGAAGGTGGCATGCTGGCACTAGACTTGGAAAAGATAGGGGGTGTAACCAGGCTCCTTAGGAATAAGTCTGGGGGTGGCAGAATTTCGTCTCCCGCCAGTAAAAAGGAGAAAAGACCTATAGCCCAGCTGAAGTGCTTATACACTAATGCACGTAGCATGGGCAACAAACAGGAGGAGCTGGAAGCCATTGTGCAGCAGGGTAATTATGATGTAGTCGCCATCACAGAAACATGGTGGGATGACTCACATAGCTATAGTGCTGCCATGGATGCCTATAGGCTCTTCAGGAAGGATAGGCAAGCAAGGAGAGGCGGGGGTGTGGCCCTGTATGTCAGGGAGTGTTATGAATGCTTTGAACTAAATTATGGTGATAATGGGGTTGAGTGTTTATGGGTAAGAATCAGGGGCAGGGCCAACAAGGCAGATATCGTAGTAGGAGTCTGTTATAGACCGCCCAATCAGGATGAGGAGGCAGATGAAATATTCTATAAACGGCTGGGAGAAGTCTCAAGATCGCGAGCTCTTGTCCTCGTGGGGGACTTCAATTTGCCAGACATCTGCTGGGAATACAATACAGCAGGGAGGGAACAGTCTAGAAGGTTCCTGGAATGTACTGGGGATAACTTCCTGACACAGCTGGTGAGAGAGCCAACTAGGGAAGGTGCCCTGCTGGATCTGTTGTTTGTAAACAGGGAAGGTCTTGTGGGGGATGTGAAGGTTGGAGGCTGTCTCGGGAACAGTGACCATGAAATGATAGAGTTTTCGATTCTGCGAGAAGCAAGGAGGGGGGTCAGCAGAACTGCTACCTTGGACTTCCGGAGGGCGGACTTTGGGCTTTTCAGGAGCCTGGTTGACAAAGTCCCCTGGGAGGCAGTCCTCCAGGGCAAAGGAGCCCAGGAAGCCTGGATGATTTTCAAGAAGGAAGTCTTAAAGGCGCAGGAGCAGGCTGTCCCCATGTGCCAGAAGACAAGCTGTCAGGGAAAAAGACCGGCCTGGCTAAACAGGGAGCTAGTGTTGCAACTTAGGGAAAAAAAGAGGATCTATGGCCTCTGGAAGGAAGGGCAGGCCACTCAAGAGGACTATAAAGAGGTAGTGAGGCTATGTAGGGAAAAAATCAGGAGGGCCAAAGCCCAGCTGGAACTAAACCTGGCTTCTGTTGTCAAGGACAACAAAAAAAGTTTCTATAAATATATTAGCAATAAAAAGAGGACTAAGGATAATCTCTGTCCTCTAGTAGATGGGGCCGGTAACATAGTGACCAAGGATGAGGAAAAGGCTGAGGTGCTTAATGTCGTCTTTGCCTCAGTCTTCAGCAGTAGGACCAGTTGTTCCCTGAGTACCCAGACCCCTGAGCTAGAAGACAGGGATGGGGAGCAGAATGAAGCCCCCGTAATCCAAAGGGAAATGGTGAGGGACCTGCTTCAGCACCTGGAGGTGCACAAATCTATGGGGCCAGATGGGATCCACCCAAGGGTATTGAAAGAGCTGGCGGAAGTGCTCGCCAGGCCACTTTGCATCATTTATGAGCAGTCCTGGACAACCTGGGAGGTCCCAGCTGACTGGAGGTTGGCAAATGTGACACCCATCCACAAGAAGGGCCGGAAGGAGGATCCGGGGAACTACAGGCCAGTCAGTCTGACCTTGGTGCCTGGGAAGGTCATGGAACAGATCCTCCTCAGTGCCATTACACGGCACATGCAGGAGAACAGGGTGATCAGGCCCAGTCAGCATGGGTTTGTGAAGGGCAGGTCATGCCTGTCAAACCTGATCTCCTTCTATGATAAGGTGACCCGCTTAGTGAATGAGGGAAAGGCTGTGGATGTTGTCTACCTGGATTTTTGAAAAGCTTTTGACACCGTTTCCCACAGCATTCTCCTGGAGAAACTGGCTGCTCATGGCCTGGACAGGTGTACTCTTCGCTGGGTAAAAAACTGGCTGGATGGCCGTGCCCAGAGAGTGGTGGTAAATGGAGTTAAATCCAGTTGGTGTCCGGTCACAAGTGGTGTCCCCCAGGGCTCGGTGCTGGGGCCAGTTTTGTTTAATATCTTTATCAATGATCTGGGTGAGGGGATTGAGTGCACCCTCAGTAAGTTCGCAGATGACACTAAACTGGGTGGGTGTGTTGATCTGCTTGAGGGTAGGAAGGCTCTACAGAGGGGCCTGGACAGGCTGGATCAATGGGCTGAGGCCAGTGGTATGAGGTTCAACAAGGCCAAGTGCTGGGTCCTGCCCTTGGGTCACAACAACCCCACGCAGCGCTACAGGATTGGGGTGGAGTGGCTCGAAAGCTGCCTGGCAGAAAAGGACCTGGGGGTGTTGGTGGACAGCCAGCTGAATATGAGCCAGCAGCGTGCCCAGGTGGCCAAGAAGGCCAACAGCATCCTGGCCTGTATCAGGAACAGTGTGGTGAGCAGGACTAGGGAAGTGATCGTCCCCCTGTACTCAGCACTGGTGAGGCCCGACATCGAGTAGGGCATTCAGTTTTGGGCCCCTCACTACAAGGACATTGAGGTGCTGGGGCGTGTCCAGAGAAGGGCTACAAAGCTGGTGAGGGGTCTGGAGAATAAGTCTTATGAAAAGCGGCTGAGGGAGCTGGGGTTGTTTAGCCTAGAGAAAAGGAGACTTGGGGGAGACCTCATTGCTCTCTACAACTACCAAAAAGGAGGTTGTAGAGAGATGGGGGCTGACCTCTTCTCCCTGGTGACAAGTGATTGGACGAGAGGAAATGGGTTCAAGTTATGTCAGGGGAGGTTTAGATTGGATATTAGGAAATATTTTTTCACTGAAAGGGTTATTAAACATTGGAATAGGCTGCCCAGGGAGGTGGTGGATTCACCATCCCTGGAGGTGTTTAAAAAAAGGGTAGATGTGGTACTTAGGGACATGGTTTAGAAGTGGTTTTTGTCAGGGTAGGTTAATGGTTGGACTTGATGATTGTAGGAATGTATCAGAGAGAAAATGTCCGTGTGAGCCAGCCTCCCTACTATGAGAGATTAGATTAAGAGCAAAACAGGTGGTAGAAGATGGAATTAGTACATGGGAAAAATGGGAACCGAGAAGGTAGAAAACACGTTGTGCTAATGACTAAGCAATTTACTATGCGAATTCTTGTAACCAATCTGATGTGTGAACGAACTGCATGGACAGCGCGTGGACAGTGTAACTAGCTAATCAGAAATAAGCAAGTGGCATGTACGGCTACAACACAGGGTATAAAAGATGATGATCTGTGCTTAATAAATGGCTTCTGTTGATTCACATTGGATCGTCTGGAGTCCAGTTATTTCTCCTCAGATGGTGACCCTGATGTGATACCGATCGGCGCTTGGCTTGAGCAGCGGAACGCGAGGGGCAGAAGACCCAGAAGGAGACCCACCGGCTGGAGGACGGCTCAGCTGGACTGAGACCGGGCGGATTGGGCGGCAATCCGGAATAGAGGAAACAGACGACGTGGCCACGGACACCCAGAGAGAGGTGAGCAGCCGGGGCAGGAGATGGGGCAACAAGTAACAAAAGAAGACGGGGCTATATTAAGACTTCTCCTGCATATCCTCTCTAAGAGAGGGGTGAAATACGATGAGCGTATGCTCCGAAGGTTGTTAATCTGGTACAGAGAGAACGGATTCGCACCAGAGCCCCAGACAGCTTTTAAACCAGAAATATGGGAGGCTGTTGGGAAAAAGCTGTGGGAAGTGATAAGTAAAGGAGACAAAGAGGCATCACCATTAGCGACGACATGGTGGTTGGTGTTATCAACCTTACAAGACATGAAGGCAGAGCGAGCCACAGTGGCCGGGGCTTTTGCAGCATTACAACCCACGGGAGGGGGATCGAACAGGCCAGGTCCGAAGGTCTGGGACGATCCCCTGCTGATCCCCTCTGCTCCACCTGAGGCCGAGGGAGGAGGCAGAATGTCAGGAGAGAAGGACAGAGCCGGAGCCGTTTGCTCCTGACATTGCCCACCTCGCCCCCTCCCCTCCCCAGTCATCTCCCTGAGATAGAAGTGCTGTTTTTGTATGTCTGCTGTGTAAGTGTGTGTGGGCGCCGGCTCATACCTGCTGATCAGCATGTGTGCTACTGTTTGCTTTTTGTTGTGTGCAGTGTCGTTAGGTGACTCCCCTTGAGCAGGTGTTCTGCCTGGTGTGGTACTGTTCTCGTATGCAACTAGGGCTGACACTCCGTCAAGTGAAGAAGTTTGTATATACACAATGTTTAGGCGTAAGGCGAGTGCGCCCCAGGTAGATACACCAGGATGGGCTGTAGAACCAATGGAAGTCCTGAAATATTGGGGGAGTTTTCACCAGCCGACATGTTTACGGTCTCGGGAACGGCTCGCCCGTGCAGGGCGTATCGCTGGTTGTTTGTTGTTTGTCTATAAGGTCATGATTGATTGGGAAAAGGAGTTGAGCCAAAATCTATAGGATGCTCTGTAGGAAAATGAGAAACTGAAGGAAAAATGAGAAACTGAGCTCTTGCTGCAAAGGCAGACTTTTATGTCAGTTGTAAGCGATGGGAAAGAAAAAAAAAAAGAGAGAGAAAAAAAGAGTAAAAAAGAAAAAAAGGGGGGAAAGAGAAAAAAGATAAAAAAGAGAAAAAAAGAAAAAAAGAAAAAAAAAAAGAAAATAAAAGAAACCAAACAGGAACAATTAGATGGGAAATGTGCCACGTTAGCACAAAAGTATGCCATAAGCATTACGAGAAAGCGTCAGAAAAAGAGAAATTCAAAGCAGTACTATAGAGATATGTTTTTGGTTTTTTCCTATATGTGTATATGTTATTGCATGCCTTAGTAGATTGCTCTGTGTTATACCCTGCGAGACTAAAAGGAACCCCAGCAGAAGCGGTCTCTTGAGCAAGGGGGTGGAATATGGGAAAGCAACGGAAGATCGGCGAGGAGGACTGTAAATACACTCAAGGGACTCGCACCTGGGTGCTGGAAAACACATATATCACACCAATTGTTATTCAGTCTCGGGTGCTGGCAAGAAAAACATTTGGATGACATAAGTCTGTAATGGACTCACAGACACCTTATCTAGCTGCTTGAGAATCTTGGCCTGTGGTGGAAGAAGATCAAAGCACAGTACCAGCGAGAACAGGGAGTCCGCATGCGCTCTTGCTAACAAGGACTCTTTTGCTGCCAAGGATTCTTGCTAACAAGGACTCTCTTGCTGCCAAGGATAAGTTTAACAATGCTACTAGTACCGCTATTTCTGAGTTCTTGCTAGATGCAGATAGTATTCGATATGCGATGTTGCAAAACAGAACTGCTACTGATTTTTTGCTTTCAGCTCACAGACATGGTTGTCAAGATTTTAAAGGACTGTATGGTATGAATCTAAGTGACCACTCCAAATCCATCCATGCCCAGTTGCAGGAACTGCACCAACCGAACCAGCAACTTGTGGAGACCACTGGGTGAAATCTCTTTGCTGGATGGACTTGGGGGTGGGGTTGGTTGAAGCAAGTTATACTCATTGCCTGTGTGGAAGGAATTTGTCTGTTATGTTTAGTATGCTGTTTGCCGTGTTTAATAAGCATTATACGATCAGTTGTAGATGCCGCTTTGCATCGTACCCTTGTATGAGTTGCAGAATATGTTGCTCTAAAAACTATGTGTGTATCCATGAGAACCTGACCTTCACAGAAGAAGATAACAAGAAGGGATTACAACAATGTAGTCATGTATCAGACAGACGCTGTCAGCAGAGCTGGATCATGAGTCTGGTGGGACTCGCTGCATACGCTGGCCACGCGTGCAGAGACTCTGGCCTGTACTTTTCTACTCGATCCAGTGCAGGAGAGTCTGGTGGGACTCGCTGCATATGCTGGCCATGCATGCAGCGACTCTAGCCTGTACTTCTCCACTCAATCTGGTGCAGGATATAGGGGGGCTGTCTTGGGTCAGAGAGGGGGAGAGAGACATGAGCGAGGGGGAGAGAGACCTGAGCACACTTTGAAGATACAGGGGACACCCTGAAGCACTGTGTCTGCCCCCGCCCCCCAATAAGTTCTATGTTCATTAATCCCAACAGCTCCGAAGGCATTACAGTATGTTGCAAGATAAGATATAGTCTACTACTGCTGCAAGACACATTGAACACCTTCCTACAAGAATTTCAACTTTATGCCCTGATAGGACAGTGGGATGATGCACTCGCAAAGAGCCTGACTGCATTAGAGTGGGTATTTTTGCCACATACCTTTTCAAAACCAGTAACTATGATGACTGAAATGTTACCACGATTGTTTTTCCAGGGTCGCTTGTGCTCTTACCAGCTTTCTGGAATGGATCCAAGCCACATACATGTCCCCATCAAAAAGGATGACCTTGACCCTTGGTTATCGCAAAGTCTTAACCTCCTTAGTACATTATATTGGGCAAATAAATTATTCTTTGCCCTGGCACAGACTATTACAGTCACTTTCACAAATTCTTTTACAGCCACGCATCCAGCTAGCACCAAAGCCTCTTGCTGGCACCTGTTCAGTGTTTGTAGATGGTTCAGGGACACAGTAAATGCTTTTGACTTATTTCAACAGGAACTGTTAAATGTAGTGGCAGACTCTCAATATGTTACTGGTATTGTTCAAAGACTTGAAGGAGCATTTATAAAACAAGTAGAGAACCAATTGTTATTTAGTCTCTTACTGCAATTAATGTTGCTTTTATGAAAAAGACAGTTTCCTTATTTTATTGTCCACATACGCTCTCATAGCTGTTTACTTGGTCCTTTAACTGAGGGAAACACAGTTGCAGATTATCACACTCTGTCGGTAACAACTCTGAACATTATGCAGCAAGCTGAAATGTCGCATGATTTTTTTTTCATCACAATGCAAAGGCATTGAGGAAGCAATTTTCTTTAACACAACAACAAGCAGATGATATTGTGTGAACTTGTGCTGATTGTCAACCATTTATACCTAACTTCAACCCAGGCGTCAGTCCCCGAGGGCATGGACCTTTGGAGTTCTGGCAGACTGATGTAACCCATGTGTCAGAATTTGGAAAACTGAAATTTATACACCTGAGTGTAGACTGTTATTCAACTGCAATTTGGGCAACTGTGCAGACTGGTGAATCTAGTAAACATGTACAAAAGCATTTGCGATCCGCGTTTGCGGCCTTAGGTGTACCGCGTGTGATAAAGACTGATAATGGCCCAGGGTACGTAGCCCGTTCAACAGAGGTATTTCTACAGCTGTGGGGCATTACACATGTGACTGGCACACCACATTCTCCGACGGGTTGAGCCATAGTGGAACGCATGAACCAGTCTTTAAAAAATTTGCTTCAAAAACAAAAAGGGGGAGAGCAAGGGCTGAGTCCGGTAGATCGACTGAACAAAGCCGTTTACGTCCTGAACTTCCTACACCTTCCTCAACACTGCCTTGTACCTCCAATCGTGCGGCACGGCGCAGGCCTGCAGAGAGACCTGGGAGATTTTAGGCAGGAAAATGGCATGGTAGCAGTTAAAAACAGTGTGACAGGGAAGTGGGAAGGACCGTGTAGATTATTAACCTGGGATCGAGGATATGCCTGTGTCGTTACAGATGCCGGAACCAGATGGGTACCAGCCAAGTGGATAAAGCCCTGGTTTGAGCAGACGGATTCAAATGAGTTACCCCACAATACCAACAACGACGATGAGGGCTGAAGAAGTGCAGTGCCCTAGGTGTGGAACTGCGACTCATAGATCCTTGTGCCTTGTGAGGATTGTTGAGGCCGGTGGTGGTTTGAAAGACCACGTGCTGCGGCCCGGTGTGCTGTGTGTTTTAAATCCGGTGTGCTGTGTATTTTAATTCTAGTGTGCTGTGTATTTTAATAAGGAATTAGGTAAAGTGACGGGGTATGCTGTCTGTTTTTAATCCGGTGTGCTGTGTGTTTTAAATCTGGTGTGCTGTGTATTTTAATTCTAGTATTTTAATTCCGGTGTGCTGTGTGTTTTAATAAAGAACTAAGTAAGGTGACGGGTTTAATTCATTTAGCTATTGCAATAGAGTACATAGAGTCAGGTTCACCTCAACACGAGCTGGCTGAGCTACAGGAGATTAGGGAAGTCTACCATTCACAAGGACTGGTCAGAGTGTGGCATACAGTGCCGTTACACAGTGGTACTGCCAGAGGTTTGGTCGGTTCCAGAGGACTAGTGGGAACAGGTAGTACGTCACTGTAGCAACAGGTTCGGTCATCTACAGCGCAGAAAGAAGGGCAAGGGTACTGATATTTGAAGATGCCACTGGGAATTAGTGTCGGGCTTATCCTTGTGATTGGAAGTTGCAGCTGAGCACAAAATTGAGAACCCTTGGTATTTCGGCTTCTTTTAATACAGCAGGATTCAATTCAGTTTACCCAACAATTAACACGACCCTAGTGAACTTTTGTGGAGACACCACAGGGGTGATGATTGATTTTTGCTGTTGGCTCAGGGTCATGGATGTGAAGATTTTGAAGGTATGTGTTGTATGAACCTTTCCGACCACTCATCATCCATTCATAAGCAGTTACGGGATCTGAAGGATAACATGTCCAAATTAAAAGCGGTTAAAAACGGTTTCGATGATTGGTTAAGCTCATGGGGTATAACAGGACGGTTATCAGACTTCCTAAAGCAAGGGCTCATGCTATTGTTGGTTATATTATTATTGATTATGGTAGCCTCGTGTGTTCTCCGCAAAGTGACTGACATGATAGAAAATGCCATGCATAAGGTCTGGCTGGCTCAAGAAGAAAAAGGGGGTATTGTAGGAATGTGTCTGAGAGAAAATGGCCATGTGAGCCAGCCTCCCTACTATGAGAGATTAGATTAAGAGCAAAACAGGTGGTAGAAGATGGAATTGGTACATGGGAAAAACGGGAACTGAGAAGGTAGAAAACATGTGGTGCTAATGACTAAGCAATTTACTATGTGAATTCTTGTAACCAATCTGATCTGTGAACGAACTGCATGGACAGCGCGTGGACAGTGTAACTAGCTAATCAGAAATAAGCGAGTTGCATGTACGGCTACAACACAGGGTATAAAAGATGATGATCTGTGCTTAATAAACGGCTTCTGTTGATTCACATTGGATCGTCTGGAGTCCAGTTATTTCTCCTCAGATGATCTTGAAGGTCCCTTCCAACCTCAGCGATTCTATGATTCTATGATTCTATGGAGTCCCCATCTCCTTTAAATATGGCCTATATTCTCTTCTCATATGTGAATGATTTTATATTTGGCTGTATACACACAGTTTGCTAAATAATGCAGCACCAAATAATTTAGAATTTATTTGCATCAATGATTTCTCTCTTTTTTTCATTTATCTCTGCTCCAATATTTGCATGGGCTATAAATTTTAATAGTAGAAATATTACATTTCATTTCAGGTTAATGATAGAAGATGTCTAATAAGAGAGGAACAAAGACCAGACTGTAGAGTGACTTCAGAATGAACAGTGATTCTCTGATTACAGTTGTAGTTTAATGCTTATCAGTCAACTAATTTTAATCTGTGTGGGCCACACTGATTTTTTTTTCTCGATCACAAGTTTATGTAGCAGCAGATCAAATGTCTTCCAGAATTACCACACAGAGCTTCTATGTTTTAAACAACTGCTTATGAAAGGAAAGCAGGCAGACACACAAAATATTCACATTTTCCTATAATTACTTTGATTTGGAGGGAAAAAATATTCAGTGACTTTTAATAGACAAATTACAATTTTTTTTACAACCAGTTTCATAACATCCAGTTATTTAAAACAAAAAACAAACAAAACTCTCTGTGGTGTAGACAAAATCCAGATAATGGAACTGCTGATTGGATTTCCACAGTTGGGCTGGTACAGTCATCATGAAAAAGCAAGGTGTAAAATCGTAGAGATAAACGTAACTACCTCCTATTCAATAACTCTGGTTCACTGAGATTATACAATATATTCAAACCCTTGCATCTGTACTATTTTACCTTCTGATTGCATTAATAGAGCTGCTGAATTCAGTTAACATCTGAAACTACTTGGCTAGCCAGACATTACACAAATGCTTTCAATAAGAATCTAAAGCCTTCAGACAAATTGTAGTTCAGATTTGTTCTTACTAAAATGCAACAAACTGTGTCCCATGCCTCTAATTTCCATTAGCTACAGTGTGAGTAAATTAAAGTTCTCATAGCCTTTCAGCTAGTGCTATAACTTTCTGGAACTGTGTCCTGTAAGTGTGTCTCCCATCTGGGCTGGAAACTGAGCAGCTGAGTTGAGGACTCACAGATATCTTTATTTTTCTAGAGGTTAAAATCTTTATAAACATTCTTCCCTGTTCTCTTGCCTTCCCTATCAATGTTGTAGATGGTCATTTTATAAAAGTCTATGCACCTGGAAAAGTTATATATTCTACATGTAAAAGCATAGCCCTACCATTCCTAATGATATTGGAACTATTCAGAGCTACTTCCCAAAAATCTCTGAGCATGATTAAACAGAGCACATTGCGGAATTTTTCATGCAAATTGGGAAACGGTTCAAAGCACTGTCAAAGTAAAGCTACTGCTTCAAAAAGAACAGATGGGAAATGTATATTTGATTTCCCCACAGAATGGAATGAGGAACTGAGCCATCCCTGTACCAGCCCTAAGCTGGAGGCAGGATCAATAGCACTGCAATTCCAGGTATGTCTGTCTGATCCGCTCATGCTTCCCCTAAGGAGTCTGGTATTATTTACAGTATGTTTTCTACACCTGTCATAGATTCGATGGAGATTTAATTCTAATACAAGCCAGCACAGGTAGAATGTAAAGAGGACAGAAACATTACAGCTGCTTCTTGTTGATAGACAGCCTCAAGTGAATTTGGATAGCTATCTCTAGCCTGAGCCATTCGGCACAGAAGCTCTGTAGGGACACACTCTAAAACACCATTTAAGGAAGAAAGAAAAAGAGAGAAGCAAAATCTGTCTTTTTTTTTTCACTGTGCTCATTACACCAATGAGCATTACTGGGCAATTGTTAATCAACTCAAAAATTGCTATGTGCAAACTGGTAGCACTTCTTTTAGGTTGATGCATGGTTTCTCCGTGCAAAGGCTTTGCAGAATCAAAAACTCTCAGTGCAGGAGATGGATATAAAGATGATTTAGACTTTTGGTCATTTGGGCAGTGACAACTCCCTCTTTCCTCTTATTCCTCCCGTATCCCTCCCTGTCCTTCCCTGGAGGTTGCACAAGTATATCCATCGCAGTGCTAATTTTGCATCTTTTGGCAGGATCTTGTATGATGCAGTCTACATTCCAGAAAAGGAAAACACTTGTATTTATAATTGCAATTTTGATGACCTGTGTGGCAGCTAAAATCATTATGGCTGAAATCTGATCTCAGCCTCCAGACCACAGAAATAACATGTCTACATTTAAGTAGGGAGGGGAACACTGATTCATATAAAATAAGGCTTAAATCATATAAGAATGAATGCTTCTTGAAGGCTTACAAAGTTAGGTTAATTATTCACTTTCAGTTTGCATTTTGATTTCCTACGGGGCTAGGAAAATGCAGAAATACTGTCCCAACCACAATAATACTTGTCTTCACAATGTTTCTAGCCCACAGAAATGCAAGAGATCTCGAGAATCCTTATCCCACCAGACTTACAGCCTTGTTTCCAGAGAGTAGAGGGCAGGTAGGTCTGGATAACTTTCAAAGTTTGTATGCATATTGAAGCCAGGTGCAAAATCTGTAGATGATTTAAATCAGTGTAGTCCCACTGATTTAAACAGAGCTGAATCAACATTCACCAGCTGAGCATCTGGCTCCTCATCCCAACTCTTATCCCAAACATGTGTGCACTAAATATTTCACTGTATTTTTCTGACATTAATAAAAGTTTTTCCTCTTACCCTGTTTCTCACTATACTTTCTAAAGCAACTCTCTTACATGTGTTTGTACTTTGCAACTATCATTTGCATTATTTGTATTTTAACTATCATGCTGTTTTTAAGAGTACATAAGAGCGATTTAGCTGAGGGGAGAGGAGGAGCCATACCAGATTGTGTTATTGTTTTTGACACTGATCTACAGCTCGAAGTTATTTTGTTGCTATGCTTTTATTTAAAAAAAGAAAAAAGCAGATCATATTTTTCATCCACAATATAAAAAAATATATAATTACCGCCTAATACAATTATATTTACCAGCTGGCCAGACTTTGACATAACAATAAGCAATAAGCAAAGATTTGGATGTTCAGGAACAGATCTCCTATTCTTAGGATCTGTATCCCAGAGCAGTGCTCTCGCATTAATGTGAAGCATGTGGCTAAGTCCCTTGAATGACTCTGAAAACTTCAAACATCATCTTTTTTTTTTCTGGCTCAACTCCTACTGTTAATCAGAAAATTTTTTTTTTTTAAAAGTATCCTTTCAGAAAATAAAGAATAATGTGAAATCTAGATTAATGGAATTCCTCTGATAGTGTTCAGATTCTATTCTTCACAAATTTATTATCCACCCTTAAGAATTTAGTCTGTACTCAACTCCACACTATAGTTGCATTGTACATAAGCTAACTTGGTTAAAGCTAGTTGGACTGACAAACTTCAATATCCCACTTTGACTGCAATGTAGGCACACCCACAATGTGGGAGAGGAAACAGAACTAAAGTAATATGCCCAAGATTACAGAGGGAGCCTGCAGCTGAGCCAGCAAGGAATGATGGACTTGTGGCTTCAGGACCAGAGCCTTTTTTTCCCTTCCAGGAATCTGTAGGATGTATTCTACCTCCCAAATTTCAGGCATAATTGAATTTATAATTTTGGAATTTATTATATATTGTGTTTTGATTATTATCATATTCTGTCCTTTATTAAGTGTTTATGGATATTATCTGCCTAGCTTCTCTTTATTATGAGCTGGGGATGTTGGATGCCTACAGATTTTTTTTCCGAACTTTTTTTATTATATACACAGTCAAGATTGAAATATTTTCTTGCTGATATATACTTACTAGGCCTGAGGCATCACTGCACTACTGTAGTTTTAGGTAGTAAATAATCCTTTCCTCCATTTTCCACCATGATTAGTGAATTAGGCCCAGAGTTTATGTGCAATTAAAAAAAAAGTGATAAAAATAAAACAATCTGTAGTGGTTCTTGGGGAAGAAGTCCCACCGTACTCAGCACTGGTGAGGCTGCACATTGAATACTATGTTCAGTTTTAGGCCCCTCACTACAAGAAAGACATTGAGGTTCTGGAGCATGTCCAGAGAAGGGATTTAATTTATGCCCTTATCCATGTTTTTAGAGGGTGTTGGTTGACTGCTGGCTGAATATGAACCAGCAGTGTGCCCAGGTGGCCAAGAAGGCCAACAGCATCCTGGCCTGTATCAGGAACAGTGTGGTGAGTAGGACTAGGGAAGTGATCATCCCCCTGTACTCGGCACTGGTGAGGCCCCACCTCAAGTACTGTTTCCGGTTTTGGGCCCCTCACTTCAAGAAAGACATTGAGGTGCTGGAGTGGGTCCAGAGAAGGGCAGCAAAGCTGGTGAGGGGTCTGGAGAACAAGTCTTATGAGGAACGGCTGAGGGAGCTGGGATTGTTTAGCCTAGAGAAAAGGAAGCTGAGGGGAGACCTTATCACTCTCTACAACTACCTGAAAGGAGGTTGCAGCGAGGTGGGGGTCAGTCTCTTCTCCCAAGTAACAGGTGATAGGACAAGAGGAAAAGGCCTCAAGTTGTGCCAGGGGAGGTTTAGGATGGATATTAGGAAAAATTTCTTCACTGAAAGGGTTATTAAGCATTGGAACAGGCCGCCCAGGGAAGTGGTTGAATCACCATCTCTGGAGGTATTTAAAATTTAGACGGGTAGACATAGTGCTTAGAGATATGGTTTAGTGATGTTTTTTGTCAGAGTTAGGTAGACGGTTGGACTCAATGATCTTAAAGGTCCCTTCCAACCTAGACAATTCTATGATTCTATGATGCTAATAGCAAGGAAACATCCTCAGAGATTGTTTTAGTGTGATGTAATTTTGCTGGTACTCAGACACCATGGGAAGAAAAACCTTGGAAATACTTAAATATAAAGCTCCAGTTGATTTTAAGAGAGATTGCACATTAGGGTGGAATTTGGCCTTTCTAATTCACAGTGGTCTTATGATCAGACTCAGGCTTATTTCTGCTACACACTCTCCCTCTCCAGAGACTTGCTGCAGTGATCCTTTCCAGGACTGCACAGGAGGGGCATTTATAATGCAAAGTGAGGCATTGTGACATGATTTATTCCCAGAGCTGCCATTGTCTTCCTGAATGACCTCAAACAAATCACTTTACCTCCTGAGTTTTTTCATCTGTACAGCACTTTGAGATCTGCAGATGAAAAGTGCTATATAAAAGTGAGGAATTATTATAGACGTAGCTTAATGAAGTTATTTGTTTGCAATCAGTTGCTTGTATCACACAGTATGTTTTAGATTGCCTCTTTACACTTCACAGCAATGTTTTCACTCTCATCAGTACTAAGAACAGGAAGAACATGACTAGAAAGATGACTCATATGATCCTCTAGGATACAGAAATGATATCAGTTATGCCTGCTAATCCTCATTATATCTGTCTAAGCATTCTGGGAAAGAAAATTCTTGTTTTAGTTGGTCTTTTCTTAAGCAGTGGGAATTTCCCAAGTAATGTTATTTAAATACCATCTCTAAATATCCATGCTAGTTCCCAAGGCTGACATTTGTTCTGAGGGTGCAAACAGTACAGCACATGCATTTCTCTGGATCAAAGCAACAAAATGCCTAAAGGTTTAGTTTACTTGCATTATCTAGGTGGTTCTGACTGTCCAGTTTCCTTGGGGGAGTTGTACTTGCAGTTGGCAGACTGCTTGGGAGAGCACAGGATGTGGAAAGTAATGCTATTGCCATGCAACAGCAGTCCTCATTACTTTTATTTAGGGATGCAAACTTGAACATAGGAAGTTCCATCTAAACATGAGGAGGAACTTCTTTACTTTGAGGGTGGCAGAGCACAGGAACAGGCTGCCCAGAGAGGTGGTGGAGTCTCCATCTCTGGAGACATTCAAAACCCGCCTGGACGCATTCCTGTGCAACCTGCTCTGGGTGACCCTGCTCTGGCAGGGGGGTTGGACTAGATGATCTCCAGAGGTCCCTTCCAACCCTTATCATTCTGTGGTTCTGTGATGCTGGACAGACACAGATTTAGGGGGTAAAGTATTCAGCCGTATACCTCCTTCCTAATTAACTCACAGTGTGACCAGCAATATCAGAGCACTGAAAGAGACTCCACTAGATGACAGATCTTATTGAGAAAAAGAAAGGGTGTGTGGCTTAAGAAAAAATAAGGACTTAAAATTATTTTATTTGGATCTTTCCCTACAAAATATCAAAAATAGTTGATATTCCCGACTGCCCCTTTGGTCACTAAGATAATATCCAATCTCATTTAAAGTTCTTCTCACTAGGAGAATGTTTTTTCTCTCATCCCATAGGGGACCATTTCACAGTCTGATACACCTCATTCTCACATTCATCTTTTTTTCCTTTTCTTAACATTTTGGTTGTCCTAAAATAATTCCTTTCCTATTAGACACCTTCTAAATATTTATCCATCTGGCCTTTGTTTTTTTTTTTCACTTAACCAAATTTGACTGATTTAGCACTTAAACTTACCTATTAAAATCAATTCTCTGCACCGCTAGTCTTTTTTATTGTTCTCTCACTGCTCTCCAATACACAATTTTTTTTTCAGGACATAAGTTCCTAAAACATAGTGGAGTGTTGTGGATGGAATAATATATGCAATGTTCAGAAAAGGACTTTTTCCATCCTTTCCACTGAGGATGGTACCCTTGCCTATGCAATTCACAGCTGCATTAGCCTTTGGGATGCTATATTCTGTTCCCAATGCATGTCTAACTTTCTGTCCACTCTCACCTCTTCTTTAAAATTACTGTTTCCCAAATTCCTCCCTTCCTCTGAATGAGTTTTCCCTTATATTCATAAGCCTTTTTAAAGGCTGACCCTTTATTTCTTTTCTCTTGTTCATTTTTTAAATCTCCTTGGATCCATTAATGTTATTTTATGTCCTCAATATTTGCAATGCTTACTTTAATATTACTTGGGCTCATATAGGGGTTCCGTTAGACAGAAATGCCTATGATTGATTGACAAAGAACAAAATAATTTCATGTTATAAAATACATCACAATGAAAATCCCAATTATGTTATCTTTGATGAAATTTGAAAGTTTGCAAAGCTCAGGCTACAAAAATCAGTAGCATCTTTCTTCTCACTACAGACAAGAACACTGATATTCAAGAAGCAAATCCTCTGTGAAAGTGTGTCATGGTTTTGGCCAGATTGGCCAATCAGAATGACATATGGCCCTCCCCACCATCTCTCCTCAGAGAGGAGAGGAAGAGATAAGGAGATTTACGAGTTTAGAAAAAGAACTAAACTACTTTAATGAAAATAATAATAAATAAGAAAATAGTAAATAATAATAGAATAATAAAAATATTTTTTTAAAAAAGTATACAATATATACAAAACTGTATCTAGCTCCCAGGATGACGATCGCGTCACCAGCAGGCACAGGGAAAGTCCCAGACTGGAGTCAGTGATGGACAGGAACTGAATTCCGGATCTGGAGTCAGGAATGCTCGGATCGGGATCAAAGGCACACAAACAGACAGGGTCCTCCTCGGACATCGGCCATTGAAGAAAGAGAGCTGACTTTTTGATCCCTTAGCTTTTATACTGAGCGTGATGCATATGGGATGGAATACCCTGTTGGTCAGTTTTGGGTCACCTGTCCCGTCTGCTCCTCCCTGCAGGTGTGTGACCCCTCTATGCTTTTCCGCTTCCGACCCTCTAACGGGGCAAATAACGAAGCTAGCTGACCTTGGTAGTTATAGCAACAAGTATAAGCAAGAGCCTCTGTGCATACCGTTCCTTGGTATAATCACATCTTATCACTCTGAGAGTGAACAGTGTCTGAACAATATGCTGTTAATTTCAGAGTTTAGTCAGTTAGAAGAGGCCCAGCTAAAAAGTAAAATTGCAAAACAGAGAATTGGTTCTGTTTTACCTCAAACCAAGACAGTGGTTTGAAGCAGAGGTATTTTCCTGATGAATGCTTTCTGATTATGGAGTGGTTTTGTGAACATGCAGCTCTTGTTAATCTTCTTGGGACACTTCTCAAGCTAAAAGCAGTATGGGCAGACAGTTGATATGTCAATTACATTCATATTGAGAGATTTTAGTTTCTGGATATTTCCAACATATCCAAAACTAAGGAACATTTCAGAAGTCTTTGTTAAAAAGGTTTGGGGAAAAGATCACATTGCATGCAGCAGCTGTTTGCGTGGATTACCTAGTCTAGCCATTCTGTCGAGGCTAAAAAAAATATTGTCTGAACCGCAGGGAGAAAACAAGTCACTGGAATATCAGTTAGAGTGAGAGCATGTTACAAGCAGCATGGCTGGACTACCTCTGGGGGTCAAGCTCCAGCTTGGACAAGTAAGTGGGACAATTCTAAACAAAGATCTCGCTTGTCTGTCCCATTTATAGGTATTTTTGGAGTGAACAAGCTGAAATGATTATTTCATTGCTGCGTAGATCCTTCAGATGTGTGTTGCTTTTCACTACATGTTTATGATCAAATAGAATAAATCTATATCCAAGGCCAAGAGGTTCATTTTATACAATGGTTGGACTTGGCTTGGCTTTGCTGGGCTCTCTGTGATCTTCCAGCACATTTCCTTCCCTTCTTCCTTCTTTCCTTCGCTCCTCCTCAAAGGAAAAAAAAACAGCAAAAGCTTCAGTTTAAACCAGTCTTTGCAAGTTTTATTCTTCTTTAACCCCCTCCTGAAACTCTAAGAAACCCTTCATTCCCCTTGCATGGGGAGCTGGCTTCATTTCTTGCTGAGAAGACACAAACAGAACACCCTATTGAATCACTCAATGCTACTTCTAAACTGGCTGGAGGAAAGAAAAAACCCAAGAGGTGCTCCTTCCATCAGAACATGACTGCATGATATATTGAAATGACAAATGAGGCTGATTTCCCTCTATGGCTGTCATGCTGTGGAGCTATTAGTCCTGAACCCACAAAGGGGAACAGTCATATCAGGTCTATCAAGCTAGTAACATTTTAGTTGGAGGAAGGAGTAGGCACAGAGCCACTAGTCTTTTGCAAGGTTTAGTAAAGAATGATCCATAGGTATTGTCTACCAGCCACTTTCTGAACTTGAATCATCTGTAGAGCCCTAAAAATCTTAACAAACTGGCTGCAGCCCCAGGACAAGGAGGAAGGGCACTGCCTTGTGCCTTGTGCAGGAGCAGGAGCTAAGGGCTCCAGTCTTCTTTCCCTCCATATGAGGAAAAGCAATTTATATTGCCTTTCTCATGTGGGCACAGTTAATATATGCGAGGATTTGACAAGTTTAGAACAGCCTTTAAGCTTTCCCAATTTGCAGACTGCTGGAGATTTCCCATACGACATTCAAACCCTTTGGAAAAAAAATCTATTGGTTTTTAAGTCACATAACAGCAGATTTATTTTTCATATTTGCCTTTTATTGACCCCTCCCTCCATCCCAAGAGTCCACAGGCAACAGTATGAGCATGACTGGATGCAGAAAAATAAGTTAATTCCCACCCCGATTGTAGATGATTTTAGGTACTAGCACAATGTTGCTAGTTAAAACCAACACATTCTTTTCCTTCTTCTCTAAGCATCATTCTCAGGAAATTTCATATGCTTAGAAAAAAATAAAAGTTCTTCTTGAACCACTGATGAGTTGTATATACAAAATAAGTTCTTAGAGGTGCATTTTGATCAACTCCCTTTCTGAGGTTTTCGGGGCACAGATCATCAATGTCTCACTAGAACTGTCAGGACACATATAGATTTCCCTCTTATTGTTCATTACAAGATAACATAACTCAAAATCAGGCTAGTGACTCACCTCCTCCTGAGGGACTGCAGTTATGAGAGTTAATTACACACCTTTCAGTCGTGGAAAGATTCAACGCAGCTGTTGGTATTGGTCTGGCTTTTCCTCACCCAACCATACCTACTGAACATCAAGGAACTTATTTTTGGGCTTTTTTTTTTAACTGACCAGGCAAGATCCTCATCTGTATGGGACTCAATAACTCGACTGTGAACTCAGGTTTCATGAATATGGAGAAATCTTACTGAACTTTTACTTACCTCCCTGAACTTATGCTCTCTCTCTCTGTTTTAAAAGAAACCAAAGCAAACAAAACATTTTTTGCACTGGATGTGGCTAACATTCCCTGATCTAATCTGGTCTGCAGTTCACATTTTGAGTATGAGGCATATGCAATATTAAGCTCCACTCAACAGGACATATCTCTAGGTCTGTACATGCATGCATTACCCCTCCCCTTCTCCCTCTCCCCCACTTCCTCACTAGCTGGCCACCTAACAACTCACCAAGTCATTAGTAGGAAAAAAAACCCCAAAAAATCTGTTTTAATTTAAGTTGCATTACACAGCCAACTCTCCCTACCCAGTCCCTGTTCAAAGATACAAAGCCCCTCCATTCTACCTCGGGTTTCCAATAGCACCACACCAGTCCCAACACAGGTAATAACCCCCCCTTACACATACACACACATTGTTTTGTTTTTCCTATTTCTGTCCTTGTCAGCTGTGTCTGCTTTCACTCAGCACTTAACTCTTTCCCCATCAGCGCCAAACCTAATGATTGTTTAATGGTAAGTACAGAAACAATCCTAGGAACAGAGGACAAAATTTGTGACTTCCTCCCAGGCATTGGACTGCGGAAACATGCTTTGTCTTGTGCTCTACCTCTTTCACTGACTTGGTCTTAGACCCCTTCCAAGTCTGCTTAGCAACAACAGCTTCACAAAGACAACCATTTCCTTCTAAGTGATCTGCGGTTTGGATCTAGCTGCTAAGGTATTGTGCAAATATGGTTGCCATCACCAGCACCTTCAGAGCATGGATGAAAGCACCTGTCTGAGACAGAGAGTTTTGAGAAAGAGGGTTGCAATGTGAATAGAGGTGCCCTAGTCACAGGGAAAAGTATTTACTGTCTCCTGCTGGCAGACCCGACCTCAGCAGAGTATCTTCTGTAAACTCCATTTATGGTAGTTCGGCTTTCCCTTGATCTGTATGGGCTGTCTGATGTATGCTCCTGGATGTGTGCAGGGGGATAGGCACCTACGCGCTTTGTGTCTACCGCCTGGGCTGTGTCTAGCCCCTGTGTCTTTGCTGTGCCTGTCACCTGGAACACAACCTGTCTGGGTTGTATTCCCACATGGGACATAAAGCAAGCATAAAGAAGGAAGCGTAAAGTGATTGTTAGAGTAGGACAATACTGTACTTAGCTTTAAAGAGAGCAGGAACCAAGATGAAGACTGACTATAGCAGAGTATTAGATACTTCCCTGGGAGTCATATTTAAGCCCTGTCTCCCAGATCAAGAAGAAAGAATTTAAAAACAGTCTTCTGTATTCATATCACAGCCCACTGGTAAATTAACTACATTAAGGTGTACAAACATACCAGCCAGGCAGAAAGTCTTGCTTCTGGCTGCCTTTTGTGTAAGGACTAGTCCCATCTGCATGCTCTGAACATACCTGTCAGCTGGGCCTTGCATAAAGAGAAGGGAGAACATTTTTAATGCTGGGCTGAAGAAGGGTTCAGGCAACTCAGGGATATCAGAAGTTTTATACTTGTGCATAGCCCCACTAGCATGTGTTTAGGTACCTGCCCTGGGATTTGGAAGCTTCCTGTAATACCTGTGTATTATACTTGAATATTTGTGTATTATACTTGAGTATCTAACTTGGTGGGAAGGTATCAAAGTCTTTTTTTTTTAATTGATTCCTTAAAGTCAAATTTACAAAGGTATTTTGGTGCCTGAAGAAACAAATACACCTTTGAATCATAGAATCATAGAATCTTCATGGTTGGAAAGAACCTTTGAGATCATCAAGTCCAACCATACACACACCAAAAAAAACCCCCAAAAAACCCCAACCAAACAAAAAACCAAACAACCTACAATCTCTGCCACTAGAGCATGCCCTGAAGTGCCAAATCTAGACGTTTCTTAAATACCTCTAGGGATGGTGACTCAACCACCTCCCTGGGCAGGCCGTTCCAGTGCCTGGCCACTCTTTCAGTAAAGGAATTCTTCCTAATATCTAACCTAAACCTCCCCTGCCGCAACTTCAGACCATTTCCTCTGGTCCTGTCATTATTCACCTGGGAGAAGAGGCCAACACCCACCTCTCTCCAACCTCCTTTCAGGTAGTTGTAGAGGGCAATGAGGTCTCCCCTCAGCCTCCTCTTCTCCAAGCTAAACCTGCCCAGCTCCCTCAGCCTCTCCTCATATGACTTGGTCTCCAGACCCCTCACCAGCCTGGTAGCTCTCCTCTGGACACGCTCCAGCACCTCAATGTCCCTCTTGTACAGAGGGGCCCAGAACTGAACACAGTACTCGAGGAGAGGCCTCACCAGTGCCGAGTACAGAGGCACGATCACTTCCCTACTCCTGCTGGCCACGCTATTCCCGATACAAGCCAGAATGCTGTTGGCCTTCTTGGCCACCTGGGCACACTGCTGGCTCATGTTAAGCTGGCCGTCCACCAGCACCCCCAGGTCCTTTTCTGCTGGGCAGCTCTCCAGCCACTCTTCCCCAAGCCTGTAGCGTTGCTTGGGGTTGTTGGGACCGAAATGCAGGACCCGGCACTTGGCCTTATTAAACCTCATACAGTTGGCCTTGGCCCATCGATCCAGCCTGTCCAGGCCCCTCTGTAGAGCCTTCCTACCCTCAAGCAGATCAACACTCCCACCTAGTTTGGCGTCATCTGCAAACTTACTGAGGGTGCACTCAATCCCCTCACCCAGATCATTGATAAAGATATTAAACAAAACTGGCCCCAAAACTGAGCCCTGAGGGACACCACTGGTGACCGGCCACCAAGAGGATTTCACCCCATTAATCACAACTCTCTGGGCACGGCCATCCAGACAGTTTTTAACCCAGCAAAGAGTACACTTGTCTATGCCATGATTCTCCATCTTCTCCAGGAGAATGCTGTGGGGGACGGTGTCAAAGGCCTTACCAAAGTCCAGACAGACAACGTCCACAGCCTTCCCCACGTCCAGAAGGCGGGTCACATGGTCATAGAAAGAGATCAGGTTGGTTAAGCAGGACCTCCCTTTCCTAAACCCATGCTGGCTGGCCCTGATCCCTTGGCTGCCCTGCACTTGCCCTGAGAGCTCACTCAAGATGATCCTCTCCATGACCTTTCCTGGTACAGAGGTCAGGCTGACAGGCCTGTAGTTCCCTGGATCCTCCTTCCGACCCTTCTTGTAGATGGGCGTCACATTAGCCACGCTCCAGTCATCTGGTGCCTCCCCTGTTGACCAGGATTGTTGATAAATGATGGAGAGAGGCTTGGTGAGCTCTCCCGCCAGCTCCCTTTGTATTGGGTCTGGCTGAGATGGAGTTAATTTTCCCCATAGCAGTCCTCATAGTGCTGTGCTTTGTATTGGTATCTAGAAAGGTGTTGATAAAACACCAGTGTTTTGGCTACTGCTGAGCAGTGCTCACACACCATCAAGGCTGTCTCTCCAACATTCCCCCCTTTCACCAGTAGGCTGGGGGTGGGAGGTTGGGAGGGGACATAGCCAGGACAGCTGACCCAAACTGACCAAAGGGATATTCCATACCATATGACTTCTGCTCAGCAATAAAAGCTAAGAGAAAGGAGGAGGGGAGGTGGTATTCATTATTACTGTGTTTGTCTTCTGGAGCAACTGCTATGCGTACTGAAGCCCTGCTTCCCGGGAAGTGGATGGACATCGCCTGCTGATGGGAAGTAGAGAATAAATCTTTTGGTTTTCCTTTGCTTCTGTGCACCTCCTTTTCTTTTGCTTTATTAAACTGCCTTTATCTTGACCCATGAATTCTTTTCCATCTTATTGTCCGCCCCCCATCCTGTGGAGGGAGGTAGCGATAGAGCAACTTGGTGGGCACCTGGCATTCAGCCAAGGTCAACCCACCACCTTTCAAAAATGTCAGCTGGAATTAAATTATTTGAAAACTCTAGCATTAGAGCCACCTAAAGTGGCTGGTGATCACAGAATATTTTTGTAGTGGTAGAATATTTGTTAAATGGTGTTTCTGAATGCTGTTAATTCTGCAGAAGTGCATATAATATTCTGTTTACACAGGGCCTACACATGGCTTTTCACCATTCTTTTTTTTTCCAGAGCACCAGCTCTGGAATAATATTATTGCCAACAAAACATATTTGCTTGAAAGAAGAAACCAATTAGTCAGAGCCATGCAAAGATTAGCAAAGAACCTGCCATTTGCTGAAAATAAGCATTTATTCAACTTCAGCATATCTGGAACCAGAAGTGGTCAACTCAAGAGTTACTCATATCCCAAACAAACAGTAGAAGAAAAGTAGAAAACATTTATGAAGCTCTTTTCTGGTAGCTCCATGCTACCATACAGTAGCATGGTGTGTTCTAGGGCTGGTACCATCGTAGTATGAGATGGTCAGTAAGACCTGAACACAGATGGACAAAGGTAGATCCATGTTGTCAATCTGAGCAGCTGCAAAGCCAAGCATGAGTTATGATAGGTCTGATAGAAAAATTTGGGAGGCTGTTTCAAAGCACAAGTTTCATGCATCTCTATTCTGAATATTAACAAACATAAAGACTGGGCTAAATCTTAATTATGATGGTATTTCCCCTTCACATATATGTTACTTTATTTCTTTTAAAGATTTTTTGAGGTGGATGTGGAAAAACTTGTTTAGATTATAGATAGATAGGTTAGATTAGAGATATCACAAGGTCCTCCTCTGTTATGGGAGATGGCAAGCAGACAAAAACCAATCTTGACTTATGGGTAGGTCTATATTACAGTCAGGATGTGCAGGCTGTAAACATACATATGGAACCAAACCTAAATTAATCTGATAAGTCGTGAAGATGTGCTGACACAGACTTTAGCTTATGCTATGCAAACCTGTCTGGGACCTTCTATGCTTACTTGAGTGGGTAACACATCCTGAAGTTATTGATGCAATGATTTAACTGCTATTGGTTCAAGTAACATACAGTCTGTCAGCCAGCCAGGGCATGACAGGTTATGTCTGGGGAATACTGCACCCCAGTAATCCGCAACTAGCTTAAAAAGTTGGTTGGAAAACAGCAGTACTCAGAGGCCCAAATTTATACCACATAACAACCCTGTCCTGACAGTGCCAGAGAGCATGAGAGGACAAAAGTCTCTTAGACTTATTGCTGCTGCCCCTCTCTTCTCAGCTGATTCATGCAAAGTCCAAAATTCAAGCAAGTTTACCAGAGCCCAAGGCCACTGTGAAGATGTCAAATGAACTCAGAATTAAAGGCTCCAGTATATTATGTGAAATACAGTCACTGAAGCCTGATGCAAGTTTCTCAAAACTTGTGTAGATGCATCATGTTTCTTCTGCCTTTTCTTCTTCAACATAGCAAAACTGAAAAGAGTGCAGTGTTAAAAAGCAAAGTTATTGATAACAGCAATAACTGGTTAGTTTAGGAGGCTTTGGAATTGTACATACACACAACACATTTCAGCCTCGCTCATCCTGTCCTCTCTGCCCCAGCCTCTTCTCTTTCTTTCTTACACTTTCACAAGTTGTTTTTCTGCCTACATCAATTTCCTTGTTTTTAACCACAATGTATATTTGCTGAAGCCTGGACAGTCCCAGTACCCTTGAACATGGTAAATACAGCATTTCACAATGCTCTCTGTGCTTGGATATAGAAAACATGATATTTCCTAAAATGTCAGTTTCACTAAACTAAACCATGTGGAGTACTAAAAGAAAAAAAAATAGATGCAAGGGCCCACAGAAATTTAGGTCACGCTAAAAGCTTTCTCTTCCACTTGTTATTGGTGGAAATTGCCCTCCTTTTAGAAAACTGATTTTGTCCTTCTGCAGGGTAAAAAGACATAAACCAGAAGTATAATAGCCAACACATTACTGTTCTGTAGGGAATTTGGCTTCTATACACATCTACAAGGCAACTGTGAATCATGCATATATTAGGTTGTAAAAGATTTATTATGTTTTTAACTGATGTGTTCTCAGCAATTATTTCACAGAGACAGTTGTTCATGATTGCCATGTTTTGGTTTGCTAGGGCTTGACATAAATATTTTCTTTCTAGTCTCCTGAGTTTCATTTTGGTTTTTGTGTTTGCTCAAAGTCACGTCAGCCAAAACCTGCTGGATTTGTCTGATGTAAAGCTGAAGTGGTGAGAAACCTCTGAGCTTTGCAGAGTTACAAGCTGGAAGAAAAGCTGGGCTAAGTGCTGCTTGTAGTTCAGTGTTCTGTGGTGAGCTGGCTGGATGCCAGCACAGTCAGCCACCATGCACCTTCATTGCACCGTATGAGTCCTGCTTCATTCAGACACCAAGAGCTTTTTTTTTCCTTGAGCAGCACACAGAGCACAATGCAATTTAAAACCTTTTGTTACAGATAATCTTCATTGCATGTTGTGGACTTTTGTTTCTTTTCCTACTGTTCTGCAGATACATAACAATGCTGCTTTTCAAGGCCAAGGCTATTGCTAAGAGTTGATTTTTTTCCCCCTAAAATGAACCTTGATACTTGAAAAGATACCCCCCTCCTTCCTCCTCCTACGAATAGTCACGCAGATGAATATTTGCTTAATTAGTAGGGTACAATGATAAATACAGAATCGATGCAGGTTGTTGCATCTAGTCACACTAGCATAAGCATAAGCATAAGCAGTCAATATTTTAGAGATTTAAGCTCTAGGGATGTAACAGCATGCAAAAAGTGAAGAGAAACTGGAATATGTTCCAGGATATTTATGTGGCTTAATTTTTTAGAAAAGTGAGAACTTACTGTATTTCTTTTCAAAATTAATTGTCCCCAGAGACTGTTCCTAAACAAATGCTAAGTTTATAAATCAGCAGTTTAAATGTATAAGAATGGGAAAATAAATCAGAATGGGTCAATATGAAATATGAGGCGTGTGTCCACATAAGGCACAGTCCATATTGAACACAGCTGCTGAAGAAGGGAGACACTTGAATGCAAGGTGCTTAACTGAAGCTGGAGGTTTCCTGGACTGCCAGGAAAGTCTGTGCATCCCTCCTCATTCCTCCTTTGTCCCTGTCCTTCTCCAGGCTGTTGTGCTCTGTCCGTGTACCCCTGTGGGTATTGCTCTCTGCCTCTGAGGTAGGTGGACCCAGTGCAGGAGATGAAAACCTAGATCTAAGAGGACCCCTCACATGACTGGATGCTGCTTATTATTCTTGCAATATAACAGCACACGTTTATTCCTAATGCACTGTATATGATGAAGCTTTAATAATTGTTTACAAGTTATGTGGTTTTGTGACTGCTGGATGGGAATTTGGCCATGGTCTTCATAAGATCTTCAGATGAGAAGGACCCTTTCTGGCTGCTGAATCCACAGTCACCCTACTACTGAAGGCAACCAAGTCCTATAATCCCTGGTATATATTACTTTAATTGAAGCAAGATCAAGCCTTAGGCACAGGATACACATCCTAAGACTGTCAATATAATTTCAGATCCCAAACCCATCCCTTTCCAAATTGCTTACAATGCTTTTCGCGCATCTGTATTTTAACTAGAAGGCAGTAATAATTCAAGAGTACAGCAGCAATACAGTAACAAATAGTTTAAAACACCAAATCAAACCAAATAATGCATATCCCGGCACAATTTCTAGGAATATTCAACTGTCAGGACATCTGCTTCCAGACTTTCCTGGAAGACGCAAATGAAGATCATAGTTAAACTGACGAAAATACCAGCAATAATGCTCAAGACAGTTCTGCAAAACTGGGTAAAAAAAATGCATCACTTCAAGGTGAAATATCATGACAGTTTTTGAAAATTCCCAAACTCTAGTTTGTCTTGGAGCAGAAGTTTTCTATATATCTCAAACAGCACAACAGTCAAAGCAGAGCTGTTCTGGTCCCACAGAGGCTGAGGGATTTGGGTCTCTTCAGTCTGGAAAAAAGACGGCTGAGGGGGATCTTATCAACAATTATAAATACTTAAAGGGTGGGTATCAGGAGGATGGGGCCAGGCTCTTTTCAGTGGTGCCTGGGGACAGGACAAGAGGTAATGGGCACAAACTTGAGCATAGGAAGTTCCACCTAAACATGAGGAGGAACTTCTTTACTTTGAGGGTGGCAGAGCACTGGAACAGGCTGCCCAGAGAGGTGGTGGAGTCTCCATCTCTGGAGACATTCAAAACCCGCCTGGACGCATTCCTGTGCAACCTGCTCTGGGTGACCCTGCTCTGGCAGGGGGGTTGGACTAGATGATCTCCAGAGGTCCCTTCCAACCCTATGATTCTATGATTCTATGTCAGGCTGAGGGCTCAGACTCAGAGAAGGTCAGGGTGGGGGATCTATTCCTATTCCCTTCTGAATTTACAGCCAAATACAGAACGGCCTGATCACTTCCAAACTACAAAGTTGATCACAAACAATAAAAATGACTATAACAGTCATATTCTGGTAGCACTTGGTGTGTGCTTGGGCCTTTCTAAACATATAACTACACACAGACCTGTCCCCAAGGCACTCATAATCAAGACAACATGTAATGAGACAGAGTAAGGGAAAATTAAGCATCATTAAGGAAAGGGCAGGGGGCAGCTTCTTGAATCTGTCAGTATTTACCGGTAATTTCTTATCAGAACACAGGGACACATGGGGTACAGAAAGGGATCAGAAGGACAGTGGTAGCTTTGCAGGTTAACACTCTTATTTTCCTTCCTGCTTAAAATAGCTTATCCTGGTACACAGGAGTGATGTGTCAGTTTCTGCTTTCTTTCTAAGAAGGTTTGGCAGTTTATGAGTGTTTTAAAAAATAATCCACATCAAAGACTGTGACTAACTTCACAATGAAAGCAGATTGGGACAGATTTGAAAAGTGAAAAAACTTGGAAAAGAGAAAGAAAAGAAATATTTCTGTTGACTTGTTGCCAATGTGCTCCTGGGGGACACACTTAATGAAGGTAAACACAGTTTTCCAACATTGTACATCGTGCAGCTTTTGAGTCCATTGTGTTGAAAGTATTTTGGCAGTGAGAACTGACTGTGGGATGAGTTTTAATCTTTACTTGGAAGAAAGTACAGATAAGAACAGTACCAACGCATGCTTTGAAGGCAGAAGTGTTCCTACCCTTTTGTGGCATATCTGTTCCTGGAGGCCTGCCTAGAATCTCTTCTGGACTATCAATAAAGGTATCTAGTGTATAACCTACAGTTATTCCCAAGAACCAATTTGTGCTTCCCAAGACCTTGAGTCCAGTTCTGTTTCTTTGGAAATCTAAGAAATTCTTAAGAATCTTCTCTATTTATCATTCTGATCTTCATTACAGTTTCTTTGCCAAACAAAATACAGACTCACAGAGCAATAGAGTTACCATTGGATGATAAATCTTTGTTGAGAATCATTTAGCACATTGCTTCTTTGCAGCTTTGTCCCCAGTCAGTTTAAACAGCATATGCCTGATCAAGATTTTGGGAGACATAATAAGAAAACCTCTGGCTGTAAAACTGAGATTATCAGCAAAATGTAGCTGAGAGATAGCAGGTAAGCAAGAGGCTCTAAAAAACAGTTGGGGGGGGGGGGGTTGTTTTTTTTTTTTTAAGATGACCAAAAAGGAAAATGGATCCTTTCAATTTGGAAAAAAAGAGGTCTTCCAAAGCTCATGTGGGAAGGCTTTTATGATGTGTTTTAACTAATGTTTTTATGACAATGACTTAAAGAATGATAAGTGAAATTCATATTCCTCACTCTGAAAATAAATTATTTTGAGAATTAATACTTTTCTTTACAGAATGAGTTGGTAGAAACTATGAAAACTGAAGTGACATGCTTTAAAATCTTATAGCTAAACTTCCTCATGCAGACATATATATTTCACTGTAAATTCTTGAAAGACTAGTGGATTTAGCTATGTGTATAAGAAATGTCTGTTAAGTAGAGTATCTCAGTACACATGCCGGGTGAAGGAAGGAATCCCAGATGACAGAAAAGAAAGAAGAAAAATACCAAACTTTAGGCCTTGAGCAAGGAGACAGAAGATTAGATTTCAAGCACTGCCTAACCTAACGGGCCTTGATCACAGATGGGAGCTCTAGTCACTTTTGTAAAGCAATTAAAAAGTGACATAGGAAAACAGATGATGACAGTACTCTCACCACACAAAAGGATTAGAGCAATTTCTTTCCATTGCTTGGGAGCACTGCATCAACAGTGTGTAGGTTGTGATATAAGGTTAGACAACATACCAACCTACTTACACACATGACAGGGCTATAAAGACAAAATGATCTTTTGGTGTCCAGAATATTCTAATGAGGCAATCACAGCTTCCTGGAAATGGTGAAAAAATGTCAAAGCCAACTTTATGGGATACTATGTCTTGGCAAAGATCTTATATTGATTTTGCAGGGATGAAATTAGCAATATGCCTAGCTGCAGCTAATGCTTATTCCAGACAACTAAAGTGGCACATATGATAATGATTTTGGCAATTAAGACAATAGAAAGTATACACATAGCATATGATTTTGCATAAGGAAATCATATGGGACCGTGAGAAACATTTGGGACTGATTTTTTTTTCCTGGGGAATATAAGATTTTCCCCAAAGGTCCCTGTCAGTTTAGCTTATCCCTTAGCATCACATATTAGCAATACTCATATAAAGGCATGTCATGGTTTAGCCTCAGACGGCAACAAAGAGCCATGTGCTGCTCGCTCGGGCCTTCCCAATAGGGGAAGAATCAGAAGAAAAAGGCAAGACTCTTGGGTTGAGACAAAGGCAGTTTAACAGAACAGCAAAGGGAACAAGAACACAATAACACGGACAGAGGAATATACAAACACGATTACGGAACCGCCACTCCCTGCGCTCCACTCCCCACGCTCACCTACTGGACCCGGGACGCCACAGCCCGCTCCAAGCAGCGACTTCCTGCCCCCTCCCCCGGCAGCTCAGGGCAGGCATGGCTCACATGGCATGGAATACCTGTGTCCTGGGGAGAATTAACGCTATCCCCACCGGAACCAGGACATTATCCACCCCTTATTCCATACCATCTATGCCATGCCCAGATCTTACAGGTTCCAATGAATTGCCACCACTTTCCCCTGTCATAAATATATACACACATATATATTCATGCAGACACAACGCCCTTAGTTTATGGGCCATCCCTCCAAAAGTGTCAGTTGAGTTCTTGTAATCCACGTCTTTGGGCTCCATCTGTTAGAACAGTCTCTCAGGGCAGGTGAGATGCTGGGTGGTGCTGGCCTCTTGCATGCTGTATTTTCGGAGCTTGTGACTGGTGTACCCAGTGTGGCTCATGCACACAGTCCATGGGCTGAAGATGTAGATCTTGAGGAAGTTGCTGGGCGCCAGCTGCTGAGGTCAGTCCTGATCCCATCACCCCTGTGCTTTACTCGCTTTTTCATCAAAGTCCATCTGTCCTTAATTTGGGTGATTCTTACTGTAGTGCAGCTGATAGCAATTATAGTAACGAGGGCATACAGTGACAGGGTTACTTAGCAATTAACAGCACACAATTTGATTCATTGGCTATTCTCACCCAAAATCAGATCCCCATGAGGTACACATCGGACTTCCCCATCCTTCCGCATCATCCACCAAGTGCACCCAGGTCCTTGGGCAAAAGCAATCCCATGGATGGGTTTGCCTCTGCCTGAGGCAGGACTAACCCAGACTGTCTTCCATAACATATTCTTCATATGCACTACGGGGACTTTATCCCCTTCTACGGTACGTGGAAGTTTTGATTGGGCAGGGCCAGCCCGATTGTTAGATCCCCTGGTGTTAACTAGCCAGGTAGCTTTTGCTAAATGTGTATCCCAATGTTTGAAAGTCCCACCACCCATTGCTCTCAGTGTAGTTTTTAACAATCCATTGTATCGTTCTATCTTCCCAGAGGCTGGTGCATGATAGGGGATGTGATATACCCACTCGATACCATGCTCTTTGGCCCAGGTGTCTATGAGGCTGTTTCGGAAATGAGTCCCGTTGTCCGACTCAATTCTCTCTGGGGTACCATGTCGCCACAGGACTTGCTTTTCAAGGCCCAGGATAGTGTTCTGGGTAGTGGCATGGGGCACAGGGTATGTTTCCAGCCACCCGGTGGTTGCTTCCACCATTGTGAGCACATAGCGCTTGCCTTGACAGGTTTGTGGCAGTGTGATATAATCAATCTGCCCAGGCCTCCCCATATTTGTATTTCAACCATCGCCCTCCATACCAAAGAGGCTTTAACCACTTGGCTTGTTTGATTGCAGCGCATGTCTCACATTCATGGATGGCCTGTGCAATAGTGTCCATGGTCAAGTCCACCCCTCGGTCACAAGCCCATCTATATGTCGCATCTCTTCCTTGATGGCCCGAGGAGTCATGGGCCCACCAAGCTATGAATAGTTCACCCTTATGTTGCCAGTCCAGATCCACCTGAGCCACTTCAATCCTAGCAGCCCGATCCACTTGCTGGTTGTTCTGATGTTCCTCAGTGGCCCGACTCTCGGGCACATGGGCATCTACATGGCGTACTTTCACAACCAGATTCTCTATCCGGGCAGCAATATCTTGCCATAGTTCAGCAGCCCAGATGGTGGCAGTCGAGGTGCTAAGAGGAGCTGTGCTTCTGTACCAACCACTTCCGAAGCAGCTCGAACCCCTTCATATGCTGCCAATATCTCTTTTTCTGTTGGAGTGTAGCGGGCTTCGGATCCCCTGTATCCCCGACTCCAAAACCCTAGGGGTCGACCTCGAGTCTCCCCTGGTGCTTTCTGCCAGAGGCTCCAGGTAGGGCCGTTCTCCCCGGCTGCGGTGTAGAGCACATTTTTAACATCTTGTCCTGCCCGGACTGGCCCCAGGGCCACTGCATGGACTATTTCCTGTTTGATTTGTTCAAAAGCTTGTCGTTGCTCAGGACCCCATTTAAAATCATTCTTCTTCCGGGTTACTTGATACAGAGGGCTCACAATTAGACTGTAATCTGGGATATGCATCCTCCAAAAACCCACAATGCCTAAGAAAGCTTGTGTTTCCTTTTTACTAGTTGGTGGAGACATAGCTGCTATTTTGTTGATCACATCCATTGGGATCCGACGGCGTCCATCTTGCCATTTTACTCCTAAAAACTGGATCTCCTGCGCAGGTCCCTTGACCTTGCTTCGTATTATGGCAAAACCAGCATTCAGAAGGATTCGGACTATTTTACTCCCTTTCTCAAAAACTTCTTCTGCTGTGTTTCCCCATACAATGATGTCATCAATGTATTGCAGGTGTTCTGGAGCTTCCCCCTGTTCCAGTGCAGTCTGGATCAGTCCATGGCAAATGGTGGGGCTGTGTTTCCACCCCTGGGGCAGTCGATTCCAGGTGTATTGGACGCCCCTCCAAGTGAAAGCAAACTGTGGCCTGCACTCCACTGCCAAAGGGATTGAGAAGAATGCATTCGCTATATCAATCGTGGCATACCACTTGGCTGCCTTGGACTCCAGTTCGTACTGGAGTTCTAGCATGTCCGGCATGGCAGCACTCAGTGGTGGCGTGACTTCATTCAGGCCACGATAATCCACTGTTAGCCTCCACTCTCCATTAGATTTTCTCCCTGGCCATATGGGACTGTTAAAGGGTGAGTGAGTCTTGCTCATTACTCCTTGAACCTCTAGTTGACGAATCAGCTTATGGATGGGAATCAGAGAGTCTCGGTTAGTGCGATATTGCCGCCGATGCACCGTTGTGGTAGCAATTGGCACCTGTTGTTCTTCGACCCTCAACAACCCCACAACAGAAGGGTCCTCCGAGAGACCAGGCAAGGTAGACAACTGTTTAACTTCCTCCGTCTCCAAGGCAGCTATGCCAAAGGCCCAGCGGTACCCTTTTGGGTCCTTAAAATTCCCTCTCCTGAGGTAGTCTATACCAAGGATGCATGGAGCCTCTGGGCCAGTCACAATGGGATGCTTTTGCCACTCATTCCCAGTTAGGCTCACTTCAGCCTCCAGTACAGTCAACTCTTGGGAATCCCCCTGTCACCCCAGAAATACAAATGGGTTCTGCCCCTCTATAGCTTGATGGTATTAAAGTACACTGCGCACCCGTGTCCACTAGAGCCTTATACTCCTGTGGGTCTGATGTGCCAGGCCATTGAATCCACACCGTCCAATAAACTCAGTTGTCCCTTTCCTCCACCTGGCCGGAGGCAGGGCCCCCCTAATACTCGTCATAGTATCCATTACTCACTTCTTGCAGAAATGACTTGGAAGTTCCTTCAAGAGGATCAGAAGCAAGATCAGGCCTTCTGCTCTGTCTGG
This sequence comes from Larus michahellis, assembly GCF_964199755.1. Lineage (NCBI taxonomy): Eukaryota > Metazoa > Chordata > Aves > Charadriiformes > Laridae > Larus > Larus michahellis. The sequence continues at coordinate 17,103,712 of NC_133929.1, read as the reverse complement.
GGAACTGCCCGCTGGAAACTGGGGCAGCACTTTTCCTGGAGGGATCCCCTTTTATGGTTGTTCTTCCTTGCAACTCCTGTACCCGTGTCCGCAGGATCCAAGTAGGTTGTCCATCCCACTTCCTCATGTCCTCCCCATGGTCACACAGGTAGAACCACAGGGTGCCTCATGGTGTGTACCCTCTGTGTAGTCTCTCTCTCGAGTGGGAAAATGCCTGCTCCTAATAGCTGAGATGCTGGCCCATACAGGTGGGGAGTAGGACATATTCTCTTCAAGTTGCTGGACCTTCCGGGACAGTTTCTCCACAGCTGAGACAAGGGGGGAAGAGAGACTTTCTTCATATCACTGGAGCCAGCCAGCTACCTCATCCACCGTTGGTCCCTCTTCACCTTTCCATTCCATTACTGCCAGGGAGTTGGCATATGACAATGGTGCGCTCCATACAAACTTCTGCCACATGGGCCTTGTGCATTGGACCTCATCAGGGTCTGTGGGTAAGTCTGCATTGTCCAAGTCATAATAAATCATCTCCCACACGGCTAATTCTCTCAGGTACTGGATGCCTCTTTCCATGGTGGTCCACTTGCTTGGCTGACATACAACATCCTCACTGAAGGGGTACCTCTCCCTCACGCCTGACAGGAGTCGTTTCCAGAGGCTGAGGGCTTGGGTCTTCTTTCCCATTGTCTTGTCAATGGCGCCTTCCCTAGACAGGGATCCCAGCTGCCTGGCTTCCCTACCCTCTAATTCCAGGCTACTGGCCCCGTTATCCCAGCACCAGAGCAACCAGGTGACAATGTGCTCGCCTGAAAGTCGGCTAAAATCTTTTTGCATATCCCGCAGCTTGCTCAAGGATAGGGATCGGGTGATTATCTCTGGTTCTGCCTCTTCCTCCTGGTCTCATGATGACCCTGGTTCATCATCATCCCTTACTAAGCGAACTGATTTCTTCGTGTACTTCTTCTTCTGTATGGGGGCAATTGATACTGGCATGGGTTGGTTCCCTGGTTCAGCAGCAGTGGCTGCCACCGTGGTTGGAGTAGCTGCAGTGTGTGTCGCAGAGGTTACAGTAGTCACAGTGTCTGTCGCAGGGGTTGCAGTAGCCACAGTGGCTGTCGGTCTGGTCTCCATCTCTTTCCCCTGAGGGTGCTGCATAATACGGAGCAGTGCCTGGTAGATACTGGCCAGGGCCCAGCACAGTGTAGTGAGTTGTGCCTCTCTAGAATAGCCACAGCATTTTCCCTTCAAATATTCTACCACTTTATCAGGGTCCTGTAATTGTTCAGGGGTGAAGTCCCAGACCATTGGAGGTGAGAAGTTCTCTAGGTAACTGCCCATTTTCTCCCACATGCCATGATACCCCTGACTATCCAGCTTCAGAGCAGATCTCTGGGTGGTAGTCTTAAATAGTCATTTAACCCTAAACAGGACCTGGAACACATTCAGGAGACATAACACTAGGAACATGCTGATTTGAGCATCCCAAGGATATTCAAAATTCTCAAAAGCTGTCATACCTGACCCGAAGGAGAAAAGGGAGGCAAAAGAGCTGGGGAAAGTGTCCCCCCCTGTTTCCCCCACAGACTGGGTGTAATTATTAATAAATTCTGAGAGACGATGCCCAAGGTACGGACAGGATAGCAATACCACATAAATGCCCCAAAGTAACTGTCTGAACAGTGATGTTATCATATCATAAGCCGATATTGCACAGGACAGCAGAATGATAATCCTCATCCCTCTTCCAGAGATGATATACAGCATTGCAGGGAGTACATAAACCATATAGGAATTCACATAACACAGCCATGAGAACAAACCAAGCAACATGGTGACCAGCAACTATTTACCTAATACAATAAATGCATACAACAAATTCATTTTTCCCAGCTCTAGTTGGATTCTGTCGTTATCTCAACCCTTCGAGTCCCACGTTGGGCGCCAAAAAGGACTGTCGTCCTTTAGCCTCAGATGGCAACAAAGAACCACTTTCCACTCGCTCAGGCCTTCCCAATACAGGAAGAATTAGAAGGAAAAGGCAAAACTCTTGGGTTGAGACAAAGGCAGTTTAACAGAACAGCAAAGGGAACAAGAAAACAATAACACGGACAGAGGAATATACAAACACGATTACGGAACCGCCACTCCCCGTGCTCACCTACCGGACCCGGGACTCCCCAGCCCGCTCCAAGCAGCGACTTCCTGCCCCCTCCCCCAGCAGCTCAGGGTGGGCATGGCTCACATGGCATGGAATACCTGTGTCCTGGGGAGAATTAACCCTATCCCCGCCGGAACCAGGACAAGGCATGAGCAGGTAAATACAGGTAGAGCCCTTAAAATACTGCAAAATTTCTTTAAACATCAGTATCACAGATCACTAGACAGAAAACATCATCAGAGTAATTTTTAAATGACAGTATTGCTTTAGTTTTATATTTTAAGACCAGATGCATCTGAAAAAAAAACACCAACAAACAGATAAAAAACTCAGAGAGTAAGAAATTCACAAAATAAGCTTCTCGGGGGTGAGCAAAACATTCATAATTTATTGACCTGTTATTACTAGGCAATGACTCTCTCTTCTTTTTTGCATCTTAGTCAAAGGCAATTTATGGTCCAATTCAGGGCTTAATAAGACTGCTGAGCAGAAATACCAACATCAAGAGCATCACTCAGGAGTAAATGCTATGGTCAATGCAAAAATTGTTTAAGAAACATATGAATATTCATGTCAAAACAAAACATGTAGCCATGGACTAGTCTGCAAAGCTCCTAATAAATCAGTCTTGCAGTCTCAGAATCTTCAGCATCTATCACAAACCAATTAAACAGTTACATCCTTCATGAAGGCCACAGCACAAAGCACCAATTTGGAATAGTTGTCTCTGAGGGTGAAGAATTCTCGTTTCAGGAACTTGTTACTGAACTCCGTACTGGAAGAGATCAATCTGAACCCAAACTGACAGCGTTTACACTAAACTGTAACCTGTTCCAGTGTGGAAAGTAATGGAAGATCAGCAAGGAGGACTATAAACACTCTCAAGTGACTCACACCTGGGGTGCTAGATGACACATATATCATACTAATTGTTGTTCAGTCTCATGTGCTCGCAAGTAGAACATCCGCACTGAGATAACATAAGTCTGTGATGGACTCAGGGACACCTTATCTAACGTGCTTGAGATTCCTGCCCTGCTGTTGAAGATCAAAGCACAGTGGGAAAACTATGCCTGCTTGAACCCTTGAAATACAGGTGAAAACAGCAAGTCTGAGCTCTCACTCTCTCACTTACAAGGACTCTCTTGCTAATAAGGGCTCTCTTGCTCCGTGGTGCCTGCGTCCCCTGCTTGCATGCCTCTGCCCGGGTGCTGCTTTAAAGATCCCCCGATCCGCGAGGTATCGAGATTAAATTTGTTCTTTGCCTTTCATCTGTGGTTTTCTGGTTGTTCCTGTGTCCTGCCTGTGTTGGCTCACACATCCAGGAACACATTCCATCCTAGAAAGGATGTATGTGAATCAATTCCATCTGTAGGATGTAATTGATAATACATGACTGTACATATTGCTTAAAAATGAAGGCTATTGGTAGCTAATAAATGACTGAAAGCAGTTTGAAAGCATTCAAACTATGATAAATTATTTCCAAGCATTATTTAATTTAAATTACTACATAAACATGTTTTTTATTGTAATTAGATGTAATTAATATTGTAGTTCTTATTTCTCATACTGCATTAGCTGAATCAGTCCACAAACCTTACAAAGATATTTCATATTCTTCCCATTAATTTTCTTCTTAAAAACAACCAAAACTCATTTATCATTGGACCAGTCCTGTATTACACACTAAACCATGGGTGAAAGTTGTCTGGTGATGTGCTAAGAAAACATACCTCAGGCCTCGACAGCCACCAGGCAGGTTTGCAGACGCTCTTTGCAAAGAGGAGTACTTTACTTGGTCTTCTCTTTTCCTTTCCTCCTGTGGGATTTGGGCTCCACGCTCCCATTAATCACCCCTGGGTAGCTGCATCTTCCTTGTAGCTTGGACTTCCTGAACTCACACTTTCTTTCTACTGGTTTAGATTATACTGCGACTGCTTTTAAGTCAGTGCAGAATGAAGATGATATTAGAAAGAGATGCTCTTTTGATTCAGTATTGCTCCAGCAAGTGGCTGTGGTGGGTTGACCCGGGCTGGATGTCAGGTGCCCACCAAAGCCACTCTATCACTCCCCCTCCTCAGCTGGACAGGGGAGAGAAAATATAAAGAAAAGATTGTGGGTCGAGATAAGGACAGGGAGAGATCACTCAGCAATTACCGTCATGGGTAAAACAGACTTGGCTTGGAGAAAATTAATTTATTACCAATCAAATCAGAGGAGGATAATGAGAAATAAAAACCAAATCTTAAAACACCTTGCCGCCACCCCTCCCTTCTTCCTGGGCTCAACTTTACTACTGATTTTCTCTACTTCCTCCCCCCAAGTGGCACAGGGGGATGGGGAATGGTAGTTGTGGTCAGTTCATTAAAAATTTCTTCACCGAAAGGGTTATCAAGCATTGGAACAGGCTGCCCAGGGAAGCAGTTGAGTCACCATCCCTGGAGGTATTTAAAAGACGGGTAGACGTGGTGCTTAGGGACATGGTTTAGTGGTGGTTTTGTCAGTGTTAGGTTGATGGTTGGATTCGATGATCTTAAAGATCCCTTCCAACATAGACGATTCTATGATTGTATGATTCATCACACATTTCTTCCGCTCCTTCCTCCTCAGGGGGAGGACTCCTCACACTCTTCCCCTGCTCCAGTGTGGGGTCCCTCCCATGGGAGACAATTCTCCATGAACTTCTCCAATGTGAGTCCTTCCCATGGGCTGCAGTTCTTCATGAACTGCTCCAGTGTGGGTCCCCCATGGGGTCACAGGTCCTGCAAGGAGCCTGCTCCAGCCTCCTTCAGGCATCCACCTGCTCCAGCGTGGGGTCCTCCATGGGCTGCAGGTGGCTATCTGCTCCACTGTGGACCTCCATGGGCTGCAGGGGAACAGCCTGCCTCACTGTGGTGTCTTCACCATGGGTTGCAGGGAAATCTCTGCTCCAGTGCCTGGAGTGTCTCATCTCATTCCTCTGTCCACTGCTGTTTTTGCAGCAGTTTTTTCCCCCTTCTTGAATATGTTATCACAGAGGCACTACCACCATCGCTGATGGGCTCAGCCTTGGCCAGTGGTGGGTCTGTCTTGGAGCTGGCTGGCATTGGCTCTATTGGACATGGGGGAAGCTTCTAGCAGCTTCTCACAGAAGCTACCCCTGCAGCCCCCCCTGCTACCAAAACCTTGCCATGCAAACCCAATACAGTGTCTAAAAACAGACATTTACATGTACAACAGATGAATTAATGTCTTGGGATAAATATCTTATGAACTGAAAATCATCATCCTGTCCTTTCCAAACAGCATTTCTATCTGCTTATATGTGATGAACTCCTGTGGTTTGTGGCCAGCTGATTTGGTATGAGATCTGAAAGGCTCACAGATAAAGTTAGCATTAGTCATTATTGCCTCACAGCCTTTATACAGATGTTCATCCTTACATATTGCATGCATATATGACCAATGGGCATGCAGTATTTAATATTTTTATAAATATAATAATTACAAATAATAATAATACAAATTTAATATTTGTCTATATAAAGATTGGGTAATGGAGATTATATTTTGAAAACAAATGACACCTTACAAACGTTAAACAAAAATGTCTTAGACTTGCAAAGATCAATGGGAGTGTAAAGTCAATAGCAGGCAGATGCTTTCATGTTTTAACTTAATTTTTAATAATGTTACTGGTTTGTGTATTTTTTTAATTTTTTTTTTTCAAATTAACTAGTTGAAGTTGCAGGTCTCCATATGCTTTGATATGCTATTTCTTCTCTCTATACTTGTCCATATCCTGTTACAAATCTGCTGATGTATATGGACAAATTGCTTAAAATAGAATTTTCAAAAGCTTTTAGATACTTACAATGCAAAGCAGCATCTAATTAGATTTTCAAAAGCTCCAAAGCCAGTTTAGGGTCTAACTCCTGTTAGATACTGAACCCTGTTAGGCTCCACATGCATTTTTAGGTATTTGCCATTCCCTCGACTATCTGACGCAGCCTGCTTGAGCTTGTGGGGACACCAGGGTTAGCCAGCATGTGGAGACATTAGCAACACAAGGCTGGGAGTCACATAAATGCTCAGTCCAGTTCTCTACCCTGGCAGCCAGCTTCATCATGTACTTCCGTACATTGTGAGATTCAGTTCATTATTGCCAGTAAAACGTTTTAGGTGCCCAAAGGGAAAGAGGAGAGAGTAGCAAAAAAAATAGTGTGTAATAACTGTATTTACTTAACACTAAGCATAGACTCCTGTTAATCTGAAGTGCATTATTAAGAGACTATAGTAACAATCTCAAATTATAGAATATTATAATGATTCCAGTTTCCAAAACAAATGAGGAAACTCATTAACTAGCTTAACCTTTGGCCTACAAAATATATCTTGAGTTGTTTTGCATGTTCTTTAATGAATAAAATTTTGGATCTTATCTCTTTGTTAGAATGATTCATACTTAATGCTTTGAATCAATTCTGAGAAATTAATACTTCTCTAGTACTGTGTTATGAGACAAGATATCAATCACTGTTACGTCAGATTAGTGATTCATTAGTCAGACTTCTGCTGCTGAAGCCAATCTCATGACATTTGTATGGAAAATTTCTGTTCTTTGTTGGTACAGTAGCTAAAAAAATTTAGTACATTACAGTTTCATTTTAATATAACATTAGTGACTCATTTGCTTTTTCTGTTTTAAGTCTGTTTCTCAGGAATTCATGAACCTTATTCTTTTTGCCCAGTAATTTGGTTTCTCTAAATTGCATTCTGTCTTCCCAGACGGTGGTTGTTATATTCCAACAAGAATTTCCAACGTTCTGTTGGAAGGAAACCCACTGTTTACTGACCCGTTGGAAATTGGGACAGATGAGAGGGCTCAGCAGCTCTAAGGAAGTAGTTTTTCATTTAGATGCCTGTAAAGGGGTTCATTGGAGTAGCATTTTGACTATGGGTCCACAAATTTATTAAAACATAGAAGCTGTTATGGCAACAAAGGCAGGCCTGGGAGTCACAAAGAAGATAAAAAGAAGTTGCAAGTTTCTAAACTTCAGAGGTCTTTTTGGTTCAGTCTTTTTCATTGTGACAGCACGAAGATGCTTCTCTTTCTGTCTATGCAGAATAAAGGAAGGGAGAGACACATCAAGTGCAGTGAAAGAGGGGAAGTATCTCATAGACTTAAAAGGCTCAAAAGGAGTCAGGGAACACTCTGTAAGGTTGACGAGTAATTGTAGTTTTTGGGGTAAGTGTATCAAAAGTACTAAACATGGTCAACAGCAGCTCATGGCAATCCATACAGAAGCCTTTGCTTTATAATTTGGATTTTACTAATCAGAAGTTCTAGGTGTTAATAACTGCAGTGCACCAGCTAACACAAAGCATTTCACTCCGATCCCTCCAAAGACCAGAAAGGAGAAAGGTCTAACACAGCATGTCAGTCACCCTTGAATTGTATAAGAGGGTGGAGGATATTGGCTTTGCTTTGGTTAGCTCTTGCTCCGATTTGACTTTTTCAATGGGAGTATTAGAAAGTGTGATACCAGTATTTATACTGTCATTCAGGGTGGACTATTTATTTTGTTCTGACTGAAAATAATTATTGACACAAAGGTTCAATAATTCAAAGGTTATTGTGAAAAACTGAAATGGAAAAGACTCAGAAAAATTTCAGAGAAACTGAAAATATGCAGATTTGTCCTCCAAAGTTTTCCAGACATGGAACCCATAAACCTAGAAACTTAAAATGCACTTTTTGTGCTTTCTCTGGCATTATATAAAACATAACACCAAATGTATTTTATATTATACAGTTTATCCAAAATATACCCTAAAGCAAGTCATAAAATGGAATGCACTTAGACACACCCAATTACACTATAAAACCAGAATGCTATATAGCTATTAATGCAAGGTAATTCATAAATCTAAGCAAAATCACTGAGAATAAAGTAAATTAAACATGATAATTTTGCTTTGGCATTTAAAATATAGTAAAAAAAATAGAAAACTCTAGGGCTACTGTCATGGTCCACTTGGATGTCTCAAATTTACAGGACAACATACTCCCTGATTTAAACTTTATTTCATGAGCTCATCAAGAAATACAACAAACAAACACAACAAACAGAGGCTCAATCCCCTTTTGCCCAGACTAGTCTGTTACGTGAATTCACTTATTCACCATTCAAGTTATAAGGTTTCATAATTTATAACCAATAACTCTTAATTAATGCACTTATGAGAAAAAAAAAATTAGTTACCTAGCCAACAGTGAGAGTGCTCATCCTTCCTCCTCTGTCATGGTGTGGGCATCTCCTGTATCACACTGGGAAGCACAAAAGCGTCAGCAGTCCAGCTGCTGTTGGATCCGCTTCAAAAGCTTTTTTGGTAAACTGATGATACCTTACAGCTTGGAGGTTTGGTCTATACCATTTCCATAAGCTAGCAAATTCTGACAAAACTGCTAGACAAAAGACAGTGGCTGCAGGAGCAGCAATTTGCGGGTGACCATGGCTGCATAATGGCACTTTCTGGCCACCTGTCCTGCCTACAGGGTGCTCTTGCTTTGATCTAATGGTGCTGCTCCCAGCATACATCAGGCCTTAACATGAGCTGGGTTAGCCAAAATCTCAGCAGGACTTGAGTGAACTGTCACAGTTACATTTTGAAAACTCATTCTTTTGACTTGATTCTGTAAATTACAGAATCAAGTCACTGTAGTAAAAGCAAAATTGTACTAAAATAAGTTATGTCACAAACATGTTTCCTTTGAATGTTTAACTACTACACTGTGCTGATATATCAAATACTTAGATTAGTAAATAGCATGCATTGCAGGGGCTTTGTCTTTTAATGATTTCTATCAGTAGTACATGTCCCTTTTTGACATTTGTCTGCCTGGGTGCACCTGCAAATCAGAGACATCTGAAATCTGGTATCTGTGCCTAGTCTGGTAAATCTGTGCATGCTTCAAAACATTCCCAGACACCAGGACATGGTAATCTAGGTGAGTCAACTCCCACAGCAGTCCTGGGCATGAACCTGGCCCATCCACCTCGCACTCCCCTGAGCAATTCCTTGGCACAGTTTGGGAGTTTGATGATCCAGGGTCTGTTTCCAATAGGCAGTCTGCATGCAGCCAACCCCTTTTGGAGGTGAAGGCATATTACTGTCATAGACTCGAGCCACTTGGTGCCAGTTGGCTTTAGTGCCTGAAAGGCTCCTAGGCACTAGTGTAGATGTAGCTACTGCGAGTTAAAAAGTGACTCTTGCACAGTGTACAATAAGGTGGCCCTGGCCCAAATGTTTCTGAGTACTATGTATCTCAGGGTCATATGACCAGCTTCTCAGCAATCCTGGCTAATGACTAAAACTTGTCATGGAAATACACGTGAAAAAGATGCAGTAAAAAAGTATATTAAGAAACTGAAGAACATAACATTGAAATGTTGTGTAACCTGCTTGAATAATGAGGGCTGTTGTATATCTCTATATGAAGAACGTGGAATATTAGCATATAATAGTTTGTTGGTACACAATGCACGTGTAAAGATAAGAAAGTATGCAAACGATGCAGTGGCTGGGAAAAGATGATCATCATACAACTGTTCAAAAATGGGGGAGGTCTGACTGTATATTGCTGAATCATCTACATTTGCACAGTGAGAAACTTGTGATAGCAGCAAGCTGAACTTCCAGTGATCAAGCCGATTTGTTGCAAAAAGCATGCAACAATAGCTCAGCACTAGCAGGCAAAAACTCCATTCTGTGTATATATGAAACACATAGGGCGAGCCATAAGTATAATTCATTAGGATCTCTTATTTTCATCTCTAGTGCCTTTGTGTGTATGAATTAATCTTATGATCACTGTAAGCAAGCAGCAACATGAGCAGATTAACACATTGTTTTGAATAGCAGCTAGAGACCTTTGTGACAGACCACTTTGCTCACCTTCACTGGAGGTTGTACACTAACTCAGGGGGAAGAAGCTGCTTTTCTGCAGTGGTGGCCCCACTGAGCTCTGCACGGGTAAGGCCAGTGCTGCCATGTGGGGAGCGTGTGTGTGTCTACAAGTACTTTTGGAGATAATGGGTCTGATATCACAACTATGGAACTTAATCACTTAAATGGGGTTTAGAGAGCTCAACGCTTCAACATGAAAAGATAAGGACTGGATAGGCTTGGCCAGAATACAGGTTGCTCAGATACAGAGTCAGATTTACCAAATTAGATGTTGAAGGCAAATATTTTATGATTCCCCTATTTAGATAGGACACCTAATTTTTTTGACAAATTCATTAGATTATTAGGATATGGGCCTAAAATAAAAATGTATTTCTTGGCAAGTGATTGGACACGGGTAGAAAAACACCTGACTGACATCTGCTATATTTATTTTGGAAAGTGGTTGTAGGGCACAAGAAGACTTTGTCATGATAACCCAGGATAGCTTGCCTCCCCCATCCAAGTATGTAGAGTCCCAAGCACGTCTTATCTTGTTACAGTAACCCAGGATAGTTCACTTTCCCCCCATCTGCACATACCCTTGCACGGGCACCAACATGATGGCCCGCTGTGGATCTTGGAATTTGGACAACAGGACCTGCATTACATCAGTGAGTTTGCTAATGAGCAAAACAAGACATTGTGTATGTGTGATATGTTAATCATCACAAGTTTTATTATTCACCCCTTCGATGCTTTCCTTTGAGCTTCAACCCTGAGCAGAGCTCTGCTGTGTCGGGTCCCCATTTTGATGAGTATCGGTGTCCCAGAGCAATGCTACACCTTCAATAAAGCCAAAGCTTTCACTTGCTGAGTGTCATGCCTTATCCCTGAGGGATTTGCACCTGCTTTTTGTGCATAACAGTGGTTCAAGAGCATCCTGCCAGATACTGATGCTGGGTAGCACTCAGAGGTAGAAGTGCCAAAATGAATTGAGAAAATCTTTTTTTTTTTTTTTAATGTAAAGGAATCTTGGCAGTAATTGGAGAAAGACAACACAATAAATTGCCTCTTAAATTCTAATGATCAGTCCCATTTATTGCTTTGTTCAGCAATGATACCCTGAATATTCTGACCAGGAAATATGATGAGAGGAACTAATAGTGCTGTTGGGAATAAAAAATTGTGGCTGCCTGCATTGAAACAGGTGGTATAAATGTTTCCAGTAATTACATGGCTGTATAAATTGTAATGAATTGTAATGTAATTATAGAGTTCTTTAAATTGTCACAGCTCTATGAACTATCATCTGTGGCTTCGTTTAAAACAATTGCCTCCCTCTAGTAAGGGCAAAATCTTCTGAAATAACCATCAAGCACATCTGTATCTTCAAAAGAAGGGGAAAAGGAGATGAGGCATCACTGGCATCTTAATGTCAGTGATCTCAAATACTCTGTGGATACCAAATATCAGAGACAACTCTGGTGCTTTGGAAATACCAAAATATCTAGCATTCCCATCTTTTCACAGAGCTTTTGTCTTTCCACAAGCAGCATCTACATATTAATTACTTGAAGCCTACATCTGGTGCTGTTATTTTGTGAGATATATATCGGAGGGACAGCAATTTAAGCTAAGCTAGGACCAAGGCTTCAGGGTGATCCTACATGATTTTAGTGTGGTCTATTGCTTTACACAGGCAAAAATCTGACTTCACTAGGCTATATTGTGCTGGCATTATTGCCTCCCTGCCTTACACACAGATGTAGCACCAGCGATATAGTTGCTCTCCTTACAGCTGCTCTTCAGCATAGCTTCTTATTTAGAAGAAGCAGATGACCTCATGCTAACTCTTTATACCATGGTGAACATGAAGTTTCTCCACCTCTGAAGTAACTATGAGTGCTGAGGACTTTGTCAAGATAATAAAATTAGAAGTGAGAGTTGTTCAGAAAGAGAAAAGCTGAATCTCATCTCAGGAAAGAGCCTTTGGTGGCCTGCGGGATCCTCTCATCAATCTAGCAATGTTATCTGCTTCTGTCAGAAAAGGTAAAACAAGGTCATACCTCCCTGCTACTCTTCCTTTCCTTTCTTACCTCCCTTATCCACTAACAGAGGAGCTTTTGCCAGCCTTAATTGAGACATATTTGGTAAAATTAAAATTATCATCTGGAAAGCAGATAATTGAATTTGACCTATCATTCCCTTAAATGCTAAAATCAGACCCTGAGTATTTTATTTAGCTTTTTACATTTTGTTTGCTTTATATTGATTTTGCAGTGTGGCTTCAGAGTTTTCACATATGTAGATCTCATTAACTAGTCAACTGACATGGAAAGAGAGGGAAACTGTTTTTGTGGTGGCTCTGACAGATACGTACGCAAGCTGCTGCAACCATCAACAAGGACAGCAGATCCAGTCAGGTCATCAATATTTGGCTCGTCTGTAGGGGATATGTTTTAACGATTCCAGTAGAGCAAGATTTAATTATGCTGTCCCTTCTAAGATAATAAAGTAATGGGCATACATTGCAAGGAGGAAATAATGCAACAGGAAATGGAAAGCAGAAGCGAGCATGATGCAACACAAGAGTTATCTATTGTCTCTCCACGTCTTGTAGTGGGCAGCAAGTCCATTGGTTCAGTAACCCAAACACTGTCAGAGAGTCCTAAAAAATGCTGCAATATGGATTTCACTGGATTACCGGCTCAATACCAAACCACTAATTACCAAAGGTTTGTTTTCACAGACATAAAGCACAAGGGTGTCTACTGCCTACACTGCCCTACATATCTCAAAGCCACAAAGACAAATATTTGATGAATAGGCCAGGAAAGAGGTCCAAAGAAAGGAGGTCAGTGTAAGACCACCTTGAAACACACTGTGATCCAAAGCTCATGGCAAATGCATATGTTTGTCATGAGTAGAGGTTAAAAACCCGGACATAGGACCAGAATGTGTAAAAGACAAACTCAAATAAAAATAATGGACTGGGAAACTAGTACTAGCTCTGGGTTTAGTCTAAGCCAACAACCTCTGTGTTGCATCTTGTCCAGATGAGATATGGTGCCTCCAACATGCAATTGTATGAATGCTACAAGACACCAGTTCATCACTGAATCATTGAAATAACTTCTCAAATCGAAGATGAACAGATCTGTATGATACAGATTTCTTGTATTTCATTGCAGTTTACATAGTCTGGAGGTGGGAATTATTACATACACATATTTTTCTGCCCCCTGCAATAAGAATGCAAGTTGCACCCCGAGGTGGCAATTAGAGAAATTAACATGTGTGCAAAACAGATCTAGAAAGGACTGGAAGGCAAACTGATGCTTTTTTAGTTATTTTTTTAAAGAAGCATAAGCCAAGAAATTTATCAGAGAAAACTTGAAGACCAAATTATGTTGCCTGGGATTTCTCTTGTGGGTGCAGACAACACAAACCTTCAAATTATGCTCAGTAATGAACCCTCAGTATTAACAAAATAGGTGTTGAAGGACATCTGTAATTGGATCAATCCACTGAGAGCAGTTTCAATGAAAGAATGCAAAACACCTGCCTTTTCCTCATGACATCAACAATACCCTATGGGCAGTGAGCTGAAATACACATGTGTCGTGGTTTAGCCTCAGACGGCAACAAAGAACCACGTGCCGCTCGCTCGCGCCTTCCTAATACAGGAAGGATCATAAGAAAAGGCAAGACTCTTGGGTTGGGACAAAGGCAGTTTAACAGAACAGCAAAGGGAACAGGCAAACAACAACAACAACACCACGGATAGGGGAATATACAAACACGATTACGGAACCACCGCTCGCCGGCCCAACCCTGGACGCCCCAGCCCGCTTTTAAGCAGCAACTTCCTGCCCCCTCCCCCGGCAGCTCAGGGTGGGCATGGCTCACATGGCATGGAATACCAGGAAAAGTTAACCCTATCCCCACCGGAACCAGGACATTATCCACCCCTTATTCCATACCATCTATGCCATGCCCAGCAGGTTCCAATGAATTGCCACCACTTTCCCCTGTTATATATATATATATATACACACACGCACATATAATGCCCTTAGTTTATGGGCCATCCCTCCAAAGTGTCCGTTGAGTTCTTTTAATCCACGGCTTTGGGCTCCATCTGTTAGAACAGTCTCTCAGGGCAGGTGAGATGCTGGGTGGTGCTGGTCTGTTGCATGCTGTATTTTTCGGAGCTTGTGACTGGTGCACCTGGTGTGGCTCATGCACGCAGTCCGTGGGCTGAAGATGTAGATCTTGAGGAAACTGCTGGGCGCCAGCTGCTGAGATCAGTTCTTATCCCATCATCCCTGTGCCTTACTTGTAGTACAACTGATAGCAATTATAGCAATGAGGACATCCAGTGACAGTGTTACTTAGCAATTAACAGCACACAATCTGATTCATTGGCTATTCTCACCCAAAATCAGATCCCCATGAGGTACACATCAGACTTCCCCATCCTTCCGCATCACCCACCAAGTGCACCCAGGTCCTTGGGCAAAAGCAATCCCACGGATGGGTTTGCCTTTGCCTGAGGCAGGACTAACCCAGACTGTCTTCCCTAGCATATTCTTCATATGCACTACGGGGACTTTATCCCCTTCTACAGTACGTGGAAGTTTTGATTGGGCAGGGCCAGCCCGATTGTTAGATCCCCTGGTGTTAACTAGCCAGGTAGCTTTTGCTAAATGTGTATCCCAATGTTTTAAAGTCCCACCACCCATTGCTCTCAGTGTAGTTTTTAACAGTCCATTGTATCGTTCTATCTTCCCAGAGGCTGGTGCATGATAGGGGATGTGATACACCCACTCAATGCCATGCTCTTTGGCCCAGGTGTCTATGAGGCTGTTTCGGAATTGAGTCCCGTTGTCCGACTCAATTCTCTCTGGGGTACCATGTCGCCACAGGACTTGCTTTTCAAGGCCCAGGATAGTGTTCCGGGCAGTGGCATGGGGCACAGGGTATGTTTCCAGCCATCCAGTGGTTGCTTCCACCATTGTGAGCACATAGCGCTTGCCTTGACGGGTTTGTGGCAGTGTGATATAATCAATCTGCCAGGCCTCCCCATAGTTATATTTCAGCCATCGCCCTCCATACCAAAGAGGCTTCAAACGCTTGGCTTGCTTGATTGCAGCGCATGTCTCACATTCATGGATGACCTGTGCAATAGTGTCCATGGTCAAGTCCACCCCTCGGTCACGAGCCCATCTATATGTCGCATCTCTCCCTTGATGGCCTGAGGAGTCATGGGCCCACCGAGCTATGAATAGTTCACCCTTATGTTGCCAGTCCAGATCCACCTGACCCACTTCAATCCTAGCGGCCCGATCCACCTGCTGGTTGTTCTGATGTTCCTCCGTGGCCCGATTCTTCGGTACATGGGCATCTACGTGGCATACTTTCACAACCAGATTCTCTATCCGGGCAGCAATATCTTGCCATAGGTCAGCAGCCCAGATGGGTTTGCCTCTGCGCTGCCAGTTGCCCTGCTTCCACTGCTGTAACCACCCCCACAGAGCATTTGCCACCATCCATGAGTCAGTGTAGAGATAAAGTACTGGCCATTTTTCTCACTCAGCAATGTCCAAAGCCAGCTGAATAGCCTTCACCTCTGCAAACTGGCTCGATTCACCCTGTCCCTCACTGGCTTCTGCAACTTGTCGTGTAGGACTCCACACAGCAGCCTTCCACTTTCGATGCTTTCCCACAATCCGGCAGGACCCATCAGTGAACAGGGCATATTTCCTCTCATTTTCTGGCAGTTTATTATATGGTGGGGCTTCTTCTGCACGCGTCACCTCCTCCTCTGGTGACATTCCGAAATCCTTGCCTTCTGGCCAGTCCATGATCACTTCCAGAATTCCTGGGCGACTGGGGTTTCCCATTCGAGTTCGCTGTGTGATCAGTGCAATCCACTTACTCCATGTACCATCAGTTGCATGATGTGTGGTGGGGACCCTTTCTTTGAACATCCAGCCCAGCACCGGCAGTCGAGGTGCTAAGAGGAGCTGTGCTTCTGTGCCAACCACTTCCGAAGCAGCTCGAACCCCTTCATATGCTGCCAATATCTCTTTTTCTGTTGGAGTGTAGCGGGCTTCGGATCCCCTGTATCCCCGACTCCAAAGCCCTAGGGGTCGACCTCGAGTCTCCCCTGGTGCCTTCTGCCAGAGGCTCCAGGTAGGGCCGTTCTCCCCGGCTGCGGTGTAGAGCACATTTTTAACATCTTGTCCTGCCCGGACTGGCCCCAGGGCCACTGCATGGACTATTTCCTGTTTGATTTGTTCAAAAGCTTGTCGTTGCTCAGGACCCCATTTAAAATCATTCTTCTTCCGGGTTACTTGATACAGAGGGCTTGCAATTTGACTGTAATCTGGGATATGCATCCTCCAAAAACCCACAATGCCTAAGAAAGCTTGTGTTTCCTTTTTACTAGTTGGTGGAGACATAGCTGCTATTTTGTTGATCACATCCATTGGAATCTGACGGCGTCCATCTTGCCATTTTACTCCTAAAAACTGGATCTCCTGCGCAGGTCCCTTGACCTTGCTTCGTATTATGGCAAAACCAGCATTCAGAAGGATTCGGACTATTTTACTCCCTTTCTCAAAAACTTCTTCTGCTGTGTTTCCCCATACAATGATGTCATCAATGTACTGCAGATGTTCTGGAGCTTCCCCCTGTTCCAGTGCCGTCTGGATCAGTCCATGGCAAATGGTGGGGCTGTGTTTCCACCCCTGGGGCAGTCAATTCCAGGTGTACTGGATGTCCCTCCAAGTGAAAGCAAACTGTGGCCTGCACTCTGCTGCCAAAGGGATTGAGAAGAATGCATTCGCTATATCAATCGTGGCATACCACTTGGCTGCCTTGGACTCCAGTTCGTACTGGAGTTCTAGCATGTCCGGCACGGCAGCACTCAGCGGTGGCGTGACTTCATTCAGACCACGATAGTCTACAGTTAGCCTCCACTCTCCATTAGATTTTCGCACCGGCCATATGGGACTGTTAAAGGGTGAGCGAGTCTTGCTGATCACTCCTTGAACCTCTAGTTGACGAATCAGCTCATGGATGGGAATCAGAGAGTCTCGGTTAGTGCGATACTGCCGCCGATGTACCGTTGTGGTAGCAATCGGCACCTGTTGTTCTTTGACCCTCAACAACCCCACAACAGAAGGGTCCTCCGAGAGACCAGGCAAGGCAGACAACTGTTTAACTTCCTCTGTCTCCAAAGCAGCTATGCCAAAGGCCCAGCGGTACCCTTTTGGGTCCTTAAAATACCCTCTCCTGAGGTAATCTATACCAAGGATGCATGGAGCCTCTGGGCCAGTCACAGTGGGATGCTTTTGCCACTCATTCCCAGTTAGGCTCACTTCAGCCTCCAGTACAGTCAACTCTTGGGATCCCCCTGTCACCCCAGAAATACAAATGGGTTCTGCCCCTCTATAGCTTGATGGTATTAAAGTACACTGCGCACCCGTGTCCACTAGAGCCTTATACTCCTGTGGGTCTGATGTGCCAGGCCATCGAATCCACACCGTCCAATAAACCCGGTTGTCCCTTTCCTCCACCTGGCCAGAGGCAGGGCCCCCCTAATCCTGGTCATAGTATCCATTACTCACTTCTTGCAGAAATGACTTGGAAGTTCCTTCAAGAGGATCAGAAGCAAGATCAGGCCTTCTGCTCTGTCTGGGGAACGGCCCGCAGGAAACTGGGGCGGCACTTTTCCTGGAGGGATCCCCTTTTATGGTTGTCCTTCCTTGCAACTCCTGTACCCGTGTCCGCAGGGTCGAAGTAGGTTGTCCATCCCACTTCCTCATGTCCTCTCCGTGGTCCCGCAGGTAGAACCACAGGGTGCCTCGTGGTGTGTACCCTCTGTACTCTCTCTCTCGAGTGGGGAAATGCCTGCTTCTAATAGCTGAGACGCTGTCCCGTACAGGTGGGGAGTAGGACATTTTCTCCTCAAGTTGCTGGACCTTCCGCGACAGTTTCTCCACAGCTGAGACAAGGGGGGAAGAGAGACTTTCTTCATATCGCCGGAGCCGGCCAGCTACCTCATCCACCGTTGGTCCCTCTTCACCTTTCCATTCCATTACTGCCAGGGAGTTGGCATATGACGATGGTGCGCTCCGTACAAACTTCTGCCACATGGGCCCTGTGCAACACACCTCATCAGGGTCTGTGGGTAAGTCTGCATTGTCCAAGTCATAATAAATCATCTCCCACACGGCTAATTCTCTCAGGTACTGGATACCTCTTTCCATGGTAGTCCACTTGCTTGGCTGACATACAACATCCTCACTGAAGGGGTACCTCTCCCTCACGCCTGACAGGAGTCGTTTCCAGAGGCTGAGGGCTTGGGTCTTTTTCCCAATCGCCTTGTCAATGCCCCCTTCCCTAGACAGGGATCCCAGCTGCCTGGCCTCCCTACCCTCTAATTCCAGGCTACTGGCCCCATTATCCCAGCACCGGAGCAGCCAGGTGACAATGTGCTTGCCTGAAAGTCGGCTAAGATCTTTCCGCATATCCCACAACTCACTCAAGGATAGGGATCAGGTAATTATCTCTGGTTCTGCCTCTTCCTCCTGCTCTCGTGATGACCCTGGTTCATCATCATCCCTTACTAAGCGAACTGATTTCTTTGTGTACTACTTCTTCTGTATGGGGGCAGCCGCAGCGTCCGCCGCAGCGTCCGCCGCAGCGTCCGCCGCAGCGTCCGCCGCAGCGTCCGCCGCAGCGTCCGCCGCAGCGTCCGCCGCAGCGTCCGCCGCAGCGTCCGCCGCAGCGTCCGCCGCAGCGTCCGCCGCAGCGTCCGCCGCAGCGTCCGCCGCAGCGTCCGCCGGTCTGGTTTCCATCTCTTCCCCCTGAGGGTGCTGCATAATTCTGAGCAGTGCCTGGTAGATACTGGCCAGGGCCCAGCACAGCGCGGTGAGTTGTGCCTCTCTAGAATAGCCACAGCATTTTCCCTTCAAATATTCTACCACTTTATCAGGGTCCTGTAATTGTTCAGGGGTGAAGTCCCAGACCATTGGAGGTGAGTAGTTCTCTAGGTACCTGCCCATGCTCTCCCACATGCCATGCCACCCCTGACTATCCAGCCTCGGAGCAGATCTCCGGGTGGTAGTCTTAAATAGTCGCTTAACCCTAAACAAGACTGGAACGTATTCAGGAGACATAGCACTAGGAACACGCTGGTTTGAGTATCCCAAGGATATTCAAAATTCTCAAAAGCTGTCATACCTGACCCGAAGGAGAAAAGGGAGGCAAAAGGGCTGGGGAAACTATTAACAAATTCTGAGAGACGGTGTCCAATGTACGGACAGGACAGCAAAACCACATAAACACCCCAAAATAACCGTCTGAACAGTGATGTTATCATATCATAAACAGATATCGCACAGGACAGCAGAATGATAATCCTCATCCCTCTTCCAGACATGGTAAACAGCATCGCAGGGAGTACATAAGCCATATAGGAATTTATGTAACACAGCCATGAGAACAAACCAAGCAACATGATGACCAGTGACTATTTACCTAATAAAATAAATGCATACAAAAAAAAACCAAAAGCGTTTTTTCCACGTTCTAGTTGGATTCTGTCGTTATCTCAACCCTTCGAGCCCCATGTTGGGCGCCAAAAAGGACTGTCATGGTTTAGCCTCAGACAGCAACAAAGAACCACGTGCCGCTCGCTCGCGCCTTCCTAATACAGGAAGAATCGTAAGAAAAGGCAAGACTCTTGGGTTGAGACAAAGGCAGTTTAACAGAACAGCAAAGGGAACAGGCAAACAACAACAACACGGACAGAGGCATATACAAACACGATTACGGAACCGCCGCTCCCCGCCCGGCCGGACCCGGGACGCCCCAGCCCGCTTTTAAGGAGCAACTTCCTGCCCCCTCCCCCGGCAGCTCAGGGTGGGCGTGGCTCACATGGCATGGAATACCAGGAAAAATTAACCCTATCCCCACCAGAACCAGGACAACATGTCAACCTGCACCTCTGTAATTGTGATATAACATACCCAGTCAGTTGAAATATAAGAAAAATCTCTGCATTCCTGAACGCAAAGGTTAGAAGGTCTGGGTGTAGGAACAAAGTCCAGGGCCATTTTAACTATTATGTAGAACTCTTAATGGCTTGAGAGCAGCCCTGAGGAGGAGGACTTGGGGGTGCTGGTGGATGAGAAGCTCAACATGAGCTGGCAGCGTGCACTCACAGCCCAGAAAGCCAGCCACATCCTGGGCTACATCAAAAGCAGCGCGGCCAGCAGACCATGGGAGGTGATTCTGCCCCTCTACTCTGGTGAGACCCCACCTGGAATACTGTGTCCAGCTCTGGAGTCCTCAGCACAAGAAGGACATAGACCTGTTAGAACAGGTCCAGAGGATGTCCATGAAGATGAACAGAGGGCTGGAACACCTCTCCTATGAGGACAGGCTGAGAGAGTTGGGGTTGTTCAGCCTAGAGAAGAGAAGGCTCCGGAAAGACCTTACAACAGCCTTCCAGTACTTAAAGGGGGCCTAGAGGAAAGATGGGGAGGGACTCTT
Source organism: Larus michahellis (assembly GCF_964199755.1). Taxonomy (NCBI): domain Eukaryota; kingdom Metazoa; phylum Chordata; class Aves; order Charadriiformes; family Laridae; genus Larus; species Larus michahellis. The sequence continues at coordinate 17,083,050 of NC_133929.1, read as the reverse complement.
TATCAGGGAGTGTAGTGATAGGACAAGGGATAACAGATTGTCACGGTTTGGGCCAGGTTGGCCAATGACAAGGCAACAGATGCTCTCCTCCACCTTTTGCTCCAAGGAGAGGAAGAATAGAGATAAATAGATTTGTGAGTTTAGAAAAAACTCAACTACTTTAATGAAATATTAACAATATAATAGAAAAGGAAATAATGAAATAGATACAATACATACAAATATACACAAAATCATACTAAGCTCCCAGGGAAATGTCACAGGCAGGTACTGTGAAAGTTACAGACTGGACTCACCGACAAATGGGAACTGGAACACACTGACCAGGACCAAAGGGCAGATAAGCTGACAGGGTCCTCCTCAGACATCAGTCACTGAAGAAAAGAAGCCATTAAAGAAAAAGAATCCACTAGAGAAAAGCCAACCCAACCTCTTTCATCCCTCAGTTTTATACTGAGCAGGGCAGATGGGATGGAATACCCGATTGGTCAGTTTGGGTCACCTGACCTGTCCACAGGTGTAACCCTTCCACAGGGTAAACAACCAAGTCAGCTGACCCTGGTTGCCACAGCAACAAGTGTAAGCAAGAGCCTCTCTCACTGAACAGAAAGTTGGTTCTGCTCCACCCCAAACCAGGACACAGATTTAAACTGAAAGAGGGGAGATTTAGACTAGATATTAGGAAGAAATTCTTTACTGTGAGGGTGGTGAGGCACTGGAACAGGCTGTCCAGAGAAGTTGTGGATGCCCCATCCCTGGAGGTGTTCAAGACTAGGTTGGATGGGGCTTTGAGCAACCTGGTCTAGTGGGAGGTGTCCCTGCCCGTGGCAGGGGGGTTGGAACTAGATGATCTAACTGGAGAATTCTGCTACTTTTAGCTCATTACATACAGTAAAGTATTCCTATATATGTAGTTCTTATTACACACTTCTTCAAATATGAGGAGAAAAGAAGCTAGTCCAATCTAATACAATATTGTGCTGCACATTTGTAGAAATCTTATAAAGAGAGCTGGGCAAATGACTGCAGTATCATGTTAATGAATGTGAAAATGGGTATTTTAGCTACATAGTCACTTAACAGGTCATTTTTCTTGGATGCTATGTGCTGGAAAACAAAACTATGTGATAGAAAAATCAGTTATATGTCCCTGAAAGCCAACAATCAGAAGTGAATGTTGAATTATCTGCTTATTGGATTATATGTTTGCTTGCTCTGTTATACTGAAGCATACTGAACAAGTTTGGAATCTTCTCTCAGGACTATATTGAGTCTTTTCCACTCCTAATTTGTTATTTTCAATAAAAAAAAATTGCGAGGCATCTCTCTCTCTATCCAATGGTCCAGTGCTCTTGTAAAATAAGGATGATAAACATTGAGTAATCCCTTCAAGGTGATTCCTGACAGGATTTATCTTTTAACTTAGACCATTCACACTGAGATCAGAGGCAATGTATACAAGCGCCTGGGGACTTGAGGAAGGCTGCAGTGGGGGGCTGCAGTGTTTGTGATAATGGGGAGAGCTCCACAGGCTATAGAAAAATGGCAAAAATCGACCTGCAGCTGTGACTGCTTCACAGAACCACAAAGCTCAGGGCAGTGACTGGCACCAGTGAGTCCTGTGCACAGGGAGGGTGCCTGGGGCTGGTCTGTTTTCAGCTTACTCCTGGCTACCCGGAAGAGGAGGCTGGGTTTAGATGAGGACAGTTCATTCATGTCAAAGTTTTGCCAGCGGTTTGAGTGCAAGTAGTTAGTGATGTTCTTAATTAAGACTAAACTAAATTAAAGTAACTAAATTAAGTAGTAGAAACCATTAAACATAAGACAAGTCTTACTGATCTTGTACTGGTGTGTTAAATTGAGGAGGCTATATACTTGTTTGGGAAGAGACCTCTTCAAAGGGCAGCCAATTGCTCACCAAAGATTTGGTTCTGGACTATGAAAATGGAAAGTCTAGCACTCCCAGCCCACCAATAAGTTACTCCAGCTGTTCAGGACTTTCAGACTTAAGCCACTTGGGATGAAATCCTGTATCTGTGCAGGTAGCTGGACACAAATTACATAAAGAACTAATTAGGCGGTTAGAAGGAAGGAAGTCACTAGTCTCCCAGCAAAACATGAAGAAAAAAAGGGGCTTATGGTGGAGGAGAAAAATATACAGCATTGTCAAGAACAAAAGTCAATTTTGGGAACGCAAATTACAATTCAAAGTTTAACTAAAAAAAGCAGTAAACTATTTTGTTATTGACTAACAAAGGAACATAGTCAGGAGTGTTGAGAGCTAATGGGAATACTCTGATGCACACAGGTAAAAGGTCAAAATTTAATTAAACGAATTCATGACCTAATTAGAACTCTAAGAGATAGAAAACACAGTAATGTTCATCATTCAGAGCCTTCTTCATTTCAGAGTTGTCTGTATTGCAAATAGAATTTTCATATAACTTTTTGGAACAAAATCTTATGTAGCAAATTGTGAGGGTCACTAGTGTTTTCTTAGATTGCAGCACAGTGATTTACAATATTTTAGATTTAGTGTCTCAGGAAAAAATATGGATACATTTTACTTTTTCAAATAATCTGATTCTTAGCTTTTTTAAAAAAAAACAATTTCTAATGATTCAAAGATACTCAGACTTAAGTTCAGCATCTGCTTTTAGTGTGAGTGGTCCCCCACACTGTTTCTCCATGTGTATTATGTTGCCCAATGTTTGCATCGATAGCATCTTTCCAAATTGTCTCAACAGATGTTCCTTACATTCCTACCATTAGGAAGACTTATGTTTCTTTACTATGCTGTAAGTCAGGTCCTCGTGACTTTCTGACTTAAATAAACTATCAAATCCCATTTTTATTGTTCTTCTGAAGTACCTACTTCAGGGCCTGATCCAGCTCTTCACTGAAATAGTATAATGATTTCTATAGACTTCAATAGGCTATAGGTCATACCTACAGGATGCAACCGAAGATGATTTCTCTTCCACAGCATACAGAAGATTAAAGCAGCATTTTCTTTCAGCTGGTGTAACCATATTTTCTTAATATTCAGAGAAAAAAAACAAAGCAGGTGATATTTTAGGATTTTCATCTTCTATAAATATAAGCATAACATTGTTATTTTTCTTGTCACTTAATTATTATTCACTTGGTTTAATGTCTCGCACATAATTCTATTAAGGAAAAGCAGTTTGCTGCTTTTTTGTTTTATTTACATGTAGTAGGAATGACAGGATGTATTATCTGTGAGATAAAAATAGCATTGCAATATTTGTTTCCAACAAATTGCTTTTAGACAAGAGGTGTTGCTGTCTGGATGTTAGTGCATATTCTTCATCTGCTGTGGTGTTGTGGCTGAAATTGAGTGGCCCCAGAAAAACTTGGTTGTAAAATGCCTTATTCATTCATGCAGGGGATCGGGATTACCCACATCCTGTCTGTATACAGGACAACAGCTGCTGCAGGGCTGCTATTCTCTATCTGAACAGATACTCTTAAACTGGTTATATCTGAGTTTTTTCCCCAGTAAACACTGGGGCTTCAGAAGTAAAAGCTTTTAAAGTTTTCCTTTAAAATGTAAGTTCATGTTGTAACAATAACCCCAGAAGTAGTACCCAAAGTACATGCTGGAGGAAGGAAAGAGAAGGAAAAAGCTATTAAGTGGACAGCTTTGGCCAAACCCCAGCTGCATACGCATCTGGCATCAAATAATTTAGTGTGAACTATAGAAGAAAGTTTTAAATATTTTGTAATTCACGTCATTTCTGTCACAGAAATGTGACTCTCCTTTAGCCTGGCCTTGAGGTCTATCCACTCTAAATTGAGATAAATATTTTCTGGGCCTTGCCCAAGCAAAAAAAAAGCTATTTATGATTGCAATACAAAATAACTGGAATAGCATTTGGGGCACATCCATTGTACTGGTGCTTACAGACCAATTCAGTGTTGCTGAGATCAAGTGCAATTCATCTCAGTTGTGTCTCCTTAGCTGCAGTGAAAGCATTAAAAAAAATATTTGCTGTTGCATAGTTTTCATTCCCAGCCTGAAATGAACTAACAGAACATTTCTTTTGAGTCTTCTAACGACATTAAGAGTGTATAAAGTCATATATGTTACATGAACTTCTTCATGTCATGAATTCATTTACAGTTCTTACCTTTAAATGGGAATAAAATATTAATGAATATAGGTTGCTCCAATAGCAGTTACATAAGACAGGTTTGATGTTTACTTTATGGTGCTTTTCAGTTTTTTTAAAAGTATTTGTATAGTTGACTTTTTGTCTGGTAGTCATATTTTTAAGTCATTTTATTTCAATGTTAATAACAAGTACTGGCATTTGTATTTTTTCTTGGCTCAACATGCTGATAATTCAATAATAGATATATCTGAGAAGTTCTAACATCCCTAATTTGTTTGCTAAGCTGTTATGTCTCAATACCAACAATTTAAAGAGAAACAAATATCCAAGTAAGATAACACATAACTTTATTTACATTATTTAAAAGAATTCTTTGGAAAGCTTCACCCCAGACATTCTTCATTTAAAGAGGGAGCTAGGAAAAAAAGGGAAAGAAAAAAAGAAAGGTGTCTACACAGGACCCTCCTGTTCTTAATTTTGGATGAAACCATGCATACCCCTTTGAAGTATTGGCTCTAGTAATACACACATTATCCCTCTCTGTGCCAGCCATATGAACCTATTTACATTGTAAGATTCAGCCAGAGGCCAGGAAAGAGACATGTACAGTAATTCCAAACACAGTCTATGAGGAAATGCCTCAAAGATTTTCATTAAAGTCAGTGACACCTATCAAATGGCATTAGAAACATGTAAGCAGGTATGGCAATGATTACCTCAAACTGACATGATAGTACCTGTCTCAAAGAAATTGCACTTTATTGAATTGTCTTTAAACATTTATGTAAAGTAAAAAATTCAGCAAAGTAGTTTAAACTTCCACCAAAACAGATGTCGAAGAGTGACTATGCTTTGAAATATAAATGAAGTCAAGGGTCTTCTGTTGCTTTTGGGTAAGACAAGCTGACTGAAAAGCAAAACAATTTAAATGAAAAACATTGTTTTTCTGTTGTGGTACTTTTAGCCATAACTATCTATCTATCTGTCTGTTTGTCTGCCTATCTAATAAAAGTAATATGTGCTCCTAAAGGTAAAGAAACAAGACTGAAAATGCACTCTGAAGCCAGCCTTTAGTACTTTGGAATAACAGGAGACATCCATCCCTGGATCCCTCTTCAGTACCGGGTACTGCATACCCTTATAAGGAATTACATACATTTCAGCAAAACTTACTGAGTACCATCAATGCACATTCTAGGTATGATGCTAAATATTCAGCTATCTAGTTATGAAGAATGCCAGTCTGGTGTATGTCATAAATCTACAGTAAACCATAAATATGACATAAATTATCATAGTAGAAGGGGAACTGAGATGAAGCCGTACACATTCAATGGTAACAGTTTTGGATCACCACAGAACATATGCGTGTGCTTGACTTTAAGTACTGAAGCCATCTACATTCTTCAAGAGAAATATATGTTTGTGGGACTTTTTGCTAATATCACCAAACTTTTGGAAAAACTGTTTTACTGAAATTTCCAGTAGGTGGTTTTTTTTCCACATTATACAATATTGACAGCATTTGTCACTGTCAACTGATTTGGCATAGATCTCTGGATACTCATGCTGAAGTGCTTCTCTATCATGATCTCAGTCTGTGTACAAGCATGTGTTGAACACATTAAAATGAATCATCAAAAGGCACCAGGTGCATGGAATGAACAGAGCCATGTAAAAAAGCAAGAAAGTTCTAAGCGCTACCATGCCCTGTTTTCCATGAAATAAACAAGGGAATACTGCACCATTACATATTACGGTTAAGGGTTCATTTAGCTCCCACAGTAATCCAGACATCCCTATGCCAAAGAGTTTCATGAACTAAGATGGGGGAGATGATGGAACTAACTTAGAAAGTGTTAAATATCCATTGAATAGTTTTGCTTTGGGCTATGTCCATATGCATTTTGTAACCCATTCTCAAACTCGGGAATCATTTAATAGTATTTCTGCTTATACTACAATGTCTCCAATTAGCATAACATTTTTGTTCTGGAGCTTGACCCCTGGTGTTCTGGGATATTTGGCTTTCCCCAGGTTCTGGCCATTACCCAAATTCTGGCATTCCTTAATGTCCATACAGACCTGAAAGTTGCCAGGCCTCGAATTCCAAACAGGAGCATCTCCAGCTCTTGCTCTGCACATGTTGCTGGATCACAGAGAGATGTACAAGGTTCTTGGGTCCTTCTGTGGGTCTCCATCCCTGTCCATTCACCCTCAGCTTTGGATTCAATTTGGGCAGTGGTTGCAGTGAGCGGCTGCTCTGTGGATTCTCTGCAGCTCTGGACAGATCTCTGTCCTTTCACAGATGCCCTCCCTCATGTACCTCACCTGTTCTAATGCTGATGTCCTGTATTGAGGCCAACAAATTCAGAAGCCAAGCTCATGGGAAAAAACTGTTCCACCAGGCTCTGTGCTAACTTTGCCCCCATGACAGGGACACAAGTTCCACACTTTACGCCAGAAGCTCTGGAAGTGGTTTTACAGTGCTTTCTTAATAATTTTCTGTTTGCTACCTCTAGCATTACTAAGATGCCTCAAATGCCTAATCAAAGTAAAAATTAGAAATGAAAGATTAATTACCTTCTGAACCTTGTCTCCAAGTGTAAATAATAAAGTATCTGGCAGTGAACAGCAGTTTGACATTTCATTTGCATTACACTGATATGAAAATCTGCTAAAAGTAGCAAAAGAAAATGTGCGCTTGTTACTATAAAAAATGTTCTAGAATTAATTCTGGAAGGTTAGGATATATCCTGTTCACTTCGCTGGAGGCATAGTGAAATTTTCCATATCTGCATATTGATCAGTGATTCTGAGAATTCTGTTGAAAAAATATTGTTCCTTAGTATTAGTACCATCAATTATTCCTGTTACTATTATTACTGTTAATGCAATATGTTATCATTGAGGGCTGATATCATGGGTCTACCATACATGCTCAGAACATCAATACCAAAATTCATAAGTGGCTAACACACTCCTGGAAATTCCCTCAAATTCCCCAGACTCAGCCCTTTGTACACATATCACAGAGGAACTGTGTTGGTGGTCTCCAACCTGAAATTGACTGGATGCTGTGTAAACTTTGCTGGAGAGATGGGCAATGAATACCAGCTGGACCATTCAGGTGTCAGTCATTCCAGGAGCTTTTCTGGAGAGTCCTGCCTACATCATTCCTCTCTTTCTTTCCAGCTTTATGCCACCAAGCCTTGCTGAAATGTTGTCATTATAGTTCATTTGCTGGGAAATGCTTTAAAAAAACATTTTCTTTTCTAAACAATAAAAGTGAACCAAGTTGTGCTCTCACAAAGTGATAACACAAAAGCAGCAGCTCATGTGAAGATACCTGGAAGCACAAAAGTTAGAAATCTCACCTTTCTGTTGGCAGACAGCTGCTAAGATCCCAGCCCTGGGGTGGGAAGGGCAGTGATCATTGTCCCACTGCTGTGATAGCACAGCCAGCTGCTTGCCAGCTTGCTGAGCTCCATGCACCTCATTCAACTGAAGGATTTGTCATCCCTGCCTTGTCTACCTGCACCTCCAGTGCAATATTGAGAGAAGGTAACCAATAACCTTAGGGATGAGGCACTGAGCTGAAAATATAAGATTTAGGCTTTATAACTCCAAAGGAATGACAATTATCCTGTATGCATCACAAACCATATTTTTGATGCTTCAATTTTTTATATCCCTGCTGGCAGGCAGTTATTGTTCTGACCCTTCTCCTTGTCGTGGTTTAGCCTCAGATGGCAACAAAGAACCACGTGCCGCTCGCTCGCGCCTTCCTAATACAGGAAGAATCGTAAGAAAAGGCAAGACTCTTGGGTTGAGACAAAGGCAGTTTAACAGAACAGCAAAGGGAACAGGCAAACAACAACAACAACAACAACAACAACGAATTGCCACCACTTTCCCCTGTTTTATATATATATATATATATATATACACACACACATATAATGCCCTTAGTTTATGGGCCATCCCTCCAAAGTGTCCGTTGAGTTCTTTTAATCCACGGCTTTGGGCTCCATCTGTTAGAACAGTCTCTCAGGGCAGGTGAGATGCTGGGTGGTGCTGGTCTGTTGCATGCTGTATTTTTCGGAGCTTGTGACTGGTGCACCTGGTGTGGCTCATGCACGCAGTCCGTGGGCTGAAGATGTAGATCTTGAGGAAACTGCTGGGCGCCAGATGCTGAGATCAGTTCTTATCCCATCATCCCTGTGCCTTACTTGTAGTACAACTGATAGCAATTATAGCAATGAGGACATACAGTGACAGTGTTACTTAGCAATTAACAGCACACAATTTGATTCATTGGCTATTCTCGCCCAAAATCAGATCCCCATGAGGTACACATCGGACTTCCCCATCCTGCCGCATCACCCACCAAGTGCACCCAGGTCCTTGGGCAAAAGCAATCCCACGGATGGGTTTGCCTTTGCCTGAGGCAGGACTAACCCAGACTGTCTTCCCTAACATATTCTTCATATGCACTACAGGGACTTTATCCCCTTCTACAGTACGTGGAAGTTTTGATTGGGCAGGGCCAGCCCGATTGTTAGATCCCCTGGTGTTAACTAGCCAGGTAGCTTTTGCTAAATGTGTATCCCAATGTTTGAAAGTCCCACCACCCATTGCTCTCAGTGTAGTTTTTAACAGTCCATTGTATCGTTCTATCTTCCCAGAGGCTGGTGCGTGATAGGGGATGTGATACACCCACTCAATGCCATGCTCTTTGGCCCAGGTGTCTATGAGGCTGTTTCGGAAATGAGTCCCGTTGTCCGACTCAATTCTTTCTGGGGTACCATGTCGCCACAGAACTTGCTTTTCAAGGCCCAGGATAGTGTTCCGGGCAGTGGCATGGGGCACAGGGTATGTTTCCAGCCATCCAGTGGTTGCTTCCACCATTGTGAGCACATAGCGCTTGCCTTGACGGGTTTGTGGCAGTGTGATATAATCAATCTGCCAGGCCTCCCCATAGTTATATTTCAGCCATCGCCCTCCATACCAAAGAGGCTTCAAACGCTTGGCTTGCTTGATCGCAGCGCATGTCTCACATTCATGGATGACCTGTGCAATAGTGTCCATGGTCAAGTCCACCCCTCGGTCACAAGCCCATCTGTATGTCGCATCTCTCCCTTGATGGCCTGAGGAGTCATGGGCCCACCGAGCTATGAATAGTTCACCCTTATGTTGCCAGTCCAGATCCACCCGAGCCACTTCAATCCTAGCGGCCCGATCCACCTGCTGGTTGTTCTGATGTTCCTCCGTGGCCCGATTCTTCGGTACGTGGGCATCTACGTGGCATACTTTCACAACCAGATTCTCTATCCGGGCAGCAATATCTTGCCATAGGTCAGCAGCCCAGATGGGTTTGCCTCTGCGCTGCCAGTTGCCCTGCTTCCACTGCTGTAACCACCCCCACAGAGCATTTGCCACCATCCATGAGTCAGTGTAGAGATAAAGTACTGGCCATTTTTCTCACTCAGCAATGTCCAAAGCCAGCTGAATAGCCTTCACCTCTGCAAACTGGCTCGATTCACCCTGTCCCTCACTGGCTTCTGCAACCCGTCGTGTAGGACTCCACACAGCAGCCTTCCACTTTCGATGCTTTCCCACAATACGGCAGGACCCATCAGTGAACAGGGCATATTTCTTCTCATTTTCTGGCAGTTTATTATATGGTGGGGCCTCTTCTGCACGCGTCACCTCCTCCTCTGGTGACATTCCGAAATCCTTGCCTTCTGGCCAGTCCATGATCACTTCCAGAATTCCTGGGCGACTGGGGTTTCCCATTCGAGTTCGCTGTGTGATCAGCGCAATCCACTTTCTCCATGTGGCATCAGTTGCATGATGTGTGGTGGGGACCCTTTCTTTGAACATCCAGCCCAGCACCGGCAGTCGAGGTGCTAAGAGGAGCTGTGCTTCTGTGCCAACCACTTCCGAAGCAGCTCGAACCCCTTCATATGCTGCCAATATCTCTTTTTCTGTTGGAGTGTAGCGGGCTTCGGATCCTCTGTATCCACGACTCCAAAACCCTAGGGGTCGACCTCGAGTCTCCCCTGGTGTTTTCTGCCAGAGGCTCCAGGTAGGGCCGTTCTCCCCGGCTGCGGTGTAGAGCACATTCTTAACATCTTGTCCTGCCCGGACTGGCCCCAGGGCCACTGCATGGACTATTTCCTGTTTGATTTGTTCAAAAGCTTGTCGTTGCTCAGGACCCCATTTAAAATCATTCTTCTTCCGGGTTACTTGATACAGAGGGCTTGCAATTTGACTGTAATCTGGGATATGCATCCTCCAAAAACCCACAATGCCTAAGAAAGCTTGTGTTTCCTTTTTACTAGTTGGTGGAGACATAGCTGCTATTTTGTTGATCACATCCATTGGAATCTGACGGCGTCCATCTTGCCATTTTATTCCTAAAAACTGGATCTCCTGCGCAGGTCCCTTAACCTTACTTCGTATTATGGCAAAACCAGCGTTCAGAAGGATTCGGACTATTTTACTCCCTTTCTCAAAAACTTCTTCTGCTGTGTTTCCCCATACAATGATGTCATCAATGTACTGCAGATGTTCTGGAGCTTCACCCTGTTCCAGTGCAGTCTGGATCAGTCCATGGCAAATGGTGGGGCTGTGTTTCCACCCCTGGGGCAGTCGATTCCAGGTGTACTGGACGCCCCTCCAAGTGAAAGCAAACTGTGGCCTGCACTCCGCTGCCAAAGGGATTGAGAAGAATGCATTCGCTATATCAATCATGGCATACCACTTGGCTGCCTTGGACTCCAGTTCGTACTGGAGTTCTAGCATGTCCGGCACGGCAGCACTCAGCGGTGGCGTGACTTCATTCAGACCACGATAGTCTACAGTTAGCCTCCACTCTCCATTAGATTTTCGCACCGGCCATATGGGACTGTTAAAGGGTGAGCGAGTCTTGCTGATCACTCCTTGAACCTCTAGTTGACGAATCAGCTCATGGATGGGAATCAGAGAGTCTCGGTTAGTGCGATACTGCCGCCGATGCACCATTGTGGTAGCAATTGTTCAGGGGTGAAGTCCCAGACCATTGGAGGTGAGTAGTTCTCTAGGTACCTGCCCATGCTCTCCCACATGCCATGCCACCCCTGACTATCCAGCCTCGGAGCAGATCTCCGGGTGGTAGTCTTAAATAGTCGCTTAACCCTAAACAAGACCTGGAACGTATTCAGGAGACATAGCACTAGGAACACGCTGGTTTGAGTATTCCAAGGATATTCAAAATTCTCAAAAGCTGTCATACCTGACCCGAAGGAGAAAAGGGAGGCAAAAGGGCTGGGGAAATTATTAACAAATTCTGAGAGATGGTGTCCAATGTACGGACAGGACAGCAAAACCACATAAACACCCCAAAATAGCCGTCTGAACAGTGATGTTATCATATCATAAACAGATATCGCACAGGACAGCAGAATGATAATCCTCATCCCTCTTCCAGACATGGTAAACAGCATCGCAGGGAGTACATAAGCCATATAGGAATTTATGTAACACAGCCATGAGAACAAACCAAGCAACATGATGACCAGTGACTATTTACCTAATAAAATAAATGCATACAAAAAAAAAACCAAAACCGTTTTTTCCACGTTCTAGTTGGATTCTGTCGTTATCTCAACCCTTCGAGCCCCACGTTGGGCGCCAAAAAGGACTGTCATGGTTTAGCCTCAGATGGCAACAAAGAACCACGTGCCGCTCGCTCGCGCCTTCCTAATACAGGAAGAATCGTAAGAAAAGGCAAGACTCTTGGGTTGAGACAAAGGCAGTTTAACAGAACAGTAAAGGGAACAGGCAAACAACAACAACAACAACAACAACAACAACAACAACAACAACAACAACAACAACAACAACAACAACAACAACAACACGGATAGGGGAATATACAAACACGATTACGGAACCGCTGCTCCCTGCCGCTCGCCGGCCAGACCCTGGACGCCCCAGCCCGCTTTTAAGCAGCAACTTCCTGCCCCCTCCCCCGGCAGCTCAGGGTGGGCGTGGCTCACATGGCATGGAATACCAGGAAAAATTAACCCTATCCCCACCGGAACCAGGACACTCCTTTGCCACGAGTTGCGAGTGCTGGGAGTAGGTCCCAAGCATGCCAGATCCAGACCTTGGCCCCGTTGCTTCTCAGAAGGAATCAGCCAAATCTGTAGCTCTGTTCGCTCCATGCACGTCAACAGGCAGGGTCTGAACTGAGATATCCAGATACAAATGTAACCATTTTGCAAACAGCCCTGCAAACTAGCAGGGTGTGTTGGGTCCAGCACCTGAAAGTGGGAGGATGCCAAGGAAAAAAGCCTTCTTCTGATGTCGTCTGTAGGGTTGTATTCTGTGTTGTGCATCTTCAGATCTGGGGTTTGAGGGGACAATATTTGTAATCTGATGATGAAAGATAAATAACAATAATAAACTGTAACGGACCATTGTTGCATGGCAGCCTTTCCCCAAGTCTAAATAAAATTTTAAAGCCTAAGTGAGTCTGCAATCATGAAAATTAGCTCATTAAAAAATGGCTTAAAAATCAGACAGGGATCTGCACAAACCTGTGGCCGCTAGACCCTTTCTCTGCATGACCCCACCAGTTAGCAGGCAGGGCTGAATCAATCTCGTTAGAGCCCAATATTAAATGAACAAAGAGACAGAGTCTGGTTGCACTAGGGTGCACTTTGGAAAGGGACAATGTGAAAAAGAGGTATTCTTTGGCAAATCTCATTTAAATGGGCTTCAATGGAAATTTAAAGAATTCATTGCATGTAAGTAGCATGAATATGAGTGTTGTGTTCAGTTGTACAGCTCATCATTATATTTCTATTTCTAACACTTCATTGTTTCTCAGACAAAGCATTAGCATTTCTTTCATTTCTGTAATAATAAAACATGATATTTATTACTAAGAGGTAGAGACTAGAGACGGAAGGTGGGGAGCTTTCATCCAGGGGGACAAGACAAGCGCTCTATAAGAGCATTACTTAATGTGGAGCCATGACGCACATGCAATGCCATTTTAACAGCATTATGTGTTTAATTTCCCTTTCTTTAACCAGTAGCCCAACACAGCAGTGCTCAGACTGTGGTCTATGGACCAACAGTGGTTTGTGGGGCTCTCCCAGGTGGTCTGGGAATTAAACATTTTGGGAGCTATGCCACACCGGACAGATCTTAGGGAAGGGAACTGAGTGCTCAAGAAGGCAATTTTTTTCTTTTCACATGAATGGTCTCCAGAGCAAAAAAACTGGGAAGCCATTCAGTTGGGTAACCCTTTTACTTTAAATGTTGTGGGAAAAAAATGCTAATGTTTGGGTTTTGGACACTGGATTACGTTCTCAGTGTCTATAGCAGTCAGAAAGCTTTAAGCCTTTAAACTAGATTTGAAAGGGGAAGGGGATGAAACCAGGCTCTTCAGAGGTAAGCCTGGGGGTGGCATGCTAACGTTTGAGGGACGGTATGCTAGTGAGGTCCTTCAGTCTGCTGTCTCAGTGAAGGTAGGGGATGGAGATCCATGTGACAGCAAAGATGCAAGGGTTATTGATGGGTTAGAAACTACGTCTGTGCCTGTGAATGGTCAGGTAGGAATTAGGGCTTCTACCCCCAAAAAGGTGACAGGATCAATAGCCCAACTGAAGTGCATCTACACCAATGCACACAGCATGGGAAACAAACAGGAGGAGCTGGAAGCCATTGTGCAGCAGGAAAACTATGATGTAGTTGCCATCACGGAAACGTGATGGGATGACTTGCAAGACTAGAGTGCTGCATTGGATGGCTATAAACTCTTCAGAAGGGATAGGCCAGGAAGGAGAGGTGGTGGGGTGGCCCTGTATGTTAGGGAGTGTTATGAAGGTCTAGAACTTAATGATAGTGACAATACGGTTGAGTGTTTATGGGTAAGAATCAGGGGGAAGGCAAACAAGACAGATATCATGGTGGGAGTCTGTTATAAACCACCCAACCAGGATGAAGAGAAAGATAACAAGTTTCACGATCGGTAGCCTTGTCCTTGTGGGGAACTTCAACTTATCAGATGTCTGCTAGAAATACAATAGAGCAGAGAGGAAAAAGTCTAGGGGATTCCTGGAGTGTGTTGAGGATAACTTCCTGACACAGCTGGTGAGTGAGCCAACTAGGGAAGGCGCCCTGCTAGACCTTATGTTTGTGAACAGAGAAAGACTTGTGGGGGATGTGACAGTTGGAGGCCGTCTTGAGCATAGTGATCATGAAATGATAGAGTTTTTGATTCTTGGAGAAGTAAGGGGGCAGCATTAGAACTGCTACCTTGGTCTTTTGGAGAGCAGACTTTGACCTGTTTAGGGGCCTGTTTGACAGAGTCCCTTGGGAGGCAGTCCTGAAGGTCAAAGGAGTCCAGGAAGGCTGGGCATTCTTCAAGAAGGAAATCTTTAAGGCGCAGGAGCTGGTTGTCCCCATGTGCCGTAAGAGGAGCTGGTGGGGAAGAAGACTGAGCGCTATGGTCGCAACTCAGGAAGAAAAGGAAAGTTTATGGCCTATGGAAGAAAGGGCAGGCCACTCAGGAAGGCTACAAAGATGTTGCGAGACTATGCAGGGAGAAAATTAGAAGGGCCAAAGACCAACTAGAACTTAATCTGTCTTCTGCTGTTAAAGACAATAAAAAATGTTTATATAAATACATTAACAACAAAAGGAGGACTAAGGAGAATCTCCATCCTTTATTAGACGGAGGGAGGGGAAACATAGTGACCAAGGATGAGGAAAAGGCTGAGGTACTTAATGCCTTCTTTGCCTCAGTCTCTAGTAGTAAGACCAGTTGTTCTCTGGGTTCCCAGCCCCCTGAGCTGGAAGACAGGGATGGGGAGCAGAATGAACCCCTCATAATCCAAGGGGAAATGGTTAGCAACCTGCTACACCACTTAGACACACACAAGTCTATGGGGCCGGATGGGATCCACCCAAGGGTACTGAGGGAGCTGGCGGAAGTGCTCACCGAGCCACTTTCCATCATTTATCAGCAGTCCTGGCTAACCGGGGAGGTTCCAGTTGACTGGAGGTTAGAAAATGGGATGCCCATCCACAAGAAGGGCTGGAAGGAGGATCCAGGTAATTACAGTCCTGTCAGTCTGACCTCGGTGCCGGGGAAGGTTATGGAGCAGATCATCTTGAGTGCCATCACACGGCACATGAAGGACAACCAGGTGATCAGGCCCAGTCAGCATGGGTCTATGAAAGGCAGGTCCTGCTTGACTAACCTGATCTCCTTCTATGGCGAGGTGACCCACTTAGTGGACGAGGGAAAAACTGTGGATGTTGCTTACCTAGACTTTAGTAAGGCCTTTGACACCATTTCCCACAGCATTCTCCTCGAGAAACTGGCTGCTCATGGCTTGGAAGGGCGTATGTTTCTCTGAGTTAAAAACTGGCTGGATGGCCGGGCCCGAAGAGTTGTGGTGAATGGAGTTAAATCCAGTTGGCAGCCGTTCACAAGTGGTGTTCCCCAGGGCTCAGTATTGGGGCTTGTTCTCTTCAATATCTTTATCAACGATCTGGACGAGGCGATCAAGTATACCCTCAGTAAGTTTGCAGGCGACACCAAGTTGGGCGGGACTGTTGAACTGCTTGGGGGTAGGAAGGCTATACAGAGGGATCTGGACAGGCTGGATTGATGGGCTGAGGCCAATGGTATGAGATTCAACAAGGCCAAGTGCCAGGACCTGCACTTGGGTCACAACAACCCAATGCAGTGCTACAAGCTTGGGGAAGTATGGCTGGAAAGCTGCCTGGCAGAAAAGGACCTGGGGGTGTTGGTCAACTGCTGGCTGAATATGAGCCAGCAGTGTGCCCAGGTGGCCAAGAAGGCCAATAGCATCCTGGCTTGTAGTAGAAATAGTGTGTCCAGCAGGACTAGGGAAGTGACTGTACCTCCGTGCTCAGCACTGGTAAGGACACACCTCGAGTACTGTGTCCAGTTTTGGGCCCCTCACTGCAAGAAAGACATTGAGGTGCTGGAGCGGGTCCAGAGAAGGGCAACAAAGCTGGTGAGGGGTCTAGAGAACAAGTCTTATGAGGAGCGGCTGAGGGAGAAAAGGAGGCTGAGGGGAGACCTTATCGCTCTCTACGACTACCTGAAAGGAGGTTGTAGCAAGATGGGTGTCAGCCTCTTCTCCCAAGTAACAGGTGATAGGACAAGAGGAAAAGGCCTCAAGTTGTGCCAGGGGAGGTTTAGATTGGATATTAGGAAAAATTTCTTCACTGAAAGGGTTATCAAGCATTGGAACAGGCTGCCCAGGGAAGTGGTTGAGTCACCATCCCTGGAGGTATTTAAAAGACGTGTAGATGTAGTGCTGAGGGACATGGTTTAGTGGTAACTTGGCAGTGCTAGGTTAACGGTTGGACTTGATGATCTTAAAGGTCTCTTCCAACCAAAACGATTCTATGATTCTATGAATCTTTTAACCATGAGCAAGAGCATAGGACAAGCAATGTGGGCCCAGATGGCCCCACCACATGTGAGAAGACATGGATTTCCTGAGAACATAAATATTTTTGCACACCGTGATTCCTCCAAGGTAAAAGTTTGTAGCTTCTCTATCCATTGTCCAAGAATTATGTTACTTACTCAGCAAATAGTAGGCACATGCTGGAATTTCTGTTCTCATGGACAGACTCACTGATTTGAAAAATCAGGGGTTTGGCCCTGCCTTTTTAAAAAAAAAAAAACACCACTATGATCATTTCCACTATTGCAGCAGTATGAAAAGGACAAAAAACTGTAGGGAAAGTCTGTTTTATACCACCGCAAAGGTGGAAAACAGATATAGGGTTCTTCTTTATCAGGAAAAATGATTTGTTCTTAACCAAAACATTATGACTACCACAATACAAAATCTTAGTGAAGACAAGGAACCTTATAGGTTTCACACGTTTTGGTAGGTTGTGCAGATAGCAGGAAAATCTAAGGCTATGGATACGTGTGTCGGGTTGATTCTGGCTAGATGCCAGGTTTCCACCAAAGCCGCTTGATCATTCCCCCTCCTCAGCTGGACAGGGGAGAGAAAATAGAATGAAAAGATTGTGGGTCAAGATAAGGACAGGGAGAGATCACTCAGCAATTATCGTCATGGACAAAACAGACTCGACTTGGGGAAAATGACTTTAATTTATTACCAGTCAAATCAGAGGAGGATAACGAGAAATAAAAACTAAATCTTAAAACACCTTCCCCCCATCCCTCCCTTCTTCCTGGGCTCAACTTGACTCCTGATTTTCTCTACCTCCTGCCCCTGAGCGGTGCAGAGGGACGGGAAATGGTGGTTGTGGTCAGTTCATCACGTTTTCTCTGCTGCTCTTTCCTCCTCAGTGGGAGGACTCCTCACACTCTTCCCCTGCTTCAGCGTGGGGTCCCTCCCACGGGAGACAATTCTCCATGAACTTCTCCAATGTGAGTCCTTCCCACGGGCTGCAGTTCTTCACAAACTGTTCCAGCGTGTGTTCTTTCCACAGGGTGCATTCCTTCAGGAACAGGTCCTTCAGGTTCACTGCTCCGCCATGGACCTCAATGGGCTGCAGGGGAACAGCCTGCCTCACCATGGTGTCTTTACCACAGGCTGGGCTGTGGTAAAGACACAGAGTCACAAATGATGCAAAGCAACACAACGAAAGATTTGCAGAGAGGGCTGGAAGCCACACAAGTTTTATCTGCCTGATACTTTTGGGAGATTTTGGCCAGTTTTATCTCATTACTTAGTCCAGGTTTAGTCTTGGCTTCACTCTTCTCAGTTCCTGTGAGGTCCTGACGTCCCTGGGGGAGAGCTTCCCTGGGTTTCTTCTCTGCTTCTCGAGAGGGTTTTTTTGGCAGGCAGGGGTAGCAGGCGATGGAGCTTGTGGGCCTCATCATCTCCCAGCCCACCTGGTGCGCCTTGCACAGAGGGACTGCATGGTGACACATCTCACTGATGGACACGCTGCCAGTGGTGCCCACGTGAGGCTTGGCAGTGACGATGCCGACCCTGGAAAAGAGAGAAGACATTCGCCACTCTGCTTGTGACCCTATTGGTCCTGTGGCACTGGGGAAGCAGCTTGAACTTGGTTCGCACCGGGCAGCAGTGTTTCGAGGTGAACTCCATAGGAAAGGTTGCCACCTACTGAACTGCCACCCACAGTTCCTGCAGCACCTGGCTTCTCAGAGATCCTCTCTGGTACATACTGACCTAGCCTAACTCTGCTAAGGGTTTATGAGATCCAGTGAGCTCATTGCCTAAGGGGGCATGGCTGCAGGCCAGATAGGAGAAATGTAATACTTAATAATGCATGTGCTTCAGTGTTCAAAAATGCAACAGCTTGGAGAGGGTAAAGAAGATGGGGAAAAATTGGAAAGCTGTTTGTATGTCCAAAATTAGAGCTTGCACCAGAAGCAAGAAAGAGGACAATATAACTAGTTTACAGGGAAAGAAAACTTCCAGTAAGGTTCATTTAGCCTATTTCTATCAGTGAAGTCTTTCCTGGTAAATGTCCATTACATTTTGATGGGCTTAACTAGAATTGTTGTAATCAAATAAGTGCATTTGGCAGAGCAGTGGGAAAGGACAATGCTACCATTGCAGGGTTAGCTTCATGACTGTCTTTTGCTCATCCTGTCCAATGGTACCTGCTTGG
Organism: Larus michahellis; assembly: GCF_964199755.1. NCBI lineage: Eukaryota > Metazoa > Chordata > Aves > Charadriiformes > Laridae > Larus > Larus michahellis. The sequence continues at coordinate 17,064,244 of NC_133929.1, read as the reverse complement.
ACATTGGGCTTTACTTTTCCTCAGGTGCAATTACACCGGTTTCCCAGGCTCAGACTCAGTTTTGGGATGCTCAGTTCTGTGCATTAGCCCTGAATACCCAAGTTCGAGTAGATCTTGGGCATGCAGGTCTTCTACAGACTCAACTGAAAAAAAAAATTTAAAATAAGGAACCGTGTTCTGGTCAAAGTATTAGTTCATGAAAGCCTGTTCTGTACAGTCTAAACCATTTTTCTGTCCCTAAAAGCTGGATTGACTTCCACGGCATCAGTTTGGACAGTGAGACTAAATTTAAGCCTCATGTAGTGATGTCATATCTTGCAGTAGTCCTGGGAGCCTCGTAACTGCCCAGAATTGCTAGATTAGAGTCCAGTGTGACCCTCACTTGCATCCTCACTCTTGATTTGCCTCTTGCCTCAGAGATATTTGGGGAATGCCGAAGTCCAGAGGGAAGATAAAATGGGAGCTGCAAGAGACTGCCACAAAGAGGCTTAGTATTTTTGAGAGGAAACCTTCCTACAACTGTTATTTAATGCTATTTTGGCCTTTTATGTTATGTGGGGTTTGGCAGGAAGACTAAGGCTTCCTTCTCTTATTTAGGGTTTAGCTCTGCAAATGTCTTTAGTAGCCACAGGTCCTATTTATATTGCTGGTATATCTTGCCTGGAAACAGTCACTGAAATAATAATTCTACTTTCACAAAACAGATTTTTTAGTAACATTGTATCAGTTCTTCAGAACATTTTTTTTCCCTTCAAAGTGACTAAAAAATTGCTTTATGTGAGAAATAAAAAAACCCCAAGAGCAAGAACTAAGGGCCAACATCAAAACAAAATTTTCAAATGCATCAAAATAATCAAGTCTAAAAAAAACCTCCCCAGAAGTCAAATGGTAATTTTGATATTTCTCCTGATTCGGCACCAAGAAGTTCCAAAAGTCCCCATCCCCCAGTGGAGAGAAGAATTAATTTTCATGGATAGTCTTTCAGTCAGGGTTGAGGATGCTGAGCATCTTACAAGATCGTGTTCTGGATCAACTCCACTGCAAGTCAATGGAATGATAGAGGAAAACTGGGATAAAAAGAGAATCAGGCATGTAATATACCCTGGGGACTCAGAAAGTTCCAGTTTCCTCTCCATAGTATTACATTACTTGCACTACTACCATTGCCGTGACTGCCTTCAGTTGCTAACAGTAAGCCATTTTAATACAGAGATCACTTTAAAAAAGGTGTAAAACCAGGTGAAAGCAAATGTAAGCTGGTCTACAATCAGGAGATTAGAATATAACTAGCCAATAAAATATAGGAATATTACACATTTGGCTTCTGGGCTGAGAATTTGCCAGATTACAAACAATTTTATTGTAGATACTAAAACAATACACCACTAAGCCACCAAAATGATATTTTTGGAGTGAAATGAACTTTCAGTAAAATTTGATACTTCCAAAGTAGTGTTTGTAATCACTTGAGAGAGAGTTGGAGTTTTTTTACTTTTTTTTGTTTTTTAGTCTTGTGAAGTGAGAGGAATGTGCAAACCAGTATGGGCTAGTATAGCATATGACACAAAGTTTGGCTCTACTGAAGTCATAATTGGATAAGACTATGATCCACCCATAGAAATAACACAAATCCTTTAACAAGAAACTTAAGAATAGTTAAAGCCAACATAGCAACAAACTTCCCCTGAAAACACACCTTATCTCAGGAAGTGAAAACTATTGACTGCCTAATTTTCAATTAACTTTGACATGCTTTTCATAACCACAGCAGTTGCAAGCTTGATTCATGTTATGATGACAGATAATTGCTTTTACAGGTCTGGCTTGGTGGAACTGTGGAAAAAGGCTTGCCAGACTGTATTCCATGAGCGAAAAATATTAAATAGACAGCTAACATGTCTCATCTCTTCCTCTACCTCCTCTCTCTTTTTTTTCTATCTTTTGCAACCTCCCATAGAGGTTTATGTGCGTGCATCTGTGTGTGTCTTTGTGTCTGTGTTAGTAAAAGCTCAAACATTAGATCACAAGTTCTTGTTTATATAAGCTTCAATTTATCCTTCAGGCAGAAACTTAGAGATTTCCAAACACACAGATGCTTGCCACTATCCAAATTCAATTTGAAATGTTCTGCACATCTCCTTTAACTTAACTAACCTTGTATTGTTCAAATACTTCATAACATGTTTTGATTGCCAAATATCATTACTAACTTTGCCATCATTAACAAAGCTAATTGAAACACAAATAAATGGGATTCCATAAAATGCCAAATCTTCTGAAAAAAATTGTATTAATTTTATTAAACACATAAATCTGATTTTAGAAATGCTCATTATGCAAAGTTATTATAGAAAAGCTTTCACAAAACCAAAAGAAAATATTGCTACCTGGTATGATCTAGACCCTGAAAGAGACCCTAAAGGAATCTGTAGGAATGGACCAGGGTCTAGATCATACCAGGTAGCAGAAACCCCAGGAAAAAAAGCAAGGTTTACTTAGGGAATTGCCAAAGAATGCTCCCCTCAAGGGAAGATTTGGAAGTCTGTGGAAGACAGAGGGAGAAGTGCAATATTCTTCAAGGAGGTTCTTCTGCAGCATGCCCTCCTGCTCCTGCTTCTCCCTAATCCTACCATGCCTCCCAAAAAAGGGATGTGGGTCCCCAGTCTGCACTTTCCATCCTATGGAATGAACATGCACAAACTCTTAATAGCAATTAGCTGACCCAATTCTACTGTTGTTAATTTTTCTCTAATCAGCTAGCTGCTGCAGAGTAAGTTAGAGTAAATTTGTGGCAAAGCATTTACTCTGTCACAGTGGACCATGACACAGTATTATTCTGCAGTATCCTCTACCAGAGATTATGTTGTCTACATCCCAATGAAAGATTGACAGGATGCCCTGGTAGTACCTGCAGTAGGTAATAATGCGTGCATGGGATGCTACTGCAAACAGCTGAAACGCTGCAAGTTCACTTCCTAATTTACCCAACAGTAACTTACTCATCTACCTATATACATTTGATGTATATTGAAAATATGTTGTTCTATGCCCACAGGATATCCATATATTGTCCCTTTCTGGCACAACATACATCTATTGCAGGAATTGTTGCATAGCTTGAAAAATGTAAGCACAGTGTGTTCTCCAAGATTCATAGCAGCATATGTCTGCGTATCTTGTTCAGAGCTGTGCCTGAAACACATTAATGTGCATATAAAGGGAGTTTTGGTTTAGGCACATTTTACAACAGGATTTATACGGGCATGAGGTAACACTTTTTTTTTTCTTCAAAGAGGTAATCCACATGCATAATTGAAACAAGTCCTTATTCTGCTCACTATAAATATGTACCAGATGTATCTCTTATAAATGTTACATTTTGCAGCATGGTAGGATTTGCTAGTACCTGTGAGTTATGTCAACTTCGATCCAAAGGGAAATAAAAATTAAGAGCATTGCATTGTAGGATATGGCGTGTCCTAGACATGGTCACAGGCAAGTCTGTAAGTACAGTAAACAGCTACATTATCATCCTATTGATTTACTCTGTTTCATGATGGCTTGATTGCTGTAAACAGGAATCATGCCACTAAAATAACAAACAAAATCGATTGTACTGAAGCACACACATTGTAATTTCCACTGGCTTTTAGGCTTGTTGTGGTATACACTCACAGATCATGGGGTTATGATTAGCTGTTATTCATGGTCTAACAAGAAAATAAAAATGTGAAAATGTTATGAATACACTGCACTGCATCCTTAAGAATTAACTTTAAGTATTGGGTTGCTTGCAGTTTGAAGGCATTTTAAAAGGACTAATCGTGTGACAGTGCCTTGGCTTTAGCTAAATAAACACTCTGTGACTTCCTTCAGAACCCTTCTGATATAATAAGAGTCAACCCTTTTAAAAATACGGATATACCACAGGAAAAGTTTCCACTACTTTAGGTTCTCTTAAAATCTTATTTCTCTGAAAAACGCTATCATAGGATTTCAGATATGGAACCTTTTCTCACCAGATCCAGGTGACCCAATAAAAAAGCCTTACGCCCATGTTCATCAGCAGAAAATCCTGTGTGTAGTCCAAGAGATACGAAACAAAATGGAGAAAAAACACAACACAGCTTCAAAGCGTTCTGTTTATCCTCTCATTTGTGCATCTGCTATAAAGTCTCTGTTTTCACTTAATATATTAAAAAAATACAGTAAAAAATAGAAAAGCAACTTGTGAACCAATTACTAACAAGTAAAAGTATAACAGATGCAAACAAAGAGCTGCAGTATTTTTCACCATATGTTTCAAATCAATCTTATTCAATCCTTCATCAGTTGGAAACAAAGCATAATGTTGTGGTTCTAACAGTAAGTAACCTTGATCTAGCCATAGAAAAACTAGCAGTACTTTGACAAGCCATTTGTTCTATTTATCATAAATGGTCAATAGGATTAACTAAATTCACCATTCATTTAGAATTACATTATCTAATTATTCCCATTTCAGCTTCTTTTCTAATTGCCCTCTGGTGTTCAAATTCCTATATTGCTCATTTACTAGTTTATGCTTTGTTCAGTTGGCATTTTGTTTAACAACCTCCAGTCTTCAATTTCATGTACACAAGTCTGGAGGCAAACAGGGTGGTGATGGGGAGGAAGACCCAGGGAAAGGGCTGTGCAGGACTGCAGCTGATTCCCCCTCACTTGTCACAGATGATGCAGAGCACCAGGGAGCACGAATGATGTGGCTGCAGTCCCTGAAGTCCTCCTGAGAAATCTACCCACACATACAGGCACCTGCACAACATGGCAATTTTAGTGTCTTTAAAACAAGTAATTCATCTTGAGGTTAATAGCAAAAAATCTCCAAATACTTGGATCTCTACAAGATTACCTGGGAACCTTGACATGCATTTTAAAACTAGAGACTCTTTTGTGACTTCGCTCTTCCTCTCTCTCTTTTGTTTTGTTGTTTAGGCATTTATTTGGCTTTCACACCACAGAACCCAAATGGTACTCCACATCTTTGAGTCTGTCAGCATGCAAGGGGCCTGAGAAGATATTAAGAGTGAGGCACTGGAAAGACCACCACAATTTCAAGCTTCAGGTAGGAGGCGCGATTGGATGATCTCTAGAAAGCCCTTCCAACTGCTGTTTCTATCATTGTCCCTTGTGGCTTCCTTGTAAATGCACAGAGACATGTTAGTAAGAGCTGCAGGTGCATTTTTGTCACCTGTCTGCACTGTGTGACTTAATGGCTAATATGCAAAGGTGTTTTTGACGTGGATATTAGGGTTTTGTTTACCACATACAAGCAATCAGCTGCAGTGCCAGGATATTACATACTGTGCTCACAAACATCTCACAGGTTTGTTGAAGTGCGGCTCCCTGTGCACACAGTGGTTTAGGCGGTGCTAGCAGAGGGATCTTGAATGTCACAGCATTTACGGTCACACTGTTACCAGTTCGCTTTCCTCCCAGCTGTCTGCACAGAGTTCTGCTCAGGCTGGTGTTTGGGGTGGTAAATATAATCTCTCTTGCTTTGAGGATGTATGAACTGTAGAAATCTAGCGTTGTAGGACTACCAGTTTCCCAGATCTCTGAACCACTTTAGCTTGTGTTTGCCAAACTTTCATGTTCGTTGGCTTACGTTCATTAACTCAGTGAACTTTGCACCCAAAACTAAGGTGAGAAAGCAGTGACTTTTAATGTAAATACTGTGTTCAAATCTAACCATGACTTTGGGCCAGCTCCAAAAGAGGACTTAAGCACTTTATTTGGGATCTAGGTGGAATTCAGGAGCTTAAATCCAAAACATGTAACTGAAAATACCTGCCTAACCCTGAAGACACCTTGGGTTAATAGGCAGTTGACTTTTTTCAATTTAAATTTTCCTCCAAAGTTGCTCAGTTTGTGTATCTATATTGACCCATCTTGACATGGATTCAGCGTTATACCTCCTCCCTTAAAGATAAATGCCCTGACACCAGACTATAAACTGTTCTAGGCAGAACACAGTCCACCACTACGCCACTGCCCTGACAAGACCTCAAGGTTTATGGGGCCAAACATGATTCAGTAGTTTAGTGATTAAGCAGCTCAGCTCAGTATGAAAAGATCCGAGTTCTGCTTTTTGCTCCAAGACAGTGTTTCCATTTTAGATGAAATAGATAAAATACAGGAACAATCATGGAAACAGGCACCAGAACTGTGCTCCCTAACTGTAAGCCTAACCACTAGACTATACGGTCATGCTCTGCCTCTCTCAGTCAGTCTATAGTATTTTCTGCACAGCAGCCCAATTTTCCCAAGGGGGTGAGAGGAATCCTTTTCTACCTCCTGCATCAGCCTATCAGGATTAGGTAACCTCCTGGTAATCTCCATCTTCTGGAAAGCAGGAAAAGAGGGATTAAAGCACTTTGAGATGAGGAAAGAACTGAATCTGTTTCCCCTGAGTGCTCTCACTACTTTTGAAGGGCACAGCACAAGTTCTGGCTACATTTAAAAAGAAACAAATGAGCTCTGCCTAGTTCTTTAGAGACATATACCTTCCAGTGAGGGTCCTGGCTGTGCATATCAAGTACATTAAAGCAATTTCTTGCAGCCCTGAGTAAAGGGCAAGATCTAAGACACACAATATCCTTCGGGTTTCTTTTTTATCTGGCTCCTGGCAGCTGTATGCTGACTGACATAAGGTAGCTCCTGGCTTAGCTTAGTTTTAGGTTTTTGCTGTCATTCTAAGATGCCTAAATTTTCACGGACAATTTATAGACAACTAATTTGGAGTTATGGTTTTCATGCTGGGGTACCAGATGTCTGAAAGGTTTTGAAAATCCAGGCTAGGTATTTAAAATGGATCAAGCCTACAGTATGGGAGTACTAAAATTTTTCTCCTTTCTCTGTCTCTCCAGCTTTTCCTGCTCCTGTCCCACCAGGTGCCAGTGAGAGGGAGAATGTAGGCAAGACCGTGGCTCCAGGACAAGTTCCTTGTTCTCTGCCCCATTATTTTTTCCTTCATTTTCATATTAATCTCTCCCCTCCTTTTCTCCCAGGGAGGGCAGCTGAGATTGTCTCCTCTCCTCATTTGCATTTACACCACCACCCCCACCCCCACCCCGCTTCCCATTGGGTAAAACACAATGTTTACACTATAACATCAGCCAGAGGAGGCATGTCCAGGCCTCATCGGGCGCTTGCAGAGCCAGAGGCTTTGTTATGTTAAAAATTCACAAAGATGAATTTGCTGTGTTCACCCTTGCTCTGGAGTTGGGAAAGCAGCAGCAATGCTCCCAGATGGGTTCTGGTGGCCAAGAGTCACCGCAGAAAAGTCCTTCACTCCCAGCTGGTTGAGCGGGTAAAGGGGTAGATAAGCAAGGGGTAGATAAGCAGATGGACTCAATGTCCTATACAGAAATGAAACTGGTTAAAACATACACACAGAGAGATCAGATTACAACACACTTTTCTATTTGGTGTCAAGGCAGTATTAGCCAAGTAAAGGGTCAGTAAGAGAGAGTGCCATGACTAATTAATTACTGATTATAAAATGGGGGCCGTACAGAGCACTTCGTGGCTCTACTCTGTGGTATCATCCCTGAACTGAGGCCCAATATCCTACTTTACAGAAAAACAAGCCAGTAGCAGAAGCAAAGACCCTAGTGCCTCAGTTTCTTTTCCCATGTAAAAATAAAGGGTGTGGCATTACAGTACTCCCACTCATGAATGGACATAACTGCTTGCTTAGGCTGAAAATGGGGCACATGGTGGTCTTTTTCCCTCCTACTGTATGCAAGAACAGTGAGTCCCTCTCCAAGGAGAGAATATAGGAGCTTAACTCCACGCCTTTACGTGTATGCTGTTCTTGTGCAATGGAGTCATTACTTTAGGCAAGATGTAACAGGTCTTCAATGCTTAGAATAAGTTTTCTTCACAGCTTTGGTTTTCCTGAAATAAAAACCCCAAATGTAACACCATGACTGTAGTTATGAGCTCTTTATACTTCCTGCTCTTACACCAGTTTTGGTAGGTACCTTTATGGACTGCTCACAGGACAGTGCTGCTATCTGTGGATGTCTGATTTGCCTTGATTCTGTCATTGATCATTAATTGCAGTCACTGATGTTGTCTTTAGGAACTAAGAAGAGACAGAGAGCTCCATAGTCAGACGATGACCAGTATCAGGTCCAAAAGGTTCCATTTTTTCCACATAGAATGATCTTACGCACATAGAGGCTGCCCATCATCACAGCACTTGAGTTTCCCTCTAATTTGGTGTTCCTACCTAAAGCACATCTCCTGGAGTACCAAAAAGGAGACATGTCTCACCATGTACTCAGAGGAAAAGTGACCCGCACCCTGGCCTTTTCTGTGGAAGCTTCTTGCCCTGTCCCTGACTGGCCAAATCCTGCACAAGGACAAAGTTCAGGGTGGTGGCTGCAGGCAAAGTTTTACAAAGCTGAACTTGTCATTTTCAAAGATGAGTTTGGAGTAAAATTATTCTTATTTATCACCTTACCATAACACAATAAAAGCCATGCTGTATCTTTCACAGTTGAAAATAATGCAGAGGGCTGACTATAATTAATTTGGCAATTTTTGGACACAAAGTGCATTGGAGTAACAAAACAATGCAGTGTCCCAGAGTGATGGATTTTGCATTTGGATCTCTTTGGATGCTGTATAAAATTACATGCAGGCAGGCAATTTCCTACTGAATGAGAAGATGATACTCATTTGTATTGCCCCTTCCTTGTAGCCATATGGGATATATTGTGCTCATGAAATATACTGCTGACACCGTACTACCAGGAAGCAATAACTGGTGAAGAGGGTAAACCCCACAAATATTTGATCAGAAAATGTCTTTCATCACAGCAATGTAGCCACATATCAAAGCAATGTGATGGGGATGGTTTAAAGCAGAAATAGCAGTAGCCAACACATGGTTTCACTGCTGGGACAGTGGTAGTCACCTGACTGAACCTAGTAACCTGAAGGATAGGGGGCAACGGTGACAAGTTCTTGACCAGTGCATCAGGTGCATCTCCTCAGCAACAACCCCACCTTCCCAGGATGGGATACACCTCAAAATGGGAAAAAGATTTTTACACAGGAGTTATCAGGAATCATCAAAGGGCTTTAAACTAGATTTGAAAGGGGAAGGGGATGAAACCAGGCTCTTCAGAGGTAAGCCTGGGGGTGGCATGCTAACGTTTGAGGGACGGTATGCTAGTGAGGTCCTTCAGTCTGCTGTCTCAGTGAAGGTAGGGGATGGAGATCCATGTGACAGCAAAGATGCAAGGGTTATTGATGGGTTAGAAACTACGTCTGTGCCTGTGAATGGTCAGGTAGGAATTAGGGCTTCTACCCCCAAAAAGGTGACAGGATCAATAGCCCAACTGAAGTGCATCTACACCAATGCACACAGCATGGGAAACAAACAGGAGGAGCTGGAAGCCATTGTGCAGCAGGAAAACTATGATGTAGTTGCCATCACGGAAACGTGATGGGATGACTTGCAAGACTAGAGTGCTGCATTGGATGGCTATAAACTCTTCAGAAGGGATAGGCCAGGAAGGAGAGGTGGTGGGGTGGCCCTGTATGTTAGGGAGTGTTATGAAGGTCTAGAACTTAATGATAGTGACAATACGGTTGAGTGTTTATGGGTAAGAATCAGGGGGAAGGCAAACAAGACAGATATCATGGTGGGAGTCTGTTATAAACCACCCAACCAGGATGAAGAGAAAGATAACAAGTTTCACGATCGGTAGCCTTGTCCTTGTGGGGAACTTCAACTTATCAGATGTCTGCTAGAAATACAATAGAGCAGAGAGGAAAAAGTCTAGGGGATTCCTGGAGTGTGTTGAGGATAACTTCCTGACACAGCTGGTGAGTGAGCCAACTAGGGAAGGCGCCCTGCTAGACCTTATGTTTGTGAACAGAGAAAGACTTGTGGGGGATGTGACAGTTGGAGGCCGTCTTGAGCATAGTGATCATGAAATGATAGAGTTTTTGATTCTTGGAGAAGTAAGGGGGCAGCATTAGAACTGCTACCTTGGTCTTTTGGAGAGCAGACTTTGACCTGTTTAGGGGCCTGTTTGACAGAGTCCCTTGGGAGGCAGTCCTGAAGGTCAAAGGAGTCCAGGAAGGCTGGGCATTCTTCAAGAAGGAAATCTTTAAGGCGCAGGAGCTGGTTGTCCCCATGTGCCGTAAGAGGAGCTGGTGGGGAAGAAGACTGAGCGCTATGGTCGCAACTCAGGAAGAAAAGGAAAGTTTATGGCCTATGGAAGAAAGGGCAGGCCACTCAGGAAGGCTACAAAGATGTTGCGAGACTATGCAGGGAGAAAATTAGAAGGGCCAAAGACCAACTAGAACTTAATCTGTCTTCTGCTGTTAAAGACAATAAAAAATGTTTATATAAATACATTAACAACAAAAGGAGGACTAAGGAGAATCTCCATCCTTTATTAGACGGAGGGAGGGGAAACATAGTGACCAAGGATGAGGAAAAGGCTGAGGTACTTAATGCCTTCTTTGCCTCAGTCTCTAGTAGTAAGACCAGTTGTTCTCTGGGTTCCCAGCCCCCTGAGCTGGAAGACAGGGATGGGGAGCAGAATGAACCCCTCATAATCCAAGGGGAAATGGTTAGCAACCTGCTACACCACTTAGACACACACAAGTCTATGGGGCCGGATGGGATCCACCCAAGGGTACTGAGGGAGCTGGCGGAAGTGCTCACCGAGCCACTTTCCATCATTTATCAGCAGTCCTGGCTAACCGGGGAGGTTCCAGTTGACTGGAGGTTAGAAAATGGGATGCCCATCCACAAGAAGGGCTGGAAGGAGGATCCAGGTAATTACAGTCCTGTCAGTCTGACCTCGGTGCCGGGGAAGGTTATGGAGCAGATCATCTTGAGTGCCATCACACGGCACATGAAGGACAACCAGGTGATCAGGCCCAGTCAGCATGGGTCTATGAAAGGCAGGTCCTGCTTGACTAACCTGATCTCCTTCTATGGCGAGGTGACCCACTTAGTGGACGAGGGAAAAACTGTGGATGTTGCTTACCTAGACTTTAGTAAGGCCTTTGACACCATTTCCCACAGCATTCTCCTCGAGAAACTGGCTGCTCATGGCTTGGAAGGGCGTATGTTTCTCTGAGTTAAAAACTGGCTGGATGGCCGGGCCCGAAGAGTTGTGGTGAATGGAGTTAAATCCAGTTGGCAGCCGTTCACAAGTGGTGTTCCCCAGGGCTCAGTATTGGGGCTTGTTCTCTTCAATATCTTTATCAACGATCTGGACGAGGCGATCAAGTATACCCTCAGTAAGTTTGCAGGCGACACCAAGTTGGGCGGGACTGTTGAACTGCTTGGGGGTAGGAAGGCTATACAGAGGGATCTGGACAGGCTGGATTGATGGGCTGAGGCCAATGGTATGAGATTCAACAAGGCCAAGTGCCAGGACCTGCACTTGGGTCACAACAACCCAATGCAGTGCTACAAGCTTGGGGAAGTATGGCTGGAAAGCTGCCTGGCAGAAAAGGACCTGGGGGTGTTGGTCAACTGCTGGCTGAATATGAGCCAGCAGTGTGCCCAGGTGGCCAAGAAGGCCAATAGCATCCTGGCTTGTAGTAGAAATAGTGTGTCCAGCAGGACTAGGGAAGTGACTGTACCTCCGTGCTCAGCACTGGTAAGGACACACCTCGAGTACTGTGTCCAGTTTTGGGCCCCTCACTGCAAGAAAGACATTGAGGTGCTGGAGCGGGTCCAGAGAAGGGCAACAAAGCTGGTGAGGGGTCTAGAGAACAAGTCTTATGAGGAGCGGCTGAGGGAGAAAAGGAGGCTGAGGGGAGACCTTATCGCTCTCTACGACTACCTGAAAGGAGGTTGTAGCAAGATGGGTGTCAGCCTCTTCTCCCAAGTAACAGGTGATAGGACAAGAGGAAAAGGCCTCAAGTTGTGCCAGGGGAGGTTTAGATTGGATATTAGGAAAAATTTCTTCACTGAAAGGGTTATCAAGCATTGGAACAGGCTGCCCAGGGAAGTGGTTGAGTCACCATCCCTGGAGGTATTTAAAAGACGTGTAGATGTAGTGCTGAGGGACATGGTTTAGTGGTAACTTGGCAGTGCTAGGTTAACGGTTGGACTTGATGATCTTAAAGGTCTCTTCCAACCAAAACGATTCTATGATTCTATGAATCTTTTAACCATGAGCAAGAGCATAGGACAAGCAATGTGGGCCCAGATGGCCCCACCACATGTGAGAAGACATGGATTTCCTGAGAACATAAATATTTTTGCACACCGTGATTCCTCCAAGGTAAAAGTTTGTAGCTTCTCTATCCATTGTCCAAGAATTATGTTACTTACTCAGCAAATAGTAGGCACATGCTGGAATTTCTGTTCTCATGGACAGACTCACTGATTTGAAAAATCAGGGGTTTGGCCCTGCCTTTTTAAAAAAAAAAAAACACCACTATGATCATTTCCACTATTGCAGCAGTATGAAAAGGACAAAAAACTGTAGGGAAAGTCTGTTTTATACCACCGCAAAGGTGGAAAACAGATATAGGGTTCTTCTTTATCAGGAAAAATGATTTGTTCTTAACCAAAACATTATGACTACCACAATACAAAATCTTAGTGAAGACAAGGAACCTTATAGGTTTCACACGTTTTGGTAGGTTGTGCAGATAGCAGGAAAATCTAAGGCTATGGATACGTGTGTCGGGTTGATTCTGGCTAGATGCCAGGTTTCCACCAAAGCCGCTTGATCATTCCCCCTCCTCAGCTGGACAGGGGAGAGAAAATAGAATGAAAAGATTGTGGGTCAAGATAAGGACAGGGAGAGATCACTCAGCAATTATCGTCATGGACAAAACAGACTCGACTTGGGGAAAATGACTTTAATTTATTACCAGTCAAATCAGAGGAGGATAACGAGAAATAAAAACTAAATCTTAAAACACCTTCCCCCCATCCCTCCCTTCTTCCTGGGCTCAACTTGACTCCTGATTTTCTCTACCTCCTGCCCCTGAGCGGTGCAGAGGGACGGGAAATGGTGGTTGTGGTCAGTTCATCACGTTTTCTCTGCTGCTCTTTCCTCCTCAGTGGGAGGACTCCTCACACTCTTCCCCTGCTTCAGCGTGGGGTCCCTCCCACGGGAGACAATTCTCCATGAACTTCTCCAATGTGAGTCCTTCCCACGGGCTGCAGTTCTTCACAAACTGTTCCAGCGTGTGTTCTTTCCACAGGGTGCATTCCTTCAGGAACAGGTCCTTCAGGTTCACTGCTCCGCCATGGACCTCAATGGGCTGCAGGGGAACAGCCTGCCTCACCATGGTGTCTTTACCACAGGCTGGGCTGCAGGGGAATCTCTGTTCCAGCGCCTGGACCACCTCCTCCTCTTTCTTCACTGACCTTGGTGTCTGCAGAGTTGTTTCACATATTCTCACTCTTCACTCCGGCTGCAATTGCTGTTGCGCAGTTGTTTTTTTCCCCTTGTTAAATATGTTATCACAGAGGTGCTACCACTGTCGCTGATTGGCTCAGCCTTGTCTGGTGGTGGTTCCATCTTGGAGCCAGCTGGTATTGCCTCTATTGTACATGGGGAAACTTCTAGCAATTTCTAACAGAAGCCACCCCTGTAGCCCTGCCGCTAACAAAACCTTTACATGCAAACCCAATACAGTAAGCCACCTCACATTAGAAATAGAAGATGGGTTGTCTTCAGCAGAATTTTACTATGTTTATTCTTCAGTCTCTGGTTCTTGGCACATGAGCTAGTCACCGAAAGCACAGTGTGGGTACAGTGTGGGATAACTACTCCTGTTAACTCTTCTGGTCGGGAAATTCACTCCTTAATGGCAGCAGGAGTATGTTTGTACTTACTGGAGAGTAAGGTGTGTGAAGAATAAGTACAGAGTGGACAAGTTAATGCATGGCTCTGTGGTAACAAGTTCATGTGACAAAGTCCCGGCATGGGCAAGCTCTGGGAACTCACCTCTTTCCTAATGAGGCCAAAACAACCACATAAAGGTGCAACAGGTGTAGTTGTCTTTGGGGTGATCTCCCTGTTTACAAATCACTCTTTTGAATGAAGTACACACTCATTAAGAAATCAGACACCATCTATTACAAACAATGTCTCATTAAATCAGTGCTTGCAATATTGCTTATCTTCCTTTTAGGTGTAATTAAATTGTAATATATAATAAACTTTCCTTAGCCAGTGAAATCCTTTTATTTTAGGAGATAAAGGTGAGCTCCTTTACAACTGCTGAAGGTGAGGAGAAGGTGGCAGCTCCTCCTCTTTTGTTGTTGAGATTTTCAGTAAAAATTACCAGCCTTCTCTGATTTACAGTAACTTGAATATTCCCAATGGTAGGAATAAGCATTTGCAGGTAGTACTCAAACACTGCAAGTACTGCTAATAAAGTTAAATATGTCAAAATCTCTTAAGAAAATACTGGCCAACTTTCAAGGATATCCAGTACCTTTTAGTTTGAATTGGGTTGTTACTGGAAAAAGCTATGCTTCAAATTAATTTCTAAATTCTGAATGGAATCAGATGGTGTTCTCAGTACAATATATTCATTGGATGCAAAAGCAAGAAAAATATTGATGATATGACTCAGAGACTGTAAAATCCCACTCCCAGACTGTGGCTGTTTCTGTATTTCTGGCCATTGTATGGCATTGCAATATTTTTAATGGTTTTGTTCTTTCACATCCAGAACCCAAAATCCAGGAGTAGTAACACTTGTCTACTGCAGAGAGCTGTTGTGAGATTTTATGAATGTTCTGCACTGAGAAAATGTAAACACTATAAAATATAGGAAGCTGGACTGTCAAAGCAGGGAAGATCAAACTAAACAGCCTGTTCTCTATTCAAGCATTTAGCTACACCAACAACTACTGGAAACTAGTGCGCAACTGTAGCTCTTGGTGAAAACTGAGGGACTTCCAAAGCTGAGACTGTTAACTTGGGTGCTTGTATATTGAATTACATTTCTAAAATTCAGACAAAGAGACTTGAAAATGCAGAGCTTATATTCTCCTTTTTATATAGATATGTATTACCATGCATATATATTTAGATATATATGCGATATATAATTTGTGTGTCCTGCTCCTCCA
Source organism: Larus michahellis (assembly GCF_964199755.1). NCBI lineage: Eukaryota > Metazoa > Chordata > Aves > Charadriiformes > Laridae > Larus > Larus michahellis. Next base: position 17,049,111 of record NC_133929.1, on the reverse strand, counting down.
TGTCTGTATTTTAGGCATTCTCTTACTTCCAGGAATGATTTGCAGGTGGCTGAAGCCTGCTTCAAACCACACAGTAACATTAATACAAGCTGACTAAATGTTGTTTAGTTTGAAGATGGGCTGTTAAAAAGTCCTGAAGCTCAGTGTCCTTCTGCCCTTCCATCCTGCCATTACTCATAGGTTTCCTCCTCAGGCCCTTTCTAGAATCCTTTCCTTGTTTTAGTTTGTACTTATGAGCTTTTTTATACACAAGTTTACTTTAGTGCAGATGGCATTTGTCCACAGACAGAAACACTTCCCAAGAAGTACCATAGCTCAATAGATAAGTTCAAAAAGCATCTAAATGAAAATAAACAGTCAAATGAAACATAGCTTGAATCAAAACAGAGATTAGCAAGTATTAACCTCTATGAGCAGTATAACTGGCCCGTTTTCACTTCCCTCATCTTAGCTTTAACATTTTTATCTAGCTCACAAATATAAGAAATAGAAAATTGATTTAATGACTATATATATGATTTAATGAGACTTGGTAACTCAATCTGCCAACACCTATGCTGCATTAAAAACAGGATATTGTGCATCTCTCTAAACTGTACCAGATAAAATTGTTCACTCAGAATATAATGTACTTTGTGTTGCAAGAGTGTGGTAACACACGCCTGTTACCAAGGACAGCAGAGAGTCCCTGGAGAAATCCTGGCTGTGGTTTTTCCATTTACCTGGACTTTCTTCTTTGCGTGCATGCCATTAATTTTATTTAATTTGCCTTCATTTTATTTTTGCATGTAAAGAAAAAAGCAATGCAGGCATACTGTTGATACTTCATGATAAGCATAATTCCTATGAAAATATGTCACGGTCCCTTAGAAGGAACAATGGTAAGAAGCAAAAATGAACTGTTTTCATTATAGTTTAAAGAAGTACTATGAATTGATAATGAACAGCTCATTTGCCTGTTTTTCTTAGTGGGCTTTAAGAGTAGGCATTCATCCCTTAGCATTGAAGACATTTGATACATTTGAGAGGAACAAAGTTGAGATACAACCATAATGAATAACATATCGTAAAAGTGAGGGATTACTGCTAACGTGTACTGCCACCAAATGGTCGATTAAATGAAAAGCACGTTTCCCCTATACCCTAGGCAAAATGACCAGTATTCCCAGAAATTACTTATGTGGCCTGTTAGAAAAACATGGTTTTACTCATAAAATAATAAATTTGGTACAGTACTAAGTATTTCATTAGTAGAAAACAGGAAATTAGGTGTTTCAGATCCAAAGGGGAATTATTATTTGATTAAATAAAAACATCAAACCTTTTAAAATCCCTTTCCCCTCCTTCATTCTTTCAGTCCTAATCTTTATTACACCAGGCCCTCACCGAGAGCTGAACATCTACTGTCTGAACTGATATTTCCCCCTTCATTGCCACACCATTTCTTCTCTCTTTTAATACTTTTCAACAGCTTGTGTTCCCCAAGCCTATCAACATTAACTTGACAGGAATTTCCTGTCCCTCCATTAGGGCAAAAAAGAAAAAAAAAAAAACTAACCAAGATATATGCCTCCCCTTCAGTCTGCATGGCTTTGTCTAACAAATTCATCTTATCAACTTCGAGTTTTGCTTCAGGACGTGCCCCTCGGGCAAAGCATGCAAGAGACTGACACCAGCTAATGGCTGATGACAGAGCCACAGTGGGACACTGACCAATGCATAGAAGTCCTGGTGCATGATTTAGTGATGTTCTTTGTCAAGCAGTGGCAGTCTACAGCAACCAGTCACCCTGATGACCATTTCACCTTGTTTACATTCCTACGTTTGCTTCCTAAATTAAATTTTAAGTTCTGCAGAGCAAAACCTGTATCTTCTCATATGCTTGTATGGTGTGGCAGTGTGCTCCCCCTCCCCAGGTGCCAACTTGATCTTTATCTCCTGTAACACTGCCCAAGCAATAACCACCTGTGATGGTCATAATGGGTGCATCTAGTCATGATGGTGGCATCCAGGGCTCAAAGGCAGTTTCGGGGAGACAGATAACACAATAGACAAGGGCTAACTTGAGCAACACCGGTACTGCGGTCAATATGCAAATATGACTATAGGTCAATTATCTTACTCCATAAATAGTGAACAGCCCAAGAGCCCTTTGAGCTCTCCTGCACGGCAGCGGGCTGCACACCAGGATCTCCCCTTGAGTAGGGACGCCGCTCAAGGTTACTTCTCGAGATTCAGAGATTCCTTGCCACAACAGATCCTTGGTAAGTGACTAATAGCATGCCAAACTTTGAAATCTTAGCTAAGTGATATAAAGGACTGATTGCGCATAAATAATCCTTTAGACATAAACTGTTGACCAAGTCTGGGACTAGGATTGGATCCAGTCCATCCTAGACTCCTCTCTGAGAAGGAGTTTAGAAAGCAAGGGGGTCCTTTCTGAACCTTGTGACTCAACAGGAGGGTCTCCCTGACAGCTCTGTCTGACCCTGTCCTCTGTGCAGTAAATAACCAAGTGTGCCTTGCCATCTCGAATCTTGTTTAAACACTGTTGCATTTACCATCAAACTTTGTTAAATCCCTGTTTTATATCAATAAATGTATTGCTGCTTCTCTCTACGAGGGAAGTGCATCACTTCCATCTGCAACATATGGTGTTAAGCACAGCAGGACCCTGACTGGGATATCTGGGTACTATTACAAAACAAAAAATTAATCATGCCAATAATACCAAGTATTTTTAAAAAAGCAACAAAACTTTTGGTCAGATTTTTGTGTTTGCAGCATAGGAATGTAAGAAGTACATGTCTTTTCTCATGGTCTCACGCACAGACTGTCCTAATTTTGGTACTTGGGCTAAATTAAAAAACACATGGTAGCAAAGACTGACTTATTTGGGGTGAGGGCTACTCTTGTACAGTATTTATGTAGATTACTTAGTGCACAGGAGCTCTAAGGAACTTCCAGGCATTGCCCCAGTACAAATGTGCTACCACTGGCTCAGACACCCATAAAACGAGAAAGGTCAAGTCTCGCCCTCAGGCCTTGCACTCTTCTGCACCAGACATGGAAGTGGGTGCTGAGCTGTGGGAAAGAGTAGCACTCTGCAAGCCTGCCACAGGCAGCAACGTGCCTTCCTATCTGCCTGAACAGGACTTATATTTATCAACATCCACAGGTACACTAGAGCTAAAACAGAGGGAGAAGGCTGCCTTTGGTGCAAACCCCTCATTTTCTGAGTTTGGATGGGATGAGAAAAATAGGCGTGGTGGGTCGACCCTGGCTAGATGCCAGGTGCTCATCAAACCCGCTCTATCATTCAACTAGACAGGAGAGAGAAAATATAGCGAAAGGCTCGTGGGTCGAGATAAGGAAAGGAAGAGATCACTCAGCAATTACTGTCACGGGCAAAACAGACTCAACTTGGAGAAAATTAATTTGATTTATTACCAATCAAATCAGAGGAGGATAATGAGAAATAAAAACTAAATCTTAAAACACCTTCCCCGCACCCCTCCCTTCTTCCCAGGCTTAATTTCACTCCCGAGTTGTCTACTTCCTTTCCCCTGAGCAATGCTGGGGGATGGGAAATGGGGGTTGCAGTCAGTTCATCACATGTTGTATCTGCCACTCCTTCCTCCTCAACGAGAGGACTCCTCACACACTTCCCCTGCTCCAGCATGGGGTCCCACCCATGGGAGACAGTCCTCCATGAACTTCTTCAGCATGGGTCCCTCCCACGGGATGCAGTTCTTCACGAACTACTCCAGCGTGGGCCCTTCCCACAGGGTGCAGTCCTTCAGGAACAGACTGCTCCAGCGTGGGTCCCCCACGGGGTCACAAGTCCTGCCAGCAAACCTGCTATAGTGTGGGCTCCTCTTTCCACGGGTCCACGGGTCCTGCCAGGAGCCTGCTTCAGCATGGGCTCTTCATGGGGCCACAGCCTCCTTTGGACATCCACCTGCTCCAGCGTGGGGTACTCCATGGGCTGCATGTGGATATGTTAACATTCCATGGGCTGCAGGGGGACAGCCTGCCTCACCATGGTGTTCACCACAGGCTGCAGGGGAATCTCTGCTCTGGTGCCTAGACCACTTCCTCCCCCTCCTTCTTCACTGACCTTGGTGTCTGCAGAGTTGTTTCTCTCATATATTCTCACTCCTCTCTCCGGCTGCAATTGGCCAGCTGATTTTTTTTTTTCCCCCTTCTTAAATATGTTATCACAGAGGTGCTACCACCATCACTGATTAGCTCGGCCTTGGCCAGCAGCGGGTCTGTCTTGGAGCTGGCTGGCATTGGCTCTATCGGACATGGGGGAAGCTTCTGGCATCTTCTCACAGGAGCCACCCCTGTAGCCCCCTGCTACCAAAACCCTGCCATGCAAGTCCAATACACTATCTTAAAAGCAGAGTCAGAACTCTGCTTTTGACTCTGAGTTGCCGAGGAGACCAGCTCCAGTGCAGGTAAGGCCTCACTGGGGAAGGGGATCGCGGCGGATAAGGCCGGCAAAAAGGCTCTTTTGAGGGCTTTCGTGGCTGGGAAAAGCGGCTACCTCGTGCCGGAACCGGCAGCTCGGGGGTGGGCTCCTGACGCAGCGGGGGCGGAGACAATGACACGCGGCAGTTCTAAACGGACTGTCCCGGAGCCAGCACGCAGGCAGCTGGTGGGTGTCACCGCGGCGAGAGTGGGCGTACAGGACGCAGCTCCTTGAACAGTAAGTCACTGGAAACCTCTCGACCTGACCAGGACGTCATGGTAAGAACTCGGCAGAAGGCCATGCTATCCCTGAGCTCTGCACCGAGCAGCTCCGATGTGGCCACTCAGACAGAGCTTGCATGGGAACATGCTGCCACCCAGGTGTCAGGCTGCAGGGTATGCCCTGCTCTTGCGCCGGTGTTGAATGGTAGTGGTGAGCAGGCCTGTGGGAGGTGTGCCCAGGTAGAGGAACTCCTTCACCTAGTGATGGAGCTCCCTGAGGAGGTAAGTTGTTTGAGAACTATAAGGGATTGTGAACAGGAGATAGACAACTGGAGTCGCATCCTGCCTTCCCTGAAAGAAGCACCTCAGGCAGACAGAGCTCCACATACAGAGCACTCCCCACCCTCTAGCAGCACAGCTGAATGTGGAGATTCAGAGGACAGGGGCCAGTGGCAACAAGTCCCCGTCCGGCGTGGCAGGCATGCCACCCAGGTAACCCCCACACCATCCCAGGTGCCCTTGCAGAACAGATATGATGTTCTGCAAAGGGAACCGGAGGATGAGAAGGACAACAGCTTGCTGAACTTGGAGTTGTCACCGAGGCCAAGATGGATTACGCCTTGATGTCGTATAACAACATCCTCGGTTATGAAAGAAAGATGGGCCCTTGTAGTAGGGGACTCGATTCTGAAGGGAGTGGAAGGTCCCATATGTAGACCAGACCCAATCTGTAGGGAAGTCTGCTGTCTCCCTGGGGCCAAAGTTAAGGATGTCCAGAGGAAACTCCCTACCCTAGTTAGGCCTACTGACTACTACCCTTTATTGATTTTTCAGTTAGGCAATGATGAAATTTCAGGAAGAAGCCTGAGGGCAATGAAGAAAGACTTCAGGGCCCTGGGACGGCTGGTTAGGGGATCAGGAGCACAAGTAGTGTTTGCTTCTATCCCAACAGTTGCGAGGATTGATGAGAAGATTAATAGGAAATGCCAGCTGTTCAATGCCTGGCTCAGAGACTGGTGTCATCGGCAGGACTTTGGGTTCTTTGATTATGAGCTGCTTTTCAGGACGCCAGGCCTGCTGGCAACAGACGGCAAAAGCCTGTCTCAGAGGGGGAAAAGGGTTTTAGGGCAGGAGTTGGCGGGGCTCATTGACAGGGCTTTAAACTAGATTTGAAGGGGGATGGGGATAGATCCAAGCTTGCTAGCAAAAAGCCTGAAGGTGGCATGCTGGCACTAGACTTGGAAAAGATAGGGGGTGTAACCAGGCTCCTTAGGAATAAGTCTGGGGGTGGCAGAATTTCGTCTCCCGCCAGTAAAAAGGAGAAAAGACCTATAGCCCAGCTGAAGTGCTTATACACTAATGCACGTAGCATGGGCAACAAACAGGAGGAGCTGGAAGCCATTGTGCAGCAGGATAATTATGATGTAGTCGCCATCACAGAAACGTGGTGGGATGACTCACATAGCTATAGTGCTGCCATGGATGCCTATAGGCTCTTCAGGAAGGATAGGCAAGCAAGGAGAGGTGGGGGTGTGGCCCTGTATGTCAGGGAGTGTTTTGAATGCTTTGAACTAAATGATGGTGATAATGGGGTTGAGTGTTTATGGGTAAGAATCAGGGGCAGGGCCAACAAGGCGGATATCGTAGTAGGAGTCTGTTATAGACCGCCCAATCAGGATGAGGAGGCAGATGAAATATTCTATAAACGGCTGGGAGAAGTCTCAAGATCGCGAGCTCTTGTCCTCGTGGGGGACTTCAATTTGCCGGACATCTGCTGGGAATACAATACAGCAGGGAGGGAACAGTCTAGAAGGTTCCTGGAATGTACTGGGGATAACTTCCTGACACAGCTGGTGAGAGAGCCAACTAGGGAAGGTGCCCTGCTGGATCTGTTGTTTGTAAACAGGGAAGGTCTTGTGGGGGATGTGAAGGTTGGAGGCTGTCTCAGGAACAGTGACCATGAAATGATAGAGTTTTCGATTCTGCGAGAAGCAAGGAGGGGGGTCAGCAGAACTGCTACCTTGGACTTCCGGAGGGCGGACTTTGGGCTTTTCAGGAGCCTGGTTGACAAAGTCCCCTGGGAGGCAGTCCTCCAGGGCAAAGGAGCCCAGGAAGCCTGGATGATTTTCAAGAAGGAAGTCTTAAAGGCGCAGGAGCAGGCTGTCCCCATGTGCCAGAAGACAAGCTGTCAGGGAAAAAGACCATCCCTGAAGAACGACTGAGGGAGCTGGGGTTGTTTAGCCTGGAGAAGAGGAGGCTGAGGGGAGACCTTATCACCCTCTACAACTACCTGAAAGGAAGTTGTAGAGAGATGGGGGCTGACCTCTTCTCCCTGGTGACAAGTGATTGGACGAGAGGAAACGGGTTCAAGTTATGTCAGGGGAGATTTAGATTGGATATTAGGAAACATTTTTTCACTGAAAGGGTTATTAAACATTGGAATAGGCTGCCCAGGGAGGTGGTGGATTCACCATCCCTGGAGGTGTTTAAAAAAAGGGTAGATGGGGCACTTAGGGACATGGTTTAGAAGTGGCTTTTGTCAGGGTAGGTTAAAGGTTGGACTTGATGATCTTAAAGGTCCCTTCCAACCTCAGCAATTCTATGATTCTCTAATTAATCCTGAACCATCACAGCGATAAATTTTCCAGAGGATATGTGAACCGAGACTAATTTTTCCATGGTTTCATAAAGTATCTCATTTACTTGATTTTTTTTTTTTTTTAACTCTGTGTTGTTGCCATAGATAAGTGTAGGATAAAATCTCAGTATTAGTTATGTCTTGCCCTCCAGGATATAATTTTTCATAACTATCTTTAATTGAATGTAATTAACTTTCCTTTATAAGTCTAAAAACTATAAGGTGTGCTCAGATGCATTAACATTTGTGTTAACCCAGATCTAGTTTTGTGACTGAACCATCTGACACAGCATACCAGAGCTTGGTTTTGGCATACTGGAACCTGTCTTCTGGCTGCAGGTATTTATATTCCAGCATTTCCTTTCATTAAAAAAATTAAGTTCATATTTATAAATTATTCTGTGCATAATAAGGACAAAAGGGATTTATAGATACTTTCTTCTTCTGTTGTTGCCATTTAATCATCTGTTGAGCACTTAAATTTACTCTTACTGCATTTCTATCTCCCTCTATCCTTCCTGCAGCTTGTCAGAGCTGCAGATATATTTAGTTTTTCAACCTGACTTGTAACTCAGCCCCTGCTGCCCCTTACTGGCTTTTGTTGTTCTCCTCTGAGTCTGTAGCCCTGAAACGTACTTTTTATTTAGGCACTAGATCACATTATACATATCTAAACTACTGTCCATTGTTACTAACTTTCAGTTTTGCTAATTTCCAGAAATTCTAGATTCTTTAGTTATATTAGGTTGCATTTTTTCAGGCTGAATCACAGTTTAATACTTCCAACCCATATTCCTTACCTCTCAATGTGGACTTTATTATAACTCCTGGCCTCCATGTTTACTTCACTTCCCTGTTTTCTATCATCTGCAAACTTAATTACTATAGTTTTACTATCCTCTTCCATTGAATCAATATTGACATGCAATGAGACTAATCCCTATGACACTGTATGGATAATTCACCACCAGCTTGACCTATTGTCATTAATTATTACTTTTAATTGATAACTCCTCAGGTTGTGAATGCTCTAATCATGTGCTTATTCACTTCCAAGTCAATTTACATTAATTTTCCAAGTTTTCAAGAAGCAATGAACAAATTCCTCTCTTATATATGGTATCATACAAATCACTGATGATTTCCATGCTGCAGTAAGTATCAATAAACAAAGGATGCTATGATCCCTCTCTCTCTCCCTAACTATCTTCATATGATCACTTTTATTTTTCAGTAATTCTTTGCAGCAATAGCCCACTGATAGGGAGTGCCATTAGCATACAGCAAATAGACTTAACCTGTAAAGGAAAAAGTTTAAGTTCTTTTAAATGACTTTGCAACTAGTAAAGGCTGGGAGAACATACACAGTCAAGTACCATGATTTGGATGACTTATGGCAACTTAATTGCATTTATGAAATCAAGGGTGATAAATCTATACTGTAAATGCTTATATTCCATTGGCTTTGACATTCCCACTATCAGTGCATGCATATGTATCACAAACCATTGAGAGCAAATTTAACATCAGTTTTGCCACTGCCAGCACTGTACTGCACTGAATGACACCCTGATTCAGACTCTGATGTGACAGCTTTGTACCTGAACATATGTAAATTGCCTTTTTGTTTGAATTACACCAGATGGCAGAGTTAGAATTGTCCAGTACTTTGGGAGAGAATGTAAGCATTTTGAAGACAGCTTTTAGTGACTAAATGGCATTTTCTCCTTTGAGTAAATTTTGAAACAAGCCTTAAATAGATATATTTTTATTTTCTTGCTGCTGCTTAAAGTGCTGTTTCTGAGAAAAGGCAAAATGAAGTCATAAGAACTTGTGGCAAACGAAATATTTATGGATACTCATATCCCTATTATTGATTCATGTATTTACAAGAAATCCTTTAAACACATTGACCAAATGCAAATGCTAATAATTAGATCCAGCCTCCCTAAACATTCCCATTATTGTTTCATATGAAGAGATTTTTCTTAACTTCCCTTCCTCAAAATAGCTGTTATTCCTGGCATGGTATGGTTACCCTATTCTTCTCCAGAAGTAACTGCATTTCAGTGGTGGGTGAAGAATGATTTTTTTTATATGTACAGTTCGTGAAACTCTTTGTGATCTGTCATGATGAAAGGTGCTCTGTGTACAACACTATTAACTTATTGTATTTCATCAGGTTATTCTATTTCACATCATGTCCCTCTACTGAAAAAGCCTTGCCAAAAATAAAAGCTGTGTAATATCATCAATTGAGAAAACAGACTCCTTCAAGAGGCAATGTAGCATGCAGATAGCATGGAAGTCTCCAGGAGTTCAGGCTAGCATTGCTGATAGAATGTAGGGACATCTGCAGTTTCAGTGTGCGTTAGGTGTAAAACACTGTGTTTTCTAATGTACAGTGAGATGAAGGATAAGAACTGAATTAGATTGTGAAGAATGCTTAATATATCAACTTTTGAATTAATATCTCTTCAGAACTGCTGGAAATGATCATTTTTATTTTATTAGTTTATGCAGATGGATGTAATTTGGCAAATTCAAAAACAGTTTGTTAAGCTTTTTAGCAGTGCTAATAAAAAACATCTGAGTCTTCTTAAACAGCTTCTATTCAATTATTCATTATTTTAAGTGATAAAATAAAACCATTTGTTATTTCCATTTATTTTACTGGAAAGTCAGTGCATATTACCTTTAATAATCCTGTTGTGTTTTTTTTTCTAGCTAGTTCTTTGTAATGCTATACATTGTACCAAGTAGTTTTTGTAAAATTTATGGAAGACTGTTTCAGCTAAAGAATAAATACAATGAAGATCAAACTTAGTATCTGAACAATTTTTGATAAGACTTGCGACTGTGACTCCTGAAATCCTAATCACATTCTACCAGCTGCTGGCTTCCTAGATGTATTCCAAAATAGCTCATTTTAAAGAAGGAACAAGTACTACTTTGATTAATTTATTGTATTCCCAAGGCCTCATAAATCTACAGTCATTCTGTGTCAATATAGTAAGAATATATTTTTTTTGAAGGTTGTAACTAATATTCCAGCTAACAAACTTTCCTTTCCTTAAGGCTGAATGGCGGATTTGTTCCAAGCCCTAAGCAAAAGGCAGTGCATTGCCACCAGAAAAGACCAGAGCTATACTTGTGATTTCAGGAACCACCTTCTGCTTTGGCTACGGTGACGATGTGAGGAGGTAGTGATTACACCAGTTCTCTTCCCCTTAAAGGGTGTGTTTCCTGGGAGACTGTCTGGCACAGCATGCTGTCCCCTCTTCACTTTTCACTTCTACACTTCCAAGCTATCAGATGGTCCTAAATTATTATCCTTATTTTAACTGAAAGGAAAATAAAAACTGTCAAAGATGAATCAGATTCTTTGGTAAATCACACTGTTCTGGGCACAGGGGAATCAAAACTGAACAAAGGTGATTCTTCTCTTTATCTTCCTAATTCTGGCCTATGCCTGAAAGTGATCTTTTCCTTAGTCCAACTTAAATCAGTCCCAAAATTGCTCAAAATTACACTAGACTGAAATATCTCTTCATAGGCTGCTTTTTGGGCAAAGTACTAGTAGGTAAATGCACCATGGCCATAACCTCTGCAACTGCCAACTCCTTATCAGTAGCTCATCACCTGTATTGGAATAGGAGTTGTATCTGGGTTAAAGTTGTTAATGTTGGTGTATGCTAAGTGGCAGGTTGCACAGCTCTTCTTCAAATGCATACTAATGCAGTGTTAACACAGAAATACATACTTTTATTAAAATCTAATAGAGTATTATTTTCAGCCCCCCGTGGCTGTAAGCACAATGGATTGACTGAGCATTCACTCTGCAAATGCTACTTGGCTTTAAGTCAGATTTCTTAACAGTATCTCAGTGGCATTTTCCCCAGGCCAATTCCCTTTATTGTGTTTGTTGGGGTTTTTTTACAGGAAAAAATATATGTCACTGAAGAACCACATGAGAAACAGTCTTAAAATTGTGACGTATCCTTCATCTCAATGGAAATGCCCCCAGTATTTCATCTTAATGGAAATATTGTAGAGCTGCATTGAAATGTAACTTCTTATAAGAAGATGCAAGCAAAAACACAGAAAAAAATTTACTCTAGAGTGAATTATATTAAACCCCACTGTTTCACTTTGTTAGAAATTTACTGATGAAAGAGAAGAAAATCAGCAGATGTAAAGCAGTAAGGAAGGTGATGAGGTTCCAGCGGGAGAAGGGAGTGCTGGGCAGAGGATGCTGGACAGCTGCCTGCCCCAATGCCTTGTATGCAGGGAATAAAGGTGGGTTTAAGACATCTGTCCATTCAAGTCCAGTTAAAGAAGAATCATGTATGACTCACTTTATTGTCTAAAAAGTTGGGTTAAGCTAACCCACCATAAGCTTTTGCAAATTGCACTGACTGGGATATATAATGGTAATAATAAAATCAATAAATGCCATATATTCATATTTATAGAGCCTCTTTCAGACCTTGAATGTATTCTTGGCTTAAAGTTTGATTACTCCACACTACTTCTTACAAAGTTTTAATCTTCTGTTAATGATAAGAAATTTATATTTTGTTTATGACAATTACATGTTTTTAATGGGTCAAGCAAGATGCCTTAGGAAAAAAGCTGGGATGGAAGGGAAGGGGAAGTGCTTTGAATGTCAATGAAGAATTAATTCAGAACTCAATTCTTCCAGGCTTTTAATGATGTTTTCTTTTTGGAAAGGCATTAGAATTATTTAATTCATGTGACCCCTATGGCATTGAGGACAGTGCTTTGATTTTGATTTTTTCTCTTTACTATGCTTTCTGTTTTATCTCTTCTATCTCTTATATTTAGAGGTCTTTTTTACTTATCTGATGTGATGTTTAAACTTTCCTGTAATTACTGACTGTTTTCTTTCTCACATTTAGTTTATTAATGTTGTTACATCATATTGTATAAATATTTTGAGAACTCTTCAGGAATTGATAGAGGACAATTAATATAAACTGTTGATATTCTCTTTTCTTTTTCCTGTGCTCCTGTGGAATAATTACTAAATTGGCTAAAAATACAAAAGTACCGCATCATTCACACATTAAGGAAAAGTATAAAATCAAGAGGCTTCTGAGGTAAAAAATAGCCGCAGCTGGCATGAAGAATACAACACCTGTGGTTCCCTGATAAGGATGCTTGTGAAGCTACATGAGGGACGGGATGGGATGCAATTATTCCGTGGCTTTACCTTATGATGTATAGCGGATACAGGAATGGGATGATACCATGAAACAGATAAGCTGCCAATTAGCTGCCCGCTCGATACTCGGAGCCAACATTTTGTCAAATTTTGATGAAATGCTGTCCTTTGTGTGAACTTTGCTCATTATAATGTCATTATAATACCAAAACACACCTCCATCCCGAAGGCTACCCGCCTCCAAGGTGCGACCACTCCTTCTTGAGTCTGCGCCCTGAATTTCTCGTAAACTATACCTTTAATTGTGAAGCGAGAGAATTTTACACCAATCATGATAAAAGTATTTATGACTGAAGTCACTCAAACTCCACCTGGAAGATAACAAATAGTATAAAAATAGCCCAAGAGAGGGGGGATACCCAGGGAAGACACCATCATAAAGAATTCCATCACTGATTTCCAGGATCAGTCGACGGGCTGAGCCTTTCTTCCCCCCTCCCCCCCGCCATAGGGACGCCTTTGGGTAAGACTTCGATTATACCAAGGGTTTCCTCGGGGAACTTGGGGAACTTAGAAATTTCTCTAGAGACTCTCTTTCCTACATTTAGAGCCAGGCTGTATCGTTTATAACTTGGTCGTGTGTTTTGTATATGTAACAATATCTTTATTTGCACATGCTTTGCAGACAGTGTATTTATCACCAGCAATCCTAAGAACCTATCTATCTGTTGTTTAAATAAACTGCACTGTTTAAGTAGCTAGTCGTTTTGGTTTCTCACTGAACACGACCAAAGACTCGAGAGTGGCCGTGCTAGTTCATGAGCACGACTAGACTGAAGGTGCAGTCCACTATTAGTGTATACAAATCGTAATAGTTTAATATATATTAAGTGCGATTGGACTGATAGTGGTGAATTGGGCATCACTCAGAATTTAAACCTAGCCACGCCTAGTCTCCCACCTCAGTGAGGAGTGTTAGAACGCAAGGGGGTTTATTTTCTGCCAAAACCACTTTGCCCCTTTTCACGCAACAGCTCCCAAGATTTTATCTTTAATCTAGATTAAAGGGATGGGAGAAGGAAAGGAATTCAAGTCATTTGGATCAGGATTTAGAATCTAAATGTCTTCAAAGCTGTGCTCAGCTGTTTTGGTTTAGCCTTATGCAGTGACAGGGACCATCTGAGGACTTTGGATTTGGATCCAGGTTTGGATTCTTTGGAAATGAGCCTCACGCACAGAGGCAAAGATAAACACACAAGTGTACACACAAATGTTCAGACTGGACTGGGCCCACCTGTAGTTGCATGCTTATAAAATTAATCTGGTATCACAACAAGGTTAATAGTGGAATAATCATAGACAAAAATAGATGATCAGAGACTAACTAGGAAACCTCTGAGACAAAAACCTAAACACTATCCCATTCCCTCTTCTATTAGCCAGTCTGGCATATAAAGTCAGGATATTAATTTCATGGCATTTTATGGATGAAGCAAAATATCTTCTAGAAAACACTGAAATTTAAAATGCTAAAAGATGCTGTCTATCTCTAATGAGATACATGATGGCCCCAAATGTGGGCTCAGCAGTTAAAAGGAGTGCACCAGATCCACTGCACTTATTCACGCACAAAAGCTTCAGTGGGACAGAGAGTCCCAAACCACTGCAGGAATTGCTTTGCAGCAGATTGAAGTCTTTTCCTAGAAAAAACGTGGACAACACCTAATAAAGCTGCCAGGAGCTATAGGAAGCTCTCTTTGACCTCAGAAGTGTGGGAGGCTAGTGAGATGCACCTAGTATTGACTAGTGGACAATTATTAAATATTGACAAAATGACAGCTAGGTATATGATCTGGAAATACTTAACCAAGAAAGGAAAAAGTAATTCCTACAGAATCCAGGGCACATCAGCTGTAATTCCCCTTTCATTTTTAGTCAGCTTTGCATTTCTTCCTTCTTTTTAGCTTCTTCATATTTCACCTTTTCCGTACTTCCAAAAGAGTTTATCTCTCAGCATTGGGACACAGCGGGGTCAAATCCAAATCATGGATCATTTTTGAACTACTGCTGGACTCTGTTCTGTAACAGGGTGGAAGGGCTGGAGCACAAGGCGATGTGCAGTGCATGTGTTCACACAGAGGCAGACCTCACACAGCTCAGGTCCCTGCTAGGATCCCTGCTAGGATTTAGGGGTTCTACATTCCTCCCAAAAGCCCAGATGCATATTCTCCTAACCCAGGACTTCCTACCATCCCCTCACCTTCTTCTCTTCATCTTCCTGTCTTCCACCTCCTCAGCTCAGCACCTCATCTTCTCTCCCCTCTGCTAACTGCTGTTCTGCCTCCCAAGCTTACTCCATGCCTCTGCTTGGATCCTCTCTGGTCTACAGCATCTGCCTGCGGGCAGGCTTGGATCTTGGGACATGACAGGTAGCTTGCTGTTGCAAACTCCTCTATAAAGGAAGGATGAGTTATTGCGGGGTAGAAGCCTGCGCATTGCTAGTAATGATAGTGCCATTGGCATATGATAATTTAAGGACAGAAGAAAGGTTAAACAGGCCAGGTCTGAGGGGCTGCTAGGAAAATAAGGTTGTTGCTTGGACTGTTGATTAGGGTTGGCCTTGTTAGGATTTATGCTCTGGCTGGTTTCATCTCACCTAACTCTAGGCAGCTGGTCAGATACCTTAATTGGGAATGTATTCATTGTTAGCTCCCTCTTGAAAGAGAAAAGGGAAAATCTTTCCAGAGCATCATTCACTTCGCCCCTAAATCCCCCCCAAAAATGTCTCTCTTAACAGACTATTAAAGTAGCCTAGAGCAAATATGCTCCTAATTTAAGTCCCTCAATTAAACTGGGTGAATCAGACCTTTGCATTCAGCTCACGTCCCACAAGCCTTAATTCTACATGCATAAAACTGAAGAAGAATGAGAGGAAAAATTGTAGATCTGCAGGCAAGAAAGTGATGCAGCTGAATCCTGTGGACACTGTTATTCAGCCAGTAGCATAGCACATGTTGCATGAGCTGGCACCATGCATTTGCGTGTTGGGACATATGGTAACCAGAGAAGCCACAGCACTGCTCAGTGCTACAGGCAAAAAACATGCTGGTCTTTGTTTCTTACATCCCCAGAGACTCAGACAGCAAGAAATAAATGTTGAGAGGTCTGAAAGAAAGCCACAAAAATGGGACAAATAGTGGAACTGGGTCTCCTACTCTCTGAGGAAGACATACAAATAATGACATTTTTCTGCAAGCAAACAGTTTGCAACCTAATGGGCTGAGAAAAAATCCAAGTAGGAAGAGCCCTGAACATTGGGTTAGTTCCAGCTGTGGATTATTATATTATTGGTGACCAAGATTATTCAGTTCTTACCTAGTTCCTGAGAAAGGTGTCCCATCTTTTAAATGCCTATTTAATTTGTAAAAATCCTCTGGCTCTCTCATTTTCTCCTCCGTAGTCAGTTATTTTTTTACTGCTTAATAAGGGCCCATTTATGGGCTACCAAGTTTGAGCAAGCAATAAATGTGTGGTCCTGAGCATGGGGATCCATTGAGAACTGAAGTGTAAGAGTTGAATAAATTAGCATTTTCTGTGGAAGTCTTCAACACAATAGACTCATAGAAGAATTTACACTGGAAGGGAGCGTGGGACATAGAATCATAGAATCTTCATGGTTGGAAAGGACCTTTGAGATCATCGAGTCCAACCATACACACACAAGAAACCCCCCTACAATCTCTGCCCTTCAGAGCATGCCCTGAAGTGCCACATCTAGACGTTTCTTAAATACCTCTAGGGATGGTGACTCAACCACCTCCCTGGGCAGGCCGTTCCAGTGCCTGGCCGCTCTTTCAGTAAAGTAATTCTTCCTAATGTCTAATCTAAACCTCCCCTGCTGCAGCTTCAGACTATTTCCTCTGGTCCTGTCATTATTCACCTGGGAGAAGAGGCTAATGCCCACCTCTCTCCAACCTCCTCTCAGGTAGCTGTAGAGGAGGTTGTAGAGAGATGGGCATTGGCCTCTTCTCCCAAGTCTGAGCACATACTTAGAGCAGAACTACCTCCAACATCAGGTCAAGCTGCTCAGTGCCTTGCTCAGTTGAGTTTTGAATCCCTCCGAGGATGGAGATTCCACATCGTTTCTGAGCAACCTGTTCTAGTGCTTGATCAATCCCGTTGTGAAAATATTTTCCTTAGCATCTTCAAGGGGTAATTTCCAGAGTAAGAGAAGGTGCTTTTTGCTTCCTCTGTCCAGTGCTTGCTCCCCAAATAAAAAAAAATAAATCAAGTCCAGCTTAAGCCTTTTCTGGAAGAGATGAAAAAAGTTTTTTTTTTCTGGAAACTTTAAAAATGCATGTTGTGGAATTTTTATTCTTCATTTTACCCCCTTCTTTGAAGAGCAGCCTCTTCAGAAACTGGTATAACTGGAAATTCTGGAGATGCCAGAGCAAAATTAAAATAAAAGGGGCAGGTAACAGAGCTACTAAGATTTTTGTTTTCTTTGCATAAATCTGTTGCAGAGTAACCTGCAATTTTGTTCTACACTCAGCACTGCGTGTTGGAATTAGGACAACAAACATCAAAAGAGACATCATTGCCATCCATGGTGCATTGAAATTCTGGGAAAATTTTCTCAAAACAACTACATTCCTGGCAGTTCATTCTGTTTCAAGGCTGACAAAGTTTCAGTGTCTCAAAACCAGCAAGGAAAATAAATGATTATTTTAACAGGCCATGGATGCAGAGCCTTGTGATGAGACCACTTGATTTTCAGGGTGAGTTTAAATCAGTTTTACCATTGATCCCTGTTTCCCAAGACTGTTTACAACAACTATCCTGTTCTTTCCCCATGACTAAATGTAACAGTAATGTAATGGACAACACTGTTGATACATGCCAACAGTTAAAGGCAAGTGGTATGAGAATGACCCAGTTGCAAATTTTACCAAGAAATGGTACTGAACTTGAAATAGTTGCAGAAGTTGTAATATGTATAGTTGCATATTATCAATAACTACTATTTTCCGGTCATATACCCTGCAAATCTCACTGTCTCACCAGAGGAATTCTATTCCAGTATTGCAGAAATATTGTGAAAACTCATATGCTTGGAAATATTTAGTTTAAAAGATTTTTACTGTATTTGAAATACTTCCATTCCTACAGAATGAAGTAAAATATGTTCTTGATAATTTACATTTTTTGCCTTTATATTCTAATAGTTAAAGTTGAGATACCTTCCTCTGCATTTAGTAAACTGTAGCAATCACTCCGAAGGCCCAGTAGTCTGACTTTAACAATAAAACATCTTTCACCGTGGTCAATATAGAATCACAGAACCACAGAATCACAGAATGGTAGGGGTTGGAAGGGACCTCTGGAGATCATCTAGTCCAACCCCACTGCCAGAGCAGGGTCACCTTAGAGCAGGTAGCACAGGAATGCGTTCAGGCGGGTTTTGAATGTCTACAGAGATGGAGACTCCACCACCTCTCTGGGAAGCCTGTTCCAGTGCTCTGCCACCCTCAAAGTAAAGAAGTTCCTCCTCATGTTTAGCCGGAACTTCCTATGCTCAAGTTTATGCCCATTACCTCTTGTCCTGTCCCCAGGCACCACTGAAAAGAGCCTGGCCCCATCCTCCTGACACCCACCCTTTAAGTATTTATAAGTGGTGATAAGGTCCCCCCCTCAGTCATCTTTTTTTCCAGACTGAAAAGACCCAAATCCCTCAGCCTTTCTTCATAAGAGAGGTGTTCCAGTCCCCTAATCATCTTGGTAGCCCTTTGCTGCACCCTCTCCAGCAGTTCCCTGTCCTTGAACCGGGGAGCCCAGAACTGGACACAGTACTCCAGATGCAGCCTCACCAGGGCAGAGTAGAGGGGGAGGATGACCTCCCTCGACCTGCTGGCCACCCTCTTCTTGATGCACCCCAGGATGCCCTTGGCCTTCTTGGCCACAAGGGCACATTGCTGGCTCATGGTCATCCTGGTGTCCACCAGGACTCCCAGATCTCTTTCCACAGGGCTGCTCTCCAGCAGGTCAGCCCCCAACCTGTACTGGTGCATGGGGTTATTCCTCCCCAGGTGCAGCACCCTACACTTGTCCTTGTTGAATCTCATAAGGTTCCTCTTTGCCCAAATCTCCAGCCTGTCTAGGTCTCTCTGTATGGCGGCACAGCCTTCTGGTGTGTCAGCCACCCCTCCCAGCTTTGTGTCATCAGCAAACTTGCTGAGGGTGCACTCTGTCCCTTCATCCAGGTCATTGATGAATATATTGAACAGCACTGGACCCAGTACTGACCCCTGGGGAACACCACTCGTCACTGACCTTCAACTAGACTCTGTGCCTCTAATCAGGACCCTCTGAGCTCTGTCTTCCAACCAGTTATCTATCCACCTTACTGTCCATTCATCTAGCCCACTCTTCCTAAGCTTCCCTATGAGGATGTTATGGGAGACGGTGTCAAAAGCCTTGCTGAAGTCAAGGTAGACAACATCTACTGCCCTCCCCTCATCTATCCATCCAATCATGCAAGCCATCGTAGAAGGCTATCAGATTAGTCAGACATGATTTCCCCTTGGTGAGTCCATGCTGAGTACTTTACTGATAGCCTTCTTTTCCTCCACATGCCTTGAGATGACGCCCAGAACGAGCTGTTCCATCATCTTTCCAGGGATGCAGGTGAGGCTGACCGGCCTGTAGTTTCCTGGGTCCTCCTTCTTGCCCTTTTTGAAGACTGGAGTGACATTGGCTTTCCTCCAGTCCTCAGGCACCTCACCTGTTCTCCAGGACCTTTCAAAGGTGATGGAGAGCGGCCCAGCAATGACCACCAGCTCCCTCAGCACTCTCAGGTGCATCCCATCAGGACCCATGGACTTGTGGATATCTAATTGACCTAATTGATCTCTCACTTGATCCTCCTCAACCCAGGGGAAGTCTTCCTCTGTCCAGACTTTCCCTGTTACTTTCTCCAAAGTCTGTGACTGCCCAAAGCAAAGGCAGCATTCAGTAACTCCGCCTTCTCGGCATCCTCCGTCACCATGGCTCCTGTTTCATTCAACAGAGGGCCCACAACTTCTCTGGTCTTCCTTTTCCTTCCAATATACTTGTAGAAGCCCTTCCTGTTGACCTTGACATCCCTTGCCAGGTTTCATTCCAAGGAGGCCTTGGCTTTCCTTGTTTCATCCCTGCACGCTCTGGGGCAGCATTCTTGTAATCCTCCCAAGGGGTCAGTCCATTCTTCCACTTATTATAAACTTCCTTCTTCCACTTGAGCTTTTTCAGAAGCTCCCTGCTCAACCATGCAGGTCTCCTGCTTCCCTTGCCTGATTTCTTGCTCTTAGGGATGCACCGATCCTGAGGTTGGAGGAAGTGGTCTTTGAATACCAACCAGCTCTCTTGAGCCCCCTTGCCTTCCAGAGCCCTAGCCCATGGGATCTCTCCAAGCAGTTTCTTGAAGAGGTCAAAGTTAGCCCTCCTGAAGTCCAAGGTTGCGATTTTACTTCTTGTTGTTTTGTGAATACTGCCCATGATCCTGAACTCTGTCTTCTCATGATCACTACAGCCTAGGGTGCCCCCAACCTTAATGTCCTCCACCAAGAACTGGAGACGTTTCAAGACAAATATGTAGAAACAGTGGTAATGCAAAGTCTTTGAAGGAAAGATATTCTGCTTTTCCATTACAGGTCCTACTCCTTGAAAGTGTTGCTCTATCTCATTTGTGTGCTGGGAATATGTGACATACCTATATACAGTCCTTTCGGATATTGGTCTTGGAATGCGAGAACATAAATTTTCTTTCAGAGTTGCCAAAAACAATGTGCTGTAATTTGTTCAGTAACATACAAAGGCAATGCCAAGGTGGAAAGTCTTCATAGTTTGCATGTATAGCTAAAGTGATGTAATTTGCATCAAATACAATTTGCATCAAGCAGTACATTTTCTCTATTTCTGCTGGGTCAAAGAGAATTGTGAAAAACTAAAACAGGTACACAGGAGGTATAAATGGTATTGAAACTTATCAGTAATTACTTGAAGTGCATTCTGGCCCTGTCACCTTCAGTTTCACAATTTCTGAAATCCCAAGAGAGTCTACAAACCCAGGATTGTCACATACCGAGAGCATGAAAAAAGGACAAGACAGTAGAAATGATTCCCAAACCACAGTCCCTCACTTACACTGTATCCTTTCTCACACATAAGCTGGATTGTAAAACTAACTATACAGCTGCATCAAAGATGGGTGAACATGTCAACGCCTACTCTTCTTACTAGAGAGAAAAAGCATGACTACACTGAACAACAACTTTTTAAAAAAGAAGTCACAAATAGCTCCATTCTCCGTTCAAATTCAAGGGAAAGATCCAAAGAAAAAGTTCATATCTACTATACGCTTCTGAGTTACAGGATCCCACTAAACATATTAACTTATACGTGGATAAGTGTATGCATAATTCAATCTTAGTTATAAAGAGGCTAAAACTGTACAGGACCAGTTTTAAATTGATCTGACCCTGATTGCCACAGCAACAAGTATAAGCAAGAGCTGCTACTCAAATCCATTGTATTACTCAACTTTCCCAGAAGCTGGTGCATGATAGGGGATATGATATACCCACTCAATGCCACATTCTTTTGCCGAATTACTTATAAGATTGTTTTTGAAATGAGTCCCATTGTCTGACTGAATACTTTCTGGAGTACCATGTCACCACCAGACTTGCTTTTCAAGGCCCAGGATGGTATTTTGGGCAGTGGCATGGGCCAAAGCATAGGTTTCCAACCATTCAAGGCTTCCTTCCATCACCTTAAGCACATAGTGCTTCCCCTGGCGGGTTTGAGGGAGTGTGATATAGTCAATTTGCCAGGCCTCCCCGTACTTATATTTTAGCCGTTGTCCCCCATACAACAAAAGTTTTAACAGTTTATCTTGCTTGATTTCAGCACATGGGCCCACTGAGCTAAAAATAGTTCACCCTTATGTTCCCAGTCCAAATCTGTCTGGAAAATCTTAGCAGCCTGATCCACTTGCTCATTGTTTCGACATTCCTCACTGGCCCTAGTTTCCCTAGCCGGTCAGCAATATCTCGACATACTTCAGCAGCCCAGATGGGTTTACCTCTGCGCTGCCAGTTGCTCTGCTTCCACTGCTTTAACCACCCCCACAGGTGGTGGCATGGATGAAATGCCACTTTCTTTTCCATATGCCAAGGATGTATGGAGCATCTGGACCAGTGATAATGGGATGCTTCTCCCATTTATTACCAGTTAGGCTCACTTTGACCTGCAGTACAGTCAGTTCTTGAGACCCACCTGTCACTCCAGAAATAGTCACAGATTCTGTCCCTTTATGACTTGATGGCAATGGGGTGCGCTGTGCACCAGTGTCCACAAGGGCTGTATATTTTTGTGGCTCTAATGTGCCAGGCCATCGAATCCACACAGTCCAATAAACTCTGTGATCCCTCTCCTCCTCCTGGCTGGAGACAGGGCACCTCTAATGTCTATAATTAGTAGATGAGTTTCTACCTGGACCAGAGAACCGGCCCCTGCAGACTGGAGCAGCAGTCCTCCTGGAAGAATTTGTTCTTCTATCTGTGTTACCTTGCAACTCACTTACTCGTGCCTGTAGGGCCGAGGTAGGTCTTTTATCCCACTTATTCATGTCCTCTCCATAGTCACAAAGGCAAAACCACAGGATATTTCGTAGTGTGTTCTGTTTCCTCTGAGTTGGTCTCATAGGAGGGGGTCTTCTCCTAATGGCTGCAACACAGGTCTGTGCAGGGGAAGAATAAGATCTCTCCTCCATCCTAGACAGTTTATCAATCATTTTCTCAGTTTTATCAGTCAATCTTTCCACAGCTGCTACAGTGAGGGGACGAGAGACACTGTCTTCATACTGTCGCAATCTGCTAGCCACTTCATTTACAGTTAGTGAATCATCATCAACTCCTCCCCAAATCAGCATTGACAAAGTATGGGAATATATTGGTGATACACTCTGTACAAACTTTCGCAACATAGGTCGTCTACATGGCATTTCATCAGGATCTACATTCACTTCCCAGTCACCATAAATCACCTCTTTCACAGCCATTTCTCTCAGGTACTTAATACCTTTCTCTATGCTGGTCCATTTACTCGGGCAGCATTCAATATCATCCTTAAAAGGATATCTGCCTTTTACGGCTGATATGAGTCGCCTCCAGAGACTGAGAGTCTGTGACCTTTTCCCAAGAGCTTTATCTATACCGCCCTCTCTGGCCAGGTTTCCCAACTGCCTAGCTTCGCTACCATCTAACTCCATGCTATCAGCCCCATTATCCCAGCATCGGAGCAACCAGAAGTGTCTCACCATCATTCCGGGTAAAATCCTTTCTCATATTTCGCAGATCCTTCATAGAGAAGGATTTAATGATCACCTCTGTATCTGTTTCCTCCTCCTGGGCTGACACAGGAGCCTCTCCCCTATCGTCTTTAGAAGAACTCTTTCCTCGATCTTCATCAGAAGAGTCCTCCCCCCTGCTATCTGGCCTTACTTGGTCTTTATCACAAGGGACAGAGGAACTTACTGACCTCCTCTTTTTCCTTCTGGTCACCGGGGCAACTTGTACCGGTGCTGATGGAGTTTGAGTAGTGCATATTGTACAACACCTACTCCTGCACCAAGATTTAAAGGAAAACCACCCCTGCACCCCATGCATGAAAAGTGACACCAAAACCATGATTTTAGGAACGTAACTGTCATTCACGATACCCAAAGGAGATCCCTTTCCTGGCTGTGATGGTGACAATTTGACATAGGAAGTAAAGGGTGAAGTAAACATATCCATGGTAAAATTCAAAGTATAATTAGTGTAAGTAGTAACAGAATCCATTACGTAATGCCCAAGGTATGAAGGTAAAGAAGCTATACATTCAATCACAGCCTGGATCACAATTAGAAACAGCAGCAAAATAGCATGTTTGAACCACCGCATACAGATAGAAAGAGCAAGCAAGCAAGCAATACAGCACATAAGGCAAACTAAGCATTGGTGTATCAATTAACTTTAAAGTAATTGCTACAAAGAGACGATACAATAATCTGTTTAGCAACGACATGATGTGAGCTGTCTGTATCAATCTCTGAGTAAACTGGAATTCAAACTATTCAGACCATCTATCAGAACTCTGGTAGTACCACAGGTGGGCCACAATCCTGCCCCACATTGGGCGCCAATAAATCTGTCGTGGTTTTGGCTGGATTGGCCAATCAGAACGACAGATGGCCCTTCCCCCCATCTCTCCTCAGAGAGGAGAGGAAGAGATAAGGAGATTTACGAGTTTAGAAAAAGAACTAAACTACTTTAATGAAAATAATAATAAATAAGAAAATAGTAAATAATAATAGAATAATAAAAATTAAAGAAAAAAAGTATACAATATATACAAAATCATATCCAGCTCCCAGGATGACGATCGCATCACCAGCAGACACAGGAAAACTCCCAGACTGGAGTCAGCGACGGACAGGAGCTGAATTCCAGAACTAGAGTCAGGAGTGCTCGGATCGGGATCAAAGGCAGACGAATAGACAGGGTCCTCCTCAGATGTCGGCCATTGAAGAAAAAACGAGCCAGAGCCCCCTTTGCCCCTTTGATCCCTCAGCTTTTATACTGAGCATGATGCATATGGGATGGAATACCCTGTTGGTCAGTTTTGGGTCACCTGTCCTGTCTGCTCCTCCCTGCAGGTGGGACCCCTCTACGCTTCTCCGCTTCAGACCCTCTAACGGGGCAAAACAGCGAAGTTACCTGACCTTGGTTGTTATAGCAATAAGTCTAAGCAAGAGCCTCTGTGCATACCATTCCTTGGTATAATCAGGTCTTATCACTCTGAGGGTGAACAGCTTCTGAACAATATGCTGTTAATTTCAGACTTTAGTCAGTTAGAAGAGGCCCAGCTAAAAAGTAAATTTACAAATCGGAAAATTGGTTCTGTTTTACCTCAAACCAGGACACACCAGTACCCCCAAGTCCTTTTCCACAGGGCTGCTTTCTATCACATCATCCCCCAGCCTCTGAAATTAACAGCATATTCTTCAGACAGTGTCTACTTCCAGAGTGATATTTATTGTTAATACCAAGGAATGGTATGCAGAGAGACTCTTTCTTATATTTATTGCTATAACAACCAAGGTCAGCTAACTTTATTGTGTGCCAAGTTGGAGGTTTGGAAGCAGAATAGTGTAGAGGGGTCACACCTGTGGGGAAAAGCAGACAGGACAGGTGACCCAAAACTGACCAACAGGACATCCCATCTGCATCATGCTCAGTGTAAAATCTGAGAGATCAAAGGTGTTGGTCTCTTTCTTCAATGGCCAGCGTCCAAGGAGGATTCTGTCTGTTTCGTCTGCCTTTGATCCCGATCCGTGCATTCCTGAATCCAGGTCCAGAATCCAGCTCCCATCCTTTGCTAAGTCCAGTCTGGGACTTTCCAAGTTCCTGCCGAAGAAGTGATTGTCATCCTGGAAGCTCGATACTGGCTTTGTACATATTGCATGTATTTCATTATTTTCTTATTAATATTATTATCTTTCTTTTTATTATTTTATTATTAATATTCATTAGTTTAGTTTCTTTTTCCAACTATAAGTTCTCTCTCTCTCATTCTCTCTCCCTTCTCTGAAACCTAACCCTAACCCTAATCCTTGCCCTGAACTCTGAAGGGAGAGAGGTTAAAGAGAGCATCTGTAGTTCATTTAATGGCCAGCCCGGCCTAAACCATGACACTGAGGAAAAACAATTGGTAGGTGTCTTGAATTTAAAAAAAAAAAAAAAAAGCAGCATCATAATTCTACTCAAATATCATTTATACAAGCAAATGTTTGGCTTTACCTGGCAGTTGGAAAAAAAATGCTGTAACTGCACTTTGCCCTAATATCTTTACTAATAATACCTGTCGTGGTTTGGGCTGGATTGACCAAAGATGAGACAACAGATGCTCTCCCCCACCTCTCGATCCAAGGAGAGGAGGAGGAAAGATAAAGAGATTTATGACTATAGAAGGAACTAAAGTACTTTAATGAAATATTAATAATAAAATAAAAAGGGAAATAATGAAAAAGATACAAGATATACAAAACCATATCAAGCTCCCAGGATGACGATCGCATCACCAGTAGGCACTGGGAACGTCCCAGACTGGAGTCAGCAATGGACGGGAGCTGGATTCCGGATCTGGAGTCAGGAATGCTCAGATCAGGATCAAAGGGAGACAAACAGACAGAATCCTCCTTGGATGTTGGCCATTGAAGAAAAAGGGCTGACCCTTTGATCCCTCAGTTTTTATACTGAGCATGATGCAGATGGGATGGAATACCCTGTCGGTCATTTTTGGGTCACCTGTCCTGTCCCCTCCTCCTCGCAGGTGGGACCCCTCTACGCTTTTCCGTTTCCGACCCTCCAGCAGGGCAAATAACAAAGTTAGCTGACCTCGGCTGTTACAGCAATAAGTATAAGCAAGAGCCTCTGTGCATACCATCCCTTGGTATAATCAGGTCTTATCGTTCCGAGAGCAAACAGTTTCTGTGCAATATGCTGTTAATTTCCAAAAGTTTAGTTAGTTAGAAGGGACTTAGATAAAATGTAAAATTACTGAACAGAAAATTGATTCCGTTTTACCTCAAACCACAACACACTGTCAGTATTGTTGTTGTTGTTTTCCTCTTTCCTTTGCTGTTCTGTTAAACTGCCTTTGTCTCAACCCACGAGTTTTCCCTTCTTGTTCCAATTCTCCCCCCCATCCCCCAGCTGTGGAGATGTTGAGTGAGCAGCTGTGTGGTTCTTTGTTGCCGGCTGAGGCTAAACCACGACAGTGTGCTTTTATATATAACAGAAAATGTAACTTTTAGTAGGAAGAAAGCCATAGGAACTTTAGCATCTTGATTCTGCATACAAAATTTGGACATTTTATTTAAGATAAGCTTTCATTATTTGCTTGCAGTGCAAGCAATCACATATTACTTAGGTATAAGCAGAATTCCCTGGTTAGATGTCAGGATATAGCATGGCTCTTAGTGTAAATTTGAAGTACAAAACTCAACTCATTCTTAACTGCACAGCCACAATCTATCTCCCTCACAAAAACTATTGATTCATATTAAAAAGTAAAAGTTATCAAGTGACTGGCTTTCAGAACTAATCACACAACTTTTTTCCAGGGTTTGGAAAAATTTCAACAGAATATAATCTTTCTTGAAAAAATGCATTTCTTATTTACAAAGAAAGCATTTCAGTTGTCAACCAGCACAGAGAAGAGTTGAATATGCACAGTGCACATAAGCTGGTGGAAATAATTACAGTTTGATCAGCCTCAGTGGAAGACATTATCAGTCAGGATCTAGCCATGTTTTTATGAAATGTGCAAAACAGACAAGTGAAAAGCATACAGCACTTCCAATAAGAGTACTGATTCAGTTTTATATTTTGATAAAATATATTTTATATTATGCACTTTTGACCCTATTATTCAAAACCAGCAAACTTTAGGTGTAGAATTAATCAGGATGTTTAAATACAAGCCCAGCATTCTACAGAATCAACTATATAACCTTTACATCTAAAGCGTAAAGAAAAAATTGAAGGCAAAAAAACCTTGAAATATTTTCACTGATATTGAAAGAATTAACCATGCGATACAATCAGAATCTAAAACTAAACTACATTGGCATTTGCAGGATATCCTATCATGATTGTATCTTTTTAAACATAATATCAGAGATATGACTTGTAGATTTGATAGCATTCAAAATTCTTTGCCCTTACAACTACTTTGTTAAAAGAATTTGAGGTCTTTGCAGGAAGTAATGCATTATTGACATTACATTTTTTTTCCATAATATTTGATATTTTAAGTGTTTAGATTATCCAGATCAAATATTAGCCAGGTAGTTCAGTACCAGGCACTTTGAAATATGAGGTTCTTTGGGATAAAGCTTGTGCTTTGCCTTGGTATCAAAGACTGCAGAAACAGTTTTTACCTTAGCATCATCACTGAATGCCCTAATGCCCTTTCCCATCATTCTTCAGAGCATGTGTTATACTGCTTAATGATCATCCAAAAACTCCATAGCTAGCTTTATTTGGACAATGTTGTGTGCATGCTGGTTTAATATAATTTTTAGCTCTCCTTTGGGGCAAAGGACAGTATGAAAATGAAAGAGGTCATCTCTTTAGGAATACTGTGTCCATCAACAGAAAAGGAAAATACTTTATAAAAAAAAGAAAATTTATGGATTTTTAAAATCTCATTTAAGAAGTTACATATTTCACTTACTGCTGTTGCTCAATGAAAATAAAAAGAAATTCTTGTAGAAAAGACTTGCCCGTAAATGAGACAGTTGAACAGAAAGAGTTTTGTGCCTTTGAATTATAGTTCCCGACTGCTTATACTCTGCCTTAAAGCTGTTTATTCTTACTCTTTAATTGTGCAATGCATTTATATTGGATGGCACTCTTAAAACTGGGTGATCTATTGGTTTAGGGACCTAAAAATTAATCCCAGATGCAATCATGCTCTTCTAGACATTCAAAAAGTAACTACTGCATCATCTGTTTTGTGATAGACAATTTCAAAGAGTGCCAAGGGGAATGTTAAAGACACTGGTCAAATAGCCACATATACCTCACACACAGGAATCCTAGAGGTCATAGTGCCTCAGACAGATTCATATTTTCACTTTTTTCTCCCCATTCTTTCACCATGGAAACTGAAGGAACAGCGCGCTCTCCTCCCAAAACAGGAAGGAAATGTTTTCAAGATTATTACCAGCATTGACATGCATAAGGCCAAATTCAGACCTGAATTCAGTAGAATGACTGGAATTCATGGTGACATATCTCTTATACCTGCCCCACTTTTGGATCCTTGTAGGTTATTCCAAACTTTGTTTTCTTTTAAATGAACTCAGTAGCAGCAGGTTAATGCTAAATTGACTTTAGATCTGGCTGGTCACCCAAGACAAATGAAGAATGCAACAGGTAATGAAGGGTTATTCCAGATCATGACTTTTTTTTTTTTTCTGGTTATTTCAGGAAGCTTGAATTAAAGGAATTGTGTCCGTTCTTCTAAATATAGTGTTATGCATCAATATCTACATCTCTGGTGTATAACACAGATGCACTCAGGTATAACACCAACATAACTAAATTCATCACAACAGTAAAACTGGAGTAAAAGAAGTACTCTTGAGGCTTCCTAAATATATATCTGAACTTCAAAGCAGTAACTCATGAGGTCTGAAGTGAAAACAGAAGGAAACAAAATCTACTCGAGATTAGACAATCACAAACTTGTGCAGTCCTGAAGTGTCACTTTTTCTGCAGTGCTGGTAAAAAGAAATAAAGATTAATAATATGTCTCCAGTTCATTCCTCTGGTTTTCACAGTGCATGCAGTCATGTTTTGTACCAATTCTTGTAATAAGTTATTACAAAAATAGCTTAGGACTAGCAGACTAGTGTACCTACTTACATTTCATTGACTTTGCTGTGGTTCTCTTCATTCAACAGCACACTGCAGAATCAGTGCCTTAGACTGTAAGCTTAGTGCCTGGGTATACTCAAGCTAGATCTTCAAGTTCAAAGAAGTATGCTGCTGGCAGGTAAGAAAAATTAATAGGAATAACAACTCCTCACCATTTGCCTCTCCTTGATATTATTAGAATTGAATTTCCTTTAAGCCACATTCTATTTTGGTGGTGTAAGGGAATTCTGTACAGTAAGATTTGCACTTTTTCAGTATTAAACATTATTAAAACAAAGAAAGGTTGGAAAGTGGAATAGGAAATATCTGCTTTGGAGGGCTTCATCACAGCTTTTACAATTAAAGACCTCCAAAAGAAATATCATCTAAGAGGCTATTATACATGTGGATGTGGGAGGATGCATACACACTCATTAACTAAAGGAAAGGCCATGGCTTAGGAAAAGATTTAATTAAAAATATTAGACCCAATAAATAACACTTAGAACTAGACATTATATGTTGCAGCTACTGACAATTACACTCCAAACCAAAAGCTGCAAGAAGAAAATGGCACCTGAAAGAAGGATCCGAACCAAATGTTAAGGGAAAATCATGTGCAGCTAGCCCATAGGAATCATAGAGAAGAGATGGTTTTGAAATTCCAGTCTCTACAGAGCTAACATACCTTCTCCAGAGCTGTAGGAACATCTCATTTCATTTTACGTAGGTACCTGTACTCTCCCAAAAAATCCACAAAACAAGCCAAACAATAAAATAGCAACCTGAAGAAAACTCATTCTTGCAAACCAAGCAGCATAGTAGTCACAGCTCTGTTTCTGAGGCTGGTGTTCCTGGGAAAAAAGACCTCCAGAATTAAGAAGTATTTAGGGAGAATATTTGTGTTGGACATTCAAATTACACCTCATCTTAATTTCTGCTTTGGTTTCTTAAGAACTTTTAACCTCTTTTTATCGGTTCTAGAACACAGTTACTTGATTATCAGTCACAAATCCTACTCTATTCCTGTGCCTTCTAGGCCCAAATTCTGCCTTTAACTAAGTCACACAACACAAGGCTGAAGACTGACCCATCCTTTGAAAAATACTCAAGAATTGGCTTAGGTGAGTCATTAGTTGGAGCTCAAATAAAGAAAATCAAAAAACTCGCTGGCAGTAACTCTTCTCTCCCTATTCCATAGTGGACCTAACTCTAAATTCAACACTAAATGTAGGAATAAATCTTTGAGAGATCACTGTCTTTTGGGCTGAGAGGCTCAGCTATGCCTACATAGCTACATACATATGCTACAAGCTAGGGAAAGCTTTTCCTCACACTGGTTTGGTTTTGTTTGTTTTGTTATTTTTTGAAGAACCTAATGTGCAATAGTGGTTTTTCTTCAGTAGGTCCCTGCTCCCCTGAATGGCATTTGTTCCTTGAGCAGGTCGCTGTGCGGTATTTTGCCAGGAGCATGGAGCTGGCAGGGCTGCACTCTGAGACCTTCTCGGTGACAGAGCAGATCACTTCTCTGCAGCTCTGGGAGGATATTATTAAGATTCATCAAAGGTATTTGGGAAAGTTACTGCTGAGGTGCACAAAGTTTAACATGGGGTACTTTTTTTTTTGTAAAGAAATACAAATTCAATGTCTATAGTTGAGCTAGAACATGTATTGGTACTTTGGTAGCATAAAAACAGTGAAGTTACCTTGTTCTTGTAACCTGCAGTGAGCATTTTTGTGTTTTGGCCAATTGCAAATGCTATAGCTTTATAGATACACTAGGAAAGACTAGGTCAAATAAACATACCCAAAAGTTAGGCATGGGGGTAGTTTGAGACACGTGGCCCATTGTCCAGGAGGGCCACAGTGTGGTAACTCCATTGCATGTGAAAACAGAACTGTGTTAGTACCTGTGGAGAACATGAGATGTCTCAAGAAGGGATCTAGCACAGACAGGGCAATAAATAAGAAATCCATGATAACGTGCAGGTGTTTTTTATCATTTATCTTTAACTATATTGTTAGCTGCTAGTCTGAGCTTATGGCACCCTCTGGAAGGCAGGTCAAGAAGGGAACTGGAGCCCCGCCATGGGCTTCCAGCCGCCCAACCCTTACATAGGAAATAGGCTCAGCCACTTTCAACCTCCTCTGCTTTCAAAAAAAGCATTGTTAGTTGCATTTTATAGGGAGTGTGGTCCTGAGAGTGTGCTAGGTATGTGCTGTAAGGACCCCTGCAGCACTGGCGCTCTTTGGGAGTGTCAGCAGGAGGTCCCCCTCAGGTGAGGGAACGTGCTCAGTCCTGTCAAGAATTAATCTGATGGACAAAGGTACAACACCATTTGGAAAAAAAGAAAAAGAAAAAAAAGTAAGGCATAACAGAGATTGAGGTCCTCAGGATTTAGTGCTGAACGCACTGGAGTTTGGACTTTGGTGCCAAAGTCTTCCTTTAGGCACCACCCTTCTTTATTACATCTACTCTCAAGGGCTATGAGAAAAAACAACTATTTAGCAATGGTAGCTGTTTCCAAATGAGAAGGTCTAACCAAATGTTAGACTGGGAGCCTTTTCCTCACACAGAAGTGTGTTTTGGGGAAGGAGGCAGTAAGGAATGAGTGCATTTTGCTTTGCAGTCTATTACTTGGTGTCAGAAGCAGCAGCACCTTTGGTTACTTTGCCATAGTTTGTCAACTTTGTCCTTTTATGAATGATGACTTGGAGCAGTACATGTTGTATGTGCAGTTACTTCACAGCAGCCACCTTGGAAAATGCTTCTGTTCCTAGCTTTTCTGGAAAAACTCAACATCATTGTAGGGCACTGACCACAGACTTCTATTCACATTGCTAATAGATATTCAAAGTGCAGCTTGAGCGTACTTGACAATGCTCTTCTGTTCCACCCATTTCCCCCAATGAATTAACTTGCAAGTGACACTAATTAGAAACCATCCTTCTAACGGGCACTTCAGTTCCATAGTTTCACTCATTTCCTCAGTTGCTTGCTTTACTTTCATACAGTTCCTTCCTTCAGTTTCCCCTCTGAGTCAGCCCTGCTGTGTTTTGCTCAGCCTGTGCCTTGCCTGCTTTTGTCTATCTGGCTGGTAGGAAATAAGATGTTTTTTACTTGTACCCTTTTGGCGTGCTTGCTTGTTTCTAGGCAATACAGCTCTCCACTGTATCTGCCAGATTTTGTAGTCTCAAACAATAACAGTTATCATGCCTGCATCTTTTGAAGTAAAATGTTGACATTCTTTTTCTGCTGTCTTACTGATGTTGCCCTCATACTCACTATGTGATTGCAACTAGTCATGAAAGTGACTCCCTGCCTTGTGGTATTGTCACAGATGGAAGTGATGCACTTCCCTCGTAGAGAGAAGCAGCAATACATTTATTGATATAAAACAGGGATTTAACAAAGTTTGATGGTAAATGCAACAGTGTTTAAACAAGATTCGAGATGGCAAGGCACACTTGGTTATTTACTGCACAGAGGACAGGGTCAGACAGAGCTGTCAGGGAGACCCTCCTGTTGAGTCACAAGGTTTAGAAAGGACCCCCTTGCTTTCTAAACTACTCCTCAGAGAGGAGTCTAGGTGTGGATCCAATCCTAGTCCCAGACTTGGTCAACAGTTTATGTCTAAAGGATTATTTATGCGCAATCAGTCCTTTATATCACTTAGCTAAGATTTCAAAGTTTGGCATGCTATTAGTCACTTACCAAGGATCTGTTGTGGCAAGGAATCTCTGAATCTCGAAAAGTAACCTTGAGCGGCGTCCCTACTCAAGGGAAGATCCTGGCTGTGCAGGAGAGCTCAAAGGGCTCTTGGGCTGTTCACTATTTATGGGGGTAAGATGATTGACCTATAGTCATATTTGCATATTGACCGCAGTACCGGTATTGCTCAAGTTAGCCCTTGTCTATTGTGTTATCTGTCTCCCTGAAACTGCCTTTGGGCCCCAGATACTGCCATCATGACTAGATGCACCCATTATGACCACCATAGGTGGTTATTGCTTGGGCAGGGTTACAGGAGATAAAGATCAGGTTTGTCCCTGGGCAGGGGTGTGGAGCACACCATCACAGGTATCCAGAGCTGTGGACTCTCACAACATCATCTCAGATGTGAAGAACAAAAAATATATAGAAGGTCTGCCAGAACACCATATCTGCTCTCTTAGCTCTGTTACCACTCCTTATCAATAGCAAATTTCAGACCTATTAAGTACAAAAGACCCAAAGCCTCATAAACCATGAGGTTACACAAGAAGAGCAACCCTTTGACCACCAAATCTTTATGAGATCTCATGAACAGCATCCCACAACACTTCTTACTGTGTAAGAAAATTGCTGTCTAGTCCAGCCAGACTGAATCAGCGGAACATTTCCTTCTAATCTCAAATTGGATAGTTGGTATCCCCTTGAGTTACCTACTTTGTTAGAAGCTTTTAAAGTGGGTCTGGTATACATTGGTTGGTTCTGATGTAGTTTTTAAAGGCCTATGACAAATCCAATTCCTGACTTATGAAAATTATACTGAGGTGTTTTCTCCTTAGCTGCAACAAGAAAATCCAATAGTAGGAGGTGGGTGTTTGTCATATTTTTGAAAGTATATTGGAAGCAGAGTTGCATAAGTCTCAGTGGTATTTACCTCAGCTGCCCTAGACTATGCACCAGTTTGTTGTTTAATGAAATCTCGTGGTTTCTAAATAGAGTGTTTGCATTTAACCTATTTGTGCTCCTGCCAATTCCCCTCAGACTTGTCATCTGGGATCAAGTGGTTTTTGCTATTTGTCAGGAGTATGTGCTGCTTGGAGAATCAGCTCCTGGTCCTGCAGCCCAGAGACAAGGGTTGCCATCATAGAATCATAGAATGGTTTAGGTTGGAAGGGACCTTAAAGATCATCTAGTTCCAACCCCCCTGCCATTGGCAGGGACACCTCCCACTAGACTAGGTTGCTCAAAGCCCCATCCAGCCTGGTCTTGAACACTTCCATCCCACCAATTAATGGAGGCTGAATCTGTCCAAGCTCTGTTAGGTAGGCATCACTTCTCGCTTAGTTTCCTATGGAGTGTCATCCTGTGCTAAAATATCTCATGGATTCTGTATAATCTTCCTATAATATTTTTTTTTGTTTAGGTTCAGAGATGTGATTGCAATTCTTTCCCTCCACCCCCAGTACTCTTTTGAGAGAGCATAACTTGTGTTTCCTGCTGACCAAAAACTATAAGCTGGTGGACCAATAAATGATTATGTAGTAAATGGAAGAAAATTGCCACAGAGGTCAGGCATTGTTTTGAATTTGGGTTTTAGGTCTTTTTATTCTTTAGTAGTTGTTTCTGGCTGTCAGTAGATATCCAGCTTGCCTAAATAAGATAATAATGAAAAACCTCCTGCCGCTTTTTAACAGAAACGATGATACAGAAAAAGAATTGACTGCTGCTTTTAAAAAAAATATTTTTTTTTGTTGCTGTCAAAGGAACAGGTGTCCTTAGAATAGCTTCATTTCTTTACATGCTTTCAAGTGCCAGTGCATGTATTTACTGAAGCTTGTTCTATTGCTGCTGCTCAAAATACTTCTTTTCCTCCTCATTCTTAGATGAACTGATGACTGGTTTCTACTCAGAGAAATTAGAAGTGTCTCCTGTGTCACTGAAACAGACCAATAGTGTGAGGACCTGAATGTCCTGGAGAGCAAATTAAACTTTAGGATTAGAACCCTAATCTGTGTTTATCAGAAATCTCTGTTTTAAACTGTGTTTGATTTCAGGATAAGATAGGGAGGAGGGGCTGACAATTTTACCACAGATTACTAGCACAGTGGCCCACGCTGGTTGATTGTACTGTTAAACTGGGGCCTTGAACTAGTTCTAGTTTCATCCTACTGGAGCAAACTTTCCTACCAGGAAGGAACCCGTATGCATTAAAAACCAGGTCATCAACTGATATTTGCAGTTAATATTCTCTCAGCAAGTCTGGTGAGAAGTGAATTTGCCATGGAGACTGGTCCCTTGGGGTAAGTAAGTAGATAATGTGTGTTTTCTGAATAAATTGGGGCATCCAGCACTGAATAAAAGGCAGTTGGCAAATGCTAGTACCTCCAAAACCAAGAGTCTGTTTGGTTTTAGCCTTTCTAGTGAGTTATGGGTGTAAGCAAAGATGTGCTAAAAGATTTTATCCAGCTCAAGTCTGAAAAGCTCTCTGTAGATGAAGTGTCAGAGCTGGTCATTTCACCATACTGTGGGGCAGTGTCTCTGTTCATTGGCGAGTTTAATGTTTCTGAGATGGATCTCTGATTGTGTTTATAGTCTAATAAATGGAATCTAGATTATTCACACCCCAAACTCCTGCTTCTCAAATAAATAAATTCCTGGACTGAACCTGGGATGTTTAGAAAATGCATTCTGAATTATTTAGAACAAGACCATGGCAGCTATTAAACAGTTGCAATAGCACCTTAGCAGTTACCACAGAAGATGTCCCAGCCTTGGGCATTACAGATTGCAGACTTGTATAATCTGTAGACTAAATTCTTCCTTGTATATTATAGATTTTTCTTGTTCAAAGAAACTCTTTACACAGCCATGATTAGGGGAGGTCATTTATGTTTGCACAGTGCTGACTTTGGCCATATTGGGTTTTACTCAGAATTCATTGGTGGTTTTGTTTGATAACTTATTTGTGTTTAGGTACTACGAGAAATAATTTTGAAGGGAAAAAAGTGATTCACTTAGAGTATGAAGTGTATATTTCAATGGCAGAGACCGAAATAAAGAAAATCTGCAGAGATATTAGAAATGGCTATCAGTCAAACATATTGCAGTGCACCATAGACTTGGGTATGTATGGCCAGACCACATCCTTCTGCAAGTGGAATATTAATTCTTGTCTGGTGCATGGTTGTGCTTACATAGTTGCAGGATGTGCAGGAGTCTATATAAACTGTAATGCAGTAAAGCTGGCTGCAGGATCAAGCTCTCACTGCACAGATGTTTCAGAAATAGTCTTTTTCAAAATGTGTGCTTTGGTAGTGTTTGCTGGAATCCATATTTAGACTGCAGGAATGTTGATACTGGTGTGATGGTTTGAAAGTGTGGAGAAGGGATTGAGATCTCGTTGCTGGGAAGGGGATGCTGTTGGTTTTTTGCTTTTTTTAAAGACATGAAGTTCACACCACTTTATTTTTTCTTCTTTCTTCTGTTGAGGTGCCACAGAATGTTGGTTTCTTATTGTCATATTTAAGTCAAATTACGCCATAGGGAACCTGAAAGCTTAGACTGTGGAGAGGGAGAGAGGCATGGTAATTGCTAGCCATGCTTGTAGGACAACCTTCTGTTGTTCCTTGAGTCTTGGATAAGCATTTTCTGGTGGGTTTAAAACATGGAATACTAGTGTCTGACATACTCTTGACCCTTCACTGTTCATCAGATTTCTTGCTGAAACTAGCAGGATTTGCAGTGTGTGTTGCAAATGCTTGTTTCCTTTTGTCTCAACAGAAGGATCTTAGGAGGTCGCAAAGGGTAATATTAGCCTCTGAGGGGTAGTTTCCTTAGATTTCCTCTATAGTAAACAGAGAGCACGATTCTCTCAAGGGCAGCGCAAAGCATTTAAGCTTAGTTTTTTTCCTCTGAGCTGTTTGACAGAGGAGTCTTACTATAGAGGGAGGGTTGGAAGGCAGATTTTGGGAATACTACCCTTGTGAGGAGCAAAAAAAAACCCTTGTGCTACTTCTATTAACTAACTTTGGGAAAAAAACACACACCAAACAGGAAAAGCTTCATAATTTGAAATCAGAATTTGTCAAAATTTAAGTTTCATTGCAAAATCTGCATAGTTTGAAGCACTTAATTTCTTCTTTCACAAATTCTTGTGCAAACTGAGATGACTTCTCAGGTTTTCAGATAAGAACTGGCTGTTCCTGACTTGTTATTGTTCATTATTAAGACAGCTTCCAGTGATTTTCCTATGCATTGTTTCAAGTTAGCAATTTTCTCCTCTTAATTTCATAGACTTTATATAAAAAAAGAAAAACAGAAGAAAAAAGCCTATGACTGGTGGGTTTATTTATTCTAAACCATGGAATTCTCACATCTGGTACTGATTTTGGTTGTGGTTTTCTTTCTTTTAAAAAGTGTATAATCTTTTGGACATGGCTTGACACTTGCTCAGTATGAAGTAGTCAGGAGAGCGTGTGGCCAAAATACTGACATGACATGACCATGACTTTTGGGTGCTCTTGATGTTAAGTGTTAGCTAAAGCTGCTGTTGTTCCTCTTCTCTCCCTAGTGTGGTTCCAATAACTGAAGCAAGTGTAATTATTGTAGTCTTCTCCACACAGAGCAGAATCCCTTGAAGCTGTAATGTACTGCATCAACACCTTAAAAGCATCCCTCCCAATATGAAAAAAGGTATGTTTGGGACAAAGTTAGTTCTAGGCCTGTTCCGGAGTCTTAGATAGCTGGGCTGGAGGCTGCTGCTGCTCTTAAGGGAAGGAGCTGAAGCATAACGGGCAGCAGTTGCTCCTGACAGGATGACAATGTCTAGCACCAGTCAGTTTCCTCTAATGCAGCCAGGCCCATCTGTGGCAGGTAGGGCACCTGGGAGGCCCTCCCTTGCCTGTACTATCCAGCTCCTTTTCCTCTTAACTCCATCCTGGGGTCAAAGTGAAGGAGCCCTGAGCTCTCCTCTTTTGGGTGGCAAAAATTCATTTCTGCGTAGGCTTGTGTTCTGCATAGGCCTTGAGTCAGCTCTGCTCTGGATAGCATTGCGGTTTGCAAGTAAAAGTGGCATTTCTTGTCTTTCTGTTTTCCCCTCATCCTGATGGCCTTGAGAAAGCACAAAGCATTAAGCAACAGCACACAATGAAGGGATGTGCAGAGATCCCAAATCTAGTATGGGCACACAACAATGTGTGGAGAGACAAGCCCAGG
This sequence comes from Larus michahellis, assembly GCF_964199755.1. NCBI lineage: Eukaryota > Metazoa > Chordata > Aves > Charadriiformes > Laridae > Larus > Larus michahellis. Next base: position 17,011,153 of record NC_133929.1, on the reverse strand, counting down.
TCTAGAAATAGTCTCATTGCATAACAGCAGTGTTGCATGCAAGTAATGAGCATTACCTCTGCCTCCTCTCCCAGGCAAAACTTGGCATGTGGTAACAGTGATGTTCTCTGCATTGCTCCACTTTTCTGATACCTCTTTCAGGAGACTGGAGTTCTGTGGTCTCAGAAAGAATAATCAGGGGCTCAGAGCCCTGCTGAATTTGCTGCTTAGGACTGGACTGCTGCTGGGTAGTCCATTCTGTCCTGAAGATGTAATACTTACTGTATTTTTGGTATTGTAATTTTTACTCTCATTCCTAAGTATGATGATACAGTAGGTTAACACAGCAACATGTAAAAAGAGCAGTGTTTCAGACACGAGTGCTGTGTACTCTACAGCTTTTACATCATTTCTTCTAGATCTCTTTCCTGAAGTGACTTCGGCATAGATGGGCCCTTCTAAATTTAATGGGGTTCAGCCCAAGGTTCAGGATCTGCCCATATGTAAGTCAGTATGTTCTAAGGATGCTGTCCTCTTTTCTGTTTGCCAGCTAAGTGTTGTGTAGTCCTGTTGTGTTCAGTAAATAATAGCAGGATGGCTGTTGAGTTGTTTGGCCTGGTTTGTGGCCACAATATTTCCCATTCTTTGTTTATATTTCCAGGAGATTCCAGGACAAATATTCTTGGAAAGAAAACAAGGAATGCTTTGGGGCAAATTCAGAAAAATAACCGTGCTCTTTTTAAAATAAAGTGTTATTGTTCCTAATGAGCATAGTGGTTTAGCTTTGAGTTGTTTTTACAGAGAATCTATATGTTTTTAAGCAGTTGTGAGACATTTCAATCTGAACAATTTAATTAGGACTGAATGAAATTAACGAGTAATAAGTAGGTTTTTAAGTGTTCTTGAATCTCCTTTGAAATAATTTCTTTGTGCTTTTTAACATGGAGTTAGTTTTTAAGACAATCTTCCCTAAAATTCTTGGTTGCAAGGTATTTAGTCCTCTGTGATATATACTGCTTTAATGCCTTTATATTGGTAGTCTGTGTTCACTGTCTGCATGGGAGGTCACAACAGGACAATTGGATTTTTTTAAAAATCTTAAAATCCTGAGTTTAATTTTATATAAATGCAGAATTAGTTTGCAAGCTTTATGCTATTTTGACATTCTTGTAACGTGAAAGCTACTCGAAGTAGATTAAACATTTTGGTACAGACAGAGAAGAAAATATAAACTATATGCCAGAGTTATTAACTTTTTATTAGTGGTTACTTTCCAGTAGCTGTGTCTCACAGAAACATTTTTACTGTGCAGCTGATATTACAAGTTATTACATTAAAAAAATATGGATAGACCTTGATTCAAAGTTAGATCTAATACTCTACCAGCAACAAACTTGGATTAGCAATAACACACAAACCTGTAACTACTTAATGATGTCTAGACATGATTAACATTGAAGGAGATTTTTTGGCTGTGTAATTGTATGGTGCTGCAGGGGAAAAAAAGACAGCTATTATTACAAAAAGGCAACTATAAGAATAAGTTTAATTAGTTTTAGTAGTTTGACTTTAGACAAGTTAGGATTCAGTCATCAAAATGGATTATTTTTTCCAAAGGAAAGTGCATCTATTAAACTTTTTGCAGTTTATGTATGTATTTATATTCACATCTATGATTTTAATACAGTTTTTCTCTTGTTACTGTTTTGAAACCTAGTTAAAAAGAAAAAAGACTGACATAGTATGCCTGTGCTTCCACTGGAAACAATGGGCTAATCATCTGAGTAAGATAATTTTATTTATATTATTGTTCTGTGCTATGATAGTGTTTAGGTGCTAAAAGTTCAAAGTCCCATTGTGTATGGCATTTTTACTCATGCTGAGAGGTAATTTTAGCTAGTGCTCATTATCAGTGTAGACAAGATAGATATAAAGGAAGGGAAATGAGGTAAAGTAAAATGACTTGCTCAAGCTTATATATCATTACCTCACACAATACTTAAGCCTCAGCTGTATAATCCATTTCATTGTGTCTGCAGTAAAAAAATCTACAAACAGCTGCTAGCTGAACAAAATAAAACCAGAAAATTAGGCAATGATCTTCTTTTCCCAGTGATCTCAATCAGTTCTAATACTTCGTGATGGTTACTGTATCCCGCTTAAGTGAAACCCAGTGAAACACATAACTTCAAGCAGAAGCATGGTTAAACTGTGCTTATTAGCTTACTGATGCACTTTCCTCAATGGAAGTGAGCAAGTCCTTGCTCTGTAGGACAGCAGCTGCTCCTTGTGTGCATACACATATGCAGCCTCCAAACCATGTGGGCCCTGTTCTCTAGGCAGAACTGAGAAAGTTCAAGGTTGAATTTTCTTTTGCTTTGGAGGTTGGAGAGAAGCCCTCTATTATTTGAATGTTATTTTTACTGGGAATTGTACAGAATCCTGAGTACAGATCACTTCCTCTGTCAAATAATTATATTTTTTTTTAGAGAAAAAAAAAAAAGAAAACTGTTTCCCATTTTTGGCGTTCATTTTTTCATGTTCATGTTTGCTGTTACCATGCAACTAATTAACATATTAATTTCACAAAAATAAACGCCTGAGTTGCCTTGTGGTGGATGGTTTATGAATTAAGTAAAACTTATGCAGTGCTTGCATACTGGTGCTGTGCTTTGGTACAGAAAACTAGTGGTATTTAGAACAGTTAAATTGTGTTTGGTGCCCTACAATCAGGGGCAATTCCTGTGGATTCACTGTGTTGCATTAGTGCCTCTCTAATGCTGCAATCTCCTGGAAGGTTTCTTCAGAGTGACCTTAAGTGCACCTTCCCCATTAGCAATGCAGCTGGGAAGGAAGATGCAGAAAAGAAGAGAAAGAATAATTTTGTACTTCCCCACAGTGACCAGGAACAATGAATGGAAGAGATGATGTACTGAGTCACAGCTGAGTGTTACAATGTGTGTACGCTGCCATGGTCAAAACAATGAAACGTCATTTTGTGTCCCTAGCTGAGCATAAGGCAAGTACTGCTTTGTTCTGGAACAATGATGTATCACTCTTGTGTAACTTTGGGTACTTCAGCTGGCATCTAAAAGCAAAATGGAAAAGCCCCTAAAAGGGATGATGTGCATAATTAGAGGTAAAATGTATCTCACTGAAATTTAAGTCCATACTCCAAATTCAGTGTTCCAGCTCCCTCTGTGGGGCTACCCTCTCTGCTAGGGAGATGTTATCTTAAGAGGACAAATTACTCTATTCTAAGATAGCTGCCTAAGGCTATGTCTAGAAGCACTTCCAAATTTCCAGGCCAGGGGATGAATCCCAGCTGCATCTGACTGCATGTCAAGGAACAATGTAGCTGCACACGTCCTGGTTTCTACACACACAGGACTAGGCTGCTGAATGAGGACTACGTTGTGTTCTGGTGAGGTCCATGAGTGGGATGATAGGCAGCTGCAGATCAATATACAATGTAGTCCTAGCTTTCTAGGACAAGTCCAGTTGTTGCCTTGGCTATTAACCTTGGGAGGTTAATCCCACCCCTCTGTGGCTCTTCTAGCCGTGTCACAGCATGCTGCAGAGATGGTGGCTCCAGGTACAGAGAGATGTTCCTAGGAACAGATGCTGCAGACCAGATGGTAAACACGTGACTTGAGATCTGCCAGATGAGTGGTGTTTGTGGGAAGGAATCACATGTCTTCAGAGCAAGAATTTCTCCTTCTGAAAAGATGTCTTGGTTTTGGCTGGCAATATTTGAATACACTAATCCCTTTGTCTGTCAGAATGTCCATATATCAGCATTGCTTAAGAGTTTTCTGGTTCAAAATCTTTCATTTGCACTTCAGGGGATGCTCTAGTGGCAGAGATTGTAGCTTGTTTGGTTGGACTCGATGATCTTAAGGGTCCTTTCCAACCATGAAGATTCTGTGATTCTGTGATTCTGTGATTTGTTCTATTCTCAAGAGAAGCTCAGCCTGATGAATACTATGAAAACAGTAACTGATGGAAGATAAACTAGCGGGGGGGTTGTGTTATAAGGAGCCTACCCAGGCGATGGCAGCAGAGAGACGTCTGTGTGTCCGGCTGTGCTGGGAAGTACAGGTGCTGGCTTCGGCTGTCACTCATGAAACTGCTACGTTTGCATTCAGGAATGAAGATTTTACATTGCTCAACTTTAAACTAGATTTTTTTGGGGTTCTCTCAGCTCACTTTTCCTGTAGCTGTTCAAAGAATTTTTAGTTTTATAGACTAACGCATTCATTTGCTCCATCAAAAACATTAGAAAGAGGAAACTGCTAAAACTAATTATTAATGAAATGTAATGAAAGCAGACAATGCTAACCACCCCCCAAAGCTCCAAAAACTCAATCTTGAGCTCTTCCATTAAGTGTCCTTTGGAGGTACTTGAAGAGAGTTAAGAATGAGAGAGAGTTAAGGCTGATGACTAAATCGGCAGGTTTTTTGAGTTTTTTAAAATACCTTAGGCCTGTTTTTTTAAAACACCTTAGGCCTGTTTTTTTAAAACCAAACAAACCATGCCATTTGACCTTATCAAGTGTTCAAAAAATTAGCATCCTGATGTATCTTTATAGTAGTTCTGTTTTAAACATTCCATTTCTACTGCTTTAAGAGAAAGAGGCAAATACATTTTAAAAACTGCTAGCACAACAAAGCTGGTGATTGTCTATGAATAATTGATCATAAATGAGGGCAGAAAGGTTGATTTAAAAGATAGAACTCAACTTTTCTGAGGCTGTGAAAATTATGTACACTTTATTGCCTTTAAAGGCAATAAAAACTTGAGGCAATTAGCTATGGATTTTGAGATGCATTTTCATACCTTCATTTTCTTTAGTTTTTAATATGCAAATTTTATTGCACCTCAGTTTTGGATATAATACACACAAGTCACACACAAGTCAGTATATAATGAATCTGTCTTTCAATTCTGCAGAACACTGAGACTTGGTGAAAGATGGAGTTTTGTGCCTTAAGATTATGGTCATCTGATTCTGTATTATAGAAGTGTTAAAGTTGGTAGTCTGAAACATTATGCACCACTGTTAAAATATGGAGAAGTTGAAAGGAGAGAAGAGAAAAAAAAAAAGAAAAAAAGAGGAAGCTCGGTGAAAGTGGCTAGTTTTCAGGAGACAGTTCCTGCCATGACTGTCTTCCTATTCACAGCCAAGTTCCTCCCCTTCTTCCTCCCCTACCGTACTCCTGCTGAAGTGTTGCATTTGGTTTTCCAATGCATGGTAAGGAATAGCCAGAGCTGGTGTCAGGAGATGCTACTGCCAACCAGTTCTGTACATAGTATAAAGTGCAGGGCATGGGGCTGGCAGAATATGGTGTCATTTTAAATGGCAGTGAAGATAACCTCATGTTTATAGGAAGGCCTGACCATGGTAAGGTTTTAAAACCAACATAGCTGTACTCAGAGCTATCCAAATAGATATTTTTCACTAATGTGAACTGACTTATACTACAATATAGCTGTTGAAGAAGAGTCCAGGAAGACCCTCCTGCTGAGTCACGAGGTTCAGAATGGAATCTAGGTGTGGCTGGATCCAATCTTAGCCTCCAACTGGAGACAAGAGTTTGGACCCTAGGTTCTGTCACAGAGTCAGTTTAATATAGCTCGAGCTATGTGCCTCTAAGAAGAGGGTCCCCCTCAGTTATTTTACTGTGCTTTAAAAGCCTCACAATCTATGACATAAGCTGTTCATACAACAAGCATGTGTCTTTTGTCCAATCAAATTTTTCAATAGTTATGTGTCCTCTTTGATGATTGGAGTTTTGGTGCAGGCTCTTTTACCTTCTTACACAGTTTCATGATCTCTTTGTCCCATCTGCACCTGGATCTCATACATCTCCTGGATCTTATCCATATTCTGCTGACTCCAGGTAGAATGGTCCCTTTCTTCATTTCCAAGAATTATAGTTCCCTTTCCTTTGGTTACTCTAATTCATATTGCTCAAGCATAGAATCTTCATTAATATTACTTATACAGTTTCATTATGTTAGTTAAGTTACGAGGTATCAAAGTCATACAAGACCACCAGCCATTCTTCTTGGACTAAGGAGGAGTTCAGCCTTAATTCACTATGTTGCTAGGTTACAGCTCGTGGCTGAAGGAAGGCTTCACCAATCTAGCTACTTATGCTAAGCAAAACTTCAGTTTCCAACAATAGCTTACTGGTAGTGTTCTACTCATAACTATAACCTACAAGATTTTAAGTGCAGCTTCTTTGTATATCCAGTAGAGTCATCACCTTAGGGTTTTCACAGTGCTACTGGAACAAAGACATATTTGGCCCCGTTTTATATAGTGCTTTTTCAATAGCATTTCTTCTCTTTAGGGTACTGTTTAAAAATAAATGCCATGTTCAGCAGTATTCTTGTTTTTAGTGTAGTAATGCTGTTAGGCCCTCAGGTAGGCACCACAGAGATACAGTCCCTGCTCCCATAGAGCTTACATGCTAGCTTTCAGAAGTCAGTTTGATTATAAACTCTCTTGCACATCCCAAACCTACACATAGGCTCATATGAAACTAACTTTGCGTTTGGACTTGATTCTAGTACTTCAAGAAGTCAGCAGCTAGATTTAAGACCAGAAACATATATAACTTGAGTTTGCTGAAGGTATTCCTGACTTCTCTTGCTGCAACATTTCAGAATATTATTTCACCTGTAACATGCTGTTTTAAAAAACTAAAACAAATAAAAAAAGCCCTTGTGCATAATACAAAATATACATATTTCCAGCATTATTTGCAGCTGTGCCAACTTAAAAATGCAATAAACTCATGTCACACCCCACTCAGAAAAGACAGGGGGCAAATGACTCAGATTCGCAAATCCCCAATGGCACAGACTAAGGTGAGACAACTCTCAAGGTCCGTATACAAACATTTATTAGATTCACACAGTGATTAGTATAGGTCTTAACTAGGTCACAGACTCACAGAATGGTAGGGGTTGGAAGGGACCTCTGGAGATCATCTAGTCCAACCCCCCTGCCAGAGCAGGGTCACCTTAGAGCAGGTTGCACAGGAACGCATCCAGGTGAGTTTTGAATGTCTCCAGAGATGGAGACTCCACCACCTCTCTGGGCAGCCTGTTCCAGTGCTCTGCCACCCTCAAAGTAAAGAAGATCCTCCTCATGTTTAGGTGGAACTTCCTATGTTCAAGTTTATGCCCATTACCTCTTGTCCTGTCACTGGGCGCCACTGAAAAGAGCCTGGCCCCATCCTCCTGACACCCATCCTTTAAGTAATTATAAGTGGTGATAAGGTCCCTGCTCAGCCATCTTTTTTCCAGACTGAAGAGACCCAAATCCCTCAGCCTTTCTTCATAAGAGAGGTGTTCCAGTCCCCTAATCATCTTGGTAGCTCTCTGCTGCACCCTCTCCAGCAGTTCCCTGTCCCTCTTGAACCGGGGAGCCCAGAACTGGACACAGTACTCCAGATGCAGCCTCACCAGGGCAGAGTAGAGGGGGAGGATGACCTCCCTCGACCTGCTGGCCACACTCTTCTCGATGCACCCCAGGATGCCCTTGGCCTTCTTGGCCACAAGGGCACATTGCTGGCTCATGGTCATCCTGGTGTCCACCAGGACTCCCAGGTCTCTTTCCACAGAGCTGCTCTCCAGCAGGTCAGCCCCCAACCTGTACTGGTGCATGGGGTTATTCCTCCCTAGGTGCAGCACCCTACATTTGCCCTTATTGAATTTCATAAGATTCCTCTTTGCCCAACTCTCCAGCCTGTCCAGGTCTCTCTGTATGGTGGCACAGCCTTCCAGTGTGTCAGCCACCCCTCCCAGCTTTGTGTCATCAGCAAACTTGCTGAGGGTGCACTCTGTCCCCTCATCCAGGTCATTGATGAATATATTGAAGAGGACTGGACCCAGTACTGACCCCTGGGGAACACCACTCGTCACTGACCTCCAACTAGACTCTGTGCCTCTAATCAGGACCCTCTGAGCTCTGTCTTTCAACCAGTTATCTATCCACCTTACTGTCCATTCAGCTAACCCACTCTTCCTAAGCTTCCCTATGAGGATGCTGTGGGAGACCATGTCGAACGCCTTGCTTAAGTCAAGGTGGACCGCATCTACTGCCCTCCCCTCATCTATCCATCCAGTTGCACCTGTCTGGTGCAACTAAATGCCAGAACAGCAGTGCTGAGTAGCCAGTTGTCTCCCTGCCAAGATACAGGAATCTCCAGGCTGCTTTAATGTGCCAAGGAAGCCTTCAGGCACCAATGCCCTCGCACACAGAAAAACTTTTCCTTCCCCTTAATCTAGGTATCCTTGGTAAATGACTTTTTGCCCTCACCTTTCTCTGTTCTCTTTTTGTCTGTTCAGTGTATATCCTATGTCTTTGCTTCTATTCCCCATCTTTGCCCACTGGGAATATCATGGGGGTTCAGAGCCCAGCTGGGGAGTTGTGGAAGGAGGCAGGCAGTGTCAAAAGAAAAAAAAAGGTGCCTCTGCCCCTGTTTTGCACCATTGGCTGCTCATTTATCATCTTCATGTTGCCAGTTTCTATTGGGACCCATTTTAGAATTTTGATTTTTAAAGCCCTTCTAAATGCTCTCATCAAGGGTGTAATGCCAATGCAGTATTATTCTTACCACCAAACTGCATGTGCAGCACCAGAGAAGAGACATTCCAAAGGGAATAGCCCAAATGTATTTATCCCTTTCTGCTTTTCTTTTTAAGAATATAAACACCTACTTACTTTCCACAAAACTGCAACCAATACTTACAGCAAGAGTAGTCCAGCCAATATACTGCCAATCAGAACACCACCTGGTATCTCTGCTTTCTCATCCAGTTTCATTATTATAACTGGGATCTGAAAGCAGAGATATTGTGCGTTAGGGGTTAATGTTAACTGCATATAAAGTAGGATTTGTAAACCAAATACTTCACTAATCAAGAACAGCTGGACTGCACACATTCCAGGATCGATGGCTGGAACACACCAGGCAATTATAGCCCTTTCACTGGTGTCCACAGGTACCTGGTTGCATCACCATGGCACATGGCAGTGCCAGTTAAGGATTAGGGGCCCTCATCACTCTTGGCCATACACAACAGGCAGAGAAGCAATCTCTTCCTGCCAGCTTTCTGCCTTTCCATTAACAGGAGGTCTTTCAGAGTTAAGAAAAATTATTAAGAGAATTAAATTATTATTTTTTTATTTGTCCCAATATATTGTGTCTATGAAAGTAATAATGTATCAGTAATCCAGGCCTAATTTTGCTGGTTTTACTTATTGGCAATGAAACTGAAGAACTGGCTTTTCTTCTTTAACATATAGTTCAAGCAAAACAGAAGAATTTGATTATGTATCCATTTTCATAGTTATTTCAAAGCTGTCACTGCTACTAGCAAGGAAGAAGTGGAGAAAAAAAATAACAGCAAGAAAAGAAGAAATAGCTCAGCAACAAAAGACAGATGGGGACATATGTCTGGCCTTTGAAAGAAATGGAAACTGGATGTTCTTTCCCTTCTTTCCCCCCTCGCTTCTATCCAATGCTTCTGGTTTTCCCCACTTATTTTTTCCTATCACTATCTGTTCTTCTCCACTGATCAAATTCTGACATCACTCCCTCAGCTTAAACAAAGATGACAACAAAAATCTTAACCCAATTCCTATTTGAAAAGGGACCTTGTGCCAGATACCACTTCCTTCTGCGCATGTGTCTAGAGGCAGAGGAGCACCGCTGTGCAGACACTACCAGCTCATCACTGTTCTCCCCATGCATGAGAATGGCCTCAGGTTCATGGGAGCATGGGAACACTCACCAGCCGTACCAGTGCTCTGTCCTTTTGCCTCCTCAACCATTTATCTGCAGATGGTTCTAACAAGCTTAGAGCCCCCAGCAGGGCCGGGTACTGTGGGCTTGACACAGGGAATGTGAGCTACCATGGGTCCACAGCAGCCAACATGCACTGAATTGACTGTCCCTGCAGTGTACAGTTATAGCACGCCTGCACTGTGGCCATCTGCCCAAGTGGTCTGTCCTGCACTCCTAAATGTTTAGAAACATGCCTGAACACTATTCAAGGCACCTTGTTAATTCCTAAACACATCTTTCCTTGCTTTGCTTAGCAGATACCAGGAAGCCTGCTGTCCTCTTCTTGGACAATGACTGATTGCCACGAAATAAAAAGGCTGATTATGTGTCATTTTTGAGTGCTTGCAAGATTTTTTGCATTGAACATTAACAATCACATAAAAAATAACAAAATGGGAGATGAGAGGAAAACTGTGATATGCAACCTTCCCTTCCCATCTCCCAGTGGTAAACAAATTATTTCCACTCACTTCCTTGTGAGGGTAGCAACCTTTTATTCAGGTCTCCAACTTCTGCATAACTGACAGCACTAACAAGTGGTCTTGACCCAGCTGATTTGAAAAATACAAACTTTTACAAAGACAGACAGAGGCTTTCCTTCACAGACTTGCATAAGTATATTACATTATCAACCTGACCTTTTCCTTTTAAGAGCTGACTGCTGAATCTGGCAAGGAGCCTGCTGTTAAATGTCAATATCTGCCATAAGACTTGCCAGACAGACTAAGAAGACCGCATCATGTTCCTAATGCTCTAGGCATACCCAGGACTCCAACACAGCTTGGTGGTTGCCCAGCTGAGAAGCAAACATGGTCTAATTTCAAAAGTATGGTAATTCATGATGACTTATATCCTGGAGGACACATGGTGATATAAAATGGGAAAGTCATGATATTATGGATGGATATTATTAAGCATCCTTGTATTGAGTTAGTGTGGCAAGGTTCTGGTAGCAGGGGGGCTACAGGGGTGGCTCCTGTGAGAAGATGCCAGAAGCTTCCCCCATGTCCGATAGAGCCAATGCCAGCCAGCTCCAAGACGGACTCGCTGCTGGCCAAGGACGAGCCAATCAATCAGCAATGGTGGTAGTGCCTCTGTGATAACATATTTAAGAAGGGGGAAAAAAACTGCATGACAGCAACTGGAGCTGGAGAGAGGAGTGAGAATATATGAGAGAAACAACTCTGCAGACACCAAGGTCAGTGAAGAAGGAGGGGGAGGAAGTGGTCTAGGCACCAGAGCAGAGATTCCCCTGCAGCCTGTGGTGAACACCATGGTGAGGCAGGCTGTCCCCCTGCAGCCCATGGAATGTTAACATATCCACATGCAGCCCATGGAGTACCCCACGCCGGAGCAGGTGGATGTCCAAAGGAGGCTGTGACCCCATGAAGAGCCCATGCTGAAGCAGGCTCCTGGCAGGACCCGTGGACCCGTGGAAAGAGGAGCCCACACTATAGCAGGTTTGCTGGCAGGACTTGTGACCCCGTGGGGGACCCACGCTGGAGCAGTCTGTTCCTGAAGGACTGCACCCTGTGGGAAGGGCCCACGCTGGAGTAGTTCGTGAAGAACTGCATCCCGTGGGAGGGACCCATGCTGAAGAAGTTCATGGAGGACTGTCTCCCATGGGTGGGACCCCATGCTGGAGCAGGGGAAGTGTGTGAGGAGTCCTCTCGTTGAGGAGGAAGGAGTGGCAGATACAACATGTGATGAACTGACTGCAACCCCCATTTCCCATCCCCCAGCATTGCTCAGGGGAAAGGAAGTAGACAACTCGGGAGTGAAATTAAGCCTGGGAAGAAGGGAGGGGTGCGGGGAAGGTGTTTTAAGATTTAGTTTTTATTTCTCATTATCCTCCTCTGATTTGATTGGTAATAAATCAAATTAATTTTCTCCAAGTTGAGTCTGTTTTGCCCGTGACAGTAATTGCTGAGTGATCTCTTCCTTTCCTTATCTCGACCCACGAGCCTTTCGCTATATTTTCTCTCTCCTGTCTAGTTGAATGATAGAGCACCTGGCATCTAGCCAGGGTCGACCCACCACGCCTATTTTTCTCATCCCATCCAAACTCAGAAAATGAGGGGTTTGCACCAAAGGCAGCCTTCTCCCTCTGTTTTAGCTCTAGTGTACCTGTGGATGTTGATAAATATAAGTCCTGTTCAGGCAGATAGGAAGGCACGTTGCTGCCTGTGGCAGGCTTGCAGAGTGCTACTCTTTCCCACAGCTCAGCACCCACTTCCATGTCTGGTGCAGAAGAGTGCAAGGCCTGAGGGCGAGACTTGACCTTTCTCGTTTTATGGGTGTCTGAGCCAGTGGTAGCACATTTGTACTGGGGCAATGCCTGGAAGTTCCTTAGAGCTCCTGTGCACTAAGTAATCTACATAAATACTGTACAAGAGTAGCCCTCACCCCAAATAAGTCAGTCTTTGCTACCATGTGTTTTTTAATTTAGCCCAAGTACCAAAATTAGGACAGTCTGTGCGTGAGACCATGAGAAAAGACATGTACTTCTTACATTCCTATGCTGCAAACACAAAAATCTGACCAAAAGTTTTGTTGCTTTTTTAAAAATACTTGGTATTATTGGCATGATTAATTTTTTGTTTTGTAATAGTACCCAGATATCCCAGTCAGGGTCCTGCTGTGCTTAACACCATATGTTGCCGGAGCCGGCTGCCGGTGCCAGCTGGCACCAAGACAGACCTGCCGCTGGCCAAGGACGAGCCAATCAGCAATGGTGGTAGTGCCTCTGTGATAACATATTTAAGAAGGGGAAAAAACCGCATGACAGCAACTGGAGCCGGAGAGAGGAGTGAGAATATGTGAGAGAAACAACTCTGCAGACACCAAGGTCAGTGAAAAAGGAGGGGGAGGAGGTGTTCCAGGCGCCGGAGCAGAAATTCCCCTGCAGCCTGTGGTGAAGACATTAGCGAGGCAGGCTGTCCCCCTGCAGCCCATGGAGGTCCACAGTGGAGCAGATATCCACATGTAGTCTGTGGAGGACCCCACATTGGAGCAGGTGGATGCCTGAAGGAGGCTGTGACCGCGTGGGAAGCCCACGCTGGAGCAGGCTCCTGGCAGGATCTGTGGCCCTGTGGAGAGAGAGGAGCCCATGGTGGAGCAGGTTTGCTGTCAGGACTTGAGACCCTGTGGAAAGGACCCACACTGGAGCAGTTCATGAAGAACTGCATCCCATGGGAAGGACTCACGTTGAAGAAGTTTTTGGAGGACTGTCTCTCGTGGGAGGAACCCCACGCTGGAGCAGGGGAAGAGTGTGAGGAGTCCTCTGCCTGAGGAGGAAGGAGCGGCAGAGACAACGTGTGATAAACTGACTGCAGCCCCCATTCCCTGTACCCCTATGCTGCTCAGGGGAGAGGTAGAGGAATTGTGAGTAAAGTTGAGCCCAGGAAGAAGAGACGGGTGGGGGGAAAGTGTTTTAAGATTTGATTTTTATTTCTCATTACCCTACTCTACTTCTAATTGGTAATAAATTAAATTAATTTCCCCGAGTTGAGTCTGTTTTGCCCGTGACGATAATTGCTGAGTGATCTCTCCCTGTCCTTATCTTGACCCATGTGCCTTTCTTTCATTATTTTTTTTTCTCTCTCCTGTCCAGCTGAGGAGGGGAGTGATAGAGCAGCTTTGGTGGGCACCTGGCATCCAGACAGGGTCAACCCACCGCAATCCTGTAGTTTTTTTAAGCAAGGATGTTTCTTTGACACCAACTCTAATAAAAACAAAAAATGAATTAAAAAAAAAATTCCATACCTTCTCTAACAAATATAACTGGCAGTACTAATAGGCTTTTGATATTTTGGTGTGACTTAAAATGATCATTATGTTCAAAATCTAAAAGCTATGACAATACTGTACTCTGCTGTCCTATTTTGAGTTTTGTGGAAATTGTAGTTCCTCTTGAATGAATTTAACAGACACAGAAAAATGTTTTTTTTACAGTTGTGAAGATGTTCATTATCACAGCACTTTCTTAGGTTTTGTGCTGGACTGAAGGTTATCAGCTCCATTATGCAGCTTCACTACTTACTTAAATGTAACTTTTAGATTCAAGTTTTCAATCTGGAGAAACACACACAACAGTGTAAAGTAAAGGAAAGGAAGGTCTTTCTAGATTGGAAGGTCTCTTTACCAAAGTTTGAAAAATATCAGGAACTAGGAAATATTTGAGTATTGGTTCCTTCGTGAAGACACAGCTGATACTCACAGCAGCAAAGGTTCCGTTCCAGATCCGCGTGGACACATTCACAAAATACTCTCCCTTCAGCATGAGGTCTTCCAGTTTGCATGCAACGGTACTGCACTTTGCATTCTTACAGTTCTTCCAGGGAAAACAGCAAGGAGAGGCAACAGCATGCAAAGGTTGGTTAATATGTTGGTTAAGAAAATATGAAGTAGGGTTTGATATATTAAAGTTGTAAACTAACTGAAGTAGGTGCTTAATATATTAGAACTGTAAATTAAAGTAGGAGCTTAATTTAGGAGACTGGGCGCCTTAAGACTGTACAAAGAGCAAATGCAACAGTTGTAGTACTAAATGTCAGAACTTATCTCCTATTTTTTAAGAAAGAATGCTTTAGGACAATATAACCTTGCAGTAGAAGCTTATCTCTCGAAACAAGGGGCCCAGGATTACTGAGGAATGCAGAGACTAGTCAAAGCTAACACTTTTGATGTGCCAGCAAGAATAAAGAAGGAGAGCAGAGGCCTGCAGTTCACCCAGAAGGTCACAATGATGAAGAGGAGTGGAGGAAGTAAACGACCACCAGATGTCTCTGAAGACCACCGAGAGACTCTAGTGCGCATGCGGGAGTGGGCAGTAACCTGTAATAATGAGTTAATGAATAGGTAGTCATTTCTTGGAAAACTAGTGAATATGCATACATAGTATGTATTTAAACTGTACGTCTAAATCAGTTGGTGCGCACATTAGGTGGAGCAATCCCCTGTGCACCCGGTGCTGCAATAAAGAATACCTGCTTAATAGTCACCAAGGCTATTGAGTCTTAACTTTGGCATTTCACTGCATCAAATACATGGTGTACTGAAGCCCAAAGCTGGAGCAAGCATGTGAAGGTAAAACACAAGGGCTGCATGAAATGCAGGCTCTGCTCAGCCTCCTGCACCCTGTGGTGTTTCAGTGCCATGCTGCAAGCTCCTCTCCCAGGCACAAATTGCAACTTTCAGCCTTGCAGTGGTCTCCATCCTCAGAAAAGGCCCCCTGATACCCCTTGGTACATCTATAACAGCAAATGCCAACAGATCCCAATGGAGATCCTGGGCTCTAATGCCATAGACCACAGGCAGGCTTGTTTCCGCGCTGCCTGGGTGTAGAAACACACACGGCACCCTGCTTGTGTGCATGGTACATATCCCATAGCCCTCTGTTTCCTCTTGGCTACTTTCTTTATTATTTATGTTGTTTTTTTTCATTAAAAATTTCCAAAGTAACATGAGGGTGGTTACAGCTAACCGTAGCATGAAATTACAGGTGTGTGATGGAAGGATGCGGTATGAGAGCCTGTGGATGCTTGAGGGGCTCAGCCAGCTGGGACCATGCTCAAAGACAACAAAAGCATCCCTATGTGGTATATCACATCCATGTGCTACTGTGAGTAGCTCCTCCTCTGAAGCATCCCAGAACTGTTTCTGGTCTTCATCCTCGAGGAGGCTAATTTGAGCAGTCAAAAACCAAGCTGGGGAGTGAGTTAACAAGAAGAAGGGGCTATCGTGATTCCCTACATCAGCTCTACCTCTAGCACAAGATACAAATCTTTCCTCTTTAGCAGTGCCGCTCTCCCCATTTAATCTGGGTAACATCTGTGCATACAATCCCAAATTAACACGTGCAGTCTCACAGAGGTGCTTCCTGATGAGTTGTGCTCCTCCATATTGCATTGTGGATCCTTTTCAATCCTCTATACTTACTCCCGTGGGCCCTTTCCTTGAAGGGCATCCTCAGAAGGACTCCTAGGAAAACCTGCGTGAAGCATTTTCTGCTTCCTTAATGCTCAAATCTCCAGTCCTTCTGGAGTCCTTGCAGGAGTCACTAGTAAGACTGATTCCCACCTCTTCTCCTGGAAACTCAGATTAGGAGACTTTCCCTAGGAAAGCCTCACTTCAGCAAGACGACACTTTTTTCCTCAACCCTTGTATTTTAAGAGGTTGCTTCTTGGCTAAATTACCTGCCTCAAGAAGGAACTATCTCCAGATAGATATTTCCTAAGTGGAAGAGAGTGTAAAAATGAGCTAACTCCAAGGGAAGCATTTAAAACTGTGCCTTAGCATAATGTGTACTTCCTTTAGTTCTTTTAAATTGATTCATCTTCAAGAATAACTAAACCTTTTCTGGCTGTAGGGATTCTTTCATGCCTTGACTTGCATATGAAATTGCATTTTCTCATACTCGGGAGATGCACCTGAATTTGAAACCCTGTTTTTCCTCAAGTAACTCTTTTATAGACTCCGTGCCTGGCCTTTTCTGAAGCACTGAGTTTCTTTTTGTATTTCTCAGCTAACTAAATTTGCTGATTCAAGTTTGTACCATTTCCTAGGAGGCTGCTTAAGTTACTGTGCTAGCCACCTGGTCAGATGCTCCTGTAACCTCTGTGAGGTTGACAGCTTTAGTAACAAACACTCTGCTTCTCCTGAAGTCTCATGCGACATTTTCAGAGAGTTGAAACAACTCGCTTCACTGACTCAAGTGCTTTTCAGCAATTAAAATAATCTGAAAAATTCCGCACGATATAACCCTATAACCTCAGGTTTTAGTTCAAATCATTATCTCAAACTGCTAACAAGCATTTATATTTTTGGTTCAGGTTCAGCAGATATGTCCATAAAAAAATGTATTTTTTAATTTCTTTGACGAGAGTTTGAACTGGGGCATTTTTGTTTCTTTTTTTCGTTGCTGTTTTGTTCAGTTTTGATCAGTAACTCCAGGTTTGATCCAACATCACTACGTTTGAGCCCAGAGGACTACTCTTATTATACAGTATATTCTAATTATATTATCAAACCCACAAGCACTGTTTGGTTTTTATACTGCTTCCATTCAGACGAGCATCTGATCCCCTGTAACAATTGTGTGGAGGTAAACATGGATCCACAATTTCTTACAACACATTCCATATTTTTTTGTGTGTAAGATTATTGGAAGAACATAAGGTTCTGCTATTGTTGATGAAGTGGGAATTTTTAATTACTTCCAAAATGAAAACAAAGTTTCACTATCTTTTCAGTGGCCTTTCAAGACTGTTACTATATTCAAATGCCTTTGAAAAATGGCAGCAACTCTTTACATTATTCAGCATACCTTGTGAAGTGAATTTCTGCATCATACCACAAAAGAATTGATAAGCTGACCTGGTTGTCCAGTTATTTCTCTTCCTTACTTTCACTGTTCATCAAAACATGTTTAAGTTGGATGTTATAATATTATTTTATATGAATAAGGCATTAATACCTAACTTGCTTTCATATGATTATATACTTTACCTCAATGCACAAAAACTTAGAACTGCCATATTCTGAAGATTTTTCAGGTTAAAATCAAAACTAATATCAAAAGATACCTATGGAAGAGACAAGGAACACATGGTACAACATTCAAAGCATTTCTCAATAACAACATAATTATTCATATGTGCAAACATCTAGAATTGCCCTCTGTATCTGAACACCTACTTCTGTGCATTTTAGTAATTCTTCATACTATAGAATTGCTTTGTCCTCTCTTTCACCTACAAATTGACATTGTTGCATAAACATTAGCTATTTGCATTTTTAAATGGTGTATATCTAGCTACAAGCTGCAACAAAAGGTGTTCAGCTTTGCTTCAATTACATGCTTTTATGCACTAGCACTGACACAAGCTTTGTATTCACTCTTTTCTTCTATTAATTCCAACAGGTCCACTTTGACCAATGCCATTAAAAATTCAGTACAAACTTAACTTTTTATATGTAATTAGGTTTTTTGGGTTTGCTTCTTCCCTCCCCCCCCACTCCCTCCCCCCATTATGTTTTTATTCTCTCTGGCAAGTTTCTTATTGCTCCAGTTGACTGTGTTAGAGTCTGAAAGCCTATTTTTGTTCTGACCCAGATGCATAATAGATTAACTTCCATAAAACCATGGATATCCCAGGATTTATGGTATATATGAGAAAAAGGATATATGATCTATCCTAGCGCTTTGTGGGCCACCCCTTTGCTCTCAAAGCAATGCTGCTTTCTTGGAGTGATGCGATTCACAGAGCAGGAGAGGGAGCTACCCCTGGTTCAGGCAGCAGGAGGGGTTTGATGTGAATTTTGCTCAGTTCCCGGGAGGCTACACATGTTGCTCTCTGCTTCTGCCCCCAGCGCTCACGCTCCAAGAGTTACAAAGCTACAGTAGCATTTGAAAGCCATGGCTAGTGACAAATCACAGGATCACAGAATGGTAGGGGTTAGGAGGGACCTTTGGAGATCATCTAGTCCAACTCCCCTGCCAAAGCAGGTTCACCTAGAACAGGCTGGACAGGAACACATTCAGGCAGGTTTTGAATATCTCCAGAGAAGGAGACTCCACAACCTCCCTGGGAAGCCTGTTCCAGTGCTCTGCCACCCTCAAAATAAAGAAGTTTATCCTCATGTTCAGATGGAACTTCCTGTGCTCTAGCTTGTGTCTGTTGCCCCTTTTCCAGTCACCGGGCACCACTGAGAAGAGTCTGGCCCCATCCTCTTGACACCCGCCTTTAGATATTTATAACCATTGATGAGATCCCCCTCACTCTTCTCCAGGCTAAACAGACCCAGGTCTCTCAGCCTTTCCTCATGAGAGAGGTGCTCCATTCCCTTGATCATCTTTGTAGCCCTCCACTGGACTCTCTCCAGCAGTTCCCGGTCCTTCTTGAACTGGGGAGCCCAGAACTGGACACAGTACTCCAGATGCAGCCTCACCAGGGCAGAGTAGAGGGGGAGGATGACCTCCCTTGACCTGCTGGCCATACTCCTTTTAATGCACCCCGGGATGCCATTGGCCTTCTTGGCCACAAGGGCACATTGCTGCCTCATGGTCATCCTGTTGTCCACCAGGACTCCCAGGTCTCTTTCCACAGAGCTGCTCTCCAGCAGGTCAGCCCCCAACCTGTACTGGTGCATGGGGTTATTCCTCCCCAGGTGCAGCACCCTACCCTTGCCCTTGTTGAATCTCATAAGGTTCCTCTCCGCCCAACTCTCCAGCCTGTCCAGGTCTCTCTGTATGGCAGCACAGCCTTCCGGTGTGTCAGCCACCCCTCCCAGTTTTGTGTCATCAGCAAACTTGCTGAGGGTGCACTCTGTCCCTTCATCCAGGTCATTGATGAATATATTGAAGAGGACTGGACCCAGTACTGACCCCTGGGGAACACTGCTAGTTACAGGCCTCCAACTAGACTCTGCACCACTGATCACAACCCTTTGAGCTCTGCCATTCAGCCAGTTTTCAATCCACCTCACTGTCCACTCATCTAACCCACACTTCCTATGTACATACTCTGTGTGTACATTGGTTTCTTGCACACTGGGTAAACGACCCCGCTTTGGGACAACATTGGAATGTACTAACACAAACCACAAGCATGCTAGATATTAATACCTTAAAAGAGTGCATTAATCACAATCTTAAAGCATGCCAAATATTATACGTATGTTTCTTAATCCCTTACCCTCTCTCTCAGGTAAAGCCTCCTAATCCCTGGGAAATTACCTTGTATGGCATCCCGGACAAGGGGGAAAGAATCTCCTACAGGCCAGCTGTATCATTGGAAAAGACTCTCCCATTTTCTACCCAAACCTTATGGGTTTTATTTCCTGATTTGATGGGTGGGTAGGATTATGCCTGAGTGGATTATATTATCTGGAATGTTTATCTCTGGTGGTGTGATGGCCCCTTAGTCTGTACTGCTAATTTTGTGATGTCTAGTACACAAAGTTACTGAATAGTGGTGGAATGGGACTCAAGGCATTTTGTTTATTAAGGGATTTTTCAAAGCTCCATTCAGGTTTCAGTTCTTAGTATGATGCAGCGTTCAGGCAACCTAGGGCTGAGCCGTTTCCACAGCTATTACAACTCCCTGCATTTCGCCTTTGTGCTCTGAAACCTGATTAGCCAGGTGATCCCATACACCTGTGTAAGGGACAGACTGTAAATTCCCTGACGAGGGGCAGAAGGCCCTCCAAGCCTTCAATGGAATGCCTCAAACACTCACAAGGAAATAAATAATGCAGGCCTGGCCTTCAAAGAACTGATAAGGCTAACACTTCTGGCACCTGAAAGTGTGGGAGAACTGTCTTGTGAAGACAGGATAGTTCTGCCACTCATGTGATGAGCTTGCTAGTTCTCAGTTCTCAAGGCCATTGTGTCAGATGAGTGACCTTTGCTTCATTATCCACGAAATGCATATGAAAGCGCACATCCCTGCATATGCTAATGAAGATTATAGAGATCATGCTAAACATGTATGACTTTGGCACTCATCTCTCCACCCAAATCATGCTACACATCACCTGGAAGAAGGGAGAAGCCTGAGATGAGGCTGTCCTCAGCAAGGGGGGTGGACCGTGCCAATTCAGCAAACATAAAAGGGGAAAATAAGTGCCCCTAGAGGGGGGAACAAAGAAGAAACAAAAGAAGACTGTGCCTGGGAAGATTCTTCCCAAGAAAGAAGACCGTGCCTGGGAAGATTTTTCCAAGAAAGAAGAAGATTATGCCTGGGAAGATTCCCTGAAAATAGACGCTGGAACCAGGACCGGTGATCTCTTTCTCTCTGTCTTTTTCTCTGTCTTTTCCTTTCTCTATCCCTCAGTTTCTCTTTTCTCTTAGAATTGTTAAGTAACAGTTAGAGTTGTTAAGTAACAACCTTAAGTACGACCTTAAGTACCACTTGCCATAAGTTGTCCTATAACTGTTGTTAACTAACAGTATGTATACCCCACCACTTGCCATAATTTGTTATATATCTAACCAATTATTGTGGACTTGTTAAGACCTATACTAACCATTTTGGTAAGCTAATAAATGTTTCTATATGGACCTTGAGATTTATCTCACCTTAGTCCGGGCCATTGAGAATTTACGAATCTGAGGTCACTTACCCTCCCTCTTTACTGAGAGTGGGAGGTGACAACCTGTCTGACAGGAGACTTCAGTCCCATTGCTCTGCAGAGGAAACAGACATAAAAGTCATCTTAATATCAGGTTTTGAATAAAACAGAGAGGAAATTCCTAGTCTGTATCTTCAACAGGACTTGTATTACACTAAGGAGCAGTACAAATAGGTGTTATGGCAGTAACTCCTAGAGATGCAGATGGGCGTGGAGATAGAGAGCAGCATAGGAGGTTTGTTCGACCTTGATGAGACAAGGCTGCGTCCTTGAGAGAGGATTCGAGAGAACGGATAAAGAAGTATCAGGGAGTATCAGGAAGAAACAGGATGTGAGAGTGAAGTTGCTGTGGGAGAGTGAAGTTGCTGCTCCTCGTGAACAGACAGCAGAAACCAATCGGAAGTGGAGAAGCACGTGACAGTCGACCTTCAACCTATCAGCAGGATACAACTTGCACGTGGAGAGTGTGTAAAGCTATAAAGCCTGTCGGATTGTTGCAATAAAGGTCTCTGGTCTGTACCCCGCCAGGGTCTGTGAATCCATGCTCCACAAATGGCGCCTGAACAGGGACTTAAATCGTAGGAATGTACAACCGGTGGAGCAGCCTGGCTGAACGAAAAAAAAGCAGCAGGAAGGAGAGCTGCAGTCCGGACGAATAATCACTAGGAAAAGGTGAGCAGCTGGGGACGTGTGAAAATGGGATCGAAAACGTCCTCAGAGGAAAAGGCAACTGTATGTATATTAGAAAAGTTTTTAAGTAGAAGGGGTATTAAATATAATGAAGGAACTCTTCAGCTTTTACTGGCGTGGCTAAAAAGCAAGGGTCTTCCCACTGATTCTACAATGGCTTTCCAATTATCAAGTTGGGAGCAAGCGGGCAAAACTTTATTTGAGGCTGCAACAAAAGGGGATGTGACTGCCACAAAGGTTTTGACAACCTGGAGGTTGATTAAAGATACTTTACAGCAGGTAAAATCCAAACAAAATGCCACAGCAGCCGCTGTTGCAGCTATGGCACCGGACAGCCCGATTACCACTCAGACAGAGGGGGGGAAACCTGAACCCCCGAGCTGTCTGGCTGCGCCATTAGCACCCCTGCTAGATGCGACGTTGACATTGCCGCGGTCTCCTGTGTTACTGGGTTGGGGCAAGTCCTTGCCAAGTCTGGCACCAAGTCTGGCGGCCACTGCAACTTACTATCCTGTCAACACTGGCAGAATTTACATAAACAGGCATTACAGGACAGCGATATGGAAGCCGCTACTGCCATCACCTGTCCAGTACTGCTCAATCAAAACGGACCGAACACCTGGGAACCAATAAGGTGGGAGCTGGTTAGAGAAATGCAGAAAACAATTATGCAGCATGGACTAACCTCCCCTTATGCACAAGGACTATTAAATAACATTATGAAAGGACACATACTAACTCCATTCAATATCAAGCAGCTAGCCAAAGTTATTTCTACCCCAACACAGCGAGTTCTTTTTATGGCTCACTGGAGAGATGCGTGCAGCATCGCCACAGTAGATAATTTGTCAAGAGGGGACGGCGATCCATTACAGGGAGCGAGCATCCCTCAATTGTTAGGGGAAGCACCTGTTGATACCCCACAGCTGCAGGTGAGATTAATTCCAGAGATACTAAGACAGTCAGCAGACATTGCTTTACAAGCTATCGTAAAGGTTCCTGACATGGAAAAGTCAACTCAATCTTTCACAACTGTCAAGCAGAGTCCTAATGAACCCTACATGGCATTTATTGACCACCTGCAGGAAGCTATTCATAAACAAGTGGAGAACATAGAAGCCAAGGAAGCACTGATGTTAAAGCTTGCGGTGGAGAATGCTAATGTCGATTGTAGGCGTATATTACAAGCCTCAAAGAATCCAGGCTTAATAGATATGATAGAAGCTTGCAACCGAGTGGGATCTATCTCTTATCAAACTGATTGGTGGCAAATTCTAGAGATGATACAGAAATAGGAGGATATCAGACAAGCTGCGAGCAATAACGATGCTGCTCTGTCTGGGGCAACCACCGCACCTCCTAATTTTAAAGCAGACGATTGCCCCCCGGTTTCGCCAAGATCAGAACAAGCCGAAGGGAAAGGAGGCACTCAAGTTCACTCTACCCTATTCTGTAATAGCCCTGAGGATGATCCTGGTCCAATAAATCCAGAGACTGAACCTGATTTATATCCACCTTTAACCCCAGTTAAAGCTATGCCTGCATCTGCTCCAACTGCGGAGGAGATTTTACAGCAACAGCGATGAAAGTCGTTATCGCGCTCCTCCGTTCTTAATCCTTCTCCATTTGCGCCAGGTACTGCATCTGTTCCTCCTTATCAACCGCTTATACGTGCGCAGCCGGAATCGGGGTATTGCGGTGTATTGTCAGAATGTCAGCAGAGAAGGACGGAGACGGAGATGCTTTGCTCCTGCCACTGCCCGCCTCAGCCCCTCCCCTCCCCAGTCGTCTCCCTGAGATAGAAGTGCTGTTTTTGTATGTCTGCTGTGTAAGTGTGTGTGGGCGCCAGCTTATACCTGCTGATCAGCATCTGTGCTACTGTTTGTTTTCTGTTGTGTGCAGTGTCGTTAGGTGACTCCACTTGAGCAGGTGTTCTGCCCGGTGTGGTGCTGTTCTCGTATGCAACTAGGGCTGACACTCCATCAAGTGAAGAAGTTTGTATATACACAATGTTTAGACGTAAGGCGAGCACGTCCCAGGTAGATAGACCAGGATGGGCCGTAGATACACTCAAGGGACTCACACCTGGGTGCTGGAAAACACATATATCACACCAATTGTTATTCAGTCTCGGGTGTTTGTAAGAAAAACATTTGGATGACATAAGCCTGTAATGGACTCACAGACACCTTATCTAGCTGCTTGAGAATCTTGGCCTGTTGTGGAAGAAGATCAAAGCACAGCACCAGCAAGAACAGGGAGTCCACATGCGCTCTTGCTAACAAGGACTCTTTTGCTGCCAAGGATTCGTGATAACAAGGACTCTCTTGCTGCCAAGGATAAGTTTAACAATGCTACTAGTACTGCTATTTCTGAGTTATTGCTAGATGTAGATAGTATTCGATATGCGATGTTGCAAAACAGAACTGCTACTGATTTTTTGCTTTCAGCTCACAGACATGGTTGTCAAGATTTTAAAGGACTGTATGGTATGAATCTAAGTGACCACTCCAAATCCATCCATGCCCAGTTGCAGGAACTGCACCGACCGAACCGGCAACTTGTGGAGACCACTTTTGAAAATCTTTTTGCTGGATGGACTTGGGGGTGGGGTTGGTTGAAGCAAATTATACTCATCGCCTGTGTGGAAGGAATTTGTCTGTTATGTTGAGTATGCTGTTTGCCGTGTTTAATAAGCATTATACGATCAGCTGTAGATGCCGCTTTGCATCGTACCCTTGTACGAGTTGCAGAATATGTTGCTCTAAAAACTATGTGTGTATCCATGAGAACCTGACCTTCACAGAAGAAGATAACAAGAAGGGATTACAACAATGTAGTCATGTATCAGACAGACGCTGTTAGCAAAGCTGGATCATGAGTCTGGTGGGACTCGCTGCATACGCTGGCCATGCGTGCAGCGACTCTAGCCTGTACTTCTCCACTCAATCCAGTGCAGGATATAAGGGGGCTGTCTCGGGTCAGAGAGGGGGAGAGAGACATGAGTGCACCTTGAAGATACAGGGGATGCCCTGAAGCACTGTGTCTGCCCCCCGCCCACCCCCCCCATAAGTTCTATGTTCATTAACCCCAACAGCTCAGGAGGCATTACAGCACGCATGTTGCAGATAAGATATAGTCTACTACTGCTGCAAGATGCATTGAACACCTTCCTACAAGAATTTCAACTTTATGCCCTGATAGGACAGTGGGATGATGCACTCGCAAAGAGCCTGACTGCATTAGAGTGGGTATTTTTGCCACATACCTTTTCAAAACCAGTAACTATGATGATTGAAATGTTACCACGATTGTTTTTCCAGGGTCGCTTGTGCTGTCAGCAGCTTTCTGGAATGGATCCAAGCCACATACATGTCCCCATCAAAAAGGACGACCTTGACCCTTGGTTATCACAGTCTTAACCTACAAATTGCCTTAGGAGATTATATTGGGCAAATAAATTATTCTTTGCCCTGGCACAGACTATTACAGTCACTTTCACAAATTCCTTTACAGCCACGCATCCTGCTAGCACCAAAGCCTCTTGCTGGCACCTGTTCAGTGTTTGTAGATGGTTCAGGGACACAGTAAATGCTTTTGACTTATTTCAACAGGAACTGTTAAATATAGTGTCAGACTCTCAATATGTTACTGGTATTGTTCAAAGACTTGAAGGAGCATTTATAAAACAAGTAGACAACCAATTGGTATTTAATGCAATTAATGTTGCTTTTATGAAAAAGACAGTTTCCTTATTTTATTGTCCACATACGCTCTCATAGCTGTTTACTTGGTCCTTTAATTGAGGGAAACACAGTTGCAGATTATCACACTCTGTCGGTAACAACTCTGAACATTATGCAGCAAGCTGAAATGTCGCATGATTTTTTTTTCATCACAATGCAAAGGCATTGAGGAAGCAATTTTCTTTAACACAACAACAAGCACATGATATTGTGTGAATTTGTGCCGATTGTCAGCAGCTGGCTCCTCTGCCATCATTTGTGGGGGTTAACCCACGAGGGCTTACACCTGATGAACTTTGGCAATCTGATGTTACTCACATTATGGAATTTGGACATGTTTCAGTTGATTTGTTTTCTCACTTTGTTGTAGCTACTGCTCATACAGGAGAGAAGGCTTGTGATGTTATTCGACATTGGTTGCAATGCATTGCAGTCATGGGAGTACCGAAAACTATAAAAACTGATAATGAACCAGCTTATATGTCCGCTAAAGTACAGGTCTTTTTTTTTTTTTACAGACATGGGGTATTAAACATGTCACCAGTATTCCTCATTCCCCGGCTGGGCAAGCAATTGTGGAGCATATGCATCATACTTTAAAAACCATGCTTGCTAAACACTTGTTCTAACACTTGCCCAAACAAATTAAGGGATTCTGTAAATCCCACAATGATAACACCCTACTGGTGAACCTTGAGCTGCTGGTAGGAGTGGTCTTCCTCGCCCCCAAGTAACAGTCTAAGGGGTCCCACTTCGGGGATTCAACTTCTTTGCTGATTGAAAAATCACCGACAGTCTGGGCTGGGAACATATAAACTGGATTTGGGCGTCCTCGAATCCTGAATCTATTCATCTTGACCCATCCAAAAGCATATTCACCTTCTTCGAATTCCTTATTATTCCTTATTGTTCACATACATGTTTAAAGTTTGACAGACCCAGTCTTCATCAGATACAAATTTGGGCCAAAATACACTAGGAAGTCTTATGGGTTCTTTGGTCCAAACAAATTCAAATGCAAACATGTCCCCCCTGGGATACCCCGAAGATCTCCCGTGACGGACACGGGACCCCCAGGGATGTCCCCAGGAGTACCCCCCAGGACACCCCTGGGATCCTCTAAGACAGACACAGGACCCCCTAGGACACCCCTGGGACCCTCCCCAGGATGTCCACGGGCCCCCTTCATTCACTTTCCTTACTGTTTCCTGCCTTGGAGCCAAGAGATGTTAAAGTGCCACCAGTATTTTCCACAGCAATTGGTAACCATCCAGCGTGCAGGGTGTGAATGCTACCAAACCTGTGGGGGATTTACCCTGTGCACTGAAACTCTGAATGGGACCAAGGATGTAAAAGGAAACTACTCAGCGTTACGAGTGCCTCGGGCGGATCTCTGGTGGTATTGTGGAGGGAAGACCTTGCGATCTGTGTTGCCGGCTAACTGGAAAGGTACATGTGGAATAGTACAATTGGCAATACCATTCACCCTAGCATTTGACAAAGGAACAGGAACCCTGAGCTCAGGCAATAGAGTAAAAAGAAGTTTGGGTGTATCCTTTGATGAACGGATATATATATAGATCCCATTGGAGTCCCTAGAGGAGTCCCAGATGAACACAAAGCAAGGAATCAGATAGGAGCAGGATTCGAATCTGTCCTTTTCTGGTGGGTAACTATAAACAAAAAAGGAGATTGGATAAATTATATTTACTATAACCAACAGAGGTTTATTAATTATACCAGGGACGCATTAAAAGAAATAGCTGAACAATTGGATGCAACCAGCCGAATGGCATGGGAAAATAGGATGTCCCTGGACATGATCTTAGCAGAGAAGGGAGGCGTGTGTGTAATGTTAGGGAATCGGTGCTGTACCTTCATCCCAAACGATACAGCTCCAGATGGTACTATAACTAAAGCCCTTCAAGGGCTCACCACTCTAGCTGATGAGTTAGCTGAGAACTCCGGAATAGACACCTCACTGATAGGTTGGCTAGATTCCTGGTTTGGGAAATGGAAAGGTATGGTGGTATCAATACTGACTTCTCTTATAATGGTAGCGGGAATGTTAGTGGCTGTAGGATGCTGTATCATTCCCTGTGTGTGAGGATTAGTTCAACGATTAATTGAAACTGCCCTAACAAAACGAATGGAAATAGACCCTCCCCCATACCCTGGGAAAATGCTTCATCTAGAAGACAATAAAAACTCTCGAGAAGAAGAAGAAGAATGTAACATCATGCTGTCGGCTCTAGAGGCCTCATATGGAACCATGCCCTAGAAATGCAAAAGACAATAAGATTATGAAAAAGGAAAGGGGGAAGTTGTAAGAAAGGCAGGTATTGCTTTTGCAGAGGAGAAAAGCCGTTTCCATCAGAGGTGACATGATAAGGGAATGACTAAGACAAAGAGGCTCCAGCAAAGGCTTGTAGAACATCTCTTATCCACACAGACAAAAGGACAAAGTGATTCATACTGGATTAGTGTCTAGAAGGGTAGTCAAACATTTAACCAGGGCTAATGACATTGAGCAATTTTTTTACCAAAAAGGAAAGAAATAAACTAGTCAGATAATCCCTTTCAGTGTAGCATAAAGAGAAGTAAACAGAGGCAAGACATCCGGGAAGAATTTTAGGTGCCTCGGACAGACTGTGAACCCTGGAGTACCTAACCAATGGGAAACAGGGGAGGGAAAAATTTGGCTGGGATTAGGAAATAAAAAGGTGTGTTTCAAGAACTGAAAGTGTGCCTACTTGCTAGGTCACCCGCTCTTGCAAGAACGTGAATAAAAATGTGCTTCACAGAGGATTCTGCCTGAGCCTATTTCATTCGGACCGGAACTTATTTCTCACATGGTCTTTTGGCATAAGTGGAATGAGCAATTTTGTTGTGCAGCAGGATGGGGAGGTAAAGAGGCACCCTCAGCTCTCTGTGTGGAGTACTTCTGCCAGTTCATTGTTCAAGAAAATGCTGTTCTTGGGCAGTGATGAATGCTCCTATCCCTCCTCTCCCTTCAGTATAGGGATTGCTCTGGATTTCACCCCTGGGATTATCACACACCTCTGCAGTAGCAGCCTGACTGCATAGGCCAAGCACTGAAGTCTGAATTTCATCCTACATTAATTGTTTGGTAGCAACAGTTGAGATTATAGATTTACTGCGCTCCCCAAAATAGTCTGTATAATTCCTTTCTTTTCCCTTTTCTAAGGTAAAATTCATTAGAAGAGCTTCTGGTGTAGCAATCATTTCAATCTAATTAACTGTCTAGGTAGAATACATGGCCTTGGCAGTAAAACTATTTCTAGATCCAAAATCTGTGCTTTAAGGCCGCATCGATACTGCATGCTTGATTTATCAAATATGAATTCCCTGTGGCACAACAGCTGCATTCAGGCATGTTGGGAGTCAAGCAGATGCAGGTGACAGGGTCTAAAGTGAGAAAAAGATGACTGAAATACTGAGGTGAAGTCAAACTCGACAGGTTGCCAACTTTTATGCTGAGTTGGCAGTGTCTCTCCTTGACCTAAACTGATATGCCGAAGGGAATGATTCTAGTATCCAAGAAAATAAATTCAGAGAGAGGTTTGCACACACATTCTCCTTTCCTGGGATAGGCACTACCAGGAAAAATATAAATAAATTCTCTGAAAAGCTGGAAAATCAGTGGCAATAACAGAAACAGTGAGGATGGGTACCACATACCGATAAAGACGATGAAGCAAAAACCGAGTTGTCTGAAAATGTAGCCTGGATTCTGGTATTATATGCATTTTCCTTTTTATTTCTCAATTTCACATTGAACGTTATTCTTCTGTTTTTGCTGCTGATGACAAACTGCTGTTTGCTGTTGGAAAATAAAGTCCATTGTTGTAAACAGAGGTACTAGACCAGCTGTGGATCATGAAAATGTTGCCTCTAGCCAACAACAAATAACAAGTACAGCAAGACATTTCCTATGTTCTACGCTTTTAAACCCTCTGCTTTCTAAACCCTTTGACATGAAAAGCTTTGTGATGATGTTTCTTAGAACCGAATGGAATTAGTGTCTTCTTAAAGTGCAAGGCCTTGATTATGTACTGTCAGAGTCATTTTGCTGAATTTTCAAGGGCTCCACACTGGTGGGAATGTGGGCAGAGAGCAGACGGCAGACTGGGATGGCAGCTCCAGGAAAAGGCAGCCCTGTCTCTCTGTGTACTATGCACGCATGCGTATATCTACATATGGACTTGGAATATGTGCTGCCTGAACAGCTGAATTCTGCTTCCCAGTGGCACAGCCTGCTGCAGGATCCTCACTGCTTCCTGAGGGAGGGACCAAGATGGCTGCTGCAGCCTTTGTTGCTCTCCCAGCACACTCCCTTACCCGTCGGCAGCCAGCCAGGCATGATTCTTCTGAATGTTCACCATGTCCTCATCCCTAAGGCACCAAAACTTGAGTCTGTCTAAGCTGAAGAGAGTCCTACTTCCATATCTGTGTTCCTATTATACCTCTTTTTCCTTGACTGGTTAAATAACTAGACAGTAGTGCTATTGATTCCCGCCCCCCCCCCCTCCACTTTTTCTAATTAGATGTTGAACTAGAAAGACATTCTTATCTAGAAATTAATCCAGAGCCTACAAACTCTGCCTCTGGTTTTTAATCCAGAGCCTACAAACAAAGCCTCTGCTTTTTGTCAGTTAGGTTGATGGTTGGACTAGATGATCTCAAAGGTCCCTTCCAACCTAGGCGATTCTATGACGCTATGATTCTAAACCAACTGATGAAAACTAACACCCAACCCCAGCAATTTCACTTACCCATCATCTGCCTTCTGCTGAACATTCAGAAAAAGATCACAGATACAAAGTTCATCTTCACCACAGTCCTTAATAAAAGGAGTCTATGAAAACCAAAAACATTTCCTGAATGACAGTGTTCAGCTTTAAAATTATCTACAGACAGTAGCATTAAACACTTTGAGGGGAAGCATGTTCTTCTTTTGCAGATAAGAAAATCTCTCCGAAGGGCATTAAAAACTTTGACACGTGAACAAGTCAACACTGAGTATATCTTACTATATGTCAACTGATCCATAAGAATGGTACAGGCAGGGTATTGTTAACCCACAACAAATACGATCTAAGAGGATCCATCTCTTTTATTTACTCTTCTGTTGTAGGCTAAACTAACCTAAATTACTTAATCTTTGCCATTGTCCTGGTTTTGGCTGGGATAGAGTTAATTTTCTTACTAGCAGCTGTTATAGTGCTATGTTTTGGATTTAGGATGAGAACAATGTTGATCACACACTAATATTTTAGTTGTTGCTAAGCAGTCAAGGACCTTTCAGCTTCTCATACTGGCCTGCCAACAAGAGGACAGGGGGCGTCTAAGAAGCTGGGACAGGGGATATTCCATACCATGTGATGTCATGCTCGGCATATAAAGCTGGGGGAAGAAGAAGGAAGGGGGAGACAGTTGGAGTTATGGCATTTTGTCTTCCCAAGTAACCGTTATGCATGATGGAGCCCTGCTTTCCTGGAGATGGCTGAACCAATTGGAAGTAGTGAATGAATTCCTTGTTTTGATTTGCTTGCATGCACAGCTTTTGCTTTACTTATTAAACTGTCTTTATCTCAACCCACAAGTTTTCTCACTTTTACTCTTCTGATTCTCTTCCCCATCCCGCCACAGGGGGAGTGAGCAAGCGGCTGTGTGGTGCTTAGTTGCCAGCTAGAAGTTCACATGAACAGTGACATGGCTCAACCAACATGCTTGTTATGCCATGGTGGCTGGTGCACGTGTGTATGTGTATGAAAGCAAGCCCATGAAATACAGACAAAGGTATAAAAGGAACCAGGCAACACCCACCCCCCCAGGTGCCTGCTTTCAGACCGATGACTTAACTAGAACATGAGTTTTCACTTGCATGTACCTCTTTGGTGTTTGTGGGGGCCACATGCTACGCACGTGTGTATAGCCAGGTGTTTTACAATAGTAAGTCTGTATACTTACACTATAGGCCACAGATGCAGGAGAATATATATCAAGGACAGGGCTGGAGCCAGGATTTTCAAGGCTATTGTCAATGTGCAGACTAAAGGAATTCACTACATCGGAAGGTTCTTGTAAAACACATGTTCAGATGATAGCTGCCAGCACACCAAATAGGGTAAAATTGGTAATTCTATTGTAAATTGATAATGCATAGTAAATTCATACTTGCTCTGAACAAGTAGTAACAATGCAAAGCTTCATTTCTTTACCAAAATAATTTTGTGAGATTGCCTAGTGTGGGCTCCTCTTGCTAAACAGCTTTTAGTGCCATTTCCATTATAAAAGTCCTTTTCCTAGGATTCCTGGAGACTCCATTCATCACAGTCATTTCTAGGGCTAAGGAACATGCAGATTCTCTGCAGCTGCAGAAGCTGGTCCTCAAAAACCACCAGCAGGTGACTTTTGTTCTCACCTAGCTGCAGAAGTCAAATTCCTATTCCACTCTGCCTCACCATCACAGAGAGCAGCTGGACCTGAGCAACACTAAAACACACTATACTTCATGTCTCCTCTGTTTCTTTGTACTGTATGGATACTCTTCTAGCCCTATAGCTCATGGCTCCACAATGGCACTAAATGTGATCAACAAATCAAAGATATTTGAATTGCAAAGCAAAGCACAAATCAAAGTCCTCTGACTTTCTAACTATCTGACCTAGCATCATGCAGAGGGCATATGGCAGCTCTCAGGGCTGTGTTCGGTATTTGGTTCTAGAGAAAGATGGAGACTTTATTTTTAACTTTTCCAACACGACTTGTGTATACCTAGGGCTAGCATGCACCAAAAGTCTGCCTGAAATGTTGTTAGTTTGAGATAAAACATTTGCCACATAAGTCTTCGTTCTTACAGAAGAATCTACTCAGAGGGAAATTAAAATCTATTGAAACTATGGACTATGGTCTCTGTGTTATGTCAGAGCTGAAGTACATAATTAAGAACAGCCTCTTCTGTCCTAAAAAGCTGTGCTGAATAAGACAGTTATTAGTGTCTTTGAAATCAGAATCTTACTCAGTATTTTCCAGTTGTGGGGGATTTGAAAAATGTAAATCATTGATTACACCATGCATGAAATTAATCTTATAGACATAAAATTCATCAATGTCTTCCTCTGATCATTTTTGTTACATAAGGCTGCTTGCAATTGCACTTACCTGTACACTGAAGACGTCATGAACCCAGTTCTCCTCATGACATACCACAAGATCCCTCTGCATGTACCTTTCATTATTTTCTTTGAACAATCCTCTAGAACTCACTCTAGAGGACTGGAGACCTGCATCCAATGTTGCATTATACTTTATAGCTACAAGAAGAATAACAGTACATTTTTTGCTGAGTCTGACTGCACATGATCTCATTACTACACTCAACATTACAGAATGATAAGATTTTTCAAACCACACTAAATATTTTACTTTTTTTGGTAGCTTGTTAAACACAGAGCATTCTCAAAATGATAATTTTTTTTTGTGTTTTCCAAAGCAGTCAAACAGGTTTAAATCCTGACATAAGTTCTCATCCACACGGAGTACATTAAATGGCAATCAACCCAGTCTCCACTGCAGATGTCTGAGCCTGCAGCTCAGGCAAGAAGCCAGTCAGCAGGGCCAGGATTACGCTAGATATAGGGGCCTTGCAACCATATCCCTGAACTCTGAGGAGACTATAAAGGACCTGCATCTTCTCTTCAATCACATAATAATTGCTGTCTTATCTTCATGTTACGACGAATACACCGTGGAAGTTCGCTGTTAATTTATAGCGAACATGAGTTCCTAAAGGCACTATACATAGCACTGAAGTAGTCCGACTGGTTTTATCCATGACATGTACATTTAAATAGCTTCATGAGAGGCCAGTGCTGGTCTCAGAAATATTTGGTGCCCTCCTGTCCTCTGAAATTAAGAGCTTCTCCCCACTGACATCTGCACTGAGCCTACTTTTTTTTCTCAAGAGAAAAGTCTCCAGTCTGCTGTTGAATCCAGCAGCTCACAAAGTCTCTGTCCCCATGAGTAGCATCCTCCAGAGATAGCCAGTTACCCTTCCTAAAGTCTCTTGCTGTATCTGAGTGATATCAGCTGAAGGAAAACAACAGAACTTGGCGAGCAAAGGTTGAAAAAAATCAGCTTCTCACTAATGACATTTTCTGGGAGTTGCTGAAAAGTGAGAATACAGCTCTCTCTTATGTTGTTAATTCCTCACTTTTCAAAGATTATGGAGCCAATGATGAAAGTAGGTCTTAAAACCACTTTCTCAAGCACTTAAGTTTTATACTGATATTGCCTTTCTTGACGTTCATTCCAATATTTCTTTAGAATTTCCATTACTCATCTGAATAATGGACTTTTGAAGAAACTAATATAAAACAAGCCATTGAAGTACTCTTATCCACCTGATTATTTATCTTAGCAGGTCTAAATGTAGCCTGAAAACATATTTTGACAGTTATTTCTGTGTCCTTGTTCAGTAGACTGATTTTCTCAGGTTTAAATGAGGCAATTATGGACACATTTGCAATGTTTTGTGACCTGAAAAATATTTTTAAAAGGTTACGTGTGATTTTCAAGAGCACTGGGTAACTTAGAAGCTGTTTTCTATTACTATCTGTAAATGTAACATTGATTTTTTTTGCTTCCCGATGCAAACATTTTTTATGGTACTGGTAAAATTATTTTTCTTTGCACGTAACTGAATTTGTTGATACAGTAACTTTCAGTAATAACAATAAATAATTTATCATGTCAAATTAATGCTCTAAACCTTCCCTTAAGATAACAGAGAATGAAGCCCTTGTCCTGTTTTCCCAATAAGTAAGCTGTATCTGCTCCTTTAGAGAAGTTACTGAGCTCCTCTGGGAAGGCAAAGAAGGCAGAATTATCTTCATTTTAATTAATACTCTTATTTTTCAGAAAAACAACTTTCATGTAATTAATTAAGATTTTGAAGAACAGTTTCAAAGGAACCCTGCATGTAAAAACAAACACTTTAATAAAAAGTGAAACTCATTAATCAGACCAAATGATGTAGTGAAAGAAAAATGAGCATCTTCATTAATCAAATCTAAATAAATGCTGGTACTCCACGCATAATTTTTTTTAATGTAACTCCCATCAGCACCAGCAACAGTTCTATTGTGGGTCAATGGTCCAAACTGACCATTCACTTTTAATAATCTTGTTATGAAATAAGTAGCAATTCAGTGATGTTTTTCTTGTTACAATGGGGAGCCTCAGGTGAGAAGACAGGAGACAGATAGGAAAGCAAGATGCTTTTTAATTTAGCTCCTCAAGGAAATAGTGGAAAATATACAGTACTTAGGGAGTCATGAGATTTGTATTCTTGTGAAGCCTTTCTTCTTTGTTTTGTGAAAGCACTCAGATTGCTCTGGCAAAGGCCGCATGCCAGAAAAGATGGGTTTCTTTCTTACCATAAATAGGTGCCAACTCTCTTTCACTACTCTGTCTTTATCCTGCAGGACAAGTCTCTCCTCAAGATCAGCCTACCAGTTAGTAAAGGTCATGCAGGTTATGTGGGAAGTGGTTTCGTCTGTCTCAGGCTCAGCTATCAAAATTATACTTTGGCGATTGGAGTACAACCTACTGTTATAAATACTCTCAAGCAAGCCCCACTCCCCGCTGCTGCCCCTTCCCTCTGGACCATGTGCCTGTATACAGTGGCAGTGGGCAGGGGTGTCTCCTGGCCCTCCCCGTCCCTGCCCAGGTCCCTCCCAGCAGCATCTGCCACCGGCTTCCCCCCCCCCCATGCCCCTAGCTCTGCCCCCCCAGGCTGGCTTGGCTTTTGATAGATTGATGATACATACTTAAAAGAGGTTTAGTCTAATGCTGTTTTTCAGCTAGCTATGATAGCAGCGATGAAGGCTCTGAACATAGATTGAAAGAGCTTTTTGGTTTGTTTGTTTTGCTGTTTAATAAACTAAATGCTCGACTTGCATCAGAATCATTAAGTGCTTCCTTTCTAAAAGAGTTTACCAACTATAGCAGAACCACATTTCCATCAGCACCAACTGATGTCATTGTCATCTTAGTCTCTATGGCCATCTACTGATCTTCCAAAGAATTTGAGCTGTTGTCCAAAAGCAGAATCTGATCGGAAAATTTTCTGTGAAAGAGAGTTTGATTACTGAGTTTGCCACAAGGGTGCTTAAGTCTGTAGATAGCAGCCTAAGCAATGGATTTTCAGTGATATTCCCTGTATACACAATGCATTGTTTAAACAAAATGCTTTTGTGGATGTTTTCTCAGATGCTTTTAAGCACTTCTTCCTTCCCTGTTGGAGCAGACAATGGACTAGATTTTTCTATCTTGGGAGTAGATCAGTTAACTGACTGCTGTATGCCAGCTAGTACTTACTGGAAACTTTTTCCATCTCACATTGAGCAACTCAAAGAATAGGAAGCTTAACAGGACTTCTAACAAATACTTCCTGCAACCAGAAAGTCTACATGGAAAGTGACATTAAAATTACCATTATATTAGCATATGGGATAATGAAGACTGTTGAAAATATTTTCCTTTAATACTACATATTTATAATTTACAGAGCTGGGATTTATCCAGTCTTCATTGTTGGATATCAGCCCTAAAAACCTGAATAATGGGTGTCAAAAAATGTATAGGAAATCAGCTGACTTCATATACAGGCACCAAAAATTATAAGAGGCTCAGGTAGAGCATCCTCCAAGTCCTTTTCCTCTGTACACTTCGGCTATAAGCACCACAACATTATCCAAGACATGCTGACAGCTGAAGTAAGAAGTGTCATGGTTTGGGCACGAAACTTGAAATAAGCCATGAGAATAACATTATTCCTTTAAGAGGATGAAATAGTAGCCAATAGATAGAAAAACCTTCTGCTTTCCTCTAGCAGATCTAAAGGCACTGAGTACAACATTATGCAACAAAGTTATTTACCTGAGAATATTTGGTAATTATAGTCTTTTGAAATCCATTGTAAATGTAAATTGCTCCAGAGTTCTGTTTTTCCAGTGGTGCACCTATTACAACATCATTAAAGCCATCCAAATCAATGTCTGCAAGCGTTGCAATAACTGATCCAAAGTGAGCATTTTCTGACCCCTGTGGACCTTCTAAGAGTTCTTGTTGATCCAAAAATCCCTTTAAAAAAGGAGGAAAAAATAAAAGAAAAAGAAAACCCACAACTATTATTGCATCAGATTAGACATAGACATAGGAGCAGTATCTATGTGCATTGTTTTATGGTTTTGTTTTCCAATACATTCCCCTTGGACTATTCAACCCTGAATTCCTTCCCCATTGTATTGCCCATTCAGTTTGCATTATGTCTCAGAGTGCTGGCAAGCATTACACAGCAAAATTAAAGCATGCTGTGCAAAGCACTAACAGCAAATATAACCATATGTATGAAGCTTAAATGCTCTCACTGTCCTCATCTGACTGTTCTGAAAGTTTCACAATACATTGAAAAATACAGTTCCAGTTTTGAATTACCAGTTTTTATGCAGAGGGAATGGAAATTATGTAACTGGACATAATTCTTTAAAACAGAAATGCAATTTCCTAACTAAACTAATGCAAAAAACATGTGTCCAAATGCTAAACTCCTGACCTCCAAGAAAGATTGGAGATCTTTATAATATATAGTTATAATAATCACATTTACACTAGCTTAAATTCAACTCTCTGGCAAATATCATTCTCATCTTGAACCTCAGTTATCATGCTGTGCTTAAAATTTTAGAAATACCAGCCAAGTTATTTATTAAAAATGGCTAGAAAAGTATAATTTGCACAACACAGACAAGTTGCACAAATCAAGGTTCTTTTTAAAAAAATAAAAATCATTCTTTCATTATTCTTAATATATTGCTTAACTTTAAATAATTTTAAACTTAACATTTGACAAAGTAAAAGCTGTAAGGATAGTCTTCCAATTTATTCAGTTTTCAAAACATGAAAAAAAATAATCCATTTTTCTTTTCTTCCATATTTTATGTCTAATTCCACAAAGACCAATGTCAGTTGCCAGCAGTACCACTTCCAGCACCTCCATCTACCTTGAAATTGCCTTAGTGTACAGTTTCCTGTTGCTGCAGGATGATCTGACTGTGAGCTACTGTTGAAGAGGATGGTCCTTCCTCTCTATTTATTTGATTACAATTTACCTAGTAAAAAGGCCATGTTCTGTTTTCTCTGATGGATGGCAGGTATTAATTTACTTTGTATATCCAGACATCCACGATTGATTGTGAGGCTGTTCAAAAGTGCCAGAGGCTTCAGGACTGTTAATACAGATATTCTGAAAACACCTACCACAGGTCTGAATAAAAAACACAGTCTAGCATCAGACAAATAAGATGGTTTTGTTGACAAAGACAACAACATGAGTAATAGCAACCATCCAGTGTGAAAGTCTACAAAACAATGCAGAAAACTGGCAGAAGAGCATTTATTAGAACTGTTTTGGGAATACTGTTAGGTGTTGAACAGATTTTTCAAAATCAAATGGCAAACAATTAATTAGCAAAAGCCTCAAGCTAAGTTTTTCAGAGAAATGGTCAACCTTGTGTTATATTTGTGTACAGTGCCTAAAACCAGGACCAGGGAGCCACCTAGAGCAGCAGGCCCCTGGTCACTAATAGTGCTTAGCAATTAACTTGCTTATTGGCTCTGTTTTGGTCTGTTCCAGCTGTCTTATTCCCAGATTACATGCACAAGCGGTTCTGGGGAAAGTTTGCAGCTGCTCCTGAAAAGCAGAATGGGTAAGATCGCACTGGGCAGGGCTCCATCTGCAGTCCTCTAAACCAGGTAGGCTTGACACCATTTACCCCTGTGCTTATGCCACACCCTAGGCAAAGCACATGCTCTGTTTCTCATTACAAAAACACCACTCCCAGTATTTCAAACACTTGGAAAAAGATACACTAAATAGTGACTTAGGGGTTCTGAAGAGATCCAGGGCCAAAGGCTTTTTAGCATGCATGTGGCCAGAAGCTAGCCTGAAGCAATGCCTGCTTGAGTGAGTCTGCACCAGTTGGCCATGGGGCCAGGGATCGCTCTTCTGATCACTCTGATTTAACAGAACAGACATTGCCACTAAGTACTATTGCAGTTTGGATTGCTTTTTCCTTGGTAAAACTGTAGTCCAGGGAACGACAGCAAATCCCTCCATCTGCAAATGAAAATATCACCACTTATCATGGATGGGTAGAAAGCAAATTACAGCTTTGCTACAGTGCTGTTGTAGTAAAATTGATATTAACTAGAAAAATGAAATGTAACATGTAATTGAAGCAACCAAGGGAACCTGCCGCTGCTGCTAAAAGTTATCTATACAGCCCCAACTGTATTTCATTAATTATAGAGAAATAGTAGCTAGACATGATTAATCTAAGATTAAATTAAGCAACTAACTACTAGACAATGTAGCTTTGTTAATAAGCAGGATATTTCTGTCAAGAGAATGATGAACTGTAGGCCTGGTCAGCAAACCGAGAAAACCACCTGGAACTGGCAAGATTAGAGGAGAAGTAGGTAAAAGGTAATTTCGGCAGGGGGAGATCGCGACCACCAACTCGTTGACCATCTACCCAAATGATACCACCTACTTAAAAGAGAACAATGGATGAAGAAGACAGAGACTGTGCATTAATTTACATAGGAAGCGAAGAAACCTTGACCAATCATTACAGAGAATAACATTGAATATGAATTAATCGTTAGAATATGTAATAATCAGTGTATAAAAAGGGAAATTTTTGAAACTAGGGTGTGCTCCCTTGGAACGGGCACCCAATTTCTGTGCATTAATGGAATAAACTTGGAAATACCTCTGCTCTGTGTGTTATTGGCTTGCACACCAAGTAAAGAACCATTTGTTTATGAATGACATGAAGAAAGAGGAAGGGAGAGTATACATGTTTTCCATCACAGAGGTAAGAATGGCACTGTTTTCCCAAATCTGGGTTATTTACTGAGAGTAAATCAGAGATTGGGTAGTTTCATGTGCAGTTTAACATTTAAAAAATATACCTCCCATAGCTTATTCTCTGTTTGTTATTCATAAACATTGGTGCACCCACAAGGAGCATATCTGTCATAGAATCCCTGTTAATGTCCGTTGAACACACCACACCGCCAAAATAGGAGCCAATCTGAAATCAGTAGTAAGAGTTGTGTTTGTATGTGGATTTTGTAAAGCATAAAGTTTTAGCACCTGACTCAGAAAACTCTTACACCCATAAATAGTCCAATACTAATGAATGAAATTGCCCATTGGAAGTAAATTACTATATAATATACTCCAGTGTTTGAAGTATCATATCCTTACTATGTGTCCACTGTTTCCACCCAGTAGCTACTGCTACTTGACAACAAGAATGCAAACAGAGAATAAGCTATGGGAGGTATATTTTTTAAATGTTAAACTGTGCACATGAAACTACCCAATCTCTGATTTACTCTCAGATTTGTCTTAAAAACAAGCCAAACCAAAACCAAAACCCTCTAAACTTTCTGCTCTTTCCCAAATGGAGAAAAAGAGAACGAGCTTCCAAATCTCTCTTTTGATATTATCTTCACGACTTCTCAGGCAGAGTGGATCTCACTGAGTCTCTCCCAATTAGAAGTGTTGACAGCATGATTCATTAAGTGGATTTGGAGATTATCTTTTACCACTAATTGAGTGACTACCTAAAATACTGTTTAAGAGCTGAAGTTAACCTCATTGAAATAGTCTAGTGGCAGAGAAAATTGCAAGTGGTATTTGAAGTGCATTGCAAGAAAGAGGAATTTTCAAAACAAATGCATTGCAATTTACTGCTGTGTCAATAAAAACAGATGCCTGCAAAATCTGCATTCATGACCAAAATATACTTGCCTGCTTGCCTCTCTGGGCCTGCACAATTGCGATATTACTACGGCTGTCAACACCAGAAACCATTACTCTGACAGCGTAGCTGGATATTGGTGCTCCAGCAACAGAATAGACGAAGCTCTGCGTTAAGAGAACAGCAACAGAATAACCTGGGGAGAGAAGCCAACATTTAACATGTGTGAGAGACCATTAACTACAAGTTGTCAGTTGGTTATCTGTAAAGGCACAGAGGATGAGTCAACCTGTCATGTTAGTGGCAGAGAATGATGCTTCCAGACAGGAAACAAAGTTGTCACATCAAACTTGCAATAGTCTTCTAGAGAGAACAATGACATGCAGATCAATAGTCTAGCCTATTCAGTAAAAGACAGATGACAAAAATGTTATGGTTGTGAAAGAGATAGGAAAAAGAGTGCAAAGAATATCCTTGGAATGAAGAAATAAAGATAAACATGAAATCAACATTTGGGCCAGCCTTCAAACCAGGGAAGAACAACTAGCTTCTACAAAGCTTGTAGTGCATTTTCCCCACAGTTCACCAAACCACAGTCCAGTGCTTTGGCTGAATACATGTCCTTGTTTGAGGTAAAACAGAACCAACTTTCTGTTCAGTAATTTTACTTCTTAGCTAGGCCTCTTCTAACTAACTGAACTCTCTGAAATTAACGGCTATTTTAGCTATTGATTTAGCTATTAATGTAGTCCGCTCCCAGAGTGCCAAGACCTGATTGTTTATAATTTATGCCAAGGAATGGTATGCAGAGAGGTTCTTGCTTATATTTATTGCTGTAACAACCAAGGTCAGCTAACTTTGTTATTTGCCCCGTTGGAGAGTCGGAAGTGGAAGAGCATAGAGGGGTTGCACGTGCAGGGAGGAGAGGACAGGACAGGTGACCCAAAATTGACCAACAGGGTATTCCATCCCATCTGCCTCATGATCAGTATAAAAGCTGAGAG
This sequence comes from Larus michahellis, assembly GCF_964199755.1. Classification (NCBI taxonomy): domain Eukaryota; kingdom Metazoa; phylum Chordata; class Aves; order Charadriiformes; family Laridae; genus Larus; species Larus michahellis. The sequence continues at coordinate 16,969,867 of NC_133929.1, read as the reverse complement.
ATCACAGAATCACACAGAATGGTTCGGGTTGGAAGGGACCTTAAAGATCATAAAGATCAAAGGGTCAGCCCTCTTTCTTCAATGTCCGGCGTCCAAGGAGGACCCTGTATGTTCATCTGCCTATGAACCTGATCCGTACATTCCTGAATCCAGATCTGTAATCCAGTTCCCATCCACCGCTGAATCCAGTCTGGAACTTTACCAGTGCCTGCTGGTGTCATGATCGTCATCCTGGGAGCTTGATGCAGTTTTGTATATATTGTATATATTTCATCATTTTATTTTTACTATTTTATTAATATTCTCACTAAAGTAGTTTAGTTCCTTCTAAACTCATGTCCTGGTTCCGGTGGGGATAGGGTTAACTTTTCCTGGTATTCCATGCCATGTGAGCCATGCCCACCCTGAGCTGCCGGGGGAGGGGGCAGGAAGTTGCTGCTTAAAAGTGAGCTGGGGCGTCCCGGGTCCGGCCGGTCGGCGAGCGGCGGGGAGCGGCGGTTCCGTAATCGCGTTTGTATATTCCCCTATCCGTGTCGTTGTCGTTGTCGTTGTCGTTGTCGTTGTCGTTTGCCTGTTCCCTTTGCTGTTCTGTTAAACTGCCTTTGTCCCAACCCAAGAGTCTTGCCTTTTCTTACGATCCTTCCTGTATTAGGAAGGCACGTGCGAGCGGCACGTGGTTCTTTGTTGCTATCTGAGGCTAAACCACGACAACTCATAAGTCTCTTTCTCTCCCTCCTTCCTTTCCTTGGAGAGAGAGGTGGGGGAGAGCATCTGTCATTTGTTTCAGTGGCCAGTCTGGCCCAAACCACGACAGATTTATTGGCACCCAACTTGGGGCATGACCAGGGCTCAACCAGGGCTCTGATAGATTGCAGGAATAGTTTGAATTCCAGCTTGCTCAGCTGAGAGAGTATTGGATTTTTTCTCTGAGAGTCTTAAGGTGCTGGAAATTAAAACAGACAGCTCACATCATGTTGTTGTTAAGCAAAATGTTATAGAATTGTAGAATCCTAGAATCCTAGAATCCTAGAATGGTTTGATTGGAAGGGACCTTAAAGATCATCTCCCACCTCCCACTAGACCAGGCTGCTCAAAGCCTCATCCAGCTTGGTCTTGAACACTTCCAGGGATAGGGCATTGACAACTTCCCTGGGCAACCTGTTCCAGTGTCTCACCACCCTTACAATAAAGAATTTCTTCCTAACATCCAATCTAAATTTCCCCTCTTTCAGTTTAAAACTGTTACCCCTCATCCTATCACTACACTCGCTGATAAAGAGTCCCTCCCCATCCTTCCTGTAGGCCCCCTTTAATTACTGGAAGGCTGCTATAAGGTCTCCCCGGAGCCTTCTCTTCTCCAGGCTGAACAACCCCAACTCTCTCAGCCTGTCTTCATAGGAGAGGTGTTCCAGCCCTCTGATCATCTTTGTGGCCCTCCTCTGGACCCATTCCAACAGGTCCATGTCCTTCTTGTGCTGAGGGTTCCGGAGCTGGTCACAGTACTCCAGGTGGGGTCTCATGAGAGCAGAGTAGAGGGGCAGAATCACCTCCCTCGACCTGCTGGCCACACTTCTTTTTATGCAGCTCATTTTATCATGCCTTTAGAGAGTTTTGTTTAAAGTTAATTGATGCAACACTGCTTAACCTGCCAAATGTGTTGTATGGTTTATTTGCTCTTTGTGTTTGTATGCAGTGGTTTAAACATGTATCCTGGTTCCAGCAGGGATAGGGTTAGTTTTCCGCAGGTTCAGGCAGGGACACAGGTATTCCATCCCATGTGAGCCATGCCCACTCAGAGCTGCCAGGGAGTTGCGGCTTGGAGCGGGCTGGGGCGTCCCAGGTCTGGTCGGTGAGCAGCGGTTCCATAACCGTGTTTGTATATTCCTCTGTCCGTGTTATTTGTCGTTGTTTTCTTGTTCCCTTTGCTGTTAAACTGCCTTTGTCTCAACCCAAGAGTTTTGCCTTTTTTTCTTCCAATGCTTCCTATATTGGGAAGGCCCGAGCGAGCGGCACGTGATTCTTTGTTGCCGTCTGAGGCCAAACCACGACAGTCCTCTTTTGGCACCCAACGTGGGGCTCGAAGGGTTGAGATAACGACAGAATCCAACTAGGGGTTGTTAAAACGAATTTGTTGTGTGCATTTATTGTATTGGGTAAATAGTCGCTGCTCACCATGTTGCTTGGTTTGTTCTCATGGCTGTGTTATGTGAATTCCTATATGGTTTATGTACTCCCTGCAATGCTGTATATCATCTCTGGAAGAGGGATCACGATTATCATTCTGCTGTCCTGTGCAATATCGGCTTATGATATGATAACATCACTGTTCAGACAGTTGCTTTGGGGCGTTTATGTGGTATTGCTGTCCTGTCCGTACCTTGGGCACCGTCTCTCAGAATTTATTAATAATTACACCCAGTCTGTGGGAGAAACGGGGGAGGATACTTTCCCCAGCTCTTTTGCCTCCCTTTTCTCCTTCGGGTCAGGTATGGCAGCTTTTGAGAATTTTGAATATCCTTGGGATATTCAAACCAGCCTGGTCCTATTGTTATGTCTCCTGAATATGTTCTAGGTCCTGTTCAGGGTTAAATGACTATTTAAGACTACCACCCAGAGATCTGCCCCGAGGCTGGATAGTCATGGGTGGCATGGCATGTGGGAGAACATGGGCAGGTACCTAGAGAACTTCTCACCTCCAATGGTCTGGGACTTCACCCCTGAACAATTACAGGACCCTGATAAAATGGTAGAATATTTGAAGGGAAAATGCTGTGGCTATTCTAGAGAGGCACAACTCACTACACTGTTCTGGGCCCTGGCCAGTATCTACCAGGCACTGCTCAGAATTATGCAGCACCCTCAGGGGGAAGAGATGGAGACCAGACCGACAGACACTGTGCCTACTGCAACCCCTGAAGCAGCCACCACTGCAGCTTCTGCAACTCCTGTAACAGTCACTGCAGCTACTCCAGCCCCGGTGGCAGTCGCTGCAGTTCTCCAGCCCCGGTGGCAGCCACTGCTGCTGAACCAGGGAACCAACCCGTGCCAGTATCAGTTGCCCCCATACAGAAGAAGAAGTACACGAAGAAATCAGTTCGCTTAGTAAGGGATGATGATGAACCAGGGCCATCATGAGACCAGGAGGAAGAGGCAGAACCAGAGATAATTACTCGATCCCTATCCTTGAGTGAGCTGCGGGATATGCGAAAAGATTTTAGCCGACTTTCAGGCGAGCACATTGTCACCTGGCTGCTCCGGTGCTGGGATAATGGGGCCAGTAGCCTGGAATTAGAGGGTAGGGAGGCCAGGCAGCTGGGATCCCTGTCTAGGGAAGGCGGCATTGACAAGGCAATTGGGAAAAAGACCCAAGCCCTCAGCCTCTGGAAACGACTCCTGTTAGGCGTGAGGGAGAGGTACCCCTTCAGTGAGGATGTTGTATGTCAGCCAAGCAAGTGGACCACCATGGAAAGAGGCATCCAGTACCTGAGAGAATTAGCCGTGCGGGAGATGATTTATTATGACTTTGACAATGCAGACTTACCCACAGACCCTGATGAGGTGCGATGCACAAGGCCCATGTGGCAGAAGTTTGTACGGAGCGCACCATTGTCATATGCCAACTCACTGGCAGTAATGGAATGGAAAGGTGAAGAGGGACCAACGGTGGATGAGGTAGCTGGCTGGCTCCAGTGATATGAAGGAAGTCTCTCTTCCCCCCTTGTCTCAGCTGTGGAGAAACTGTCCCGGAAGGTCCAGCAACTTGAAGAGAATATGTTCTACTCCCCATCTGTACAGGCCAGCATCTCAGCTATTAGGAGCAGCCATTTCCCCACTCAAAAGAGAGAGTACACAGAGGGTACACACCACGAGGCACCCTGTGGTTCTACCTGTGTGACCATGGGGAGGACATGAGGAAGTGGGATGGACAACCTACTTGGATCCTGAAGACACGGGTACAGGAGCTGCAAGGAAGGACAACCACAAAAGGGTATCCCTCCAGGAAAAGTGCTGCCCCAGTTTCCAGCGGGCAGTTCCCCAGACAGAGCAGAAGGCCTGATCTTGCTTCTGATCCTCTTGAAGGAACTTCCAAGTCATTTCTGCAAGAAGTGAGTAACGGATACTATGACCAGGATTAGAGGGGCCCTGCCTCCGGCCAGGTGGAGGAAAGGGACAACCGGGTTTATTGGACGGTGTGGATTTGATGGCCTGGCACATCAGACCCACAGGAGTATAAGGCTCTAGTGGACATGGGTGCACAGTGTACCCTAATACCATCAAGCTATAGAGCGTCAGAACCCATTTGTATTTCTGGGGTGACAGGGGGATCCCAAGAGTTGACTGTACTGGAGGCGGAAGTGAGCCTAACTGGGGATGAGTGGCAGAAGCATCCCATTGTGACTGTCTGTGTTAGGGATAATGGCCTGAGTGAGACACGATGGAAAATTACTAGTTGAACCAAACCCAGTATACGTGCCGAGAAAAAGGACCTCAATACTGTTGCTGCAAAAACTATGTACGTATCCATGAGAATCTGACCTTCAAAGAAGAAAATAACAAGAAGGGAGTGCAATGATGTGGTCGCGTATCAGACAGCCGCTGTTAGCAAAGCTGGATCATGAGTCTGGTGAGGCTTGCTGCATGCGCTGGCCATGCATGCAGCGACGTTAGCCTGTACTTTTCCACTCAATCTGGTGCAGGATATAAGTGGGCTGTCTCGGGCCGGGGAGAGGGAGAGAGACATGAGCACACTTTGAAGATACAGGGGATGCCCTGAAGAAGCACTGTGCCTGCCTTTGCTCTGCCATACCGAGCTGGCTCCTCGTTATACTGCTGCTCGTCGGTGCTACTATGATCTATGGGTTGGTAAGACTCTCTGAAGTAACTTTCGGGACATTTGGGAACCGCTTAGCAAGGCTTAGCAATAAAGCTGAATTCACTCCTTTTTCTTTCTTTCTAGCAAGGCTTCACAATAAAGCAGAGTTAACCTTTTTTCTCTTTGTGTGGGCTCTGGTTTGTACATTGGAATCTCTTTAAAAAAGAACCCATTACACTGGCCCAGAGGCTCCATGCATCCTTGGCATAGATTACCTCAGGAGAGGGTATTTTAAGGACCCAAAAGGGTACTGTTGGGCCTTTAGCAGAGCTGCTTTGGAGACGGAGGAAGTTAAACAGTTGTCTACCTTGCCTGGTCTCTCAGAGGATTCTTCTGTTGTGGGGTTGTTGAGGATCGAAGAACAACAGGTGCCAGTTGCTACCACAACGGTGCATCGGCAGTAATATCGCACTAACCGAGACTCTCTGATTCCCATCCATAAGCTGATTTGTCAACTAGAGGTTCAAGGAGTAATGAGCAAGACTCACTCACCCTTTAACAGTCCCATATGGCCGGTGCGAAAATCTAATGGAGAGTGGAGGCTAACAGTGGACTATCGTGGCCTCAATGAAGTCACGCCACCACTGAGTGCTGCCGTGCCGGACATGCTAGAACTCCAGTACGAACTGGAGTCCAAGGCAGCCAAGTGGTATGCCACGATTGATATAGCGAATGCATTCTTCTCAATCCCTTTGGCAGCAGAGTGCAGGCCACAGTTTGCTTTCACTTGGAGGGGCGTCCAGTACACCTGGAATCGACTGCCCCAGGGGTGGAAACACAGCCCCACCATTTGCCATGGACCGATCCAGACTGCACTGGAACAGGGTGAAGCTCCAGAACATCTGCAATACATTGATGACATCATTGTATGGGGAAACACAGCAGAAATTGTTTTTGAGAAAGGGAGTAAAATAGTCCGAATCCTTCTGAATGCTGGTTTTGCCATAATACGAAGCAAGGTCAAGGGACCTGCGCAGGAGATCCAGTTTTTAGGAGTAAAATGGCAAGATGGATGCCGTCAGATCCCAATGGATGTGATCAACAAAATAGCAGCTATGTCTCCACCAACTAGTAAAAAGGAAACACAAGCTTTCTTAGGCATTGTGGGTTTTTGGAGGATGCATATCCCAGATTACAGTCTAATTGTGAGCCCTCTGTATCAAGTAACCCGGAAGAAGAATGATTTTAAATGGGGTCCTGAGCAACGACAAGCTTTTGAACAAATCAAACAGGAAATAGTCCATGCAGTGGCCCTGGGGCCAGTCCGGGCAGGACAAGATGTTAAGAATGTGCTCTACACCGCAGCCGGGGAGAACGGCCCTACCTGGAGCCTCTGGCAGAAAGCACCAGGGGAGACTTGAGGTCGACCCCTAGGGCTTTGGAGTCGGGGATACAGGGGATCCGAAGCCCACTACACTCCAACAGAAAAAGAGATATTGGCAGCATATGAAGGGGTTCGAGCTGCTTCGGAAGTGGTTGGTACAGAAGCACAGCTCCTCTTAGCACCTCGACTGCTGGTGCTGGGCTGGATGTTCAAAGGGAGGGTCCCCACCACACATCATGCAACTGATGCCACATGGAGTAAGTGGATTGCACTGATCACACAGTGAACTCGAATGGGAAACCCCAGTCGCCCAGGAATTCTGGAAGTGATCATGGACTGGCCAGAGGGCAAGGATTTTGGAATGTCACCAGAGGAGGAGGTGATACGTGTGGAAGAGGCCCCACCATATAATAAACTGCCAGAAAAATGAGAAGAAATATGCCAAACCATGACAACGTGATATTCTGCTGTGGTTTGGGCTTCAGATGTATAATATGGTTACTTGGATAATGGTTTTACCTGCATATCTCAGGCATCACGTAATGGATTCTATTAATAATTACACTTTCAATTTTACCTGGGGAAATTTTACTTCGCCCTTTGTCGTGGTTTAGCCTCAGACGGCAACAAAGAACCAAGTGCCGCTCGCTCGGGCCTTCCCAATACAGGAAGAATAGGAAGAAAAAGGCAAGACTCTTGGGTTGAGACAAAGGCAGTTTAACAGAACAGCAAAGGGAACAAGGAAAAACAACAACAATCACACGGACAGAGGAATATACAAACGCGATTACGGAACCGATGCTCCCCCCCGCCCCCTGCTCACTGAACAGACCCCAGACGCCCCAGCCTGCTCCAAGCAGCGACTTCCTGCCCCCTCCCCCGGCAGCTCAGGGTGGGCATGGCTCACATGGCATGGAATACCAGGAAAAATTAACCCTATCCCCGCCGGAACCAGGACACCCTTTCCTGCTTATGCCAAATTGACACCATCAGAGCTAGGGGATGGAAACCTTTTGGACTGTTTCAGAAATGAATGTTACTTTCTTAAAATCATGATTTTGTTGTCAGCTTCCCTGAATGTGTTGCAGGGGTGGTTTCTTATTAAGAATTGGTTCAGTAGTAGGTATTATATGACATATGCTGCTGTCACTGAAACCCCACAAGCCGCTCCTGTGCCTGTACTGGCACAAGCCACTCGGCAGCCTGCACCTGCACGAGCTATTCCAGCCTCGACAGCAAGCACTGTCAGTACTCCAGCTGCTTTGGCAATGAGTACCACTGCTACTCAAACTCCATCAGAACTGGTACAAGTTGCCCCAGCGACCAGGAAGCAGAAAAGGAGGTCAGTTCGTTCCCCTGCCCCTTACAACAAAGACCAGTAGAAGCCATATAGCATGGGAAAGAATTCTTATGATGAAGATCAAGGAGAGGGTCTTTCTCAAGTAGATCAGGGAGAGGTTCCTTCACAGGCAGCGTCAACGCAGGAGGAGGACTCAGATGCAGAAATAATCATTAAATCCTTCTCTATGAAGGACTTGCAAAATATGAGAAAGGACTTCAGCAGTTGTGAAGGTGAGGCACTTATCTTCTGGTTGGGATAATGGGGCTGATACCATAGACTTAGACAGTAAAGAAGCCAGGCAGCAGGGAAACCTAGCCAGAGATGGAGGTATTGATAAAGCAATTGGGAAAAGGTCAAACACTCTCACTTTTTGGAGGTGATTGGTGTCAGCCATAAAGGGCAGGTATCCCTTTGAGGATGATATTGAATACCGTCCAAGCGAATGGAGCAAATGGACCAGCATGGAAAAATGTATTATGTACCTGAGACAACTGGTTGTGCGAGAGGTGATTTATGGTGACTGGCAAGTGAATGTAGACCCCGATGAAATGCCATGCAAACAACCTATGTTGAGGAAGTTTGTGCAGAGTGCACAATCAATGTGTGCCCACACATTGTAAACAATGGTCTGGGGAGGATCTGATGCTGATGCACCAACTGTAAATGAAGTGGCTAAGAGAGTACGACAATATGAAGACAGTCTTTCTTATCCGCTCACTGTGGCAGCTGTGGAAAAACTGGCTAAGAAAACCGAGAAAATGACCAAGTAAATGGCTGAGCAAAACAAGAAAATTACTGAGAAAAATGAGAAACTGTATGATAAACTGTCAAGGATGTAGGAAAGATCCCACTCTTACCCTGCACAGACCCACGTCGCAGCCATTAGGAGAAGATGTCTTCCTACAAGACTGACTCAAGAGAAACAGAACCTGCTCCAAGATATACTGTGGATTTGCTGCTGTGACTATGGAGAGGGCGTGAGTAACTGGGACGGACAACCTACCTCAGGCCTACAAGAGCAGAATCCATCGCTGTTTCTGGCGTGACAGGGGAGTCTCAAGAACTGTCTGCATTGCAGAACGAAGTGAGCCTAATGGGGAATATATGGGAGAAGTACCCCATTGTGACTGGCCCAGATACTCCTTGCATCTTTGGCAAAGAATACCTCAAGAAAGGGTATTTCAAAGACCCGAAAGGGTATCGGTGAGCTTTTGGTATAGCACCTGTAGAGACTGAGGACATTACACAGCTGTCTACCTTGCCTGGTCTTTCAGATGACCCTTCTGTGGTGGGACTGCTGAAGGTTAAAGAACAGCAGGTGCCAGTGGCTGCTGCCACAGTGCATTGACAACAATATTGCACCGAGACTCCCTAATTCCCATCCAGAACCTGATTCGTCATCTAGAGACCCAAGGAGTGATCAGCGAGACTCGCTCACCCTTTAACAGCACTATATGGCCAGTGCAAAAGTCTGATGGAGACTGGAGGCTAACAGTAGACTACCATTGCCTGAATGAAGTCACACCACCACTGAGTGCTACTGTGCCAGACATGCTAGAACTCCAATATGAACTGGAGTCAAAAGCAGCCAAATGGTATGCTACAATTGACATTGCTAATGCCTTTTTCTCTATTCCTTTAGCAGCAGAGTGCAGGCCACAGTTTGCTTTCACCTGGAGAAGCATCCAGTACACCTGGAATGGACTGCCCCAGGGGTGGAAACACAGCCCTACTATTTGCCATGGACTGATTCAGCTTGCACTGGAGAAGGGTGGGGCTCCAGAACACATGCAATACATTGATGACATCATTGTGTGAGGTAATACAGCAGCAGAAGTTTTCAAGAAAGGTAAGAAAATAATCAAGATTCTTCTGAAAGCAAGTTTTGCTGTAAAAACAGGTAAGGTCAAGGGACCTGCAGGAGACATCCAGTTCTTGGGAATTAAATGGCAAGATGGCTGTTGTCAGGTCCCAATGGATGTGATTAACAAAATAACAGCTATGTCCCCACCTACTAACAAAAAGGAACCACAAGCCTTCTTAGGCATTGTGGGTTTCTGGAGACTGCATATTCCAGGTTATAGTCAGATTGTGAAACCTCTCTATGAAGTGGCTCGAAAGAAAAATGAGTTTACGTGGGGCCCTGTGCAACAACAAGCCTTTGAGCAAATGAAACAAGAGATTGTGCATGCAGTAGCACTTGGACCAGTCCGAACAGGATGGGACTTTAAAAATGTGCTCTACACTTCAGCTGGGGACAATGGCCCTACCTGGAGCCTCTGGCAGAAAGCACCAGGGGAGACTCGAGGTCAACCCCTAGGATTCTGGAGTCAGGGATACAAAGGCTCCGAGGCCAACTATACTCCAACTGAGAAAGAAATCTTGGCAGCATATGAAGGAGTTAGAGCTGCTTCAGAGGTAATTGGTACTGAAGCACAGCTCCTCCTGGCGCCCCGATTACCAGTGCTGGGCTGGATGTTCAAGGGTGAAGTTCCTTCTGCTCATCATGCCACCGATGCTACCTGGATTAAGTGGGTTGCTTTAATCATGCAGCGGGCTCGAATAGGAAACCCAAATCATCCAGGAACTGTAGAAGTGATCACAAACTGGCCCGAAGGCAAAGACTTCAGAATGCCACCTGAGGAGGTGGTGACACATGCAGAAGAAGCCCCACCATATAATGAACTCTCAGATAACGAGAAACAGTATGCCTTCTTCACTGATGGATCTTGTCATATTGTAGGAAAACATCAAAGGTGGAAAGCTGCTGCGTGGAGTCCTACATGATGAGTCACGAAAGCTGCTTAGGGACAAGATGAATCAAGTAAATTTGCAGAGGTAAAAGTCATCCACCTGCTTTAGACATTGCTGAATGGGAAAAGTGGCCAATACTCTATCTCTGTGCTGACTCATGGATGGTGGCAAATGCTCTGTGGGGGTGGTTAAAGCAGTGGAAGCAGAGCAACTGGCAGCACAAAGGTAAACCCATCTGGACTGCTGAATTATGGCAAGATATTGCTGACCAGATAGGGAAACTAGTCGTGAAGGTTTGCCATGTAGATGTCCACGTACCCGTGAGTCGAGCCACTGAGGAACATCAAAGCAATCAGCAAGTGGATAAGGCTGCTAAGATTTTCCAGACAGATTTGGACTGGGAACATAACGGTGAACTATTTTTAGCTCGGTGGGCCCATGACACTTCAGGTCATCAAGGAAGAGATGCAACATATAAATGTTCCCGTGACCGAGGGGTGGATTTAGCTATGGACGCTATTGCACAGGTTATCCATGATTGTGAAACATGCGCTGAAATCAAGCAAACCAAATGGTTGAAACCTTTGTAGTATGGAGGACGATGATTTCAATAGAACTATGGGGAGGCCTGGCAAATTGATTATATCACACTCCCTCAAACCCACCAGGGGAAGCACTATGTGCTTACAGTGGTGGGAGTGTGGAATAATTACTAAAATGGCCAAAAATACAGTATTGTTCACACATTAAGGAAAGTTATAAAATCAAAAGGCTTCTAAGGTAGAATACAGCCGCAGCTGGCATATGAAGAATGCAACATCTGCGATTCCCTGTACAAGATTGCTTGCAAAGCTACATGAGGCACGGGACGGAATGTGATCATTCTGTGGCCTTGCCTCGTGACGAATAGCAGATATGGGAATGAGATGGTACTATGGAACCGATAAGCTGCCTACTTGTTACCTTGAGCCAACATTTTGTCAAATTTTGATGAAATGCTGTCCTTTGTGCGAACTTTGTTCGTTATAATGTACCAAAACACACCTCCATCCAGAAGGCTACCTGCCTCCAAGGTGCGACCACTCCTCCTTGAGTACACCAATCATAATAAAAGTATGTATGACTAAAGTCACTCAAACTCCACCTTGAAGATAAAAAAAAATAGTATAAAAATAGCCCGAGAGAGGGCGGATATCAGGGAAGACACCATCGCGAACAAGTCGAGGAGAACTCCATCACTGACTTCTGGGATCAGTCGACGGGCTGAGCCTTTCTTTACCCCTCCCCCCCCCCCCCCCCCCAAAGGGACGCCTTTGGGTAAGACTTCGATTATACCGAGTGCTTCCTCAGGAAACTTAGAAATTTCTCTAGAGACTCTCTTTCCTGCATTTATAACCAGGCTGTATTGTTTATAACTTTGTCGCGTGTTTTGTATATTTAACAGTACTTTTATTTGCACGTGCTTTGCAGACAGTGTATTTATCACCGGCAATCCTAAGAACCTATCTATCTGTTGTTTAAATAAACTGCACTGTTTAAGTAGCTAGTTGTTTCGGTTTCTCACTGAACACGACCAAAGACTCGAGAGTGGCCGTGCTAGTTCGTGAGCATGACTAGACTGAAGGTGCAGTCCACTAGTAGTGTATCCAAATCGTAATAGTTTAATACATATTAAGCGCGATTGGACTGATAGTGGTGAATTGGGCATCACTCAGAATTTAAACCTAGCTGCACCTAGCCTCCCACCTCAGTGAGGAGCGTTAGAACGCAAGGGGGTTTATTTTCTGCCAAAACCGCTTTGCTCCTTCCACGCAACAGGGAGTAAGCACCAGATGGTTGGTTTCTTAACCAAAATGTTATAGAACCATAGAATGGTTTGGATTGGAAGGGACCTTAAAGATCATCTAGTTCCAACCCCCCTGCCCTGGGCAGGGACACCTCCCACTAGACAAGGCTGCTCAAAGCCCCATACAACCTGGCCTTGAACACTTCCAGGGATGGGGCATCCACCACCTCTGGGAAACCTGTTCCAGTGTCTCACCACCCTTACAATAAAGAATTTCTTCCTGATATCCAATCTAAATCTACCCTCTTTCAGCTTGAAATCACTGCCCCGTGTCCTATCACTACAGTCCCTGATAAAGAGTCCCTCCCCATCCTTCCTGTAGGCCCCCTTTAGGTACTGGAAGGCCGCTATAAGGTGTCCTCGGAGCCTTCTCTTCTCCAGGCTGAACAACCCCAACTCTCTCAGCCTGTCCTCATAGCGTAGGTGCTCCAGCCCTCTGATCATCCTTGTGGCCCTCCTTTGGACCCGTTCCAACAGGTCCATGTCCTTGTTCTGTTGAGGGCTCCAGACCTGGACGCACTACTCCAGGTGGGGTCTCATGAGAGCAGAGAAGAGTAGAGGGGCAGAATCACCTCCCTTGACCTGCTGGCCATGCTTCTTTTGATGGAGTCCAGGATGTGATTGGCTTTCTGGGCTGCGAGCATGCATTGCTGGGTCATGTTGAGCTTCTCCTCAACCAACACCCCCAATTCCATCTTCTCAGGGCTGCTCTCAATCCCTTCATCCCCCAGCCTGTATTTGTGCTTGGGATTTCCCCAACCCACATGCAGGACCTTGCACTTGGACTTATTGAACTTCTTGAGGTTTGCACAGGCCCACCTCTCAATCCTGCCCAGGTCCCTCTGTATGGAATCCCTTTCCTCCAGCGTTTCGACTGCACCACACGGCTTGGTGTCATCGTCAAACTTGCTGAGGGTTCACTCAATCCCACTGTCCATCTCGCAAACAAAGATGTGAAACAGCGCTGGTCCCATTATGGACCCCTGAGGAACGCCACTCGTCACTGGTCTCCACTTGGACTTCGAGCCTTTGACCCCAACTCTTTGAGTGCGGCCATCCTTATTCACCGAGTGGTCCATCCATCAAATCATAGAACCATAGAATCTTCATGGTTGGAAAGGACCTTTGAGATCATCAAGTCCAATCATACACACACACACAGAAAAAAAAAAACAAACAAAAAATACCCCCAAACCACAAATGACCACAAACCAACAACCTACAATCTCTGCCACTAGAGCATGCCCTGAAGTGCCAAATCTAGACGTTTCTTAAATACCTCTAGGGATGGTGACTCAACCACCTCCCTGGGCAGGCTGTTCCAGTGCCTGACCACTCTTTCAGTAAAGGAATTCTTCCTAATATCTAACCTAAACCTCCCCTGCTGCAGCTTCAGATCATTTCCTCTGGTCCTGTCATTATTCACCTGGGAGAAGAGGCCAACACCCACCTCTCTCCAACCTCCTTTCAGGGAGTTGTAGAGGGCAATGAGGTCTCCCCTCAGCCTCCTCTTCTCCAAGCTAAACCTGCCCAGCTCCCTCAGCCTCTCCTCATATGACCTGGTCTCCAGACCCCTCACCAGCCTGGTAGCTCTCCTCTGGACACGCTCCAGCACCTCAATGTCCCTCTTGTACAGAGGGGCCCAGAACTGAACACAGTACTCGAGGAGAGGCCTCACCAGTGCCGAGTACAGAGGCACGATCGCTTCCCTACTCCTGCTGGCCACGCTATTCCCGATACAAGCCAGAATGCTGTTGGCCTTCTTGGCCACCTGGGCACACTGCTGGCTCATGTTAAGCTGGCCGTCCACCAGCACCCCCAGGTCCTTTTCTGCTGGGCAGCTCTCCAGCCACTCTTCCCCAAGCCTGTAGCGTTGCTTGGGGTTGTTGGGACCAAAATGCAGGACCCGGCACTTGGCCTTATTAAACCTCATACAGTTGGCCTTGGCCCATCGATCCAGCCTGTCCAGGTCCCTCTGTAGAGCCTTAAGTCCATGCCTTCTCAATTTAGAGACCAGGATGTCATGCAGGACAGTGTCAAATGCTTTGCACAAGTCCAGGTAAATGACATCAGTTGCTCTTCCCTTATGCACCGACGCTGTAACGCAATTGTAGAAGGCCACCACAGTTGTCAGGCACGATTTGCCCTTAATGAAGCCATGTTGGCTGTCAACAATCACCTCCTTATTTTCCATGTGCCTTAGCAGAGATTCCAGGAGGATCTGTTCCACGATCTTGCTGGGCACAGAGGTGAGACTGACTGGCCTGTAGTTCCCTGGGTCTTCCTTTTTTCCCTTTTTGAAAAATGGGTGTGATGTTTCCCCTTTTCCAGTCAGTGGGAACTTCACTGGACTGCTACGACTTCTCAAATATGAGGGATAGTGGCTTGGCAACTTCATCTGCCAGTTCCCTCAGGATTCGCAGATGTATCTCATCCGGTCCCATGGACTTGTGCACCTTCAGGTTCCTTAGATGGTCTTGAACCTGCTCGTCTCCTACAGTGAGCAGTTCCTCATTTTCTTGGTCCCTGCCTTTGCCTTCTGCGACTTGGGCAGTGTGGCTAGAGCCCTTACCGGTGAAGACCAAGGCAAAAAAAAGTCATCGAGCACCTCAGCCCTGTCTATGTCCCGGTGACCTGGTCTCTCGTTTCTATTTCGGAGAATACCCACGTTTTCCCTAGTCTTCCTTTTATCACCGACATACTTGTAGAAGCTTTTCTTGTTGCCCTTGATGTCCCTGGACAGATTTAAGTCTATCAGGGCTGTAGCTTTCCTAACCTGATCCCTGGGTGCTTGGACAATTTCTCTGTATTCCTCCCAGGCTACTTGTCCTTGCTTCTACCCTCTGTAGGCTTCCTTTTTATGTTTGAGATTGTCCAGGAGCTCCTTGTTCATCCATGCAGGCCTCCTGGCGTTTTTGCCTGACTTCCTCTTTTTTGGGATGCATCGCTCCTGAGCCTGGAGGAGGTGATCCTTGAATATTAGCCAGCTTTCTTGGGCCCCTCTTGCCTCCAGGGCTTTATCCCGTGGTACTCTGCCAAGCAGATCCCTCAAGAGGCCAAAGTCTGCTCTCCTGAAGTCCAGGGTAGCGAGCTTACTGTGCGCCCTCCTTGCTGCGCTAAGGATCTTGAACTCCACCATCTCATGGTCACTACAGCCATGGCTGCCCTTGAGCTTCACATTCCCCATCAGCCCCTCCTTGTTAGTGAGAACAAGGTCCAGTATGGCACCTCTTCTCTTTTTTGGTTGTTGCTAAGCAGTGAAGGCCTTTTCTGCTCCTCATATCACCCTGCCAGCAAATAGGCTGCAAGTGCACAAAACATTGGGAGGAGACACAGCCAGGACAGCTGACCCCAACTGACCAAATGGTTATTCCATACCATATGACGTCATGCTCAGCATATAAAGCTGGGAGAAGAAGGAGGAAGTGGGGGGACACGGTTGGCGTTATGGTGTTTGTCTTCCCAAGTAACTGTTACACATGATGGAGCCCTGCTTTCCTGGAGATGGCTGAACACCTGCCTGATGATGGGAAGTAGTGAATGGATTCCTCGTTTTGCTTTGCTTGTGCATGCAGCTTTTGTTTTCCCTATTAAATGGTCTTTATCTCAACCCATGAATTTTCTCACTTTTACTCTTCTGATTCTCTCCCCCATCCCAACTAGGGGGAGTGAGTGAGCGGCTTCGTGGTCCTAGTTGTCGGCTGGGGTTAAACCACGACAGATAAGTTACAACAGTAGTGCAGTAATCATCGATATATTTTACCTTGCATTGTGAATGGCTTTGAAAGTATTAGTCAAATCTCTTCCCTTCTAATATGTTCCCTCCATTGCTTTAACAACCTCATCCTTTGTTTGATATGTATTTGAGTTGAACACTACACGGGGATCATTAGCATACTGAATTAAACCCACCTATGCAATAAAGGAATTATGTTAGATTATCACACATTGCAATGAGTTACATAGCATCATGATGCTTAATTATTTGTGAGGCTGGAGTAAAAGATCTGCAGATGTATATGGGGTTATCATTTTCTTTCAACGCATATAGAACCAATTAATATTAACACATTTGGAAAGCAAAGAAAGCTAAATGCTCTTGCATCTTATGTCATTTATTATGGACTACAATGTGTTAATGCAAACAATCTGAAACAGTAGGCATTAAATGTTTGCTTGGTTACTTTTGGAAGAGCACTGTGAAAAAATGAGGAAATAGCAAAAAATTCTACAAGCTGACAGCACCTCATTCTGATCTCTTCTAAGGAAATCCTAAAGGTTAGTTACTTCACAGCGCTGCAAATCCTATTTATTTTTAATACAGGTGAATGCTAAAGAAATATGCGAAGATGTACATTTAGTATGAAAGGAAAAAAAAAAATAGAGGAGAAGATGCTAAAGGTTAGGTTCAGAAAGGACTAAGCAGGAAGCCTAGCTTTTAAGCACCTCGCTTCCAAAGTAGCCCAAGAAAGAAGGAAGCCTTAGGGAGAGGGATTGCCAGCGCCCCAGTCTTTGTTCCCATGACTGTTTATGGAAAATGGACAACTGCAAAGACAGAAATTTTCTTTTAAAAAGGCATTTTAAAGATGCAGCAGTTGAAAAGTAAGAGCCATATGAAAAGCCCATAAAAGGAACTGTTCTACTTTTACCACATCCCCACAGACTGCATTTTAATTATTCTTACATATAATACATGAAAGAGATCTGACTCCACTAGATATAACCTAGACTTCTATTTTAGTTGGTCTATGTTTTGAATCTGACCTGGTTTAGGGCAAAGCAGAACCAACTTTCTGTTCAGTAAGAGAGGCTCTTGCTTATACTCATTACTGTGGCAACCAGGGTCAGCTGACTTGGTTGTTTACCCTGTGGAAGGGTTACACCTGTGGACAGGTCAGGTGACCCAAACTGACCAATCGGGTATTCCATCCCATCTGCCATGCTCAGTATAAAAGCTGAGGGATCAAAAGGATTAGGTGGGTTTTTTGTCTAATGGTTTGTCTTTTTAGTGGCTGTCTTTTGCTGTTGGTGGCCCTGTTGGTGGCCCTGTTGGTGGCCCTGTTGGTGGCCCTGTTGGTGGCCCTGTTGGTGGCCCTGTTGGTGGCCCTGTTGGTGGCCCTGTTGGTGGCCCTGTTGGTGGCCCTGTTGGTGGCCCTGTTGGTGGCCCTGTTTCAGTTCCCATTTGTTACTGAGTCCAGTCTGGAACTTTCCCAGTGCCTGCCAGTGACATCTTCCCAGGAACTTGATCTGGTTTTGTATATATTTATTTATATTATATCTATTTCATTAAATCCTTTTTTATTTTATTGTTAATATTTTATTAAAGTAGTTTATTTTTTTTTTGAAACTCATAAATCTCTTTATCTCTCTTCTTCCTTTCCTTAGAGCGAGAGATGGGGGAGAGCATCTGTTGTCTTGTCATTGGCCAGCCCAGCCCAAATGGTGACAGAATCAAATTGCTAACCCTTTTGGAATAGGTTAGCTGTCAGGTAAAATCCCAAGTATTGAAAGATAAAGGATAGCTGCATTATCTCTGGCCTTGGGGGAGGTACTGTAGTTATGCTAATAAAACATTTTTTTGTCTTTCTCAAAGATGTCTTTGACTTACCTGGATTTTGTGAAGGCCTATATCTAAGCCTTGTACAATTTTTTTCAGAAATGCTCACACTGCATCCCAGGGATAAATGCTGTTTGACTCATCACAAACCACCACAGCAACGCTGACAGAGGAACATGCTCAAACAAAAACAAAAATGGACATTAAATGCACTTTTGGTCTCAGTGTGCTTACAACTCTTTGGCTAAATCCAGAAGTGCATAGTTAGGTCTCACACAGGCAATATTTCAGATCAGGAAGGTTTTGCCTGAATGAAGACTCAATAGAAGCACATGCAGGTTTTGAGCCTGTCTTCATTTTCACTGCTCTGGTGCAATGCCACTGAATTCAGAGGCGTGAGTCCAGATTCATATCAGCATTAGATCAGAATCTGTCAGTCCTTACATGTGAATCACAGGGCTTTACTTTTTGCACATACATGTTTTTAAAAAATCACAAATTAAATGTCCCTGACAAAACGTATCTTGATTTTGTTTGATCTGTTTTAATTGAATCTGTTTTGCACATGTTGCCTTACTTTGAACAGCATGAGAAAAGCTTCTTAGTATCTGGAAACTTGAACTGATTTCAGAACAGATTCCTGTTGCATAGTATTGGCTTCCATACTGCTGTGCCCACAAGGGACCACGTCTTTAAAAACAACAAAAAAGAGAAACTATAAAAATAACAAATACTTGTCTCACCATATCTATATACAAAAGCACAATAAGAGGGACTGCAGGAATATAGGATCCTCTTGGATTATCAGGCCAAATCTCTTGCTATCACTGTGACAGTGTCAGGTAACCCCTTTATAGACTTTCTCATAAAAAGGATTCTCTATTTGTGATCATCTTAGTGCCACCTCCTGCAAGCTGGCACCTCCAGACTATGCATAGCTATAACTTCTAGGGAGTGTGACTTGGTTTGCAAGGAATCTGTGCTGCTTTAAGCCACCTGCTCTACAAATGGATGTTTTAAAACTAGGGCTGGTATTTGCACATCGTTTATAAACGTGCAGAGAAGTACTTCCACTAACCAGGAGGCCGCATCAGAGCCATGAACATGCACGTCGCTGCAAACATGCAGCTAAAAGGACAAGTTTGTCTCTGGCCTCACATACCACTCGGCTACATGTTTCATTGCCTTCCAGGGAAAATAATCTTGCTTCTTTGCTGAAAATGATCTCTGTAAAAATAAACATTTTCAGATAGATCAACCAGCTGGTTGCATGACATCCACACTTCTGATATTAGAAGGATTTTTACAAAAGTATCTATCTAGATAAAAAATACAGATACTGAGAAAATATTTTGTCATGAGGATATTGGAGGGGGGTTCTTTTTAAAAGAAAATCATGTTAGGAATTCAAGGACAAAACATAACCTCTGTCCAATAGTTCTGAAAGAAATGATAGCTTCATTACATATACTTTCTGATTGCCTTATCCAGTCAGGAGAGCCTGGAAAACAGAAAATGCACCATCTCTATTTAGGAAGAGAAGAGAGAGTGAACAGCATTATTACCCTTTTCTCAAGAATATTGAAAAAAGGTAATTAAAGGCAGAAATAAATGGAAAATGAGATAAATCACACACTGGTTTACCAGTGGCAGACCACACCAAACTATCCTAACATATTTGACAAGATGGCAGATTTTCTAGACAAGAGAAAGGAAGTATATCTACATTATCTGATCTTGAGATAAGTGCTCTTTTTAGCTGCCACATGGGGCATGATTAGTTTTACTGGAAAAGATGGATATTTACAGAGGTGAGAGGTACAAAAGAAATCATCTATACCAGTAACTATGAAGCTGGAAGAGAATCTTTAATTTAAAGTTAGTTTTAATTTAAAGTTCTTTTTAGATCAATCTCATTTGCCTGTTTTCTAGTTTTCTTCTGTATTAATGGTAAAAAAAAAGGAAATTCTTTAATGTTCTAGCTTTGTTACAGTCAGAAATTTAAGATGCATCATTAATGTAGGGGAAAACTGGGAGATCACATATTAAAAACTGATAAACTTGAAAAGTAGAATATTAGAAAAGGGCACAGACTTGCCTTTAAGGACTAATCTTAAGAAATGTGGACATAAACTGGGAGCTCACTGAGTGGAATAGAGAGGAGCAGATGGATCAGGCACTGGCTGATTACAGGGTGACCATAAGCATGCAGCCAACATGCAAAGCAAATATGGCCTGAAGATATGTGACAAGAAGCACTTCTAGTTGAGACAGGGAAATACCAAATACAATATATAGTGCCCTGGAAAGACTCATGTAGAATACAGCATAGATCTGGTCATTCATGTTCAAGAGGAGTATATTTTAAAAAGTACATTTCAGCCAAAAAACTCTGTGTTTGTCTAGAAAACTGAAGGACAAAGGAGAATGATTGTGGGGTGTTAAATATAGAAGGGAGATTTTACATGTAGGGAGATGGGAGCTGTTCCTTTTAGCTAAAGGCACAGCACTATGCAAAGAACAAACTGATAGAAACTGATGTCAGAAATCTGGAAAAAAGTTGTTAACAATCAGTGAAATTCTTAAGCACCTTTCCAACAGGACTAAGCATGACTCAGAAAAATGTAATGAGCATGTGAAAATGACTGCCCTGTACTTAGGATACCTGTGGGAAGCAATCATATGGCATCAAACAGATGAACCAGCACGACCCACAAGCTACGTCATAGACACGTTAGGCTGGGTCACATTCCAGCCAAGCAGCCCAGGACACCTCCCTGGATGCACCAAAGACTGGTACAAGTGGATGGAAGCTGAGAGAGAAGCAGCTGCGGGAGGAAGGACCACAGTGAGTCAGGACAAAGAAGCCCTGAATATAACCCAAAGAGTCCATCACAGAGGCCAGCTGCCAGAGACAGTGTCTTGGAGTGAACTCCTAGCTGGCAGCAGCTTGCAATTATGAGCAAAGGCAATCTCCACATTATCCAATTCTAGACACATCTAAGTCACAGGGCTTTTGCTATTTGTTGAGGCCGAGTCACAAATAAGCATCTGTCTCCAATACCCCATTCTCCTTCTGTCAAAAAGAACTCCCTTTACCAATGAAGTGGCTAACTGTTCACATCTTACTGTTCATCTTTTTTTTTTGTTACTTTATGCAATTTAGGTAGAGTCAATCAATACCATATGGATCGGGAAAATATTTACGTTTGAGAGAAGTTCAAATATTATTAGAAAATGCAAATTTTTCTGCATGAGATGTTTTAAATTACTGCAACTACAGATACTGATTAAACTGGGTATGCATGGAACAGTATTAACAGTAATTAAAAGGTATTATCAAAGAGATAGAATAAGATTTTTTTAATAAGTATCTTCTCAAACAAACAATAAAGAAGAGCACTGTTGCTGTATTTTGAAGTTATGATTAATCTTGGCGAGTTGACCCTGTCTGGATGCCAGGTGCCCACCAAAGCTGCTCTATCACGCCCCTCCTCAGCTGGACAGGGGAGAGAAAATATAACAAAAGGCTTGTGGGTCAAGATAAGTACAGGGAGAGATCGCTCACCAATTACTGTCATGGGCAAACCAGACTCAACTCAGGGAAATTAATTTAATTTATTACTGATCAAAATCAGAGTAGGGTAATGAGAACTAAAACCAAATCTTAGAACACTTTCCCCCCACCCCTCCCTTCTTCCCAGGCTCAACTTCACTCCTGATTTTCTCTACCTCCTTCCCTCAAGTGGCACAGGGGGACAGGGAATGGGGGTTGCAGTCAGTTCATCACACATTGTCTTTGCCACTCCTTCCTCCTCACACTCTTCCCCTGCTCCAGCGTGGGGTTCCTCCCATGGGAGACAGTCCTCCATGAACTTCTCCAATGTGAGTCCTTCCCACGGGATGCAGTTCTTCACAAACTGCTCCAGCATGGGCCCTTCCCACAGGGTGCAGTCCTTCAGGAACAGACTGCTCCAGCGTGGGTCCCCCACGGGGTCACAAGTCCTGCCAGCAAACCTGCTCCGCCATGGGCTCCTCTCTCCACGGGTCCACGGGTCCTGCCAGGAGCCTGCTTCAGCATGGGCTCTTCATGGGGTCACAGCCTCCTTTGGGTGCATCCACCTGCTCCAGCATGGGGTCCTCCATGGCCTGCAGGGGGACAGCCTGCCTCACCATGGTCAGGTGACCATGGTGACCATGGTCAGGGGAATCTCTGCTCCAGCGCCTGGAGCACCTCCTCCCCCTCCTTCTTCACTGACCTTGGTGTCTGCAGAGTTGTTTCTCTCACATATTCTCACTCCTCTCTTCTGGCTGCTGTTGTGCAGCAGTTTTTTTCCCTTCTTAAATATGTTATCACAGAGGTGCTAGCACCATCGCTGATTGGCTCAGCCTTGGCCAGCTGCGGTTCAGTCTTGGAGCCGGCTGGTATTGGCTTTATTGGACATAGGGGAAGCTTCTGGCATCTTCTCACAGGAGCCACCCCTGTAGCCCTCACACTACCAAAACCTTGCCACGGAAACCTAATACACTAAGTGCAAGAAAGCTGCTGGAAAGCTTAGAATTAGACCCATTAAGTACTTCAAATAATTGGGCTATATGGTAATGAAGATAATAAATTTTTGAATACTTTTGTGATACAACAGATAAATACATCACTTAAAGTGAATCTCAAAGCTCATTTGCCTTTAGTTTATTGTTTCGTTTAATTATTCCACGTTTACAATGTATGCATCATAAACTGGAATACACCTACACTCCAAGAGTTTTCATGCTTATGGTTAAGATTGTAAAAAAGCATATTAAAAGGGCATTAATTTCCTTTCAATGATGAAATCTGTTTTGCAGGCTCAAAGGAGAGTGGCTTGCAGAATATACACATAGAAAACGCATCCTTCTCCAGCTCACTAGCTAAATAAATCATATTGCTAAAGGAAAAGGCAGATCCATGGGACTGGAAACCTTGACATCTCAGGAGAACAGTTACTATGCAAGTGCTTACAGCGGAGGCAAGATCCCATAATAGCTTTTGAAAGCATAACCAGAACTATCTAAGACTACCTTACAAATATCCATAGTGGGAAATATTCTTGCCTATGTTTTCTGACTTAAATTACAGAATATTTAATTATATGCTCTTCCATAGGATTTTTAGATAAATGCAGAAGGACACAATTTGTAATTTTCCTGATTTTGGACCCTAGGTAATGACAGTGAGATGGAATGTTTTAAAATATGCAAAATATGTACTAATCTATGCTGCATAATAAAATACATTCAGCTTCGACTGTCTATTGAATACGTCCTCAATATGTATCAAAAATCCTCCTGTTTTTGAGTTCTGTATTAGAGTCAAGCCAAGGTTCATGTCTTCCTTTATCTCGATCACATTTGGAATATTTACTAAAGCTGAAATAAAAAGAGATTAAATAATGACAGAACAGTAAATAAAATGTAGAACCAATTTAGTAAGTTAGAATTCCTTTTCTAAAGCTTGATTTCTCAGAATCTAAGATGTCTCTTCCAAATGGCTGTACAAAATTCTGAGACAAAAGAAACGAAAGCTAATCTTTGTCAAAAATTTGCTTGCCATTAATTATAGACATGAATTAAGTATGGCCATTTAGAATACCTTCCCTCAAGTGAGGTGAAGGCAAAAGAGAGGAAGAAATTGTCTTCTTTGCCATTGAGTATTTTTGTCTGGCTGAGTAGCTGCAGCTGAGCAGCTACTGTTACATTCCTCAAGACACCAGACTTCTCTCATCCAGCATCACACTTTAGAAAAAAATGTGGAAGAAATGGTGGAGGACAGAAATGTGCTGCACCACAAATAAACATAAAGTAGGCATCTCAGCACACTCTGCGGTCCCGTATTCTCACTGTATCCAAAAGTGAATCCCATTTTATACTTAGTCTGCAAACACACAGAGGCAGAAATGGTTTCATATAATATATGTTCAGTAAATGCAATTCAAAACGAGAATGTAACAAGTATTAAGTGATGTTAAGAGCATGCCTGCCTCCGCCAGCTGCTCCACCTTCTGCCCGGATGCTGGAGCCCAGCCTGGTGCCCAGGGACTCAGAGCCTCTGCCCAGACTGAGGGATGCAGCACCAGTAGTGAAGCTGAGCGCACATCTCGCACACACACACACAGAGGACACTCAAACAGGCAGTCACACAGACTGCCACAGACAAGGCATTGCCTTCAGCAGCATCCATGTACTGGGTGTGCTCCTCTTGGGCTGGCAGAGACTGAAGGTTACTAGTGCAGGCATAAACACACGACAATCTGGGTTCACAAGCATGTGCACATTCATGGATCCCCTGAGTACTGGCATGGCCTCTCTGTCCACCAGCACCCCTGCCCGGATCCCAGGCCCCCTTACCCACCCCATGGGTCCCCTACTTGCCAGCTGGTCCAGCTCGGTGCTCACTGCAAACAGGCAGCACTCACACACTCGTCCCTCATTCACTCCACATTTGCAAGTCCCCCAGGTGTACCAGCACAGACCCCTCTGCCCAGATCCAAGGCTCCCCCTAAGCCATCTGGTCCAGCTTAAAGTTTGCTAGTGAATGAACGAATGAACAAACACACAAGAACACATGGTTTGGGGAAGTACAGGCATTCATGCCCCAGAAGCCAGCACCTGGGCTGTAACACGCAGTCCCTCTCCAGCCACCAACGTGGAGCCCCTCACTTGCCTCACTCACCCTGTTACCCTCACAGCAGCTGGTTTTGGGACACACACCATTGCCACCCCAGTGGCTGGAAGATAAAGAACCCCGCTGGCTCCAGTAGCTGACACTGAGACCCCAGCGGTTCCAGTAGCTAGCACCACAGGCTAGGGCACCCACACCCCCAGCCCGACTCCAGTAGCTGGCACCAATTTTCACTCACACACACAGAGGTCTCACCAGTAGCTGGCACCTAGTCCTTGCAGCATACACATGGGACAGAGACTGAAATTATGCAGGGAGATAGTTTAAGAAAAGATTTAATAAGAAGACAGAACAGACTGTGATGATCAGACACAGGGCTCAGCCAAACGAGCATCCTGACCAGACCCATTTTGCATGCAACCAACTCCTTTTAATACCCTTTTCTGCCTATCCCCCTCTCTTTGTTACTCCCTGCTCCCCCTTCCCCTGCACGTCCCCCATGGATTTGTACAGCTCCATCAATTCCTGCACCCCTCACAGTCCGGGATCCCCCTGGTTTACAGTCTTAACAGTTGCATATTCCATGCTTATTTTCCTGGAAGAGGTGCCTGTAGTTTCATGATAGCCCATCAATTAGTGTGACTGACCAGGTTTGGTTCTCATCACTGCCTCCCTGATCACTTGCTGGTCAGTTTTGTGTCCCCATATGTTCTTATTTATGGCTTCCTCCTTTTCTTGTTGCACTGAAAAAGGTCCTTGACCAGATACCCTTAAAGGAACAGACACTCCTCTTCTACATACCCTTACAAGAACCCTCAAGTATAAATATGTTATAAATATTACTACTAATAATGTTATTAATAGGGCTGATACAAATGACTAAGACTATAAAAAAATTTATAAAGGTAAAACAAAAAGTTTTCCAGAAAAGATATAGCAAAGATCGGCCAAGGGACGCAGGAGACCTGCATGGTTGAGCAGGGAGCTTCAGAAAAAGCTCAAGTGGAAGAAGGAAGTTTATAATAAGTGGAAGAAGGGACTGACCCCTTGGGAGGATTACAAGAATGCCACCAGAGCGTGCAGGGATGAAACAAGGAAAGCCAAGGCCGCCTTGGAATTAGACCTGGCTAGGGACATCAAGCACAACAAAAAGAGCTTCTACAAGTATATTGGAAGCAAAAGGAAGACCAGAGAAGTTGTGGGCCCACTGCTGAATGAGGCAGGAGTCATGGTGACGGAGGATGTGGAGAAGGCAGAGTTACTGAATGCCTTCTTTGCTTCGGTCTTTTCTGCTCGGCCCTTTCTGCTCGGCCCAGCCCTCAGGAGTCCCAGGCATTGAATAAAGTAACAGGGAAAGAAGACGACTTCCCTTGGGTTGAGGAGGAGCGAGTGAGGGACCAATTAGATCATCTAGATATTCACAAGTCCATGGGCCCTGATGGGATGCACCCGAGAGTGCTGAGGGAGCTGGCAGAAGTCATTGCTGGGCCGTCCTCCATCATCTTTGTAAAGTCCTGGAGAACAGGCGAGGTGCCTGGGGACTGGAGGAAAGCCAATGTCACTCCAGTCTTCAAGAAAGGCAAAAAGGAAGAGCCGGGGAACTACAGGCCGGTCAGCCTCACCTCCATCCCTGGAAAGATGATGGAACAGCTCGTTCTGGGTGTCATCTCAAGGCACGTGGAGGAAAGGAAAGCTATCAGAAGTACTCAGCATGGATTCACCAAGGGGAAATCATGTCTGACTAATCTGATAGCCTTCTACGATGGCATGACTAGATGGATAGATGAGGGGAGGGCAGTGGATGTGGTCTACCTTGACTTAAGCAAGGCGTTTGACACGGTCTCCCACAGCATCCTCATAGGGAAGCTTAGGAAGTGTGGGTTAGATGAATGGACAGTGGGGTGGATAGAAAACTGGTTGGAAGACAGAGCTCAGAGGGTTGTGATTAGGGGCACAGAGTCTAGTTGGAGACCAGTGACGAGTGGTGTTCCCCAGGGGTCAGTACTGGGTCCAGTCCTGTTCAATATATTCATCAATGACCTGGATGAAGGGATAGAGTGCACCCTCAGCAAGTTTGCTGATGACACCAAGCTGGGTGGGGTGGCTGACACACCAGAAGGCTGTGCCACCATACAGAGAGACCTGGACAGGTTGGAGATCTGGGCAGAGAGAAACCTTATGAAGTTCAACAAGGGCAAGTGTAGGGTGCTGCACCTGGGGAGGAACAACCCCATGCACCAGTACAGGTTGGGTGCTGACCTGCTGGAGAGCAGCTCTGTGGAAAGAGACCTGGGAGTCCTGGTGGACAACAGGATGACCATGAGTCAGCAATGTGCCCTTGTGGCTAAGAAGGCCAATGGCATCCTGGGGTGCATCAAGAAGAGTGTGGCCAGCAGGTCAAGGGAGGTCATCCTCCCCCTCTACTCTCCCTTGGTGAGGCCGCACCTGGAGTACTGTGTCCAGTTCTGGGCTCCCCGGTTCAAGAGGGACAGGGAACTGCTGGAGAGGGTGCAGCAGAGAGCTACCAAGATGATTAGGGGACTGGAACACCTCTCTTATGAAGAAAGGCTGAGGGATTTGGGTCTCTTCAGTCTGGAAAAAAGACGGCTGAGGGGTGACCTTATCACCACTTATAAATACTTAAAGGGTGGGTGTCAGGAGGATGGGGCCAGGCTCTTTTCAGCGGTGCCCGGGGACAGGACAAGAGGTAATGGGCACAAACTTGAACATAGGAAGTTCCACCTAAACATGAGGAGGAACTTCTTTACCCTGAGGGTGGCAGAGCACTGGAACAGGCTGCCCAGAGAGGTGGTGGAGTCTCCAACTCTGGAGACATTCAAAACCCACCTGGACGTGTTCCTGTGTAACCTGCTCTAGGTGACCCTGCTCTGGCAGGGGGGTTGGACTAGATGATCTCCAGAGGTCCCTTCCAACCCTATGATTCTATGATTCTATGATATAGCAAACAGTAATAATAATAATACAGTTGTACAATAAGCTGATGTCAGAAATCAAATCCACCTTAGGAATATGTGAAATAAATGAGAGAGGCAAAAAAGAGAGTTCACATCAATATCACAGGGGAAGCTGTAAAAATACCTGTAAGTGCTTGCCGACAGTTAATTTTAGAACTCGGGAACAACCAAGTGAAAAGGACGAGAGAGATATTGCTCTAGAAACAGCTTTATAATATACAGTAAGATCCATATTTTATTCTTCAAGGAGGCTAAGACCAAGGAATGCTGAGCTTGTCAATGAAAATGAAATTCTTCTGCATGCCAGTGCAGCAACAGTCACACATACTCTGCTGACACCTATTTTTGTTATTGGTCTTGCTAGTTTCTGATTGTTATTCTATTAGATATATTGGCCTGGTATAAAACCGAAGAAAAACTGAGGAAAAACTGAAAAATTGTAGCAAAACATTATGCATTACAACTTACCTTGTAAATTCATTTTCTTACATGTGGTTTTGGATGTACCAACAGGAATCGCACGACTGGAGTGCTGCATTAGATGGCAACAAACTCTTCAGAAGTGACAGGCAAGGAAGGAGAGGAGGTGGGGTGGCTCTGTATGTTAGGGAGTGTTATGAATGTCAAGAACTTAATGATGGTGACAATAGGGTTGAGTGTTTATGGGTAAGAATCAGGGGGAGGGCCAACAAGGCCGATCTCATGGTGGGAATCTGTTATAGACCGCCCAACCAGGATGCAGAGGCAGATGAAATATTCTACAAGCAGCTGGGAGAAGTCTCAAGCCCTTGTCCTGGTGGGAGACTTCAACCTACCAGATATCTGCTGGGAATACAGTACAGCTGAGAGGGAACAGTCCAGGAGGTTCCTGGAGTGTGTTGAGGATAACGTCCTGACACAGCTGGTGAGGGAGCCAACTAGGGAAGGAGCCCTGCTGGACCTGTTCTTCACAAACAGAGAAGGACTTGTGGGGGATGTGATGGTTGGAGGCCATCTTGGGCTTAGTGATCATGAAATGATAGATTTTTCAATTCTTAGAGAAGCAAGGAGGGAGGTCAGCAGAACTGCCACCTTGGACTTCCAGAGGGCAGATTTTGGTCTTTTCAGGAGCCTGGTTGACAGAGTCCCTTAGGAGGCAATCCTGAAGGGCAAAGGAGTCCAGGAAAGCTGGACATTTTTCAAGAAGGAAGTCTTAAAAGGCACAGGAGCAGGCCATCCCCATGTGCCGAAAAACAAGCCATCGGGGAAAAAGACCGGCCTGGCTAAACAGAGAGATATAGTTGCAACTCAGGGTAAAAAGGAGAGTTTACAGATTTTGGAAGAAGGGGCAGGCCACTTGGGAAGGATACAAAGATGTTGTGAGGCTATGTAGGGAGAAAATTAGAAGGGCCAAAGCCCAACTAGAACTTAACCTGGCTTTGGATGTTAAGAACAATAAAAAGAGTTTCTATAAATGTATTAGTAATAAAAGGAGGACTAAGGAGAATCTCCATCCTTTATTAGATGAAGATGGGAACATGGTGACAAAGGATGAGGAGAATGTCACTCCAGTCCTCAAAAAGGTCAAGAAGAAAGACCCAGGAAACTAAACCTCACCTCCATCCCTGGAAAGATGATGGAATAGCTCGTTCTGGGCATCATCTCAAGGCATGTGGAGAAAAAGAAAGCTATCAGAAGTACTCAACATGGATTCACCAAGGGGAAATCATGTCTGACTAATCTGATAGCCTTCTATGATGGCATGACTGGACGGATAGATGAGGGGAAGGCAGTGGATGTGGTCTACCTTGACTTCAGCAAAGGCTTTTGACACTGTCTCCCACTGCATCCTCATAGAGAAGCTTAGGAAGAGTGGGCTAGATGAATGGACAGTAAGGTGGATAGATAACTGGTTGGAAGACAGAGCTCAGAGGGTCGTGATTAGGGGCACAGAGTCTAGTTGGAGGTCAGTGACGAGTGGTGTTCCCCAGGGGTCAGTACTGGGTCCAGTCCTCTTCAATATATTCATCAATGACCTGGATGAAGGGACAGAGTGCACCCTCAGCAAGTTTGCTGATGACAGAAAACTGGGAGGGGTGGCTGACACACTGGAAGTCTGTGCCACCATACAGGGAGACCTGGACAGGCTGGAGAGTTGGGCAAAGAGGAACCTTATGAAATTCAATAAGGGCAAGTGTAGGGTGCTGCACCTGGGGAGGAATAACCCCATGCACCAGTACAGGTTGGGGGCTGACCTGCTGGAGAGCAGCCCTGTGGAAAGAGACCTGGGAGTCCTGGTGGACAACAGGATGACCATGAGCCAGCAATGTGCCCTTGTGGCCAAGAAGGCCAATGGCATCCTGGGGTGCATCGAGAAGAGTGTGGCCAGCAGGTCAAGGGAGGTCATCCTCCCCCTCTACTCTGCCTTGGTGAGGCTGCATCTGGAGTACTGTGTCCAGTTCTGGGCTCCCCGGTTCAAGAAGGACAGGGAACTGCTGGAGTGGGTACAGCAAAGGGCTACCAAGATGATTAGGGGACTGGAATCTCTCTCTTATGAAGAAAGGCTGAGGGACTTGGGTCTTTTTAGTCTGGAAAAAAGACGACTGAGGGGGGAATCTTATCAATGCTTATAAATACTTAAAGGGTGGGTGTCAGGAGGATGGGGCCAGGCTCTTTTCAGTGGTGCCTGGGGACAGGACAAGAGGTAATGGGCATAAACTTGAACATAGGAAGTTCCGGCTAAACATGAGGAGGAACGTCTTTACTTTGAGGGTGGCAGAGCAGTGGAACAGGCTGCCCAGAGAGGTGGTGGAGTCTCCATCTCTGGAGACATTCAAAACCCACCTGGACACATTCCTGTGCAACCTGTCTAGGTGACCCTGCTCTGGCAGGGGGGTTGGACTAGATGATCTCCAGAGGTCCCTTCCAACCCCTACCATTCTGTGATTCTGTGATTCTGTGAAGGCTGAGGTACTTAATGCCTTCTTTGCCTCAGTCTTTAGTAGAATTGGTTGTTCCCTGAGTAACCCTGAGCTAGCAGATAGGGGCAGGGAACGGAATGAAGTCCCTGTAATCCAAAGGGAGATTTTGAGGGACCTGCTGCAGCACCTAGAGACACACAAGTCTATGGGGCCAGATGAGATTCACCAGAGAGTACTGAGGAAGCTGTCAGAAGT
Organism: Larus michahellis; assembly: GCF_964199755.1. Lineage (NCBI taxonomy): Eukaryota > Metazoa > Chordata > Aves > Charadriiformes > Laridae > Larus > Larus michahellis. The sequence goes on along the minus strand of NC_133929.1, from coordinate 16,939,383 downwards.
GCTCACTGAGAAACTTTCCATCATTTATCAGCAGTCCTGGCTAACCGGGGAGGTTCCAGTTGACTGGTGTCTAGCAAATGTGACGCCCATCCACAAGAACAGCTGGAAGGAGGATCTGGGGAACTACAGGCCTGTCAGCTAGACCTCAGTGTCTGGAAAGGTCATGAAACAGATCATCCTGAGTGCTACTATGCAACACATGAAGGACAACCAGGTGATCAGGCCCAGCCAGCATGGGTTCATGAAAGGCAGGTCCTGCTTGACTAACCTGATCTCCTTCTATGACAAGGCGACCCTCTTGGTGGATGAGGGAAAGGCTGTGCATGTTGTTTACCTGAATTTTAGTAAAGCCTTTGATATGGTTTCCCACAGCACCCTCCTGGAGAAACTGACTGCCCATGGCTTGGATGGGAGTACTCTATGCTGGGTAAAAAACTTTCTGGAGGGTCGGGCCCAGAGAGTGGTGGTGAATGGAGTTCAATCTAGTTGGCGGCTGGTCATGAGTGGTGTTCCCCAGGCCTCAGTATTGGGGCCAGTTCTGTTTAATATCTTTATCAACGACCTGGATGAGGGGATCGCGTGCACCCTCGGGCATGTAGCGATAGGACAAGGGGCAATGGTTTTAAACTAGAGCAGAGTAGGTTTAGATTGGACATTAGGAAGAAGTTCTTTACAATGAGGGTGGTGAGACACTGGAACAGGTTGCCCAGAGAGGTGGTGGAGGCTCCATAGAATCACAGAATCTTACGTCTGCTGGAAATATAACACAGCGGAGAGGGAACAGTCCCGGAGGTTCCTGGAGTGTGTGGAAGACAACTTCCTAACACAGCTGGTGAAGGAACCAACTAGGGGAAGTGCCCTACTGGACCTACTGTTTGTTAACAGAGAAGGTCTTGTGGGGGATGTAAAGGTTGGAGGTCGTCTTGGGCACAGTGACCATGAAATGGTAGAATTTTCAATTCTTGGAGAGGCAAGGAGGGAGGTCAGCAGAACTGCCACCTTGGACTTCCAGAGGGCAGATTTTGGTCTTTTCAGGAGCCTGGTTGACAGCTGGCCCTGATCCCTTGGCTGCCCTGCACTTGCCCTGAGAGCTCACTCAAGATGATCCTCTCCGTGATCTTTCCTGGTACCGAGGTCAGGCTGACAGGCCTGTAGTTTCCCGGATCCTCCTTCCGACCCTTCTTGTAGATGGGCGTCACATTAGCCACCCTCCAGTCATCTGGTACCTCCCCTGTTGACCAGGATTGTTGATAAATGATGGAGAGAGGCTTGGTGAGCTCTCCCGCCAGCTCCCTGAGTACTCTTGGGTGAATCCCATCCGGCCCCATAGACTTATGTGCGTCTAGGTGCAGAAGCAGATCACTGACTACTTCCTCCTGGATTATGGGTGGGTTGTTCTGCTCTCCATCCTTATCTTCCAGCTGAGGAGGCTGAACACCCTGGGGATAGCTGGTCTGACTATTGAAGACGGAGGCAAAGAAGGCATTAAATATCTCAGCCTTCTCCTCGTCCTTGGTCGCAACTTTCCCCCCAGCATCCAGTAAGGGATGGAGATTCTCCCTGGCCCTCTTTTTGTTGATGTATTTATAAAAGCTTTTTTTGTTGTCCTTTATGTTAGTGGCCAAGTTGAGCTCCAGCTGGGCTTTTGCCTTCCTAATTTTCTCTCTGGATAACCTAACGAGATCTCTGTACTCCTCCTGAGTTGCCTGTCCCTTCTTCCAAAGGTGGTAAACCCTCCTTTTATTCCTAAGTCCCATCAGATGGTCCTTGTTCATCCAGACTGGCCATTTTCCCCGCCCTTTAGACCTGCAACACTTGGGGACGGCCTGCTCCTGGGCCTTTAAGATTTCCTTCTTGAAGAGCGTCCAGCCTTCCTGGACCCCTTTGCCCTTCAGGACTGTCTCCCAAGGGACTCTCTCAACCAATGTTCTGAACAAGCCAAAGTCCGCCCTCTGGAAGTCCAAGGTGGAGGTTTTGCTAGTTTAGTCCTCTGTTTGTGAACAGTAGGTCTAGCGAGGCACCTCCCCTGGTAGGCTCACCCACCAGTTGTGTCAGGAAGTTATCTATCTTCCACACACTTGAGGAACCTCCTAGCCTGCCTGCTCTCTGCTGTGTTGTTTTTCCAGCAGATACCCAGCAGGTTGAAGTCCCCAACCAGAACAAGGGCTGGCGATTGCAAGACTTTACAGTGTGAATAACAGTGTTGAGTGTGTATGGATAAGAATTAAGGGGAAGGCCAACAAGGCAGACATCGTGATGGGAGTTTGTTATAGATCCCCTAATCAGGATGTAGAATCTGGTGAAGTATTCTATAAGCAGCTGGCAGAGGTCTCACGATCATTTGCCCTTGTTCTTGTGGGGGACTTCAACTTCCCAGACGTCTGCTGGAAATATAACACAGCGGAGAGGGAACAGTCCCGGAGGTTCCTGGAGTGTGTGGAAGACAACTTCCTAACACAGCTGGTGAAGGAACCAACTAGGGGAAGTGCCCTACTGGACCTACTGTTTGTTAACAGAGAAGGTCTTGTGGGGGATGTAAAGGTTGGAGGTCGTCTTGGGCACAGTGACCATGAAATGGTAGAATTTTCAATTCTTGGTGAAGCAAGGCGGGGAGTCAGCAGAACTGACACCTTGGATTTCCGAAGGGCAGACCTTAACCTGTTTAGGAGCATGGTCGAGAGTGTCCCTTGGGAGGCAGTTTTGAAGACCAAAGGTGCCCAGGAAGGCTGGTCATACTTCAAGCAGGTGCTCTTAGAAACACAGGAGAAGGCCATCCCCATGTTTTGAAAAACGAGCCGACGGGGAAGAAGACCAGCCTGGCTAAATAGAGAGCTTTGGCTGGACCTCGGGGAAAAAAGGAAAGCTTACATTCTCTGGAAAAAGGGATTGGCAATTTATGAGGATTATCAAGATATAACAAAGCTATGTAGGGGGAAAATTAGAAGGGCCAAAGCTCAATCAGAACTCAGCTTGGCCACTGCAGTTAAAGACAACAAGAAGAGTTTCTATCAGTATATCAATAGAAAAAGGAAGACTAGGGAAAATGTAGGCCCACTGATGAGAGAGACGGGTGCCCTAGTGGTGGAAGACACAGAGAAGGCAGAGTTACTGAATGCCTTCTTTTCTTCAGTCTTCACTGCTAAAGCTGTCCCTCACGAATCCCATACCCTGGAGGCAAGGGGAAAGGTCTGGAGAGAGGAAGATTTTCCCCTCAGTTGAGGAGGACCAGGTCAGAGACCACTTGGCCAAGCTGGACATTCACAAGTCCATGGGCCCTGACGGGATGCACCCACGAGTGCTGAGAGAGCTGGCAGGTGTTATTGCTAGACCAATCTCCATGGTCTTTGAAAGGTCATGGGGAACAGGAGAGGTGCCTGAGGACTGGAGGAAGGCTGCCATCACTCCAATCTTCAAAAAAGGCAAGGAGGAGGAGCCAGGGAACTACAGGCCGGTTAGTCTCACCTCTGTCCCTGGGAAGGTAATGGAGCGACTCATTCTGGATGTCGTCTCCAAACACGTTGAGGAACAGGAAGTCATTGGAAGTGGTCAGCATGGATTTACCAAGGGTAAATCATGCTTGACCAATCTGATAGCTTTCTATGATGTTATAACTGGTTGGCTGGATGAGGGCAGAGCCGTAGATGTCATCTACCTTGACTTTAGCAAGGCTTTTGACACTGCCTCCCATAACATCCTCATTAGGAAGCTGAGGAAGTATGGGCTAGATGAGGTGACGGTGAGGTGGATCGAGAACTGGCTGAGTGACAGAACTCAGAGGGTTGTGATCAGCGGCATAGAGTCTAGTTGAAGGCCTGTAACCAGTGGTGTCCCCCAGGGGTCAATACTCAGTCCAATTTTGTTCAGTATATTCATTAATGACCTGGATGATGGGACAGAGTGTGTCCTCAGCAAGTGAGGGTGACAGAGCACTGGAACAGGCTGCCCAGGGAGGTTGTGGAGTCCCCTTCTCTGGAGATTTTCAGGACTCACCTGGATGCAGTCCTGAGTAATGTGCTCTAGGCAATCCTGCTTTAGCAGGGGAGTTGGACTAGATGATCTCTAGAGGTCCCTTCCAACTCTGAAGATTCTGTGACTTCAGCCAGCCACTTATAGAATACTCCATCTGTCTCCTCATCCTGGCCAGGTGGTCTGTAGCATACTCCCAGCACAAGATCATCTCCCTTATTTGCCTTCCCCTTCATCCTTACCCATAAACACTCGACTTTATCATCACTGGAATCTAGCTCTATCCAATCAAAACACTCCCTAATGTACAGAGCCACACCCCCACCTCTCCTTCCTTGCCTATCCCTTCTGAAGAGCTTATAGCCATTCATCGCAGCATTCCAGTCACAACAGTCATCCCACCACGTCTCCGTGATGGCGACTACATCATAGCTGTCCTGCTGCACAATGGCTTCCAGCTCATCCCATTTGTTGCCCATGCTACGTGCATTCGTGTAGATGCACTTGAGCTGGGCTACCCCCATCCTTGGCCCTTTATCCCTAGGCTCATTACTAGTGGGCCTGGTTTTATCCCCTTCCCCCTTCATTTCTAGTTTAAAGCCCTGTCCATGAGCCTTGCTAACTCTTGGCCTAGTACCCTTTTCCCCTTTCAAGATAGGGTTTTCCCATTCTTAGTGAGTAGGCCCGGTGTCCTGTAGATCAAACTATGATCATAGAACCCAAAGCCCTGCTGGTAGCACCAGTTTTGGAGCCAGGTATTGATCTGTCTGATTTTCTTGTTAACCCATTCATCAGTCCCCAAAACTGGAAGGGCAGAGGAGAACACAATTTGTGCTCCCGAACCCTTGACAAGCCATCCCAAGGCCCTGAAATCTTTCTTCATTGCCCTCAGACTTCTTTTCTCCAGCTCATCAATGTCTGCCTGTAAGATCAAAAGAGGGTAATAATCTGAGGGCCGTATCAGGCCAGGAAGCTTCCTGGTTATATCCCTAACATGGGCCCCAGGGAGGCAGCAGACCTCCCTGTGGGAAGGGTCCGGCCTGCATATGGGACCCTCAGTTCCCCTCAGACTGGAACCCCCCATAACTATTGCCCTCCTCCTGCTCTTCACAGAAGCAGTCTTAATGCGTGGAGCTGGCTGCTTTGGCAACTCCCTGGATGGGGCTTTATCAGCATCCTTAATTCTCTCATCATCTATCTCCAGAGGCCCATATCTGTTCTGTACGGGCACCCGGGGAGGCATGGGAGGTCTGGAGGGGACTCTCCTGCTGCCCTGAGCAGGTACCTGCTTTCATTTCCCCCCATCCTCTCCTAGTTCCCCTCCTTCTGCCTGGTGACAAGAGGGCAGGGGATCCTCTACCTCTCGAGGAGCCTCCGCCTGCTGCTTTTTCCCTAAGGATGGCAGGGTGTGGCTCCACCAATCAGTCTCCCTTTCACAGTCACAAATGGTCCTCAGTCTTTCCACTTCCTCCTTAAGCTCAGCCACCAGGCTGAGCAGATCATTTACCTGGTCACAGCGCACGCAGGCGCTGTCTTTGCTGTCCTCCTGCCAGAGTGACAGACATTCCATGCAGCCCGTCGCCTGGACAGCTGCATGTCTCTCCGTCACGTCCGTTTGGGTTGCTTTATTCCTTCTGGCTTTGGCTACAGACCTAGTGGAGACCATGTTTTCTTTGCAGTCGACCTAGCCTGCCTGCCTGCCTGCTCTCCCCTTGTTCCTCCCCTCACAGTCACCCGTCCCGCGCCGCACTCTGCGGTAGCTGCCCGCCGCTGATGTCGCCTCACCACGTACACCCTCCTCTGGTGCTCCCGGGCGGTTCCGCGGGTAACACCCAGGGAACGCCCACTCGATGCTCGTTTGCTCAGTACCCAACGACCTGGTCGCTGCGCTCCCGAAGGGCTGCTTTTATGAGGGGGGAGTGGTCCCACCCTCCTCCTCATTCAGACCTGCCGCCGGGGGTGCTGGCTCCGCCCCACTCCTCCTCAGCTGTCACCACCCCCCCGGAAGTGCCGGGTACCGGCTCGGGCTGGCCACTTTTCCTGGTTTGAAAGAGCCTCAAAAACGAGCCCCTTTGCCGGCCTTTTTTGCTGCGATTCCCTTCCCCAGTACAGACTTACCTGCACTGGAGCTGGTCTCCTCGGCGAGTGACCGTTGGCGTGTTTACGCCCCGTTTAAATCTGCCGCCGGGGGTGCTATCACCACCCCCCCCCGGAGTTCATGTTTAGGTGGAACTTCCTTTGTTCAAGTTTGTGCCCATTACCTCTCATCCTGTCCCCAGGCACCACTGAAAAGAGCCTGGCCCCATCCTCCTGATACCCACCCTTTAAGTATTTATAAGCATTGATAAGATCCCCCCTCAGCCGTCTTTTTTCCAGACTGAAAAGACCCAAATCCCTCAGCCTTTCTTCATAAGAGAGAGATTCCAGTCCCCTAATCATCTTGGTAGCCCTTTGCTGTACCCTCTCCAGCAGTTCCCTGTCCTTCTTGAACCGGGGAGCCCAGAACTGGACACAGTACTCCAGATGCAGCCTCACCAAGGCAGAGTAGAGGGGGAGGATGACCTCCCTTGACCTGCTGGCCACACTCTTCTTGATGCACCCCAGGATGCCCTTGGCCTTCTTGGCCACAAGGGCACATTCCTGCCTCATGGTCTTCCTGTTGTCCACCAGGACTCCCAGGTCTCTTTCCACAGGGCTGCTCTCCAGCAGGTCAGCCCCCAACCTGTACTGGTGCATGGGGTTATTCCTCCCCAGGTGCAGCACCCTACACTTGCCCTTGTTGAATTTCATAAGGTTTCTCTCTGCCCAACTCTCCAGCCTGTCCAGGTCTAGCTGTGTGGAAGCACAGCCTTCTGGTGTGTCAGCCACTCCTCCCAGTTTTGTGTCATCAGTAAACTTGCTGAGGGTGCACTCTATCCCTTCCTCCAGGTCATTGATGAATATATTGAACAAGACCAGACCGAGCACTAACCCCTGTGGAACACCGCTAGTTACGGGCCTCCAACTGGACTCTGTGCCACTGATCATGACCCTCTGAGGTCTGCCATTCAGCCAGTTATCTATCCACCTTACTGTCCATTCATCTAACCCACTCTTCCTAAGCTTACCTATGAGCATGCTGTGGGAGACTTTTTCAAAAGCCTTGCTGAAGTCAAGGTAGACAATGTCCACTGCTCTCCCCTCATCCACCCATCCAGTCGTTCCATCATAGAAGGCTATCAGATTGGTCAAGCATGATTTCCCCTTGGTGAATCCATGCTGACCACTCCTGATAACCTTCTTTTCCTCCACATGCTTAGAGATGACATCCAGAACGAGCTGTTCCATCATCTTTCCAGGGATGGAGGTGAGGCTGACTGGGCTGCAGTTTTCCCAGGTCCTCCTTCTTGCCCTTTTTGAAGACTGGAGTGACATTGGCTTTCCTCCAGTCCTCAGGCACCTCGCCTGTTCTCCAGGACCTTTCAGAGATGATGGAGAGCGGTTTCACAATAACATCTGCCAGCTCCCTCAACACTCACAGGTGCATCCCATCAGGGCCCATGGATTTGTGGGTTTCAGGTCTGCTTAAATGATCTTTAACCTGATCGTCCTCAATTGAAGGAGAGTCTTCCTTACTCCAGGCTCTCTCTCTTACCTCCAGGGTCTGGGATTCCTAAGGAGTGGCCTTAGCAGTAAAGATTGAAGCAAAGAAGGCATTCAGTAACTCTGCCTTCTCTGCACCCTCCATCACCAGGGCACCCACCTCATTCAGCAGCAGGCCCACATTTTCCCTAGTCTTCCTTTTACTGCTGATGTACTTGAAGAAGCCCTTCTTATTGTACTTGACATTCCTTGCCAGATTTAATTCCAAGCGGGCCCTAGCCTTCCTCATTGCATCTCTGCATACTCTGACAATGTTCCTATACTCCTCCTGAATGGCCAGTCCCTTTTTCCACATTCTGTAAATTTCCTTCTTCCATCTGAGTTTTTCCCTTCCTTCTAGAGCCTTAGCCCATGGGATTCCTCCAAGTAGGTCTTTGAGGAGGCCAAATTTAGCTCTCCTGAAGTCCACAGTTGTAATCCTACATTTTGCCCTGCTTCTCCCATGCAGGATCCTGAACTCCACCATCTCATGGTCACTGCAGCCAAGGCTACCCCCAACCTTCACACCCCCAACTAGTCCTTCTTTGTCAGCACAAGGTTCAGCAGCACACCTCTCCTGCATGCTTGGCTGTGTTGTCTTTCCAGCAAATGTCAGGGTAGTTGAAGTCCCCTATGAGAACCAGGGCCTGTGATCATGAGGCTATTTCCAGCTGTCTGTAGAAGACCTCATCGACTCCTTCTTTCTGATCTGGTGGTCTGTAGTAAAAACCCACAACAGTGTCTCCCACATTAGTCTGCCCCTTAATTCCTACCCATAAGTTCTGAACACATTCTTCATCCACCCCTAGGCAGAGCTCAATACATTCCAGTTGCTCTCTCATGTAGAGAGCAACTCCACCACCACACCCCACTGGCCTGTTTTTCCTAAAAAGCACGTAGTCATCCATGACAGCATTCCAGTCATGTGAGCTATCCTGGCTACAGACTGGGAATAGCTCACATGGGATGGAATACCTGTGTCCCTGACAGAGCCTGGGGAAAATTAACCCTATCCCCACCGGAACCAGTACAGCATGTTTTATATTTACTGGTTTCATTTTTTTTTTCTTTTTCTCTTTTTCTTTTCATGCATTTCCTCTTTAGTGTGTATCTTTGCTCTTTATTTTTAAACAAATATAGATAATAGGAAATAGGAAAATAAAAGTAGAAAGGACCTCTTAAAATCATCTAGTCCTTTTCCCTATATTAGGGGAAGCAAAGAATAGATACGAAGACCAGAAAACTCTCCACTCTCATAGATGCTTCTCTGCACACTCTAAAACAGTTCTCACCATCTAACTTTTGATCCTTTGAACAAAAGACTCAAAAGTTCAAAAATTAGAGCGAGCTATGGCAAGAGAGTTTTGACTGACAAACTTCAAAGGCCTAGAAGACAGAACCCAATGCTGCTTCTCCAAGAAGGAAAAAAAAAAAAACAAACTGTAGGTCATAGAATCATGGAATGCTTTGGGTTGGAAGGGACCTTTAAAGGTCATCTAGTCCAACCTCCCTGCAGTAAGCAGGAACATCTTCAACTAGATCAGGTTGCTCAGAGCCCCATACAACCTGACCTTGAACGTTTCCAGGGATGGGGCATCTACCACCTCTCTGGGCAACCTGTTCCAGTGTTTCACCACCATCATCTTTATATCTAGTCTGAATCTACACTCTTTTAGTTTAAAACCATTACCCCTCGTCCTATCGCAACAGGCCCTGCTAAAAAGTCTGTCGTCATCTTTCTTTTAAGCCCCCTTTAAGTACTGAAAGGTAGCAATAAGGTCTCCCAGGAGCCTTCTCTTCTCCAGGCTGAATAACCCCAACTCTCTCAGCCTGTCCTCATAGGAGAGGTGCTCCAGCCCTCTCATCATCTTCGTGGCCTTCCTCTGGACCCACTCCAACAGGTCCATATCTTTTCTGTACTGAAGACTCCAGAGCTGGATGCAGTACTCCAGGTGGGGTCTCACGAGAGCAGAGGGGCAGAATCACCTCCCTCAACCTGCTGGCCACGCTTCTTTTAATGCAGCCCAGGATACAGTTGGCTTTCTGTGCTACAAGCGCACATTGCCAGCTCATGTCCAGCTTTTCATCCACCAGTAACCCCCAAGTCCTTCTCAGCAGAGCTGCTCTCAATCCCTTCATCCTCCAGCCTGTACTGATAGTGGGGGTTGCCCTGACCCAGGTGCAGGACCCTGCACTTGGCCTTTGTCCTGGTTTGGGGTAGAGCAGAGCCAACTTTCTGTTCAGTGAGAGAGGCTCTTGCTTATACTTTTTGCTGTGGCAACCAGGGTCAGCTGACTTGGTTGTTTACCCCATGGAGGGGTTGCACCTGTGGGGAGGAGCAGACAGGTCAGGTGATCCAAAACTGACCACTAAGGTATTCCATCCCATCTGCCCCACTCAGTATAAAAGCTGAGGGATCAAGATGTCAGGGTTCTTCAATGGCTCTCTTTCTTCAATGACTGATGCCTGAGGAGAGCTTTGTCAGTTTGTCTACCTTTGATCCCCATCTGTGTGCTCTGGAATCCAGTTCCCATTTGTCACTGAGTCTAGTCTGGAACTTTCCTCAGTGCCTTCTGGTGACATCTCCCTGGGAGCATGATATGGTTTTGTATATATTGTATCTATTACATTATTTCATTTTTTATTATTAATATTTCATTAAAGTAGTTTAGTTTTTTCTGAACTCATCAATCTATCTCTCTTCTTCCTCTCCCTTGCCATTGAGAGGTGGGGGAGAGCATCTGTTGTCTTGTCATTGGCCAACCTGGCCCAAACCACGACAGCCTTGTTGAACCTTATGAGGGTCACATGAGCCCAATTGAACCTGTCCAGGTCCCTTTGGATGGCATCCCGTCTCTCAGGTGCGTCAACTGCACCACTCAGCTTGGTGTCATCTGGAAACTTGATGAGGGTGCACTCGATCCTGCTGTCTATGTCACTGAAGAAGATATTGAACAGTACTGGTCCTAATAGGGACTTCTGAGGGACACCACTTGTCACTGGTCTCCAACCAGACATCGAGCCATTGACCACTACTCTCTTGATACGACCATCCAGCCAATTCCTTATATACCAAAAAGTCCATCCGTCAGATCCATCTCTCTAATTCAGAAGGAAGGATGTTGTGGGGGACCATGTCAAAGGCCTTGCAGAAGTCCAGAGAGAGGACATCCATAGCTCTTCCCTTGTCTGCTGATATAGTCACTCCATTATAGAAGGCCACTTCTGCACAATGATGGTCTCGTCATAAAAGCATGCGGTGACAAATGCTCCCTTCTGACAGAAAGCAGCATCCTGACCTTATGCAAGGCTCAGCCTGTGTATCTCACTCCTAATTCAGCCATGTCATCCTGTGTTCTGCACACGGGCTGCAGCCTTTGCATCGCTTAGAGGAGAAACCAACTCTACTGAACACTTGAGTGTTTTTGTTGTGTTTGTTTTTAAATAACGCACACAAGAAAAAGTGCTACTGTCCCAAGAAAAAGAAAATAGCCTAAAATTTAAGAGAACAAGAGAGTAAACTATGAGTGACCTTTTTTTTTTTATAAAGCATGTCTAATGATTTCTTGAGAGGAAGACTGAAGAGAGCTTTTTTTCACTGAAGAGTCTCTATCAAGTCATGGTTACTCAAACTAGAGTTGATAAAATTCCCCTGACTTTTGGGGCTGTGGTCAGACATCATGCAGTGAATGAACAAATTATGAAGTTCTTATCTATAGAAAAGTTTCCCAGATTCATAATATTCATATAATTGGGAGAAGATGGGAAGTTCCAAAGTTTCTTTCTTTCCCAAACTCCACCATATATTATTGAAGAAAGTGGTAGTGGAGGAGTTTTTAATATCAGAAGTAATAATAAAACAGGGAAATATAAAACATAAATAGCTTGGATAAGTCTAGATCCTAGTGCTCCTGTTGTAAGCTTACAGAAAAAAATTACAAGAAGGATAAAATGCATGACAATTTCTCTAGACAATACCATGTATGAGCCAAAGCAGCCAATTGACTTATTCTCCTTCAATAGTTTTACACAGAAGTATTTTAAAAAAGGTAGCTCTGATCTATGGGTGACTAAACATATAAAGCATGCAGTAACACAGTGAGAAGCTGCCACAGCATCAGGTGAGGAGCAGGGGGAAGTGCCTACCCAACAGAGGGAGAGGAAATGCTGAGCTTTTAGTTCAGACAATACAGCTGTGCTCTCCTCTTACTTTGCCTCCTGGTCACTGGTGGTCACAGCATCTAGGTAGTCTTACATCTTTGCATATGCAACTAATTGCAACTGCACAGTGGCTATGCATAAATGTCTCAGCTAGCTCAATTTTTTTGTATGGGCTTTTCCAAACTTTAACTGTAAAATACATTTTCATATGCATTTCCATGGATTTCAGATTTTGACATCTTACTTTCTTTTTAATGAAAAAATTCAGCTACTTACTATCTGTCCATCATCACTTAAACAAACATGCCAATTTGTGGCTATTTTGGTTCTGACACTGTTTCAATCTATGGAGAATGATGCATCTAAAATATTGTCTCAGCTTATGATAATATATAACTTGTGTGACTTTCCGCTCTTGACTTAAAACCATATATACACAAGTAGCCACCTGAAGTAGTTGAGTATCACTAAACTATTTATAGACACATAGTCCCTGCCATGAAAGACACCTTAAGTTTTGTGATTGCTGAGGCTGCAGAAGAGAAAACAATGTGTTTTTCATTAAATGGGCTTACTGTGGGTTAATATTTTAAAGTTCTTTTTTAAATCAACATTACTAGAAAAAATATTTTACTAATTACTCATCAAGCCCAGTGTTGTGTCAACAGTGGATTTCACATCAAACTATGGCTGAAGAAATGCAGCAGACACAAAGCCTTTGCAAGAATTGTGTTATGATATACATCCAAATATGCCGTCCCTTGTCCCTACTATATCATATACAAAATGATATCAATTTAAGTTCACTTAATTTTAATATTAATAATTAGAACTTCCCAGCCCTAATCATTTGTTTCAATCTCAGCAGTGTTAAAATGGAAAAATATCCCCCATGTATGGAATGCATAACAGAGATGCTACTGCTACAGGAGGGACTGAAATCGGCATTAAAATTCTACAAGAAATTGTGAATCTGAGGAAACTGGTGTATTGGAGATGAAAGTAAAAGTTTAACAGAAAGATAGACCTCAGACCGCATTGTGTGAAGGGAAAAACCCTGAACCTTCACATGCATAGATCTTTAGCATATTTTCACTTCTGTTTTAATAAAGTCACTATTTACTAGTAAAAAGATAACTGTAATATAAAAATGAATTAACTGGATGCATTTAAATGAAATTTCGAATTGTAAAATAAAAACAAGTTGCAACATTTCTTCCTTAACCTTTTAACTGGACATATAGAAAGTGTTCAAACTGCTTACCATTTGCCTTGTTCATTTTAAACTGTTGAACTATATATCCAAACTGTTCTCTTGATGAACCAGAAAATACTTTTGCTTCTAGGACCCCAACATTGTAGGCTTCGCAGCAGTTATGAAGAACACCTGTTAACAGAAAGATTAATATTATCACAGAAGCAATTAAAGAAGAATTTTTATCCCAGTGAAAAAGGCTCTTCATCTGTGCTAACTCCCTCGACAGAAGAAAATACAATGTAACATGCAAGAAAAAAAACCAGCTGTCTCCCTACAGTACCCATCTACACGTGTAAAGCCTGTCTTGCACTCTTTACAGGTGTTATAATATTGTGGGCAGAGATTAATGACTCATTCACTGTTTGGCTTAAAAGTTGCAGCATTACTAATGGGAATGTTTTAGCTGAAGGAAGGCAAGAAATATGATTCAGAGGTACACTATCCTCCTTTACCTTAAGGCATAAATTAAGTTTATGGCACAGCAAACACATCAACAGCTTGCTGAGGTACATTAAAATTACACTGACTGTAATTGCTAATACTGTTTGTATTCTAGTGTCTATCTGCAACTTAATGTTTGAAACACTGGAACAAAAATCACATTATCTACTGCATCAGAAAACCTAAATTTTGGAGTCATTTTATTATCATGCCAGAAACATTTCAGTCCAAACAGTCAGAACAGTTGTCCAAACAGGAAAACTTAGAAATACAAACATGCAAGATATTACTGCATTAATAAATCATGACACTCAACACAAACTTCACTTTGCTGTGGTTATGGTATTAATTTCTTTCCTTGGGCACTTGCATGCCTAGGAATAAGGGTATGCCAATCCATGCCATTTTTGGGGGGATCCAGTAGCATGGGCTGGGGACAAGGTCCTAAATATTATGAGTTTTCAGGGCATGGGGACCCACTCCTCATTCATAAAGGACCTGATTTCTATCTGATCAAGAGCTGTAGGTGGACATCTGTGAGAACGTCCACTACAGAAGCTGCAGGAAAAGGGCCAGAGACCCCTAATAACTGAGTAGATAGCTCCTTCTCCCATAGCTTGGAAGTGGAAGGATGGAGACAACGGTGTGATCCCAGGAATAAACTACAGCCCAGCTAAGAAACACCTTAGGGCTACTGACAATCCTCCAAAAATGGCAGCAGTGGAAGAAATCACAACCTGGTTGCACTGTGCAGTTACTGCCCGAGGTTCCCAGAGTTGCTCATGGGTTAAACAACATCCCTCACATTTTCCCTCCCTTCCTGTGTGCCTAGACAGAATGAGTTTTATCTGCTCTACACACAAAATATGCCTCACCAGTTATTTAGTATGAGTCATTTTATAGTAAAGTGGCAATCTTTAAAGGATCCCTGTTATAAGAGATTATCATAAGGAGAGATGTGCTGATCTTTGTCATCTTAAAAATCTAAGCTTAAATTCTAAGTGTTTCTCTAGCTTTGATGGTCAGAGAGAGCTCATTGTTGGTATCACTCTCTTTCGGGTCCCAAAACCAGTTTTGGAAGAGAGATTAACAGGGATTAAATCAGTATAAAACAGCACATCACAGTAGTTTAACTATAATAGTAATAACAATAACATCATAGTGATAACATTAAAATTGCAACTGCAGGTTTGCAGGCAAAGTTCACTACATGTAAAAAATTTCAATGAATTTTGTATCTTTGCCCATAGAATAGAAAATACAAGAGTTACTATCAGAAGACTAAATAACTCACACAGTTACTACATTTTGACCACAAACTCAAAACAGGAAATCATGTATTAGTTATTTCAAACAACCACTATCTACAGCTGACTTCTGTAAAGCAAACAATCACCCTTTGCTAAAAGTATAGTTCCTTGAGAAACATCGGTAGAGATAAATATATTTCCTGAGTCATGTTATTTAAGACTGAAGAAGAGAATATGTACAGACATATCACTCTGTTTTGCAATACTTTTGACATGAGCGTGTTTACAGTCCTCCTCGCTGATCTTCCATTACTTTCCCACAGCTGACCTTTCTTGCCTAAAGGCAAGAACGTAGTCTTCCAGATAAGACAGACACCAGATTTTGTCAATGCATCAAGGACTGAAGACCCACTTCTGAATAGAGGTTCTGATGACAGCAGGTCAGTTCTTTGTGAACTTCAAGAATATGCTCTACCAAATAGATAATCTTATAAGTATTCCTCAGGCTCCCTATCAGGATAATACTAATTTCTAAGGTATGATACACCATCTGAAGCATAGTGTATAATGTAGTGAAGAGGGTAAAAAAGAATGGAGAATATTTCTGTAATAAAGAATTTATATTAAATCATATTGAAGGTCTTTTATTCTCGGTTTTACCAGTGATATGCTGAGCTGTATACAAAGCCATGTTGAAGGTTTTCCTATGTATGTCTTGGATTGCTCAGTGTTTGCTCGGTTCAATTACTCTCCTATTTTGTTCTTTTCCACTGTCACTACTTTTTTTTTTTTTTTATCTTTAAAGCTTATCTATTCCCAGTTCTTTTGATCTCATGTTAAATTTTAATTTTATTTGTGTATGCTGAGCAGATCATCACAATGGATACTTTCTGATTTTCAATAAATAAATAAAATATGTGGGGAGTGATTTTCTGCTAATACAAATTCCCAGGGATTTTTGCATCCCAGTTTAATAAATATTTACCCCTTGAGAACTGAGGTATCCAATGTACTAACAGAACTAAGAATATGTTGTGTAACTAATAATGCAGATCATATCCATTACAGAAATATCCTTTATATATATCTTCTATCTCAATTTCACCAATACAATATCAATTTATATATTTATAGAGAACAGTTTTATAGTTCACAGAACAGTTTGAGTTGGAAGGGACCTTCAAAGATCATCTAGTCCAACCCCCCTGCCATGGATAGGGACATCTTGCACTAGATCAGATTGCTCAAAGCCCCATCCAACCTGACTTTGAACACTTCCAGGGCTGGGGCATCCACAACTACTCTGGGCAATCTGTTCCAGTGTCTCATCACCTTCATCATAAAAAATTTCTTCCTTATATCCATTCTAAACCTACCCTCTTTCAGTTTAAAACCATTGTCCCTTGTCCTGTCACTACAGACCCTGGTAAAAAAAAAATAAAATTAAAAAATATAAAATCTTTCTCCATCTTTCTTAAAATATTATAGAATATTCTCTTATGCTATGGGAGCATTAAGTTTAGAGTTTGTGTGAAGAAGGTATTTATTCTCTTAAGCTTTCATTGTTTATAATCATTCTTTATATACATTTTACAAAAAGCTAACTGGATTGCAGGAAACTCCAAAACCTCCAACAGCAAACAGGACTGTGTAAAGAATTCTGAAGTACTCATTCCAAATTTATGCCATCACCAAGAAAAAAATCTACTTCATAAGAGAACTTCTATTTTCAAACAGTTTGTTTACCTGAGAATAATGAGCACTGAAACCAGCTTGAGACATTTCCATTTCAAATGAAGCTGCCTGATGGTCTGTTGTTGCTATTAAACAGAAAAAATTAATTTTTAAAGTAAATGAGTTTCAATCTGAAAAAGTATCTGAATAGTGTAATGAAAATATTCGTATGATAGTAAAGGATAACATAATTAACTAGAATATTCAGTGAATATAGTTTGCCATAGATTTTTATAATAAATACAGAAATTAAGATCCTTGTTAAATACTACCATTAAGTATGAGAGTTTCCGTTTTAAAATCATGTCTCAGAACTTGTCCAAGAAATATTTCTGCGCTAAAACTGTCCAGATTTGACCTCAGGCTCATGATAAATATGTTTGAAATGCTTAATTAATATGGTTAAGTCATTTTCCACTTGAGCTAAGCGAACAATAAAACGCCATCCATTTAACTCTGGCCTTTTATTCAAGCAACTAAAAATTCATAGGCTGCTGGTAGAACTTTAATGTAACACTTGATGTTTGTATGAACCTTTGTAAAAGAAACAACATAGGAAAATCTCAGCTGTCCAAGATTCATAAGCCTCAGGGAAGGGCTTGGGAACTATAACCCTTCCCAGAAAGTTACATGAAAATCTTCCTGTTTCTCTTAAGTGACTATGAATAAAAAAGGTATCAGGTAATTTAGTACTAGTTTCAGTATTTTCAGGTAGTCATATGCTAGTTATTAAATTCTGATGGGCTACTTTGCCGTCAAGGTACACCTGAGAGATCACCAGGGAAGAGAAAGATCTGCCTTTTCCCCTACTTAAAAGCAATACTCAAGGACTATTTTGACACCATAAGCACCACAAGTAAGGTAACTATATTATGCATATTGAGAGCAAGATATGGTATCGAGCAGTAACGAGGAACTATGAAATCTGTTCTGAGGCTTGTCCAGGAAGCGATCACAATTTGCTACCAGCTGAGTGCTGGGGCAAACCTCAAACTGTGTGAACGAAACTGAGACATAGCAAACCATGGCTGCATGAATTTCAGGCATCTGGACAATTAAATAATACTGAACTAAACCACAGAGGTTGCTCCCTGGAATATGATGTCTTTGCCAGTTGTTGGGATTTATGGCCAGTCATAGGAAGGAGACATGATCTCAAACACAAAATGTTTGACACACAAACATAGGCCATCATGGCCAAGAAGGCCAATAGCATCCTGGCCTGTATCAGGAACAGTGTGGCAAGCAAGACATGGGAAGTGATTGTCCTACTGTACTCAGCACTGGTGAGGCCCCACCTCGAGTACTGTGTCCAGTTTTGGGGCCCTCACTTCAAGAAAGACATTGAGATTCTGAAGCAAGTCCAGAGAAGGGCAACAAAGCTGGTGAGGGGTCTAGAGAACAAGTCTTATGAGGAGCAGCTGAGGGAACTGGGATTGTTTAGCCTGGAGAAAAGAAGGCTGAGGGGAGACCTTATTGCTCTCTACAACTACCTGAAAGGAGGCTGTAGAGAGGTGGGGGTCAGCCTCTTCTCCCAAGCAACAAGTGATAGGACAAGAGGAAATGGCCTCAAGTTGTGCCAGGGGAGGTTTAGGATGGATATTAGGAAAAATTTCTTCACTGAAAGGGTTATTAAGCATTGGAACAGGCTATCCAGGGAAGTGGTTGAGGCACCATCCTTGGAGGTATTTAAAAGACAGGTAGACATAGTGCTTAGGGACATGGTTTAGTGGTGGTTTTATCAGAGTTAGGTTGAGGATTGGACTCGATATGAAAGGTCCCTTCCAACCTAGACAATTCTATGATTCTATGTTTCACAAGATGTAGCCGCTTTGCTAAGTCTGAAAAAAATTATGGTTCTTTTTAAACATAAAACTCTTAAGTTGTGCATTTGCTGATAAAAAATATTTTCATGCAGTAAAAGATGCTCTTTAATGAGCTAAAACAGGACTCTCACAGTTTAAGGCAGAGGACAATGCTGGTACTGTTAGTATGTGCAGCTCTGAATGCTGCTTAGATAACATCCCCCAGTCTAACTTTCCATTGAATTTCAAACTGTCAAGTATCCAAAGGATATTTTGTGGAAAAAAAAAAAAAAAAACACAACAAAAAAACCACACACATTTGTGCCTGCCTATGGATTGGATAAAACATAAAATTGCTGTCAAAACCAGAAGTCCATGCCATGAGACACAGAGGCATATGAAAAAGATTATGTGTAAAAGTCCACTGGGTGTCAAGCATGGGTTTTTGTTGGATTTGATTTTTCAACTCTGTCTCAATTTTCCTTTGCAGTTTTTTAAATGCCAGAAACAAAAAGAAAACAAGAAAACCAAGAAAGAAAATCCAATGTACTATTACACTAGTAGGAAGCTATTTAGATTGAGAGTTTAAACACATTCAGATACAGAATTTCAAGAATCAAGGTTCCTGTGACCTCCATGTTATGCAAAGAAGTTACTTCAGCTACACTGTATGTGGTTAATTCCTCTTTTCCACATTGCACACATCCAATAAGATAGACTGTCACCAGAAAGATGGGTGGGACAGAATTAATCTGCTGTTCTCCCCTGCCACAATAATGCATCCATTGACACAGTTGCGAATCTCAAATAGCTCCTGAAATGCTTTGGGAGAGACAGGAAACCATGCCTAAAGAATCAACAGAAATAGATTTAGTCAGCATCTTCTAGCTCCAGCCTTATCAACCTATCGGAACAACTCAGCCTTGCTATGTTTTGACATAAAGCTAGTATCCCATTTACAGTTTCCATTCTGACTTCACTTGCAGCCAGATTATGTGATTTCCGGGACTTCCACACGTGGAGGGGGGGGGCATAATTTCTTGCCTCGTATCACAGGTATCTTATATAGAAATTTTAGCACAGTTCCTAGCAAAGATCAGAAAACCAAGAAGCCTTTTGGGAGCAGTAAAATTACCTAGCTCGTCTCTTATGGTGTGGATTAAAATAATTTTCCACATTTTTTTGTTTCAAATAGATATTTTTTATAATACAGCCAAGTCTATCTAAAAAATTGAAAATAAGGCAAATATATCAAGGCACAAATATCCTAAAAATTTATAATAAGTTTATGTTAAATAAAAAGTAATAATATTCAAGAAGTAGAAATTTGTTACTGCATCTTGTGCAGAAAATTAAAGCAGAATTCAAGGACTGCAACAGCACTTGTTGATACTTAAAGAGGTGCAATATGCTTAAAGTACCAAAATACCGAAAGGACATGATGGACCAGCATTAGTCATCTCAAGAGCTGACTATGATATAAACAGAAAACATTTCTACAATTTGATCAGGGGTTGATCAACCTCAAGGGGTTGATCTATGGTGTGAAATCTTGATTTTGAGTACACAGATGTCCAGAAATTCAGTCATGTTAGATCTTATTATCATATCATTCATCCATTCTCATAGACTACTAAAACAGTTGATTAAACTTACTATAAATCCATTATATTTAATAGGTGTAACTAACAGATTTGATTCTGCTAATAAAAGACAAAGATTTTTCTTACTTTTTTCGACGTACAACGCACATATTGAAGACTAAGTTTTCAATTTCTGTTTGAACAACTATTTTTCCACTGCAAATGTATTCTTCCTAGTAAACAGGGACTTAACAAAAGAGCTCCTGTTCAATGAACCTCAAAGCACTCAATGAGCCTCAAAGCACTCAATGAGCTTAAGTAGGCTAAACTTTGGTCTTTAGAGAGATTAAATTCTCCTCAAATTAATTTGTTTTAAAAGTAAGGAAACAAAATCTTCCAGAAAGTAAGAAGATAGGAATATATAAACTGGAAAAAACATTTAGTAACAATAATCAGAAAACAGTAATATTTGATCAAGCAAAATGATATACTAACAAAATACCTAAAAGCGTCTGTCCTGGTTCCAGCGGGATAGGGTTAATTTTCCCTGGTATTCCATGCCATGTGAGCCGTGCCCACCCTGAGCTGCCGGGGGAGGGGGCAGGAAGTCGCTGCTCGGAGCAGGCTGGGGGGTCCTGGGGTCCTGTAGGTGAGTGGCAGGGAGCTGCAGTTCCATAATCGTGTTTGTATATTCCTCTGCCCGTGTTATTGTTGTTGTTTTCTTGTTCCCTTTGCTGTTCTGTTAAACTGCCTTTGTCTCAACCCAAGAGTTGCCTTTTTCCTTCTAATTCTTCCTGTATTGGGAAGGCCCGAGCGAGCGGCACGTGGTTCTTTGTTGCCATCTGAGGCTAAACCACGACAACGTCTAAGAAATATAGCTCCAATTTAAAAAGCTTTAAAATAATCTCTCATATTTCTATTATTTCTTAGTGTCGCAGTTTGGGCCAGGTTGGCCAACAACAAGATGACAGATGCTCTCCCCCATGTCTCGCTCTAAGGAGAGGAAGAAGAGAGATAAAGAGAGTTATGAGTTTACCTCTGCACTGCCAGTTGCTCTGCTTCCACTGCTTTAACCATCACCACAGAGCACTGGCCACCATTCATGAGTCAGTACAGAGATAGAGTATTGGCCACTTTTCCCGTTCAGCAATGTCTAAGGCCAGCTGGATGGCTTTTACCTCTGTAAATTCATTCATTTCACCTTGTCCTTCAGCAGCTTCTGCAACTCATCGTGTAGGACTCCACACAGCAGCTTTCCACCTTCGATGTTTCCCTACAATACGACAAGACCCATCAGTGAACAAGGCATACTGTTTCTCATTGAGTGTTCATTATATGGTGGGCCTTCCTCAGCATGTGTCACCACCTCCTCTAGTGGCATTGTGAAGTCTTTGCCTTCAGGCCAGTTTGTGATCACTTCTACGATCCCTGGACTATTGGGGTTTCCTATTTGAGCCCACTGCGTGATTAAGGCAACCCACTTTTACTACAGGTAGCATCGGTGGCACGATGAGCAGAAGGAACTTTACCCTTGAACATCCAGCCCAGCACTGGTAATTGGGGTGCCAGGAGGAGCTGTGCTTCAGTACCAATTACCTCTGAAGCAGCTCTAACTCCTTCATATGCTGCCAAGATTTCTTTCTCAGTTGGAGTATAGTTGGCCTCGGAGCCTTTGTATCCCCGACTCCAGAATCCTAGGGGTCGACCTCGAGTCTCCCCTGGTGCTTTCTGCCAGAGGCTCCAGGTAGGGCCATTGTCCCCGTCTGCAGTGTAGAGCACATTTTTAATGTCCCATCCTGTTTGGACTGGTCCAAGGGCTACTGCATGCACAATCTCTTGTTTCATTTGCTCAAAGGTCTGTTATTGCCCAGGACCCCACGTAAACTCATTTTTCTTTTGAGTCACTTCATAGAGAGGTTTCACAATCTGACTATAACCTGGAATAAGCACTCTCCAGAAACCCACAACGCCTGAGAAGGCTTGTGGTTCCTTTTTGTTAGTAGGTGGGGACATAGCTGTTATTTTGTTAATCACATCCATTGGGACCTGACAACAGCCATCTTGCCACTTAATTCCCAAGAACTGGATGTCTCCTGCAGGTCCCTTGACCTTACCTCTTTTTACAGCAAAACCTGCTTTCAGAAGAATCTCGTTTATTTTCTTACCTTACTTGAAAACTTCTTGTGCTGTATTACCTCACACAATGATGTCATCAATGTACTGCAGGTGTTCTGGAGCTCCACCCTTCTCCAGTGCAAGCTGGATCAGTCCATGGCAAATGGTGGGGCTGTGTTTCCACCCCTGGGGCAGTCCATTCCAGGTGTACTGGATGCTTCTCCAGGTGAAAGCAAACTGTGGCCTGCATCTGCTGCTAAAGGAATAGAGAAGAATGCATTAGCAATGTCAGTTGTAGCATACCACTTGTCTGCCTTGGACTCCAGTTCATATTGGAGTTCTAGCATGTCTGGCACAGCAGCGCTCAGTGGTGGTGTGACTTCATTCAGGCCACAATAGTCTACTGTTAGCTGCCAGTACTACTGGCACTTCCGCACTAGCCATATAGTGCTGTTAAAGGGTGAGTCTTGCTGATCACTCCTTGGGTTTCTAGTTGATGAATCAAAACCCACCTGGACACATTCCTGTGCAACCTGCTCTAGGTGAACCTGCTCTGGCAGGGGGGTTGGACTAGATGATCTCTAGAGGTCCCTTCCAATCCCTATCATTCTGTGATTTTGTGTCATAGATTTATCATCAGCTTTACGCAAGTAGCACCTTAACTACAGTTTCAGCAGCAGGGAGTGACAATGGATCACTTTCAGCTTTTCCTTCCAGCCCAGCGATGAGGCAGCAGAGCAGTGCTGATGCTGCACTTTTTTTTTTTTGCCTCCCTTCATTCTTCTTTGGTCTATAGCTCTTTGGATACTGCAGTTGCCTTTGTCTAGCACAGACTTTTCTAAGCTGTGCTGAGATAAACAGAGGACCAACTCACAGCAGCTCACTTCAGAATCGTTGGAGGAAGCATGCTTTCTAAAGGAAACACATTTAACGATCAATGATTTGAGTCTGATGCCTGTTTACAAATAAAATGCTCAAAACCTGTTTTTTAATAAATCTTTAAAGCTCATGGAGGACATCAAACTGACAGAGACCGAGAGGAAATTGCTCACTAAATCCATATCACATACCTTATCTAAGCATTTTTGCATTGTTAGCTCAGACAGCTAATCCCTGTCTGTTCACTCCATCCTGACATGAGGTCAGTATTGCAGTGCTATCTGGTGTATCTGTTGAGATGTGGCACAAGCATATGTACTAAGAATTGGGCTGATATAAACTGGGCAACACAATACTCCACTAAAATAACATCAAGCACTCTGCTTCTGTTCAGAGCATAGGGTACAGGATTGATGAATTGATTCCTATCTATTGCTGGTAACTACCATCATATTTTTCAGCATAAACAAATTCCATATTAAAACAACCTTTTGCTGTGATTATTCTGACTGTAAGGCTGTCCCAACTTCTCATTTTGCCAGCAGTAAGAACTTTCTGCTCTCAAACATACATTTATTTCTTGCCAGTTCTTATGTCAAAATAAAAGTATTTAAGCTAGAGAACAAAGTAGTTTTAAAACAAGTGTTCTAGAAGTAAAAGTGAGAACATTCATCAAAATACTACTGTCTAAAGCCCTAAACATTTTTCAGTAACAATTTTAATACACTCTCTCTCAATTTGAGCCCCCCCCCCCGACTATTATAAATCCTTATAACCTATTTAGGTTAGACTTACAGTTGTCAACATTAATTTTGTTCTTTCTGAATGCTTAATAGGACTTTTGTCTCATAACAGAAATAGCACATGACCATGCAAGTAGACTTGGATAAAACAAATGCAGTGGTTTGCAATTGCTTAAGCAATCATAAATCCGTTGTTTACCAAGATCACAATGCTTGACTATCTATTAATAGATTTTTAATAACTGATTTATGAGGCTTTCAAGAGCAAAAGTCTAAAAACATGCCATTAGACTGACTTGACTTATTAGTCTGGTTATCTTAAAAAATAATGCTTTAGCTGAAACATAACTTGAAACACTTAAAAGAAAACAAACCTTTTAACATGATTTTTTTTTTTCTGTCTTTCTCTTACTGTTTCTTCTCAGTAAGCTCCCCTTCAAAAACTCTGGAAGGTTTGTTTCAATCAGCTTCTACTGATTTTATTTTATTTTACTGTATGACTAGAAATTTTTCCTTAGCTTAACACACTGATTGCCAACGCAACACATTAAGGTGTTTGTTTCACAAAGCACTTCCATACTACTTTTGTAAAAGAAGTAACACAAGGCATACAGTACCACTTGCTATAATTCATTGTATACCTGTTATTAAGTACCACTTGCCATAGTTTGTTGTATACCTGTTGCTAATTAACACAATGCATACCTTACTGCTAGCCATAATTTGTTAGATGCCTAACTAATTATTGCGGACCTAGTTAAGACCTGGTTACTAACCTAATAAATGCTTGTATATAGACCTTGAGTGCAGCTATCTAACCAGATTACTTTAATAGTCAACAGCCTAAACCACCTCAGCTGCACCTAGCTCTGCATTTTAAGAACTTCATTCCAAAAGAAACATTTTAACTGTATCTTAAAAAAACCCCAACTAAACACCGACAAAGAAAACCCACACAAAACACACACCCCTACCCCAAAATCAATAAAAGCAACTGGTATATCACAGAGCAAGGGGAAAAGAAAAAAAAAAAAAAAAAAAAAGAGTCAGAAGTTTTACTGTATCTAAAAAGGACAGAGATAAGCAGTTTTCTGAAGTCATTCCCCCTTTTTTTTTTTAATTAATATATCCTGAAAGAATTCCGATTTGAGGTTATAAACAATGACTCCTAATTGTAGATCTTCTAATCGCAGTTTCACATTTTAAGAATTACTATATTAGATCTTTTATAGAAGAAATAGACCACGCACTGCACAAATGTGGATTCAGATAGAACAGCATAAATATTTACATTATATTTGAAAAGTTGTGGCAGTCTGGTGAAGTTCCCACTGACTGGAAAACATAACCCTCATTTTCAAAAAGGGAAAAAAGGAAGACCCAGGGGACTACAGACCGGTCAGTCTCACCTCTGTTCCTGGCAAGATAGTGGAACAGATCCTCCTGGAAACTCTGCTAAGGCACATGGAAAATAAGGAGGTGATTGGTGACAGCCAACATGGCTCCACCAAAGGCAAATTGTGCCTGACAAATTTGGTGGCCTTCTATGATGGTGCCGCAGCATTGGTAGATAAGGGGAGAGCAACCAACATCATCTACCTGGACTTATGCAAAGCATTTGACACTGTCCGGCATTACATCCTTGTCTCTAAACTGGTGAGACATGGATTTGATGGATGGACCACTTGGTGGATAAGGAACTGGCTAGATGGCCACACTCAGAGGGTTGCAATCAATGGCTCAATGTCCACATGAAAACCAGTGACGAGTGGCGTTCCTCAGGGGTCAGTACTAGGACCAGTGCTGTTTAACATCTTTGTTGGTGACATGGACAGTGGGATTGAGTGCACCCTCAGCGAGTTTGCAGATGACACCAAGCTGTGTGGCATGGTCGACACGCTGGAGGGAAGGGATGCCATCCAGAGGGACCTGGACAGGCTTGAGAGGTGGGCCTGTGCCAACCTCATGAAGTTCAACCAGGCCAAGTACAGGGTCCTGCACCTGGGTCATGGCAATCCCAGGCACAAATACAGGCTGGGCGGAGAATGGCTTGAGAGCAGCCCTGAGGAGAAGGACTTGGGGGTGCTGGTGGACAAGCAGCACATGAGCTGTCAGTGCGCGCTTGCAGCCTGGAAAGCCAATCGGCATCCTGGGCTGCATCAAGAGAAGCATGGCCAGCAGGTCAAGGGAGGTGATTCTGCCCCTCTACTCCGCTCTGGTGAGACCCCACCTGGAGTACTGTGTCCAGCTCTGGAGTCCTCAACACAAGAAGGACATGGACCTGTTGGAACAGGTCCAGAGGAGGGCCGCGAAGATGATGAGAGGGGCTGGAGCACCTCTCCTACGAAGACAGGCTGAGAGAGTTGGGGTTGTCCAGCCTAGAGAAGAGAAGGCTCCAGGGAGACCTCATAGCAGCCTTCCAGTACCTGAAGGAGGCCTACAGGAAGGATGGGGAGGGACTCTTTATAAGGGAGTGGAGCAATAGGATGAGGGGTAATGATTTTAAACTGAAAGAGGGGAAATTTAGATTACATATCAGGAAGAAATTCTTTACTGTAAGGGTGGTGAGGCAGAGGTTGCCCAGAGAAGTTGTGGATGCCCCATCCCTGGAAGCGTTGAAGGCCAGGCTGGATGGGGCTTTGAGCAGCCTGGTCTAGTGGGAGGTGTCCCTGCCCATGGCAGGGGGGTTGGAACTAGATGATCTTTAAGGTCCCTTCCAACCCGAACCATTCTATGATTTTGAGAACATGTTTTTCCTGTCAAACTAGACATCTATTCCCTTATGAAACAGGCTTGTTTTCTTGAAAAAAACCCACAAACAACCAACCCACCACAACAAAGAGATTAAAATATCAGAGAAAAGTGAAGTGATCCGTCTGACTCAAAAGGATCACGTGCACATGATTCCACCTTTTATCCCCACCTTGCCTTTACATAACTGAGCACGTTTTCTGTATGTATAATGCTGCTTCCAGAAAGAAATTAAAAAAGAGGCTCAAACTATTAACCAGTCAACTGAGAAGGTAGGTATAATACACCTTCACAGAAAAAGGTAAACCAAGGTCATCAGCTTCGAAGTTAAATTTTCAAAGGGTAAGTTTTATATTCAGGACTACTTAACCTTTCAAAAAACAGTAGCAAATGAAAATTAATTCAGACATTTACATTACTTTAAAAACCATCATGCTAGTTATATCAAATTAAGCTGAAGAGCTACAGGCTCTTGTTACACAGGTGGTCACAAGATCATTTATTACCTGCATTTTACTCAATTAGTGTACAACAATGAAGACAGGAAGGAGGGAGATGACAAATTCCCTAGGTCAAATATTGCTAAGTAGTTTACAATTTTATAAAGTGGTTTTATCAATAAAAGATTTATATTTTATTTGGCTTTATAACTAGGATTATTTTTGTCTCTTGCTGGTGGTGATCTATGCTTTGCAAACTTCACCCGTGTGTTAGGGATAATAGAGGATGGTCCAAGTGAGACACGACGTAAAATTACTAGTTGAACCAAAACCAGCATACGTGCCAAGAAAAAGGGACTCGGTACTGTTGCTACAAAAACTATGTGCGTATCCATGAGAGCCTGGCCCTCAAAGAAGACGACAACAAGAAGGGAGTACAACAATGTAGTCAGGTATCAGACAGCTGCTGTTAGCAAAGCTTGGATCACGAGTCTGGTGGGGCTCACTGCATGCACTGGCCACGCATGCAGCGACTCTAGCCTGTACTTTTCCACTGAATCTGGTGCAGGATATAAGGAGGCTGTCTTGGGCCAGAGAGAGAGAGACATGAGCACACTTTGAAGATACAGGGGACGCCCTGAAGCGCTGTGCCTACCTCCCTCTGCCGTACCAATGTAGCTCCTCATTATCCTGCTGCTCAGCGGTGCTACTATGATCTATGGGTTGGTAAGACTCTCTGAAGTAACTTTTGGGACATTTGGGAACCGCTTAGCAAGGCTTCGCAATAAAGCTGAATTCACTGCTTTTTCTTTCTCTCTAGCAAGGCTTCACAATAAAGCAGAGTTAACCTTTTTTTTTTTTTTTCCCCCCCGTTTGTGGGGGCTCTGGTTTGTACATTGGAATCTCTCCAAAAAAGAACCCGTTACAACCTGATAAACAACCACCAAAAAAAAAAAAATGATGTAACAACTGGATTTAAATGCTAAAGGTGACATAACTAACAAACTGGGGCCTGTTCCAATGTATGACTTTGCAAGAGAGCCTCTAGGACCTAAATCAATCAATTTATTTGAATCCTTGAAGCTAACAGTACAACAGGGTTCAGGATCAAACCCATTTCATAATACTTTTTAAAGCTTTCTTCCTACCAAACATGATAAATATGAACAAGTTCCACAATGTATACTCATTTATTTTGTAAACCAAAAAACTGGAAGAGAAATCATGCTAATAGTTCACAAAATTATGTCAGAACCTAATCAGAAACTAAACTGAGATACTGTTTGAAATTAGTAAAGTCTTTATAGTGTAAGAGAACAATTTTCATATTATGGACAGGTTTTAGTTCATGTATGTTTAGTTCCAAAATAAAATATTTTTCCATGGCTCTAGCACTTATTTATTTCATCTGCAGATAACATGCATGTTCTGTGCTATCTATGCACAGACATTAAGGTCTGTGTTAGGGAAGTATCTTTGTCAATATGGACTTTTCAACTATTCAAATTCCTTTAAATGTAAGATACTACCATCCTTGGAACTTTGCGAGGCCGAGCACCTGCAATTACTGAACATGGCCTACTTTCAATACCAAGCCCTTAAGCTGTTTCCTGAAACAGGATGAATTTGTCTACATAGTGATTGCATATTTATTTTATTACAAAAATGCTTACCAAAAAAAAAATATTCCCACCCTTCCATACTTTGGGGAAGTAGATGTATATTTCTTTCAGAGACTTAATGCTATGATAGCAATAGCTAAGAAAAATATTCATAAGTTGTAAAGTCAGTGCAGAATTTTAATTCTAAGTGCAAATAATTCATATAATCACCACAAACATATTTTCTTAAACACCTTAAAAAAAAAAAACCCAAACACACACACAGCTGCTTCTTTTCCTTGGTGATACACTACCACAAGCACAAAATATAGACTTGCAGAACCATCGTTGTAATCTTATTATAGTACACAGTAAAAACTCTTCATAATTTCTTTTCTCCAGTTATGGAATCAATTTGGTCTAATAATATAGCAAACCATTCTACAGCCTAGGAACAGCTTGATTTTTCTCTTAGTTTGCTAAGAATTAAACTAAGAATTACCTGGTATACTATAATTTTGAGTATAAGTATCATTAGTGTACAATTGCAACAAATAGGCATTACTTGTAAGGGAAATACTAATATACCAGCTTATCTTGAAGAAATCAATGACTTTGTTTAGACATAATGAGCCTGTTTAAAGCAATAATTTGCTAATTATAAATAATATTTATTGAAGGTCAGATTCTTCTACCCATTTCATATGCTCTTTAACTCTGTGTTTAGCAGGAATCGGGGTGCTTTCTAGCTGGCAAACATGTCAGAATCTGAAAGCAGTTTCTGTTTCCTCAGCCTAACATTTATTGTCCAGCGAAGAAGCAAATCTCATAGTGGCTCTCAATACTTTGAACAGATCAAATAATTGGAAAAGTAATTTTGATTTTTACAGTTGTCATTATCTTAAACTGAAGTTCTATTTATAAACATGTAATCTTTACTTCTATATCACAGCTTAAGCATATTTTTAAAGAGGTACACAGGTAGTCAAATACCAAATTATGAACTTATTTAAACTATTCGTTGTCATAAGATTCCTCATGGAAATTGGGGTCCTGATTGTGTAAGCCTTACTTAGTCATATATCCTCTCAGAACTGTGTGCTAAATAATCCCAATGACAATTCATCACAACACAGTCCATGACAACATACATCTGTAAGGGACGGACTGTAATTTCCCTGACGAGGGGCAGAAGGCCCTCCAAGCCTTCAATGGAATGCCTCAAACACTCACAAGGAAATAAATAATGCAGGCCTGGCCTTCAAAGAACTGATAAGGCTAACACTTCTGGCACCTGAAAGTGTGGGAGAACTGTCTTGTGAAGACAGGATAGTTCTGCCACTCATGTGATGAGCTTGCTAGTTCTCAGTTCTCAAGGCCATTGTGTCAGATGAGTGACCTTTGCTTCATTATCTGCGAAATGCATATGAAAGCGCACACCCCTGCATATGCTAATGAAGATTATAGAAACATGTATGACTATGGCACTCGTCTCTCCACCCAAATCATGCTAAACCTGAGACGAGGCTGTCCTCAGCAAGGGGGGTGGACCATGCTAATTCAGCAAACATAAAAGGGGAAAATAAGTGCCCCTAGGGGGAAAAATAGAAGAAACAAAAGAAGATAGTGCCTGGGAAGATTCTTCCCAAGAAAGAAGATTATGCCTGGGAAGATTCCCTGAAAAAGACACTGGAACCAGGACTGGTGATCTCTTTCTCTCTGTCTTTTTCTCTGTATTTTCTTTTCTCTATCCCTCAGTTTCTCCTTTCTCTTAGAATTGTTAAGTAACAGTTAGAGTTGTTAAGTAACGACCTTAAGTACCACTTGCCATAAATTGTCCTATACCTGTTGTTAAGTAACACAATGCATACCTCACCACTTGCCATAATTTGTTATATATCTAACCAATTATCATGGACTTGTTAAGACCTATACTAATCATCTTGGGAAGCTAATAAATGTTTCTATATGGACCTTGAGATTTATCTCACCTTAGTCCGCACCGTTGAGAATTTACAAATCTGAAGTCACTTACCTTCCCTCTTTACTGAGTGGGACGTGACAACATCATACCTTGTTAGCCTTCAGGACAATCTCACAAGATAACAGTATTATCAAAAAGATAACTGAAACAGATGCACTAAGCTTCACAATTTGTCTTGCATCTACTATCATATTAGGAAGGAAATGGTTAATTTAAAGGGTCTGGTTTCTGAAAGACTGCTTCAAATGTTTCACAGAAATATTAAAGTGGTTAGAGTCATAACACCAAAAAACCCCTAACAGATTATGTTGATCACGCTCCTTTACCACATCTCAGGAAGAAGGGTGAGTTCCTAAGATCAAGCATAGTTTTGATAGGTCTTGCATGAAGAAGTTTACATTTGTTTTGTAATACTCTTTTCAAGCATTTAAACAGAAATAGACAGTCTGACAATTTTCTCCCTTTTAGTTTATTATTTTTTTCATACACATTCCAAAACACTAAACTGCCAGTCTGCCTTAACATACAGAATGAGCAGCTTTGGGGAGTCAAATCAGTTTCTTGTACTGGTGGAAGTCCAGGGTGTAACTTGCAAAAACAGTCAGCTCCAGTTCATAGTATACCAATAATCATTACCATAGAACAGAGATACATTAGTGTGCTGAGCAGAGCTATATACTGTAAGAAATATTATCAAAAACTTAAGTTACATGTCACAGCATATCTGCACACAGTATTTAGGGCCTTTAATGTAATTTCAACATGACTTGGAAAGAAACTGAGGCACGAAGTCACCATTATCAATCCTCTTCAGAGCTAGATTCATCTTCCAGGTCAGAGAGCTCAGCAACAGGCCACCCCTGTCAGCTGGCCAAGGTGCTCTCCAGACACACAAAGGCTGGAGAAAGTGTGCACTGTACCCACATTCTCCTGTACGCTATCTAACAATTTAACATATCAGGTGCATACAGTCACATACCGGTGTCAGGAAAGCTCATCACTAATCAGCAAGGTATCAAAGGCCATGGCTTCATGTGGACTTTTCCACATGTTTTAGGCCATGAAAAGACCAGTCAGGCTCATGCTGCAGCATTTTATAGAAGTCATCTAAGGCTTTGACCTCATCAGCTGCCTTAGTGTCAGAGAGACAGCTAGTTACAGCTGGGTCACAAAGGGCTTCCTTTAATGCATACTTATGTCCCAAGGAAGAGCAGACCTAGAGTAAAAGTCAAAGGTTTGTTTTGTTGTTGTTTTTTTTTTTTTTATTAAAAAGGACCGTTTCCTTGATTAGCCAATCACAAACAGCTTACACTATATATAACTTTCTTGAATAATTATCAAGATAAATATTATCTCTTCCTTGAAACCTACATGATTCTTTTCTTAAAATATCTCCTCTCCTGCAACCCAAAGCCTAGCCCAAATCCCTTAAACTGTATTTTAAGTAGTGCAGGAAAGACGTTTCTTTTATTCAATGACTGCATTAAATATGCAAGCTGTTGTAGACAGTCCCCATGGTAGGGTCACCTGAAACCACTAAGACATTAAGACTTAAGCCTCTTCCTTTTAAAGCATTCAAGAAGAGGAAGACCTCTTAAGACTGCAAAAACATCAAGTCTTGCACAACTGCATGGCTACCATGCTCACAAAGTCATAAAGTACCTTTTACACTTACTATTATCACTGCTATAAATACAAAAGAAAGCTTCTTGGTGCCATTTGACTCCTAAACTTTGTGACCATTAAGTACTGGGACACACCTCCCACACATACACTTTTGCAAGCACAGATTACAGGCCTGCTCTGATGCACAAGTGATATAAGCATCCTTATGAAAAGGAAAACTTATTTTAGGCTTCGAGTTTGCCTATTTCAGTGAAAGGCAAAAAATCCTCACTCAGTCAATAAGATGACTAAGGAACAGGAAAAAGTGTTGTGGTCTGCATAATTTTGTACTAAATTGTTAAAGATTAATAGCAACATTAACCTATACCCCATCCAGTTACTTTTTCTTCTTTAAAAAGCTTTAGAAAGATGTTATTAAACATGCATGCTATACAGTATGGCAGATTAACACTACAGTTAAACTAATTTCCAAGTTGTACTTCACCCTTAATTGAAGATTAAATATGTACTAATAGGAAGTTTAAAGTATTTGATACTTTCTCTACTCCACATTAAGGTATCCTAGGAAATAACCATCCCTGTATCTTCATAACCACCTTATAATTTGAGGGGCATGAGAATAATTCACTTCTTATAGTCAGACAAAAATTTATTTTTTCTAATAAGTGAATTATTTCCCCATCACCCTTATAATTATTTTCTATTACCACAGATAGCTCTTAAGCATCTTTTTACCCACTCTGGAGACAGTTTAGCTCCTTACCTGTAGGAACTTGGACCTGTTCTCCAGCAGAAACTTGTTGTCAGTCTTGACCACCTACTGGAACATGTAGTCACAAAACTACTCCCGCACAAAGCCTAGGCTAGCCATCAGTACACACTTCACCACCTCAAGAGTTGATATACCACTAGATGACTTACACCACCTGCTCATAAAACCTCTCCAGGGCCAGGTTGTTCTGAGTGCAGCTCCCTTTCCACTTGCAGGGGATGTTCACCTCCACCTTAGCACAGGTGAGAGTCACGTTGGGAGTGACCAGACACTCCAGGCTGGGTTGCAGGCCTGCTCAATGCACTCCAGCACCACGCTGTCCCGCTGCTGCTTTGCCACCATGATCTACAGGTTGGGCTCCAGTTCGATGGCGTGGTAGGGCCCCATCTTGACATACTCATTCTCCTGGACATTGGTGTCCTTGACCCACAGCTGGCAGGCCCATGAGTCAAAGTCAATGGCCTCAATGCAGAGGATGAGGGTAGTGCAGATGCTGCCCGTGGCCAACTCAGTCTGCACCTTGCAGATGGTGGAGGCCTGCAGGCTATCACCCACTGTAGCAGGTTGCAGGTGTGCCACATGTCTTTGGGCTCCTCAGGGATCAGTATCACCTGCCCTACATTATCCTTCTTCAAGTCCTTCCTCACCAACTTCATACCAGCAGTTCCCAGCATTGCCACACCACCCCAGCTTCCCCTCGGTGCAGCAGCCAGCAGGCCTACCCCAAGAGGCCTAGCGGTGGGATCCACACGCTCCCATTGGCAGATGGCCTACCCATAGGCTGTGGTGAATGGCCTATCCCAAACACTAGCCTGCCCCAGGCCTGCTGCAAAGCCTGAGCAAAACCTCACACACAGCAAGGTGGCTCCTCCAAGCACCCACAGCCAGCTCCTAGCCACATGTGCATACATAACACCCAAGGCACATATGCGCAGTGCATCCTAAAAGGCATCAGCTGGATATACACTCCCCCCCACCTTTTCACCTCTGCACCTGACACACATGTGCACGGCCACTCCCTCCCTTCCAGGGCTGCATCAAGAGCTGGCACATGCGCTGGGTGGGGAAAGGGAGTGGTGTTGGCATGCTACATAGAGAAGTGTTGTCTAAGGGTGGGTGTTGTGTTTTAAGGAGTGGTATGAGTAATCTGCTGCTTCCCCCCCAACGGCAGGGGAGATGCCACAAGCCAGGGCCATGCAGGCTTGGAGATCCCTGAAGGGAAACCTGGGGGATACTAGAAAGCAGCCACAATGCTCCTCTGTGCTGTGAGGCACTGTATAATTGCTGTTTTTCCTCCTGCCCTGATGCTACAGCCTCTCCTTGAGTGAGGCGGGAAGGGGTCAGGGCCTGTGCTGGTCCTTATCCTCTAGCTCTTTAGAGAGATGATTCAAACTTCCAAAGGCTTCTAACACAATCCCTCACATTTGGGAAAGAAAAAAAAAAAAAACAAAAAAAAACCACAACACACCCCAAAACAGAAACTAAGTAGTTGTGAAAGGTCACAGTTACAGATCAGGGAAGAGAGACAAGAAAAGTAAGCAGACAGTTTTCTTAGTGCAATAATTGAATGCCACGGTACCTCAGTGTCACAGAGGACAGGTACCTAACAGCCCCTGGTGCTTAAAAGTGAGCCAACCACTACAGAGTGAAGTGAAAACCAGACCCAGGCAACATCAGAACCTGAACTGTTATTTTGACATTGCTCTTGAACTGAGCTTCAGCTTAAAGTTTTTGGTTAAACTTGCAGTAATATTGGGGTTTTGGTTTTTTTTGAACACATCTGTGGAATAAATACTAAATTGGCTAAAAAATACAAAAGTACAGCATTGTTCACACATTAAGGAAAAGTATAAAATCAAGAGGCTTCTGAGGTAGAAAATAGCCGCAGCTGGCATGAAGGACACAACATCTGTGGTTCCCTGATAAGCTACATGAGGTACGGGACGGGATGCAATTATTCCGTGGCTTTACCTTATGATGTATAGCGGATACAGGAATGGGATGATACCATGAAACAGATAAGCTGCCAATTAGCTGCCCGCTAGATGCTCAGAGCCAACTTTTTGTCAAATTTTGATGAAATGCTGTCCTTTGTGCAAACTTTGCTCATTATAATGTCATTATAATACCAAAACACACCTCCATCCCGAAGGCTACCCGCCTCCAAGGTGCGACCACTCCTTCTTGAGTCTGCGCCCTGAATTTCTCGTAAACTATACCTTTAATTGTGAAGCGAGAGAAATTTACACCAATCATGATAAAAGTATGTATGACTAAAGTCACTCAAACTCCACCTTGAAGATAACAAATAGTATAAAAATAGCCCAAGAGAGGGGGGATACCCAGGGAAGACACCATCATAAAGAATTACATCACTGACTTCTGGGATCAGTCGACGGGCTGAGCCTCTCTTCCCCTCCATAGGGACACCTTTGGGTAAGACTTAGATTATACCGAGTGCTTCCTCGGGAAACTTAGAAATTTCTCTAGAGACTCTCTTTTTCTACATTTAAAGCCAGGCTGTATCGTTTATAACTTGGTCGTGTGTTTTGTATATGTAACAGTACTTTCATTTGTACGTGCTTTGCAGACAGTGTATTTATCACCGGCAATCCTAAGAACCTATCTATCTGTTGTTTAAATAAACTGCACTTTTTTAAGTAGCTAGTCGTTTTGGTTTCTCACTGAACGCGACCAAAGACTCGAGAGTGGCCGTGCTAGTTCATGAGCACGACTAGACTGAAGGTGCAGTCCACTATTAGTGTATCCAAATCGTAATAGTTTAATACATATTAAACACGATTGGACTGATAGTGCTGAATTGGGCATCACAGAATTTAAACCTAGCCGCACCTAGCCTCCCACCTCGGTGAGGAGTGTTAGAACGCAAGGGGGTTTATCTTCTGCTAAAACCGCTTTGCCCCTTTTCACGCAACAACATCCTAGCCTATACTGAAACTTGATCTGCTTCCTGAATCTAACAGTTATTTCAGTCAGAATGAGACAGTTCTGAGAAGCTTCAGAGGCAGCTAAGTGCATTTCAAATGAAGTTTGATGTTGACAAATGTAAGTAATATGCATTGGAAAAATCTGAAAATTATCACTAATACAGATGATATTTGCACAGAAAAGGGACCTGAACAATAACTAGACAGCTCAATTTGCAGCCTAGACAAATTTAAGAAAACAGAAATAATATAAAAAAGTCATTATGCAAATACTGCAGCTTATTTTGGAGTGATGTACAGCACTGAACACTCCATTTCAGAATGAATGCTGCAAATTTAGAAAGAATAAGGAAGAGAAATTGAAAAGAACAAGGAAAAGGAAAAAACATGCTTATATGAAGAAGAATTGAAAAGAATGCAAGTATCTGAGAAAGCAGACAAACTAATGTGCCATAAGTGTCACCAGGGCAACTGGAACAGATAAAGTAAGTTTGGAATGTCTACACATTCAGTTTAATAACCACAAAGCAAGAGAACATCCTCTTAGAGATGAGAAAGTGGCAAATTTAGAATTGTTAAGAGGAAGTTTCTGGTTTCTTTTAGTTTGCTTGGAAGTTGATTTCTATCTGATCTATCTCATGATCTATCTCTCTATCTGATGATATAGAAGACTACTGTGAGCAAAAAATAATCCCCTATCTCTCATTATGGTATACATATAAATTTCTCTCAAGTATCTATCACTAATTAGTTGTTGGGACAGGACGCTGAACTCAGATTTGTCCCAGTAATGCGTATTCAGCATTTCTAAGCTTGATACTGATGTTAAAAACAACTTTATCAGATATTGCACAATAGGATTTATTTATGAAACCTCAGACTCTCTTCCTGCAAGTACACATGCTTAACTGTTAGCATGAATAGTTTCACAGATGGAAGCTGGACCACCACAGATTTGGATGGGACCCATCCTTGAGATGTCTTCCTATCTGACAATAAACCTTTTTTGTCATTACTGGTGAATTATCTGTCAGTAGTACCAGTGGCAATTTGCAACTCTGAAGGGAAGTTGTGGTATACTAAATTGTTGCCACATTACAAAGCCTCCTTCTGTAAAGAAACACCAAAAAAAAAGCATATTTTGGAGAATATCATTGTGTAATAAAAGTAATAAAGACATCTACGAGAAAGGGCTAAATATGGCACAAAGGACTACATTCAGATTTTCATGTTTTCCTATATCTGTTCTTTCTTGCACAATAAGCACAGAGTGAAGAGGGAAAAACCTTAGTCTTGCCTCTTCCCCACTTACTGCCACCTGCATTTTGACAATTCTTATGAAATTGATTTCCCCCTCTGTATTGCCACAGATTCACTGTGTGCTAGTGCTGGGGAGCTCAGTATCAAAGTTTGCAAACACATGAATTTCAGCATTGCCTTAGCCTCTTTGACACTTGTTGGATTCCCCCAAATTCAGATCCAAAATGTTACTACAGATTGACTAGCTAGAGGGAATATTACTTGCTGTATTTGTTTTGCAAATTCCCCCCCCCCCCAAAAAAAAAACCACCCCCCAAATAAAACACAAAAAAAAAACCAAAACAAACCCTCCCCCTCAAAAAAAACCCCCTTCAAGTAAGTCCCTAACAATAATTCCTAACAATAAGTGAAACCCTAAAAGGAAACATTACATATTCCATCTCCCAATGGACTCATCTTTCTGAAGTTAGTTGGGTGCAGTTAACCACATCCTCACTTCCCCTTTTACCACTCCAAACATCTGAAAGCTAAAGGGAGGAAAATAGAAAAGCTACCCTAATTAAAAAAAAAAAAGTTGCCAGGTGCATCCCTTTTCCCATGCTAACTTCAATTATAGTATTTCTTCTCACCCGTTTATCCTCATCTAGCAGCCCCCCCGAATTCTAAGATTGGTTTTGGGATTAAAGCTCCCAGAGAGAAGCAAACCAAAGAAGTCCCTCAAGAGCTCCTGTTGGAGGGCAGCTCAAGGTAGGAGATTCCTGTGGCAGGTAGAGGTATAGGGGAGGGGGGACACAGTCCCACAGATGCCAGCCCTCAACAGCCTCACTCCCCCTCCCACAGGGAGAACTACTTTCAGGACCTGGACCTTCAAAGCAAGGGGGAAAAAAGGGGATATCCTCACCTGTCAGCATCCAGCAGGAGACAGCTATGCCTGGGCTCCTGCAAACCCAGGAGCAGGGGTAGCAGAAGAGGTCCTGCTACCAGCACACCCAGTAGTGCTGTACTGTGAGTGGAGTTCAGTGCTCTATGCCTCCTACCTACCTTACAGACAAGTTAAGCATTTCCTATTTGTTATTCAGTCTCTATATTGGTTCTTCACATAAAGAAAAACTTAACTTCTTTCCCCTCAAGGCCCAAAGACCTCTAAACTTCAGCACTATCCCCTACAACACTAAACCCAACCTCCCCTCCCACAACTACAACCTCTGAAGAGCTAAGCAGACCTTAAAGGGGCATCTGCTCTCTCATAATTTATTAATTGATTGGTGTATCCCACCATCTACCTCTCTGCTAGCAAGGCAGGAGAGAGCTGGGTATGCTGCATAGCTACCTCTCTCTCACCCTATCTCAGCAGAAACACATTGCTGTGTTTGGCTAGTCAGGTTTAATTTCTCTTGCATCACCCCCTTAAAAAGGTACTCTATAACTGATCATTTGCCTGTAGGAGGAAGCTGGGCTGAGCTAGCATTTCTTATTAACTTGTACACATTCAAAAAAGTAAAATGCATTACAGACCATTATTTATTTTGGAATGCAGAAATAATAATTCTGAAAAGAATTATAAAAAAGTAATTATAAAAAAATAATAATTCTGCAGAAATAATAATTCAGAAATAATTCAGAAAAAAACAAACTCCTATTGCTTGTAGAATAGCTGCTGCATCCTTTCACAGTCTTTGTTGTTTTGGGGGCATGCATTTAGGCAACTGTTCAGAATATATTGCTAAATACTCTTCTTGGAGTTTAAAACTTTATACATTAGAAGTAATGAATACATGTATATTAAGCAGGAATCGCCAGATGAGGTGTGCTCAGGCTCGGAAGTAGTAAAGATATTGGGTAATTTCAATATCTGCATAACAAATATTAGTTTCAGCAGATCATAATAGTATAGAAAATCATTACCTATAATGGATAAAACAAAAAGGTCAAATTAATTTAAAGAATATAATTTTTTGCACATTCCTTTATGCCTTTCTAAAGTATTGCAGAATGCTTTAGAAAGGATTTTTTTTCTAGTGCTATAAATTAAGCATTTGTCATTTTGAACTCTGCCTCCCAATCCTGTTTCAGCAAAGTATTTTAGAATATGCATTATAGAATAAGTACACTAGTAGTTCCATGAAATCTGATAGAAGTATTTGTGATTAAAGATTAATTTAAAGACTTTGAAGGATTGGACTCTGAAAAGACAACAAAAAATAAAAATATCAGGAAGACACAATTCTTCTCCCTTTAAGTAGGTGTTATTCCCACAAAAACCAGTGGAAATACATTCTGTCCCAAAGGTGAGGGGTGAAGGAACAGGATCCAAAGCTTTTCAAATAGTTTCAAAAATAAGCAGGCAGTCTTCTAGTGTGACTATAGTGTACATAGAACTCACTTCCATGGAAACTGTTCTTCCATTCTTATGGAGGAGATGAGCAATTTTCATTTATTTTGACTGTTAGTTTAAAAGGATCTCTAACCTGTAGCACAAGAGAGCAATGAGTAATGCAAGACTTTGACTTCAAATAGCCAGAAGTATGCTTAACTTACTTCCATTAAAGGAATAGTATGACAACATCAATAATTGTGAGAGAGGTAACATGTTTCTGCAATGTACACTGTTGTTATTATGCTGGATTATGCACTGCTTGGAAAATACTACAGAGTTTGTTCATATAGTTTCTAAGTGAAGATTTATCATTGAAAGCTGTTATTATCATCTTTGATGGTTTACATTGTGCTGTAGATTGGTGATGATTTACATTTACATTTTTTTCTTACACCTGCTTATTCACAGTCTTCAAGATGTCTTTCACCTTGACTGCTCTGTTCTTCATTTTCATAGTCTCGATTTTTTCCTATCTGATTCTAGGACCATGTTAGAATTCACTTGGCAGAACATGTGAGACTGTAGTCTTATTTTGATTATGTCTGAGACACTCAAGGGCTCCTTCTTCAAGTGCCAGAACTAAGACCTTGCAGAATTTGGTATGGTTCCAGCAATACTCTATGCATAAATCTTTTCATGTTTTACAGCTCAGCTTTTAGCTGATACTTGATATTCTTAGAGAATGCCCATGTTTCTGTTCCATCTGTATTAACCAGTGGTACAAATGTGACAAAAATCCTTTTTACTGTACAAAGGGATCTTCATAAAAATTTTGTTTTGCAGCTTGTGTTAGTTTAGTTAATGTTGGTAGGACACATTATGGAAAATGCCCATTGTGTTCTGTGTTAAATTTATTCTCTGCAGTATCTTTTATGTTGTCTTCATTTGTCTGTCTTGGAGTATATACCAACTATCATAGAGTATTCCTGAACCAAATTAATATACAATCTATTCTTACTGAAATAAAATAATCTGATTTTCCTCCTTAACAGATTTAAAGAGTCTCACATCCTTAGTCATGCTGCTTTTCTTTTCTGTATTTTCTCATTTTTAGAGATAAAAAATGGCTGTATCACAAAAATAAACCATCTCAACTTCTCTGTAACTTTTTATTTGCACACATGATGATCTTAGACCAGGAAGAGATGAGTTTATATGGTATCATTTACTGTTATAAATCTGCCACCAATCTCTTTATTTTATGATTGTCACTTTATACTCACGTAGAAGGATTTTTATATTAGAATAGAATTTAAGATTCTTGCAGACAATACCTCTAATACTTTGAGTCAGTTTCTGACAATTAAAATATTTTATTTAAATCCTAATTCACAGTTTTCTCCTGCAACATGGTTTTAATTTTCTGCTTGCTTATTTACTTATCTATTTATTACGTCAACAATATATCTTTGAGCTCTGTAATATATTACCAGACTTTAACATGAACATATATTTCTTTAAAGTGTAAGCTACAAATAAGGCTAGAAAAACACAAGTTTGTTTAGCTATTCAACTTGAACAAGGTAAAAATCATACAGATCTCTCTGGCCTGAGTATTTCAGACTTTTTTTTTATGCTGAAGCACTTTTTCTGTAGTCCTGAAGCCATTGGAGCTATGGCATTGAGTCTGAGGGGAATGGAACTGGTGGGGGGAGACAAAAGAAACAAATTCATATTTTATTGTACAAAATCAAGGGGCTGAACTAGAAATTGCAATATGTTTATAAGGTTTTTTTTATGAAAGGTACATATAACATATCAGCTAATGTTGGTCCATCAGTGCTTTAGTTCCACTGCATTATACAAATTAAATTAATTGAAATTAGGACAGAATTTAGGGGCAGAGGATTAATTGATTCTTATTATTATCTTGGGATTTCTTCACTTCACCCACACTTCTTACAGCTTCTTAACAATTAGTGTCTTCTTTTTTTTAACGTGCTGCTCATGGTATGTTGCATAACCAATATTATTTATTGTTCAGATAGATTTCAATTATGAAACTGTATAAAAGAATAACTTACTGAGAGGGAGCTGTGAAGGGAGACTAATAGATGACAAAAATTACTCAAAGAGTTTTACATCGTATTGCATTGCATTGCATTCTATTCATTGCCTTCACAGCTGGTCTGCATAATATAATTACTTATTAATGTTTGGTTACAGAAAAATGGTAGCTGTGACTTCAACAGCCATGTTGAAAACTCTCAGTTTATTCTTTTTTTTTTTCTTTCTACTCTATATAGATAAAAACATTAACCCTCCATCCCCTTTTTCCTTGATGCATGCACACATTCCTCTTCCATTTCTGTTATTTTGCTCAGTTAGTGCAAAAGCAGCATTTAAATACAGATCACTGCCCAGGCTTTCCTTTAATCTTCATGAGCAGGAAAAAAATCTTGCTTTTTACGGGAACATGAGCCTGGTCATGATGCCAGTATATGTTTTATGGCATACATTAAATAGAAAAACAGCACACAGAGAAGAAAAATATCCCTGTAGTGCAGAAACTTCAGCTTCTGCAATAATTACCTTTTTATTTTTTAACTATGTGATTTTAAGACAAATTATGAGTTTTCAATAATCCTTCTATAATGAGCAATGCATTGCTACTTTGTTAGTGGATGTTGTAAACCAGACTCCTGCTGGGATTACAGTTTCTGTAGATTGCTATAACATTTTGTTTCAGGGATACTACAATAATTTTTACCTCCTGAGATCTGTAATCTAAATACTACTACTCCATGTGCCTTTCTGTAGGAATGTGTCTGAGAGAAAATGGTCACATGAGCCAGCCTCCCTACTATGAGAGATTAGATTAAGGGCAAAACAGGTGGTAGAAGATGGAATTAGTACATGGGAAAAATGGGAACCGAGAAGGCAGAAAACATGTGGTGCTAATGACTAAGCAATTTACTATGCGAATTCTTGTAACCAATCTGATGTGTGAACGAACTGCATGGACAGCGCGTGGACAGTGTAACTAGCTAATCAGAAATAAGCAAGTGGCATGTACGGCTACAACACAGGGTATAAAAGATGATGATCTGTGCTTAATAAACGGCTTCTGTTGATTCA
This sequence comes from Larus michahellis, assembly GCF_964199755.1. NCBI lineage: Eukaryota > Metazoa > Chordata > Aves > Charadriiformes > Laridae > Larus > Larus michahellis. The sequence continues at coordinate 16,896,990 of NC_133929.1, read as the reverse complement.
CATTGGACCGTCTGGAGTCCAGTTATTTCTCCTCAGATGGTGACCCCGACGTGATACCGATCGGCGCTTGGCTTGAGCAGCGGAACGCGAGGGGCAGAAGACCCAGAAGGAGACCCACCGGCTGGAGGACGGCTCAGCTGGACTGAGACCGGGCGGATTGGGCGGCAATCCGGAATAGAGGAAACAGACGACGTGGCCACGGACACCCAGAGAGAGGTGAGCAGCCGGGGCAGGAGATGGGGCAACAAGTAACAAAAGAAGACGGGGCTATATTAAGACTTCTCCTGCATATCCTCTCTAAGAGAGGGGTGAAATACGATGAGCGTATGCTCCGAAGGTTGTTAACCTGGTGCAGAGAGAACGGATTCGCACCAGAGCCCCAGACAGCTTTTAAACCAGAAATATGGGAGGCTGTTGGGAAAAAACTGTGGGAAGTGATAAGTAAAGGAGACAAAGAGGCATCACCATTAGCGACGACATGGTGGTTGGTGTTATCGACCTTACAAGATATGAAGGCGGAGCGAGCCACGGCAGACGGGGCTTTTGCAGCATTACAACCCACAGGAGGGGGATCGAACAGGCCAGGTCCGAAGGTCTGGGACGATCCCCTGCTGATCCCCTCTGCTCCACCTGAGGCCGAGGGAGGAGGCAGAATGTCAGCAGAGAAGGACAGAGCCGGAGCTGTTTGCTCCTGCCATGGCCTGCCTCGCCCCCTCCCCTCCCCTCCCCAGTCGTCTCCCTGAGATAGAAGTGTTGGAGTGGGAGAAGGACCCGGAGTAACGATGGAGTCTCAATGTGAGTATGATCATTCTCCCTTTATTCAAGTTTTCACAGAGTAGATATAGACAGGCAATAAGAGCACGCGCTAGCGGCAGCTATATGATTGGCTTACAGTCTCTGTTCACGCGCTGTCCATGCAGTTCATTCACAGATCAGATTGGTTACAAGAATTCACATAGTAAATTGCTTAGTCATTAGCACAACATGTTTTCTACCTTCTCAGTTCCCGTTTTTCCCATGTACTAATTCCATCTTCTACCACCTGTTTTGCTCTTAATCTAATCTCTCATAGTAGGGAGGCTGGCTCACGTGACCATTTTCTCTCAGACACATTCCTACAATACCCCCTTTTTCTTCTTGAGCCAGCCAGACCTTATGCATGGCATTTTCTATCATGTCAGTCACTTTGCGGAGAACACACGAGGCTACCATAATCAATAATAATATAACCAACAACAGCATGAGCCCTTGCTTTAGGAAGTCTGCTAACCATCCCATTATACCCCATGAGCTTAACCAATCATCGAAACCGTTTTTAACCGCTTTTAATTTGGACATGTTATCCTTCAGCTCCCGTACCTGCTTATGAATGGATGATGAGTGGTCAGAAAGGTTCATACAACACATACCTTCAAAATCTTCACATCCATGACCCTGAGCTAACAGCAAAAAGGCAATAGCCGCTCAATTTTGCAACATAGCATGCCGAATGCTATCAGCATCAGTAAGCAAGCTAGATATGATTTCAGTTGTGAGGTTTATCTGTTTACTTGCCCAACACCCTATCTTATTCAGCATATTTAATGCCGTTGCTGTTCCTAGCGAAGGAAGAATACTTAGCCCTATTCTTTGTCTGAGATTCAAAAATGTTATATGGTCGCCACAGGATGGAGTGAAGGTATGAACTGTTCTCTTGGCTCTGTGGTTACTGTGTGCTCTGCTCACTGTGTCTTTGGCCGTACGCAGGCCTCTGCTCGTAGATCTGCCCCATCTCCCCCTTTTTTGTTTAACACCAGACCATTTATTAACAAGGTCGCCATGACTTGTGCTTCTACTCGTTGTGACGCTCTTAGTGGGTTATATACTAAACACAATTAAAAACAGAATCAAAAAGAACCCTGCTAAGGCAATAAATACACAGATTCCTAAATTTAGCCCAGAAAGCCAATTTCTTTGGATTTACCCACGAGAAATCCTTTTGTAATGTTTCAAATGCATTGCGGTTCATTAAGTCTTGAATCTTTAGTATTTGAGCTTTTAGCTGATCATGTAAAGGATGAATATCTTGTTGCAACAACAAGTCAAATTGTGATAAGCAAGGGTCAAGGTCATCCTTTTTGATGGGGACATGTATGTGGCTTGGATCCATTCCAGAAAGCTGGTGAGAGCACAAGCGACCCTGGAAAAACAATCGTGGTAACATTTCAGTCATCATAGTTACTGGTTTTGAAAAGGTATGTGGCAAAAATACCCACTCTAATGCAGTCAGGCTCTTTGCGAGTGCATCATCCCACTGTCCTATCAGGGCATAAAGTTGAAATTCTTGTAGGAAGGTGTTCAATGCGTCTTGCAGCAGTAGTAGACTATATCTTATCTTGCAACATGCTGTAATGCCTTCGGAGCTGTTGGGGTTAATGAACATAGAACTTATGGGGGGGGTGGGCGGGGGGCAGACACAGTGCTTCAGGGCATCCCCTGTATCTTCAAAGTGTGCTCATGTCTCTCTCCCCCTCTCTGACCCGAGACAGCCCCCCTATATCCTGCACCAGATTGAGTGGAGATGTACAGGCTAGAGTCGCTGCATGCATGGCCAGCGTATGCAGTGAGTCTCACCAAACTCATGATCCAGCTTTGCTAACAGTGGCTGTCTGATACGTGACTACACTGTTGTAATCCCTTCTTGTTATCTTCTTCTGTGAAGGTCAGGTTCTCATGGATACACACATAGTTTTTAGAGCAACATATTCTGCAACTCGTACAAGGGTACGATGCAAAGCGGCATCTACAGCTGATCGTATAATGCTTATTAAACACGGCAAACAGCATACTCAACATAACAGACAAATTCCTTCCACACAGGCGATGAGTATAATTTGCTTCAACCAACCCCACCCCCAAGTCCATCCAGCAAAAAGATTTTCAAAAGTGGTCTCCACAAGTTGCTGGTTCGGTCAGTGCAGTTCCTGCAACTGGGCATGGATGGATTTGGAGTGGTCACTTAGATTCATACCATACAGTCCTTTAAAATCTTGACAACCATGTCTGTGAGCTGAAAGCAAAAAATCAGTAGCAGTTCTGTTTTGCAACATCGCATATCGAATACTATCTACAGCTAGCAAGAACTCAGAAATAGCTGTACTAGTAGCATTGTTAAACTTATCCTTGGCAGCAAGAGAGTCCTTGTTATCACGAATCCTTGGCAGCAAAAGAGTCCTTGTTAGCAAGAGCGCATGCGGACTCCCTGTTCTTGCTGGTGCTGTGCTTTGATCTTCTTCCACCACAGGCCAAGATTCTCAAGCAGCTAGATAAGGTGTCTGTGAGTCCATTACAGGCTTATGTCATCCAAATGTTTTTCTTGCCAGCACCCGAGACTGAGTAACAATTGGTGTGATATATGTGTTTTCCAGCACCCAGGTGTGAGTCCCTTGAGTGTATTTACAGTCCTCCTCGCCGATCTTCCGTTGCTTTCCCATATTCCACCCCCTTGCTCAAGAGACCGCTTCTGCTGGGGTTCATTTTAGTCTCGCAGGGTATAACACAGAGCAATCTACTAAGGCATGCAATAACATATACACATATAGGAAAAAACCAAAACCATATCTCTATGGTACTGCTTTGAATCAGGTGTCCTATTTCTCTTTTTCTGATGCTTTCTCATAATGCGTATGGCATACTTTTGTGCTAACGTGGCACATTTCCCATCTAATTGTTCCTGTTTGGTTTCTTTTTTTTCTTTTTTTTTCCCCCTCTCTTTTTTTCTCTTTTTTCTTTTTTCTTTTTTCTTTTTTCTTTTTTCTTTTTTCTTTTTTCTTTTTTCTTTTTTCTTTTTTCTTTTTTCTTTTTTCTTTTTTCTTTTTTCTTTTTTCTTTTTTCTTTTTTCTTTCTTTTTTCTTTTTTCTTTTTTCTTTTTTTTCTTTTTTCTTTTTTCTTTTTTCTTTTTTTTCTTTTTTCTTTTTTCTTTTTTTTCTTTTTTCTTTTTTCTTTTTTTCTTTTTCCTTTTTTCTTTTTTTTTCTTTTTTTTTTCTTTCCCATCGCTTATGACTGACATAAAAGTCTGCCTTTGCAACAAGAGCTCAGTTTCTCATTTTTCCTTAAGTTTCTCATTTTCCTACAGAGCATCCTATAGATTTTGGCTCAACTCCTTTTCCCAATCAACCATGACCTTATAGACAAACAACAAACAACCAGCGATACGCCCTGCATGGACGAGCTGTTCCCAAGACCGTAAACGTGTCGGCTGGTGAAAACTCCCCCAATATTTCAGGACTTCCATCGGTTCTACAGCCCATCCTGGTGTATCTACCTGGGGCGCGCTCGCCTTACGTCTAAACATTGTGTATATACAAACTTCTTCACTTGATGGAGTGTCAGCCCTAGTTGCATACGAGAACAGTACCACACTGGGCAGAACACCTGCTCAAGTGGAGTCACCTAACGACACTGCACACAACAAAAAGCAAACAGTAGCACACATGCTGATCAGCAGGTATAAGCTGGCGCCCACACCTGTTGCTGCCAAGGATAAGTTTAACAATGCTACTAGTACCGCTATTTCTGAGTTATTGCTAGATGTAGATAGTATTCGATATGCGACGCTGCAAAACAGAGCTGCTACTGATTTTTTGCTTTCAGCTCACAGACATGGTTGTCAAGATTTTAAAGGACTGTATTGTATGAATCTAAGTGACCACTCCAAATCCATCCATGCCCAGTTGCAGGAACTGCACCGACCGAACCAGCAACTTGTGGAGACCACTGGGTGAAATCTCTTTGCTGGATGGACTTGGGGGTGGGGTTGGTTGAAGCAAATTATACTCATTGCCTGTGTGGAAGGAATTTGTCTGTTATGTTTAGTATGCTGTTTGCCGTGTTTAATAAGCATTATACGATCAGTTGTAGATGCCGCTTTGCATCGTACCCTTGTATGAGTTGCAGAATATGTTGCTCTAAAAACTATGTGTGTATCCATGAGAACCTGACCTTCACAGAAGAAGATAACAAGAAGGGATTACAACAATGTAGTCACGTATCAGACAGCCGCTGTCAGCAAAGCTGGATCATGAGTTTGGTGAGACTCGCTGCATACGCTGGCCACGGGTGCAGCGACTCTAGCCTGTACTTTTCTACTCAATCCAGTGCAGGAGAGTCTGGTGGGACTCGCTGCGTGCACTGGCCATGCATGCAGCGACTCTAGCCTGTACTTCTCCACTCAATCCAGTGCAGGATATAGGGGGGCTGTCTCAGGTCAGAGAGGGGGAGAGAGACATGAGCGCACTTTGAAGATACAGGGGACACCCTGAAGCACTGTGTCTGCCCCCGCCCCCCGCCCCCCAGTAAGTTCTATGTTCATTAACCCCAACAGCTCCGAAGGCATTACAGCATGTTGCAAGATAAGATATAGTCTACTACTGCTGCAAGACGCACTGAACACCTTCCTACAAGAATTTCAACTTTATGCCCTGATAGGACAGTGGGATGATGCACTCGCAAAGAGCCTGACTGCATTAGAGTGGGTATTTTTGCCACATACCCTTTCAAAACCAGTAACTATGATGATTGAAATGTTACCACGATTGTTTTTCCAGGGTCGCTTGTGCTCTTACCAGCTTTCTGGAATGGATCCAAGCCACATACATGTCCCCATCAAAAAGGATGACCTTGACCCTTGGTTATCACAAAGTCTTAACCTCCTTAGTACATTATATTGGGCAAATAAATTATTCTTTGCCCTGGCACAGACTATTACAGTCACTTTCACAAATTCTTTTACAGCCACGCATCCTGCTAGCACCAAAGCCTCTTGCTGGCACCTGTTCAGTGTTTGTAGATGGTTCAGGGACACAGTAAATGCTTTTGACTTATTTCAACAGGAACTGTTAAATGTAAGCAGAATCTCAATATGTTACTGGTATTGTTCAAAGACTTGAAGGAGCATTTATAAAACAAGTAGAGAACCAATTGTTATTTAGTCTCTTACTGCAATTAATGTTGCTTTTATGAAAAAGACAGTTTCCTTATTTTATTGTCCACATACGCTCTCATAGCTGTTTACTTGGTCCTTTAACTGAGGGAAACACAGTTGCGGATTATCACACTCTGTCGGTAACAACTCAGAACATTATGCAGCAAGCTGAAATGTCGCATGATTTTTTTTTTAATCAAAATGCGAAGGCATTGAGGAAACAATTTTCTTTAACACAGCAGATGATATTGTGTGAACTTGTGCTGATTGTCAACCATTTATACCTAACTTCAACCCAGGCGTCAGTCCCCGAGGGCATGGACCTTTGGAGTTCTGGCAGACTGATGTAACCCATGTGTCAGAATTTGGAAAACTGAAATTTATACACCTGAGTGTAGACTGTTATTCAACTGCAATTTGGGCAACTGCGCAGACTGGTGAATCTAGTAAACATGTACAAAAGCATTTGCGATCCGCGTTTGCGGCCTTAGGTGTACCGCGTGTGATAAAGACTGATAATGGCCCAGGGTACGTAGCCCGTTCAACAGAGGTATTTCTACAGCTGTGGGGCATTACACATGTGACTGGCACACCACATTCTCCGACGGGTTGAGCCATAGTGGAACGCATGAACCAGTCTTTAAAAAATTTGCTTCAAAAACAAAAAGGGGGAGAGCAAGGGCTGAGTCCAGTAGATCGACTGAACAAAGCCGTTTACGTCCTGAACTTCCTACGCCTTCCTCAACACTGCCTTGTACCTCCAATCGTGCGGCATGGCGCAGGCCTGCAGAGAGACCTGGGAGATTTTAGGCAGGAAAATGGCATGGTAGCAGTTAAAAACAGTGTGACGGGGAAGTGGGAAGGACCGTGTAGATTATTAACCTGGGATCGAGGATATGCCTGTGTCGTTACAGATGCCGGAACCAGATGGGTACCAGCCAAGTGGATAAAGCCCTGGTTTGAGCAGACGGATTCAAATGAGTTACCCCACAATACCAACAACGACGATGAGGGCTGAAGAAGTGCAGTGCCCTAGGTGTGGAACTGTGACCCATAGACCCTTGTGCCTTGTGAGGATTGTTGAGGCCGGTGGTGGTTTGAAAGACCACGTGCTGCGGTCCGGTGTGCTGTGTGTTTTAAATCCGGTGTGCTGTGTATTTTAATTCTAGTGTGCTGTGTATTTTAATAAGGAATTAGGTAAAGTGATGGGGTATGCTGTGTGTTTTTAATCCGGTGTGCTGTGTATTTTAATTCCAGTGTGCTGTGTATTTTAATAAGGAGTTAAGTGAGGTGACAGGGTATGCTGTGTGTTTTTAATCCGGTGTGCTGTGTGTTTTTAATCCGGTGTGCTGTGTGTTTTAATAAAGAACTAAGTAAGGTTACGGGTTTAATTCGTTTAGCTATTGCAATACAGTACATAGAGTCAGGTTCACCTCAACACAAGCTGGCTGAGCTACAGGAGATTAGGGAAGTCTACCATTCACAAGGACTGGTCAGAGTGTGGCATACAGTGCCGTTACACAGTGCTACTGCCAGAGGTTTGGTCGGTTCCAGAGGACTAGTGGGAACAGGTAGTACGTCACTGTAGCAACAGGTTCGGTCATCTACAGCGCAGAAAGAAGGGCAAGGGTACTGATATTTGAAGATGCCACTGGGAATTAGTGTCGGGCTTATCCTTGTGATTGGAAGTTGCAGCTGAGCACAAAATTGAGAACCCTTGGTATTTCGGCTTCTTTTAATACAGCAGGATTCAATTCAGTTTACCCAACAATTAACACGACCCTAGTGAACTTTTGTGGAGACACCACAGGGGTGATGACTGATTTTTGCTGTTGGCTCAGGGTCATGGATGTGAAGATTTTGAAGGTATGTGTTGTATGAACCTTTCTGACCACTCATCATCCATTCATAAGCAGGTACGGGAGCTGAAGGATAACATGTCCAAATTAAAAGCGGTTAAAAACGGTTTCGATGATTGGTTAAGCTCATGGGGTATAACGGGACGGTTATCAGACTTCCTAAAGCAAGGGCTCATGCTATTCTTGGTTATATTATTATTGATTATGGTAGCCTCGTGTGTTCTCCGCAAAGTGACTGACATGATAGAAAATGCCATGCATAAGGTCTGGCTGGCTCAAGAAGAAAAAGGGGGTATTGTAGGAATGTGTCTGAGAGAAAATGGTCACGTGAGCCAGCCTCCCTACTATGAGAGATTAGATTAAGGGCAAAACAGGTGGTAGAAGATGGAATTGGTACATGGGAAAAACGGGAACTGAGAAGGTAGAAAACATGTGGTGCTAATGACTAAGCAATTTACTATGCGAATTCTTGTAACCAATCTGATCTGTGAATGAACTGCATGGACAGCGCGTGGACAGTGTAACTAGCTAATCAGAAATAAGCAAGTGGCATGTACGGCTACAACACAGGGTATAAAAGATGATGATCTGTGCTTAATAAACGGCTTCTGTTGATTCACATTGGATCGTCTGGAGTCCAGTTATTTCTCCTCAGACAGGGACACCTCCCACTAGACCAGGCTGCTCAAAGCCCCATCCAGCCTGGCCTTGAACACTTCCAGGGATGGGGCATCCACACCTTCTCTGGGAAACCAGTGCCAGTGCCTCACCACCCTCACAGTAAAGAATTTCTTCCTGATATCCAATCTAAATTTCCCCTCTTTCAGTTTAAAACTATTACCTCTCGTCCTATAGCTACACTCCCTGATAAAGAGTCCCTCCCCATCCTTCCTGTAGGCCCCCTTCAGGTACTGGAAGGCCGCTATAAGGTCTCCCCAGAGCCTTCTCTTCTCCAGGCTGAACAACCCCAACTCTCTCAGCCTGTCCTCATAGGAGAGGTGCTCCAGCCCTCTGATCACCTTCATGGCCTCCTCTGGACCTGTTCCAACAGGTCCATGTCCTTCTTGTGTTGAGGACTCCAGAGCTGGACACAGTACTCCAGGTGGGGTCTCATGAGAGCAGAGTAGAGGGGCAGAATCACCTCTCAACCTGCTGGCCATATTCTTTTGATTCAGCCCAGGATGCCGTTGGCTTTCTGGGCTGCGAGTGCACATGGCTGGCTCATATTGAGCTTGTCATCAACCAACACCCCCACGTTCTTCTCCTCAGGGCTGCTCTCAATACATTCTCCTGCTTATGCTTATTGCTATAACAACCAAGGTCAGCTAACTTTGTTATTTGGCCCATTGGAGGGTTGGAAGCAGAAAAGCATAGAGGGGTCACACCTGTGGGGAGGAGCAGACAGGACAGGTGACCAAAACTGACCAACAGGGTATTCCATCCCATCTGCCTCCTGCTCAGTATAAAAGCTGAGGGATCAAAGGGTCAGCCCTCTTTCTTCAATGGCTGGCATCCAAGGAGGACCCTGTCTGTTCATCTGCCTTTGATCCCTATCTGTGCGTTCCTGAATTCAGTTCCCGAATCCAGTTCCTGAATCCAGTTCCCGTTCATCACTGAGTCCAGTCTGGGACTTTCCCAATGCCTGCCAGTGATGCCATTGTCATCCTGGGAGCTCAATACTGGTTTTGTATATATTGTATATATTTCATTATTTTCTTATTAATTGTATTATCTTTCCTTTTTATTATTAATATTTCTTTAAAATAGTTTTAGTTTTCTTTTCAACCCATAATTTTCTCTCTGTCTCTTATTCTCTCTCCCTTTGGGAGAGAGGTTCAGGAAAGCATCTGTTGTTTGTTTGGTGGGCAGCCCAGCCCAAACCACAACAACCCCCCACACCCCCAATAACCATACCCACACTCACAAAGACTGCACCTATCCTCGTTACAGTCATTGGCATTACCCTAGCCTTAGAACTTTCAAACATAGCACATGCCCTAACCCAACCGAAACAGAACACTTACCTAAACTTCTCCTCCACATTAGGATACTTCAACCCTTTAACATGTCGCCTTACCTCTACAAACCTACTAAACAGTGGACAAAAAATTGCCTCACACTTAATTGATCTATCCTGATATAAAAAAATAGGCTCCAAAGTCTTGCCAGCCTACTATTCATAGCAGTCAAAAACCTCAACTATCCTTCACACTGGGCTAATCTATGATCCTTCTATAATGACCTATCTATGATCCTTCACTTACTCCATCCTTATCATCATTCCGTCAACACATAGACCCAAAATTAATGGCCTGCAACTTCCAAAAATATCACTCCCTACTAAAAATAACCAATAACCCCTTAATTGATCTACCCACTCACCCAAACATCTCTGCTTCATGAAACTTTGGATCCCTACTAGACATGTGCCTAATAACACAAATCTTAACTGGCTTACTAATAGCCATACAGTACACCACAGATACAACCCTAGCCTTTTCATCCATTGCCCACACATGCCAAAACATACAATATGGCTGACTAATCCACAACCTACACACAAACGGAGCCTCATTCTTCTTCATCTGTATCTATACACGTAATGGATGAGGATTCTAATATAGATCGTATCTGTACAAACAAACCTGACATACAGGAGTTATCCTCCTGCTCACACTCATAGCAACTGCCTTTGTTGGATATGTCCTACCATGAGGAAAAATATAATTCTGAGGGGCTACAGTTATCATCAATCTATTCTCAGCTGTCCCCTACATTGGATAAACCCTAGTAGAATGAGCTCAAGGAGGACTCTTGGTAGACAACCCCACACTAACCCGATTCTTTGCCCTCTACTTCCTCCTCCCCTTCATAATTGCAGGCCCCACTATAATTCACCTCACCTTCCTCCATGAGTCAGGCTCAAACAACCCCCTTTGTATCATATCAAACTGTGATAAAATTCCATTCCACCCCTACTTCTTCCTAAAAGACATTTTAGGTTTCATACTCATACTAATAACTCTGGCCTTATTCTCACCCAGCTTACTAGGAGACCCAGGAAACTTCACTTCAGCAAACCCACTAGTCACAGCCCCTCATATCAAACCAGAACGATACTTCCTATTTGTATACACTATTCTGCGCTCAATCCCCAACAAACTAGGAGGAGTTCTAGCCCTAGCTGCCTCAGTATTAATTTTATTTCTAAGCTTAATTATTAGACATGTAGTAAAATGCATGACTGCCATTTAATCATTGTTTAATAAAACGAGGACTCGTCTCAATAATTCTCCTGTGACACAGCACTCAGCTTGGTGTCATCTGCAAACTTGCTGAGGGTGCACTCAATCCTACTGTTTATGTCATCGATGAAGATATTAAATAGTATTGGTCCCAGTATGGACCCTTGAGGGACATCACTTGTGACTGGTTACCACTTGGACATTGAGCCACTGACTGTAACTCTTTGGACGCAGCCACCCAGACAATTCCTTATCCATCTAACAGTCCATCTGTCAAACCCATATCTCTCCAATTTAGAGAGAAGGATGTTGTGGGGGACCATATCAAAGGCCTTGTAGAAGTCCAGGTAGATGACATCCGTAGCTCTGCCCTTGTCCACTGATGCAGTCGCTCCATTGTAGAAGGCCACCAGATTAGTCAGGTGCTATTTGCCCTTGGTGAAGCCATGTTGGCTGTCTGTAATCATCTCCCTGTCTTCCATATATTTCGACATGTCTTCCAGGAGGATCTGTTCCATGATCTTACTGGTCAGTGAGGTGAGGTTGACTGGTTGGTAGTATCCAGGGTCTTCCTTTTTACCCTTTTAAAAAATGGATGTGATGTTTCCTTTTCTCCAGTCACCAGGGACTTCACCTGACTAACATGACTTTTCAGATATCATGGAGAGTGGCATCTCGTTGGGTCCCATGGACTTGTGCATGTTCAGGTTCCTCAGGTGGTCTTGAACCTGATCTTCTCCTACAGTTCCCCCAGTCCCTGCCCTGAGGTTCAGAGGCTTGAGAGATGTGGGAAAAGAGACTACCATTGAAAACTGGGGCAAAAAAATTGTTGAGTACCTCAGCCTTCTCCATGTCAGTTGTCACCAGCTCTCCTGTCTTATTTACCAGAGGGGGTCCATTTTCTTTAATCTTCATTTTCTGCCCAATGTACCTGTAGAAGCTCTTATTATTATTCTTCACATCCCTTGCCAAATTGAGCTCCAACTGTGCCTTAGCTTTCCTGATCCCATCCCTACACTCCCAGGTAGTATCCCTATATTCTTCCCAGGATGTGTGTCCCTGCTTCCACTGCCTGTGCACTTCCTTCTTACATTTTAGTTTGACCAGAAGGTCCTTACTGAGCCATGATGGTCTCCTGCCTTCCTTGTCTCATGTCTTACACATGGGAATTGAGAGCTCGTGCTCTAAGAAAAATGTCCTTAAAGAGCTGCCAGCTCTGTTCTGCCTCTTCATTATCCCCGAGGGCAGTTTCCTGGGGGCGGGGCAGGGGGGGTGGGGTGTCCCATCATTAAATGGTTGAGTTTACTTGGATTTTGGGAGAGCAGACTTTAGGCTGGTAGTTTGTAAGGTCCCTGGGAATCTGATTTCAAGGGTACTGGGGTCCAAAAATGCTGGTCACTTTTTAAGAGCTGTCTTTTAAGAGTGCAGGAGCAGGCAAGTCGAATGTGTCAGAAGTCAAGCAAGTGGGGCAGAAGACCAGCTTGGCTGAACATGGATCTCCTATTGGAACTTAGGTGAAAAAAGAGTGTATGGACTTTGGAAGCAAAGTCAGGCTATACAGAACTACAGAGATGCTATTTGCCACTGTAGGGAGAAAATTCATACAACCAAAGCTCAGTTGAAGTTGAAGCTGGCCAGTACTGTGATGGATAACAAAAAAGGCTTTTTAAAGTATGTTAACAGCAAAAGGAGGACTGAAGAAAACATTGGTCCATTACTTGATGAAGTTTGTCACCTCACAAATAGGGATGAAGATAAAGCAGAGAAATTTAATGCTGCCTTTGCCTCTGTCTTTAACACCAATGATGGGACCTAGGACCCCTGGAGTCCTGGGTTGGAGGACTGCAACTGAGAGAGTGATATGCTCACAGTTGACTTTGAACTTGTTGCTGATTCATTGCTGCTGGACTTGATTTGCTGCTGCAACTGACTGCACATAAGTCTATCAGGACTGATGGGATTCATCTCAGGGTACTGAAAGAGTTGGCCAATGTTACTGCAAGACCTTTCTCAGTTATTTATCAATGGTCTTGGGAATCTGGAGAGGTCCCAGTCAACTGGAAGCTAGCAAATGTTATTCCCATTTTCAGGAAGGGCAAGAAAGAAGACCCTGGTAATTATAGGCCTATCAGTCTCACTTTGGTGCCTGGTAAAATTATGGAGAAGATTATTCTGGGAGTTACTGAAAAACACTTGAAAGACAATGCAGTCTGTCGGTGTTCAAGAAGTGTTTGGACAACGCTCTTAGATATATGTTTTAACTTTTAGGTTGCTCTGTGTGGAGTCAGGAGTTGAACTCAACGATCCTCATGAGTCCCTTCCAACTCAGGGTATTCTATGATTCTATGGGTGCAACAATGCTAAATTCCATTTAATCCAAATAATGCCATTTTATCTCAATGTTCACCCAGTAAGTACACAATTAGATGGTGTGGTACACAGATCTGTGGTACAGTGAAGGCTTGATAACAGACTATATGTCATATGCTCAGTCAGTATGACACTGGCCACAGATAAACCTGGATATTTGTACCTATGTTTCTGCTTATATGGTGTAGACAAACTTTTTGATCAAAAAGGGGACCCAGGATTAAATGTTAGCAGCTCTGGGATTATGCAGCAAAGGTTTTCTGGGCTGGAATTTTAGATATGGCACCCAAAGCCCTTTATGTATGTTTTTGAAATTGTTTCCTAATGACAATATTAACATATACTATAGTGAGACAAAGTGGAGCTGTGCATAGAGCACAGAATCTTTCCTAGAAAAAATTAGTATATTTAACAAACAAATGGTCTCTGTGCAAACAGACAAACTAGGGAAAATAACAGACCATTTTTCCTTTTTCATATTGATGTTTAAAATCAGATGACGTTTATGTTATACAGCCTGGAGTATATTCTTATAAAAATAGATGGTAACTTGTTTGGCTTCACTGTGAGACAAAATTTGAGGATGTCTATAATTTAGTTTAAGCATTCACATTGCATTCCACCCAGTTATCAAGTCATGAGCATATTCATGCTGCTTATTGACTGTTACTGCTGGTTTATTCATACCCAGAGAGGGAAGAAGAAAACGATGTATTTCTAGCAAAATGACCTGAATGGAAAATCCCGTTCTCATTCATGCTTATGAAACAGTATTTTCTGTTTATATATCTCAAAGGGCCCCCCCAAAAAAAGCCTTCTGAAGTCAGTATGATTCCAGTGAGTTTTGGTGCAAAGAACTTTACAAAGAAAAAATATTACTTTTTATATTTAATAAAAATGATAACAGAAGCTCTTAAAAACAGAAGATTTACTTAGTGTCACAAGTCAGTGACAGCTTGAAATAAAATAAAAATCTGCCTTCCATCTTGAATCATAAATGAAGTAGTTCAGGTTGCTTCTGTAATTATTAGAGCTGATAAAACATGGTGATAAGAACTAAATATAAACTTATAGGTGGAGCTTTTGAATAGAATAGAATAGAATAGAATAGAATAGATCAGATCTCAGTTGGAAGGGACCTACAATGATTATCTAGTCCAACTGCCTGACCTCTTCAGAGCTGACCAAAAATGAAAGCATATTATTAAGAGCACTGTCCAAATGCCTCTTAAACAATGACAGGCATGGGGCATCAACCACCTCTCTAGGAAGCCTGTTCCAGTGTTTGACCACCCTGTTGGTAAAGAAATGCTTCCTAATGTCCAGTCTAAACTTCCCTTCGTGCAGCTTTGAACCATTCCCACACGTCCTATCACTGGATACCAGGGATAAGAGATCAGCACCTCCCTCTACACTTCCCCTCCTCAGGAAGCTGTAGAGAGCAATGAGGTCGCCCCTCAGCCTCCTTTACTCCAAACTAGACAAACCCAGAGTCCTTAGTCACTCCTCATAGGACATTCCTTTCAACCCATTCACCAGCCTTGTTGCCCTCCTCTGGGTACATTCAAGTACATTAACATCCTTCTTAAATTGTGGGGCTCAGAACTGCACGCAATACTCAAGGTGAGGCTGCACCAATGCTGAATACAAAGGGATAATCACCTCTTTTGACCAACTGGCTATGCTGTGTTTGATGCACCCCAGAATGCAGTTTTCCCCTCTTGGCTGCCAGGGCACACTGCTGACTCATGTTGAGCCTGCTGTCAACTAGCACACCCAGATCCCTTTCTGCAGGGCTGCTCTCCAGCCACTTCTCTCCCAATTTATACTTGTGTCTGGTATTACTCCGTCCCAGGTATTTGGTCTTGTTAAAGTTCATGCCATTGATGATTGCCCAATGCTCCAATCTATCTAGATCCCTCTGTAAGACGTCTTCTCCCTCAAGAGCGTCAACAGCACCTCCCAGTTTAGTATCATCAGCAAACTTGCTAATGGAGCATTCAACTGCTGCCTCCAGATCATTGATAAAAACATTTTGAACAGAACTGGCTCTAGAATTGATCCCTGAGGAACACGGCTGGTGACTGGTCGCCAGCCAGATGTAGCCCCATTCACAACAACCCTTTGAGCCCCACTGTTCGCACTGTGTACCTGCTCATCTCAGTTGGACAACTTGTCCAGAAGGATGCTGTGAGGGACAGTATCAAAAGAATCACTAAAATCCAGAAAAATTACATCCACAGCCTTCCCTTCATCCACTAGGCAGGTAACCTTATCGTAGAAGGATATCAAATTAGTTAGACAGGACCTTCCCTTTGTGAACCCATGTTGACTGTGCCTGATGATTGCATTGTCCTTTAAATGCCTTGCAATAGCATGCAGTATGATCTTCTCCATAATTTTTCCAGGTACTGAAGTTAGACTAACAGCTGTGTAGTTTCCTGTGTTTTCCCTCATGCCCTTCTTGTAAATTGGAATAACATTGGCTAGCTTTCAGTCAGCAGGGACATCCCCAGACTCCCAAGACCTTTGGTTGATGATCAAGAGGGATCCTGACATAACATCTGCTAGCTCTTTCAGTACTCTGGGGTGACTCCCATCAGGCCCCATGGACTTGTGAACATTCAGCTGATGCAGCTGGTCCCTTACAATTTCAGTGTCCACAAATGGAAAGTCACTGTTCCCACAGTTGTGGTCCTCCGACTCAGGGGACCAGGAAGCCTGTCAGTTTTATTAAAGACTGAGAATCATAGAATTGTAGAATCATAGAATGGTTAAGGTTGGAAGGGACCTTAAAGATCATCTAGTTCCAACCCCCCTGCCATGGTCAGGAACACCTCCCACTAGACCAGGTTGCTCAAAGCCCCATCCAGCCTGGTCTTGAACACTTCCAGGGTTGGGGTATCCACAACTTCCCTGAGCAACCTGTTCCAGTGCCTCACTACTGAGGCAAAAAAATCACAGAATGCTTCTGCTTTTTCTTAATCCCTATTAGTCAGGTGACCATTTTCAACAAGTATTGATCCAATGTTTTCTTTAGACCTTCTCTTGTTACTAATGTACTTAAAAAAGCCCTTCTTATTGTCTGACACAACACTGGGCAGTTTCAAGTCTAATTGAGCTTTGGCCTTTCATCTCTTCTCCCTGCATATACAGACCACAGCTCTGTAATCTTCCTGCAAAGCTTGACTTTGCTTCCAGAGATTGTACAATTTCTTTTTCCTCCTGAGTTCCAAGAGGAGTTCCCTGTTCAGCCAAGCTGGTGGTCTGCCCTGCTTGCTTGACTTGCGACACCATGGGATTGCCTGCTCCTGTACTTATAAAAGGTGCTGCTTAAAAACTGACCAGCACTCATGGACTGTGGCAGATCTACGAGCAGAGACCTGCGTATGGCCAAGGACACAGTGAGCAGAGCACACAGAAACAGGAACGCAGATATTGATACGGATGGAATGAAGAGGAACTGGTTCAATATAAACACGGAACAAGAAAACAGCTTCATGTGCTTATCTTGGTGGGAACTGAATAAGGCGACTGGGTTAGTGATCTGAAATATGTGCTTATTTGCCTAGCAGGTGAATGGAAAGTTTTAGAGTTCGGGTATAAAAGCTGAGGCTTGAGAAGCAATAAACGATTTCGTGCTCATCACAGCCGGAGTCCGTGCCTTCATACACCACAGTGGACTCCTAAGCCCTCAAAAGCAGATTCCCAGGGGACACTGCTAAGTAGCTCCCTGAATAGCTTAGTTTGTTCTCCTGAAGTCCAGGGTAGCAACTCTGATGACCTTTTTTCTCATTACACCGAAAATTTTAAACTCAACCATTTTATGATCTGTGGCCAAGACAGCCATCTACCATCACATGTCCAATAAGTCCTTCTCTAGTCACAAACAGCAAGTCTAGGAGAGCATCTTTCCTAGTTGACAAGTTGACAAGAAGTTCTCTCCTACAAACTTCAAGAATTTCCAAGAAATGCTCATTTCAGCAGTATGATATTCCCAGTTGATGACTGGGAAGTTGAAGTCTCCCATAAGGACAAGGGCTACCAATCCAGAGATTTCTCCTAATTGCCTATAGAACAACTCATCAGTGCTTACGTCCTGGCTGGGAGATCATTAGTAGACACCCACTACAACATCTCCTTTGTTTTCCATCCCACTAATCCTCACCCAGAGGCTCTCAGCCACATCATCTTTAACTGTAAAGGCTGTACAATCAAACCTCTCCCTTACATATAGTGCCACTCCTCCACCTTGCCTGCCCTGCCTATCCCTCCTGAACAGCTTGTAGCCCTCCATCCCAGCACTCCAATTGTGGGACTCATTCCACCAAGTCTCACTAACACCAATGACATCATAATTCTGGAAACTGACCAACGCTTCCAGTTCATCCTGTTTGTTTCTCATACTGCGAGCTGATAAAGTACTTCTTTCATTTACTGATTTTATAACATTTCACCTCTGTTTTTATTTTTTCAGGGTAGGCACTAAATCAACATCTATGCAAACAGATATGTTAAATCTAACTTAGGAAGTATAGAGAGATGTCTCTAAACTGTGCAGTGCTGTTGGGATACAAGTATTAAAGGTAATTTCTAAAATATTACCAACTTCTTATTACTCCTACAGATGGAAAAGAAAACATGAGATCAGGGTCTGTAGCATAGCTCATTTTATTGTTTAAATCTTTTTTGCATAGGAATTATATTTGCTTCCAGTAACTGACTGCAGTATGAGCAGCTGCTAGCAGTTTAGGCAGGATATAACAGTAACAATCACATGAAGTCAAGCTTTATTTACACCAGTTTAAAACTTGTGGCATTTGATTTCATTTGTAACCTACCAAAAAGTACCAAAAAGAACATTTTTATCCTCCAACCAGGCACAATATAAACCCTTGTTTAACATTCTTTCTCAAAATGGGTCTGATGCCATGAGGCCCTGTGGAATAATTACTAAATTGGCCAAAAATACAAAAGTACAGTATTGTTCACACATTAAGGAAAGTCATAAAATCAAGAGGCTTCTGAGGTAGAATACAGCCGCAGCTGGCACGCGAAGAATGCAACATCTGTGATTCCCTGTACAAGGTTGTTTGCGAAACTACACGAGGGATGGAATGGACCGCGCTTGTTCCGTGGCCTTCCCTTGTGACGAATAGCAGATATGGGGACGAGATGGTACTACGGAACAGATAAGCGGCCTACACGCTACCCGAGCCAACATTTCGTCAAATATTGATGAAATGCTGTCCTTTGTGCAAACTTTGCTCACTACAATGTACCAAAACACACCTCCATCCCGGAGACTATCCGCCCCCGAGGTGTGAACACTCCTCGGGGAATACATTAATCATAATAAAAGTACGTATGACTAAAGTCACTCAAACTCCACTTTGAAGATAAAAAAATAGTATAAAAATAGCCCGAGAGAGAGGGGATACCAGGGAAGACACCATCGCGAAGAATTCCATCGCTGACTTCCGGGATCAGTCGATGGGCTGAGCCTTTCTTCCCCCCTCCCCCCCGCCATAGGGACGCCTTTGGGTAAGACTTAGATTATACCGAGTGCTTTCTCGGGAAACTTAGAAATTTCTCTAGAGAATCTCTATCCTACATTTATAGCCAGGCTGTATCGTTTATAATTTTGCCGCGAATTTTGTATACTTAACAATATCTTTATTTGCACGTGCTTTGCAGACAGTGTATTTATCACCAGCAATCCCAAGAACCTATATATCTGTTGTTTAAATAAACTGCACTGTTTAAGTAGCTAGTCGTTTCGGTTCCTCACTGAATGCGACCAAAGACTCGAGAGTGGCCATGCTAGTTCATGAGCATGACTAGACTGAAGGTGCAGTCCACTATTAGTGTATCCAAATCGTAATAGTTTAATACATATTAAACGCGATTGGACTGATAGTGGTGAATTGGGCATCACTCAGAATTTAAACCTAGCCGCACCTAGCCTCCCACCTTGGTGAGGAGTGTTAGAACACAAAGGGGTTTATCTTCTGCCAAAACCGCTTGGCCCCTTTTCATGCAACAGGCCCTAGTTCCAAAAATAAATTAAGTGTAGTGCAACGCATTCTACTAGATAAGATTTGTTACACCAAGAATGTCTATGTACCTCCTTTTTAATTAAAATGTAACCTTCAATATTTATGGCCTACATCATAGAGGGAAAATGACAGAAGCTTTAAAACGGATCAACCCCTTTGTGTAGCTAGTAAGCAAAAACTGACTACTTGTCACCTACAGTTGTACTAAATATATCTAAAGAAATACACAGCTCTACATAAGTTGTTCTCAGAGAAAGATCATTGAGATGGGGTGTCCCTTCACGGTTTATTAACGTTTCTATATGATATCAGCAGAAATTAAAAGTCTGATGAAGATAATCTAATACAGCTCTTGAGAAGCCTATGCCTGGGACTGAGGTACCACTCACATTCTACAGTGTTGTAGAGATATTTTATTTGAAGAAGAAAATATTTTTTTAAATGTTTACGACTGGACTGAACAGAACGTGTGAAACTGAACAGGCACTGGTCATTTGTTTGAGATTTTTGGTAAACGTTTTGCTGATTTTTGTTTCTTTCTTATTTTGCATCAACTTTTATCAGTCCATGCAAATTCAATGCCCTCAATGAAGAATGAATAATAAACCATACTTCCTCGAAAATTTCCTTCTGCATATAGACATATGTTTGCCACATCAGTCCCTGTAGCACAGTTTTCAAAACCATTCTGTCAAAAATACAGTAATACAAAGACTGGCTTTAGTGTCACTAGCTCAAACTGCTTTCCGTGTATTTAGGCTGCCTTTTCTTTTACCTAGGCTGTCTTTTCTCTATCATGCAATAAATGTGTCAAAGGATTTTCTAGTGTATTACAATGCTAATGGCACTGAAGTCCTTTTCAAAAATACAACATACATTTGAATTTCAACACTGTCCTGGTTCCGGTGGGGATAGGGTTAACTTTTCCTGGTATTCCATGCCATGTGAGCCACGCCCACCCTGAGCTGCCGGGGGAGGGGGCAGGAAGTTGCTGCTTAAAAGCGGGCTGGGGCGTCCCGGGTCCGGCTGGTCGGCGAGCGGCGGGGAGCGGCGGTTCCGTAATCGCGTTTGTATATTCCCCTATCCGTGTTGTTGTTGTTTGCCTGTTCCCTTTGCTGTTCTGTTAAACTGCCTTTGTCCCAACCCAAGAGTCTTGCCTTTTCTTACGATCCTTCCTGTATTAGGAAGGCACGTGCGAGCGGCACGTGGTTCTTTGTTGCCGTCTGAGGCTAAACCACGACAGTCCTTTTTGGCGCCCAACGTGGGGCTGTGTTTCCACCCCTGGGGCAGTCGATTCCAGGTGTATTGGACGCCCCTCCAAGTGAAAGCAAACTGTGGCCTGCACTCTGCTGCCAAAGGGATTGAGAAGAATGCATTCGCTATATCAATCGTGGCATACCACTTGGCTGCCTTGGACTCCAGTTCGTACTGGAGTTCTAGCATGTCCGGCACGGCAGCACTCAGCGGTGGCGTGACTTCATTCAGACCACGATAGTCTACAGTTAGCCTCCACTCTCCATTAGATTTTCGCACCGGCCATATGGGACTGTTAAAGGGTGAGCGAGTCTTGCTGATCACTCCTTGAACCTCTAGTTGACGAATCAGCTCATGGATGGGAATCAGAGAGTCTCGGTTAGTGCGATACTGCCGCCGATGCACCGTTGTGGTAGCAATCGGCACCTGTTGTTCTTTGACCCTCAACAACCCCACAACAGAAGAATCCTCCGAGAGACCAGGCAAGGCAGACAACTGTTTAACTTCCTCTGTCTCCAAAGCAGCTATGCCAAAGGCCCAGCGGTACCCTTTTGGGTCCTTAAAATACCCTCTCCTGAGGTAATCTATACCAAGGATGCATGGAGCCTCTGGGCCAGTCACAATGGGATGCTTTTGCCACTCATTCCCAGTTAGGCTCACTTCTGCCTCCAGTACAGTCAACTCTTGGGATCCCCCTGTCACCCCAGAAATACAAATGGGTTCTGCCCCTCTATAGCTTGATGGTATTAAAGTACACTGCGCACCCGTGTCCACTAGAGCCTTATACTCCTGTGGGTCTGATGTGCCAGGCCATCGAATCCACACTGTCCAATAAACCCGGTTGTCCCTTTCCTCCACCTGGCCGGAGGCAGGGCCCCCCTAATCCTGGTCATAGTATCCATTACTCACTTCTTGCAGAAATGACTTGGAAGTTCCTTCAAGAGGATCAGAAGCAAGATCAGGCCTTCTGCTTTGTCTGGGGAACGGCCCACTGGAAACTGGGGCGGCACTTTTCCTGGAGGGATCCCCTTTTATGGTTGTCCTTCCTTGCAACTCCTGTACCCGTGTCCGCAGGATCGAAGTAGGTCGTCCATCCCACTTCCTCATGTCCTCTCCGTGGTCCCGCAGGTAGAACCACAGGGTGCCTCGTGGTGTGTACCCTCTGTACTCTCTCTCTTGAGTGGGGAAATGCCTGCTTCTAATAGCTGAGATGCTGGCCCGTGCAGGTGGGGAGTAGAACATATTCTCTTCAAGTTGCTGGACCTTCCGGGACAGTTTCTCCACAGCTGAGACAAGGGGGGAAGAGAGACTTTCTTCATATCGCCGGAGCCGGCCAGCTACCTCATCCACCGTTGGTCCCTCTTCACCTTTCCATTCCATTACTGCCAGGGAGTTGGCATATGACGATGGTGCGCTCCGTACAAACTTCCGCCACGTGGGCCTTGTGCATCGCACCTCATCAGGGTCTGTGGGTAAGTCGGCATTGTCCAAGTCATAATAAATCATCTCCCGCACGGCTAATTCTCTCAGGTACTGGATACCTCTTTCCATGGTAGTCCACTTGCTTGGCTGACATACAACATCCTCACTGAAGGGGTACCTCTCCCTCACGCCTAACAGGAGTCGTTTCCAGAGGCTGAGGGCTTGGGTCTTTTTCCCAATCGCCTTGTCAATGCCCCCTTCCCTAGACAGGGATCCCAGCTGCCTGGCCTCCCTACCCTCTAATTCCAGGCTACTGGCCCCATTATCCCAGCACCGGAGCAGCCAGGTGACAATGTGCTTGCCTGAAAGTCGGCTGAAATCTTTTCGCATATCCCGCAGCTCACTCAAGGATAGGGATCGAGTAATTATCTCTGGTTCTGCCTCTTCCTCCTGCTCTCGTGATGGCCCTGGTTCATCATCATCTCTTACTAAGCGAACTGATTTCTTTGTGTACTTCTTCTTCTGTATGGGGGCAACTGATACCGGCACGGGTTGGTTCTCTGGTTCAGTGGCAGTGGCTACCACGGGGGCTGCAGCAGCCGCAGGGGCCGCCGCAGGGGCTGCAGCAGCCGCAGGGGCCGCCGCAGGGGCTGCATAGCCTCATAGACACCTGGGCCAAAGAGCATGGTATCGAGTGGGTGTATCACATCCCCTATCACGCACCAGCCTCTGGGAAGATAGAACGATACAATGGACTGTTAAAAACTACACTGAGAGCAATGGGTGGTGGGACTTTCAAACACTGGGATACACATTTAGCAAAAGCTACCTGGCTAGTTAACACCAGGGGATCTACCAATCGGGCTGGCCCTGCCCAATCAAAACTTCCACGTACTGTAGAAGGGGATAAAGTCCCCGTAGTGCATATGAAGAATATGCTAGGGAAGACAGTCTGGGTTAGTCCTGCCTCAGGCAAAGGCAAACCCATCCGTGGGATTGCTTTTGCCCAAGGACCTGGGTGCACTTGGTGGGTGATGCGGCAGGATGGGGAAGTCCGATGTGTACCTCATGGGGATCTGATTTTGGGTGAGAATAGCCAATGAATCAGATTGTGTGCTGTTAATTGATAAGTAACACTGTCACTGTATGTCCTCATTGCTATAATTGATATCAGTTGTACTACAAGTAAGGCACAGGGATGATGGGATAAGAACTGATCTCAGCAGCTGGCGCCCAGCAGTTTCCTCAAGATCTACATCTTCAGCCCACAGACTGCGTGCATGAGCCACACCAGGTGCACCAGTCACAAGCTCCGAAAAATACAGCATGCAACAGACCAGCACCACCCAGCATCTCACCTGCCCTGAGAGACTGTTCTAACAAATGGAGTCCAGAGCCGTGGATTAAAAGAACTCAACGGACACTTTGGAGGGATGACCCATAAACTAAGGGCATTATATGTGTGTATATATATATATATATAACAGGGGAAAGTGGTGGCAATTCATTGGAACCTGCTGGGCATGGCATAGATGGTATGGAATAAGGGGTGGATAATGTCCTGGTTCCGGTGGGGATAGGGTTAACTTTTCCTGGTATTCCATGCCATGTGAGCCACGCCCACCCTGAGCTGCCGGGGGAGGGGGCAGGAAGTTGCTGCTTAAAAGCGGGCTGGGGCGTCCCGGGTCCGGCCGGTCGGCGAGCGGCGGGGAGCGGTGGTTCCGTAATCGCGTTTGTATATTCCCCTATCCGTGTTGTTGTTGTTGGTGGTGTTGTTGTTGTTTGCCTGTTCCCTTTGCTGTTCTGTTAAACTGCCTTTGTCCCAACCCAAGAGTCTTGCCTTTTCTTACGATCCTTCCTGTATTAGGAAGGCACGCGCGAGCGGCACGTGGTTCTTTGTTGCCGTCTGAGGCTAAACCACGACAAACACATATTTTTAAAGAATAATAACTAGTGAATCCTTTTGTTGTTAAAAAACTACTTAGAACTATTGAAGAAAAAATGCAACAAAAAAATTTAAAAATTGACCATTTCCATCTTGTCCCTTTTACTACTAACAGTGTGACCAATAAAGCTGTAGCATGGAAACAGTACAAAGAGTTATTGTGGCAATAAGTTTGGCTAATGCAAAGGTCATTGTGCAGGTTTAAAGGTCAAAATCAGTGGTCTATGTTATCTTCCAACTGCTGTGCTCCAGCACACTCACAAAATTTTGAGGGATTAGAAAAATAGGGGAACTAGCAAAAAGTGCAAATAAGAAGGTGATAGCTTTCAGCTCCTTTAGCATGGAGTAGAACATTCAATTTTGAGCTTTTTCTATTTATCTTGATTAGCCTGCGTATTACCATGTTTCTTAATTTTTTTATACAAACTCAATTTTAAAAAGTGCACCTGGTTAATGTTAGCAAAAGACTTTGACAAGATCATGTAAACTATATTGGATGTTATTTTGGGGGTCTTACTGCCAGCAACATTCTAGAGATTTTTCATTAAAAGCAAATACTGTGCACTGAATATAGGTTAACTTTCTGCAGCTTTCATAATCTTACACAGTAGATAGATATAATTTAGAGTTTAGGTATGGAACACACTTGGGTGTCACAGCTAAGTATGTCCCTGTGCAATATCTTTCATTAAATTCTTAAGAAGCTACAAGATGCAAATCCAAAATTCTGCTCCCTGAGGACACACCTATATGAGACATAAGTACTGGTTTAGTTCTCTGACTATCCTAAATTGCTCCGTGAACCTAATCTCAAATACCATTATGTAACAATCATGACAAGATTTGTTAAAGGCTGTATATACTAATAAAAAGACAGTAGTGCTTCCAAAATTTTGAAATGCTCTGAAAACCAACTTTTCTAATACTAAATACAGTGAAATAACCTTCATAAAATATAACTTTTCTCCATTTAAATGTTTCAGAGGATTAGTAACCTATGCTTTTCAAGCATAGGAATCTGCAAAATAACTCCTCATGTGGACAGATTATTTTTTCAATATATAAATTTTAAAACTGGAGAGTTTTAACTCAAGTCCAGTTTCCAAACAAGGAATATTCTTGTTTATTTTAAAAATCAAAATGACATATATTTCCATTATAATTGTTAAAAAGTTAGATTTACAAACAAGGTTACTTTAATTTTTTTAAAATCTTAACAAAACTATACAGTGTACAAATTCCTGTCTACAAGGTAGGCTGTTCATTCAGAAGCTCCTCCATTCTTCTTGCTACTTGCAGCTTCACAAATTCATTCACATATTTTCAATGGGGCTGCCCACCTGAACATTACCCAACAACTATATTGCTATAATTAATATTTTTGATGTGTCTTTATGTACAGTCTCCTTCACTGCTCCCCCTGTCAAGCCTCAAATGTTCATGTTACTCCAGGGGAAACACACTTCAGTGGCACAGCCATGAGGCCAGGACTGCAAAGTAACTTAATAAAGGCAGAACAGCGCACATAGAATGGGGTGGCTTGATTTAATCATAATTCACTTCCTGGTGAAGGAGGAGGACAGAGACTAGATTTGAGTTCTCAGTATTATTGTAATCTTTTGACTTTTAAGCTTAAAAAAAAGATAGCAAATTAAAAGTTTGCTTTATTCAAACCAAGCCTTTCTATTAAAGGCAGGAAGGAAAACTCACAGTTGCTTAACAAACCATGGAAGGAATTTGCTTTTAAAAATATTGTACCTTTAAGCTCAGTTTGGTCATAAAAAAGGTCAGAGATAATGGAAAAGTTCAGCTAAGACCATCCACTTTCCTACAAAGATAGGCAACATTTTGATTATCGCACTTTGAAGCCTGAATTTGTTTCAGTTTCATTCTGCTGTGCTATTAAAAGCTTAAGGGGACACCTTGCTAACATAAAGAATCAAGGATAGCCCTCCAGCACATACCTATGTTCCATAACTGTTCATTATCAGGGATATGCTGAAAGGATAATGCATGGTTTATTTTACCAGGGATCCACAGGTTAAGGTCACTTTAAGTTATTCTTAACAACCATTTACTTAGTGAATGACTTCACTTACTATGAGGCTCAGAAAAAAAAGAGCAACATAAAGTTGGTCTGGTTTTGTTTTGTTTTGGGTTTTTTTTAATTTTGCTAAATATAAATCCTAAAGATTTCTTTTTCTACAGCTTCTCTCTCTGTGGCCTTTCAGACTGCCTATGCACCGTTCTCCTAAGATAGTCCATCTTTGCAGCTCACTGGTAACAATCATGGTAGCAGGAGCTTTAGTGGTGTCAAGCCACCGTAGCTTCCTCTTTTGTAACCTCTACTTCATTTCCAATTGCTCTGACAAGGATTAGAGAGTACTGCAGTCAGCGTGTTACTGCTCAAGATCTCACTGGTGCTGCCATTGCCTGAGCTGCATTTCACTGGCCATTCAAGAGTGGGATATTTTAAAACAATCTCTGAATTGAAGAGACAACTATAATGGGCTGAGTTATCCCACAGGGTTGCCCTATTTTCACAAGTCTATTACCCCCTTTACTTGCACCATAATAAAAGGATGTGCTTTGAAGGTAAAACACACCCTGTGTTGAGCCATACATAACATGGCACCTTTATTTGTAAAAATATCTCCAGCAACAGGTCTACTGCTAATCTGTAAGAGTTGCTTGTACAGAAAATAAACTTTTATTTATATCACACCAATTCCATGCATTCAAAACTCCATTCACATTACAGTCCAGAAATGCAACTTTCCATCTGACCTGTGGCATGTGAAGACATTTTAAATCACTGACATAGTTTGCGAATGTAGATGACTATAAAACAGGTGCTGTGTGTTAAATTCAAAAAATAATTCTTTGACACAGAGGGGGGAAAAAAGAATATTTACCAGTCATTTAGATTTAGGAATCCAAATTACCAAATTTACCAATAAAACTCCTTTGGAGTTATACCAGAAAATTTTTTGGCCCTGTATGTGTATTTTCTAGACAAAGCATGTTTCTGTATTATTCTGAGCTAAAAACACCTTCTAAAATGGACACTTCAGAATGTGATATCTTTGCCAAAATGGAAAAGGTTCCATCTCACTGTGTGTCTTCACCTCTCTTTCTCTTTCAAGGAAAAAAAAAAACAAAAAAAAGAAAAAAGAAATTTAAAGTAAAACAATTTTCTCAAGTCATATCTGCCTCCAACAGAATTCATTTTTATCGTTATTTTAATCTGGAAATTATTTCAGCTTGCACTCCAGGTGGGAAATTAAAAAGAGGGAGCCCATTTGAAAGTTTGTCACATTAAGCAGAACAGTCACTTTGCAGCCCTAGCCTGGCTAAGGGCGCACATCTACACTGTAAAGTGTTAAAAATCCTCCCCACCCACCCCAGAATACATGTATGTATGTATGTATGTATGTATGTATGTATAAAAAAAAAAATCCCCTGTCCATCACTCAGTACACAAAAGGGCCCCATCAGATTGCAAAAATAGCAGTACGCACTTTGGTCAATTAAAACAAACAAAAATGCATACATTACTCTTTCTTTTAAATCCAAGTACTTACCTATAATAACCAATACAGCTAAAAGCACTACCTACATAGGCAAAACCCAGTATTGTATAATTCATAATTTGACACCCCCCCTCCATATATTAATTGGAAGATGAAAGCACAAAAGATTAATAGAAAAAACCACAAAAATACTGAAAATATTGCTGGTTAATTACAATTTTTAAGCAGCAACTATACACAGCCATGATATGCTTTTTAAATGTGAGATAAAGGTAGAACTGTCTAAAATCAGACACGATGTCATACTTTTTCTCATTTGGAGAACAAAATATTTTTTCATATAAATGATAAAGATTTAAAATAACAATAAATGCAGCACAACACATGTAGTGAATGTAATTTTTTTCCATTTTTTTAGATTCCAAGGCAAGGCACGTAATGTGGACATTATACCTTTGTGTAAATTAGATTACTGGAAAAGTATTATAATTAAAGTTTTTTTAAAGTGACATAGAGGCAAATATTGTCTGGCCATGCACATTTCAGCTCTGTCAATAAAAGAAATTTGATGACAAAGGCTAATTCCTGAAAGCACCATGAGAGTTTTGAGCACCCTGTGATTAGACTTACTTTGCAAATACGTTGTTTTAAATATACCTGATATGCTTTACTCTTGTGACATGGATTGCCTACCTCTATGCTGCAGATTTTACAGAACTGTATGTATACCCTATGGGTTCTTGATACAACCAGGAACTTTAAATAAATAGATCCTACTCTTCCTTTGAAGCAGCAGCTAAATCAATGTAAGTGCGTGCTGTGTTTCCATTACTTTCTTCTCAAGGATGTGATTTGCCTTTTAATGCCCTCAGAAACTGAGAGGAAAAAAATAAATCTATTCAAAGTCATTTTTAATGCTTTTTTTTAATCCCCTCAATTTAGAGACCAAGGGCTGAAGGACTTATAATGATGATCCCCTTTATATATGATTTTTAAATTGCACTCGCCTCTCTGAGTGTTTCTTTAGGGGGGATAAAAAACTCTTTTTTTTAAATTTATTTTTACTGTTGTATGAGGAGATAAACTTTTACCTTTATAGAGGCATTTCTTCCATAGAGCCTGTGTGCCACTACTCACTGAAAATTTCAAACTCAGTAGCACACTAGAAAAGGCTGGGTTAAGGGCCAATGTTTAATAAATTCATACTTATAACTGAAGGCTAAAGTTTTTATTTCTTAAACTTTTTGAAATCAGTGTTGAGAAAATGGCTGTCTCATGGCCCTTGCTCTCCTGTAGATCTGTTGCTGCCCCCTAGCGTTTGTTTTGTGAGATAACCAGGAATAATGATCCCATGTGTAAACAATACTAAATCAATAAAACTAGATATCATGCAAATATTAAGGCATCTAGTAAGTCAGTTAAAATATACTGTCAGAGACAGAATATTTATTTCCCAGCAGGGGCTGCTTTCTACCCATTGTTGAAATATCGTTGACTCTTTGTATGTCATTACAGTTTCAACCATAAAGGAATTAGTGATTTTAAGTGCTGCAGTTGCTGGTCTAGTTTTCTTCTTTCTTCAGTTTTATTTTTCATCCTGTCTTTTTTCCTTCTTTTCTTTTTTCTTTTTTTTTTAATTTCATTTTCCTCTCAGTCGCTTGTTTCTCCTTGAAGGAAAGGCTCTCCAATTATGTTCAAACCATGATTTGGGACATTTGTTGGCAGAATTGGTGTCTTATTTGATACTTGAAAAGGAACCAAGCTAGCCCAGGTACCAGGGCTTTTGGAAGAGGGGGTGGAGAGAGGTAATGAGAGAAAGGAAAAGAGAAAGAAAATGAAACACAAATTAAGTATGTTGCAAAAATGAGAACACAATGAAATTTTCTAAGGATTAATCAATACTCATTATAAATAACACTATTTAAGATAACGTAAGATATCAAATTTGTGAACATCACTTGAATTTGCACTACGTAGTTTCCTGTGCAATTGCATAACTCATTCAAAAGATAAAAGTAAATTTATTGATATGAACTGCAGGCAGTGCTATTGTTGTATTACACCAGCCTGCTTACTTATGAAAGTCCCCAAAAGTTCCAGAGTCAAGTATATGGAGCAGATATAACTAAACCATACATGCGACAACATATGGAACCACAGACATAATTTAAAAACTAATAAGTTCATTAGAGCATACAAGTTAGACTGTTCGTTTCAAAAGCACAAAATCTCCTGTGCAATTTTGTACTAACTTGTGTTACTCAAGTTTACCCTCTCTCAGTTTGCAAGATATGCCTCTGAGGTACACAAGTCCCCAATAGAACACAGAATTTTGAAAGAATGTTTGAAAAAGCTATTATTTTTTTCCACATTTACTGTCAGGGGTAGCAATGAGTACCATGAAATTGTTTAACCAAAGTCAGAGAAGGGAAATATTTTCAAAGCCAATTCAGTGACTTTGAAACTTAAACCACCATTTCAGAAGCACCTATATCATTAAGGAGTCTAAGTCCCATTGACCTTCATGTTTTTACCAAATACTAACTAGTAATAAGTACTGTACCTACTAGTAAGTATTTACAAGATGGACTTATGTCATATCATAGAATTATAGAACCATAGAATCATAGAATACCAGGTTGGAAGGGACCTCAGGGATTTCAAAAAAGGATTGAGATGCTTCTATTTAGAAGCCAGAGCAGACATGAGCAGCCTTTTATTTAGATGTGCTTGTAACAACTCAGAAATAATGGGCTTTTGAAAAAAAAAAATGTTCATATTAATTGAGGAAAAGGGCATCATTATATCAGCAATCATTACCTAACAAGTAAAATAAAATCTGTACATATAGTGTGCAAACACATGCTTCCTGCACGTTTTATTCTATCAAATCTTTCTCCACACTAGATATTTGCACAAACACACCTCCTTACTTGTGAATACATATTGGAAATTAGATTGTTATAGTTCATAATATCAATATGAAATCTGAAACATCTAATATATTTTTGTGAGGGCTGGAAGCTGCAAGTTTTCTTTTTTTCCATAAGATCCTCATAGAGAAGCTGCTGATGTAGGGGCTGGATGAGCAAATAGTGAGGTTGTGTGAGCCGATGCAGGCAGGACACAGGAACAACCATAAAACCACAGATGAAAGGCAAAGAACAAGTTTAATCTCAATACCTCACGGACCAGGGAATCTCCGAAGCAACACCCGGGTAGAGACACACAAGCAGGGGACGCGGGCACCACATAGTGAGAGAGAGTCCTTGTTAGCAAGAGTCCTTGTCAGTGAGAGAGTTCTTATTAGCAAGAGCACGTGCAGACTCCCTGTTCTTGCTGGTATTTAAAGGGTTCAAACAGGCATAGTTTTCCCACTGTGCTTTGATCTTCCACAACAGGGCAGGATTCTCAAGCAGATAGATAAGGTGTCCCTGAGTCATCTAAGTGCAAGTGTTTTACTTGCAAGCACCCGACACTGAATAACAATTAGTGTGATATATGTGTTTCCCAGCACCCCAGGTGCGAGTCACTTGAGCGCATTTACAATCCTCCTCGCCAGTCTTCCATTGCTTTCCGACAGAGTTGGATTGAAAAGTGGTTGAACAGCCATACCTAGAGCATGGTCATCAGTGAAACAAAGGCTACTTTGAGGCCAGTGAATAGTGGTGGACACCAGGGGTCAATACTGGGTCTGATCCCCTTCAACATCTTCATTAATGATCTGGATGATGGGGGCAGTGTTCCCTCAGCAAGACTGCAGATGACACAAAACTGGGAGAAGTGTCTGATATGCCAGGGGGTTGTGCTGCCATCCAGAGGGAGCTTGACAGGCTGGAGATGTAGTTAAATGTAGTTTAATAAGGGGAAGTACCAAGTCCTGCACCTGAGGAGGAACAACCCCAAGCACCAATATATGCTGGAGGCCACCCAGCTGGAAAGCAACTTTGCAGAAAAGGACCTGGGGGGGGTCTTGGTGGACACTATGTTGAACATGAACCAGCAATGTGTCCTTGCAGCAGAGAAGGCTCATGGTATCCTGTGCTGCCCTAGGAGGAGTGTTGACAGCAGGTCGAGGGAGGTGATCCTTTCCCTCTCCTCAGCACTGGTGAGGCCACACCTGGAGTCCTGTGTCCAGTTCTGGGCTCCCCAGTACAGGAGAGAAATGGACATACTGGAGAGAGTTCAACAAAGGCCCACAAAGATGATGAAGGGACAGAAGAATCTTTCCTATGAGGGAAGGCTGAGAGAGAGCTGGGACTATTTAGCCTAAAGAAGAGAAGGCTCCGGGGGATCTTATCCACGTATAGAAATGCCTGAAGGGAGGGTGCAAAGAAGACGGAGCCAGGCTCTTTTCAGTGGTGCCCAGAAACAGGACAATAGGCAATAGGCACAAACTGAAACACAGGAGGTTCAGTCTGAACATCAGGAAACGCTTTTTTTACTATGAGGGTGACTGAGCACTGGAACGGGCTGCCCAGGGAGGCTATGGAGTCTCCCTTCTTGCAGATATTAAAAAGGTATCTGGACATGGTCCTCGGCAACCACCTCTAGGTGACCCTGCTTGAGCAGAGAGGTTGGACCAGATGACTTCCAGAGGTTCCTTCCAACCTCAACCATTCTGCGATTCTTTGATTCTGTGATCCATTCATAGTATTCTCTCCCTGCATGAGCATGTACATTGATGGGTAATGCCAGCAGGAGTTAGAAGTTTCTATTAAAAGGGAAAAAATGGTCCTTTTATCTAATTAACTAATAATTACATTTCACTTTGACAGATTTATGTGATCCTTTCAGTTGCCACTGTGTGAATCAAAGAATCATAGAATTGCCTAGGTTGGAAGGGACATTTCAGATCATCTAGTCCAACCATCAACCTAACTCTGACAAAACCCAGCACTAAACCGTATCTCTAAGAAATATGTCTAATTGTCTTTTAAATACCTCATACCATTGGCCTTTTCCCATCAATCCAGCCTGTCCAGATCCCTCTGTAGAGCCATCCTACCCTCAAGCAGATCAACACTACCACCTAACTTGGTGTTGTCTGCAAACTTACCGAGGGTGCACTCGATCCCCTCATCCAGGTCGTTGATAAAGATATTAAACAGAACTGGCCCCAATACTGAGGCCTGGGGAACACCACTCATGACCAGCCGCCAACTAGATTGAACTCCATTCACCACCACTCTCTGGGCCCGACCCTCCAGAAAGTTTTTTACCCAGCATAGAGTACTCCCATCCAAGCCATGGGCAGTCAGTTTCTCCAGGAGGGTGCTGTGGGAAACCATATCAAAGGCTTTACTAAAATTCAGGTAAACAACATGCACAGCCTTTCCCTCATCCACCAAGAGGGTCGCCTTGTCATAGAAGGAGATCAGGTTAGTCAAGCAGGACCTGCCTTTCATGAACCCATGCTGGCTGGACCTGATCACCTGGTTGTCCTTCATGTGTTGCATAGTAGCACTCAGGATGATCTGTTTCATGACCTTTCCAGACACTGAGGTCTAGCTGACAGGCCTGTAGTTCCCCAGATCCTCCTTCCAGCTGTTCTTGTGGATGGGCGTCACATTTGCTAGACACCAGTCAACTGGAACCTCCCCGGTTAGCCAGGACTGCTGATAAATGATGGAAAGTTTCTCAGTGAGCACTTCTGACAGCTTCCTCAGTACCCTCTGGTGAATCTCATCTGGCCCCATAGACTTGTGTGTCTCTAGGTGCTGCAGCAGGTCCCTCAAAATCTCCCTTTGGATTACAGGGACTTCATTCCGTTCCCTGCCCCTATCTGCTAGCTCAGGGTTACTCAGGGAACAACCAATTCTACTAAAGACTGAGGCAAAGAAGGCATTAAGTACCTCAGCCTTCACAGAATCACAGAATCACAGAATGGTAGGGGTTGGAAGGGACCTCTGGAGATCATCTAGTCCAACCCCCCTGCCAGAGCAGGGTCACCTAGACAGGTTGCACAGGAATGTGTCCAGGTGGGTTTTGAATGTCTCCAGAGATGGAGACTCCACCACCTCTCTGGGCAGCCTGTTCCAGTGCTCTGCCACCCTCAAAGTAAAGACGTTCCTCCTCATGTTTAGCCGGAACTTCCTATGTTCAAGTTTATGCCCATTACCTCTTGTCCTGTCCCCGGGCGCCACTGAAAAGAGCCTGGCCCCATCCTCCTGACACCCACCCTTTAAGTATTTATAAGCATTGATAAGATTCCCCCCTCAGTCGTCTTTTTTCCAGACTAAAAAGACCCAAGTCCCTCAGCCTTGCTTCATAAGAGAGAGATTCCAGTCCCCTAATCATCTTGGTAGCCCTTTGCTGTACCCTCTCCAGCAGTTCCCTGTCCTTCTTGAACTGGGGAGCCCAGAACTGGACACAGTACTCCAGATGCAGCCTCACCAAGGCAGAGTAGAGGGGGAGGATGACCTCCCTTGACCTGCTGGCCACACTCTTCTCGATGCACCCCAGGATGCCCTTGGCCTTCTTGGCCACAAGGGCACATTCCTGCCTCATGGTCTTCCTGTTGTCCACCAGGACTCCCAGGTCTCTTTCCACAGGGCTGCTCTCCAGCAGGTCAGCCCCCAACCTGTACTGGTGCATGGGGTTATTCCTCCCCAGGTGCAGCACCCTACACTTGCCCTTGTTGAATTTCATAAGGTTTCTCTCCGACCAACTCTCCAGCCTGTCCAGGTCTCTCTGTATGGTGGCACAGCACTCTGGTGTGTCAGCCACCCCTCCCAGCTTTGTGTCATCAGCAAACTTGCTGAGGGTGCACTCTGTCCCTTCATCCAGGTCATTGATGAATATATTGAAGAGGACTGGACCCAGTACTGACCCCTGGGGAACACCACTTGTCACTGACCTCCAACTAGACTCTGTGCCCCTAATCACGACCCTCTGAGCTCTGTCTTTCAACCAGTTATCTATCCACCTTACTGTCCATTCATCTAGCCCACTCTTCCTAAGCTTCCCTATGAGGATGCTGTGGGAGACCATGTCGAATGCCTTGCTTAAGTCAAGGTGGACCGCATCTACCACCCTCCCCTCATCTATCCATCTAGTCATGCCATCATAGAAGGCTATCAGATTAGTCAGACATGATTTCCCCTTGGTGAGTCCATGCTGAGTACTTCCAATAGCTTCCTTTTCCTCCACATGCCTTGAGATGAGGCCCAGAACGAGCTGTTCCATCATCTTTCCAGGGATGGAGGTGAGGCTGACCGGCCTGTAGTTCCCCGGGTCCTCCTCCTTGCCCTTTTTGAAGACTGGAGTGACATTGGCTTTCCTCCAGTCCTCAGGCACCTCGCCTGTTCTCCAGGACCTTTCAAAGATGATGGAGAGCGGCCCAGCAATGACTTCTGCCAGCTCCCTCAGTACTCTTGGGTGCATCCCATCGGGGCCCATGGACTTGTGGATGTCTAACTGACCTAATTGATCCCTCACTCGATCCTTCTCAACCCAAGGGAAGTCTTCTTCTTTCACCCCAAAGTAACCCCAATGCCTGGGACTCCTGAGGGCTGAGCCGAGCAGTAAAGACTCAAGCAAAGAAGGCATTCAGTAACTCCGCCTTCTCTGCGTCCTCTGTCACCACAGCTCCTGCCTTATTCAACAGAGGGCCCACAACTTCTCTGGTCTTCCTTTTGCCTCCAATATACTTGAAGAAGCCCTTCCTGTTGAGCTTGACATCCCTAGCCAGGTTTAATTCCAAGGAGGCCTTGGCTTTCCTCGTTTCATCCCTGCACGCTCTGGTGGCATTCTTGCAATCCTCCCAAGGGGTCAGTCCCTTCTTCCACTTGCTGTAAGCTTCCTTCTTCCATGTTAGCTTTTTCAGAAGCTCCCTGCTCAACCATGCAGGTCTCCTGCATCCCTTGCCCGATTTCTTGCTCTTAGGGATGCACCGATCCCAAGCTTGGAGGAAGTGGTCTTTGAATACCAACCAGCTTTCTTGAGCCCCTTTGCCTTCCAGAGCCCTAGCCCACGGGATCTCTCCAAGCAGTTTCTTGAAGAGGTCAGAGTTAGCCCTCCTGAAATCCAAGGTTGTAATTTTACTTCTTGTTGTTTTGTGTGTAGTACCCATGATCCCGAACTCTATCTTTCCATGATCACTACAACCTAGGGTGCCCCCAACCTTAATGTCCTCCACCAGTCCCTCTGTGTTTGTCAGTACCAGGTCCAGGAGTGCTCCTCTCCTTGTTGGCTCCTGTCCCACCTGAGTCAAAAAGTTATCATCAATGCACTGGAGGAACCTCCTGGACTGTACATGCCTGGCTGTGTGGCCTTCCCAGCAGATATCAGGGTGAAGTCCCCCATGAGAACCAAGGCCTGTGATTGTGAGGCTACCTTCAGCTGTCTGTAGAAAGCCTCATCAGCTTCCCCATCCTGATCAGGTGGCCTGTAATAAACACCCACAACAGTGTCCCTCATATTTGCCTGCCCCTTAATCCTTACCCATAAGCTCTCAACCCTCTCTTCATCCGCCCCTAGTGAGAGCTCGATGCATTCCAAATGCTCTCTCACATAGAGTGCAATTTCACCACCACTTGTTTCTTCTCCCCTTTTTGGGATAGAGTAACAAAGATGTAAAAAGGGTCAGGGATAGGAAATACATTCCTTGTCTACCAAAGAAAATCCACTGTGAAGATAGGGCCTGGAGATACAGTGCATATCCCTTATGTGCTTCAGACCACTTGGGCATGCTTGTTGTGGGGAGAGGGGTTAAAGGAGGAAGGCTTGCAAGCACGAACATGCACACAAATTACTGTAACTAACTGGAGAGCCAACTGCCATAGAGTCAAACCATGGAGAATGAGGGCTTGCATTACCAGAGACAGTTCTGTCACATAAGAAAAACAGATTCTACACTTTCAGCTAAACTCATGAAACCAAATAAATAAAGAAACAACAAGCCATCAAGTAGAAAACAGCTGTAGGAATATGCAAAGGAAAGGTTTAGGAAAAAAACTGTTTCAGTTTCCAGACTAGCTATTCTTGTTCTCTAAATCTGCTCTGATTCACTCTTCCACAAATGTCAGTGGACATATTTGTAAACTTAATCATGGCAGTATTTATACTTCTTTTTCCAAATTTTACAGTTTTTAAATGCAATTTGTTAAATTTTATATATCAACACTTTTATAAATACAATCATAAGATTTTTTTATTGCACAATAACAAGACTGAATGCAGATAATCCTAATTGCAGACAAAAAACCCCAAACAACTCCCCCCCAAAATTGTGGTTTTATTTCAGAGTAACCAAGGGGTTAAAGGTATGGCTTATGCTTGGGAATTTCCTGGAACTTGTTCCTGTTTCCCTAACAGTGCTGCCAAAAATCATCTGACATGAAATATAAGATTAAGTTTGTTCAATCTAAGTGAACAAAGCTGCTCAGAACAGGCACCCAGTTTAGTGCAGAGCGGTAACTTTTCTAACCCTGATGGCATCTGCTCAGACAATATCACTGAAGAAGTTGTTTCCTCTACATTAGCATCTCTGGATCATCTAATTTTGGTCACACTACAGTTGTCGCTGCTTTTCCCATAAAAGTTAACTTAAAGCTTCAAACAAATAAATGCAGAAAATGGACATTATCAATTCCTATGGTCCATTGTTCCCCCGTTCTAAATCCCTGAAATTCAAGTTCAGTCTGGAATTACATCATGTCTGGTTTCTCCTTGTTACCAGACAGCTTGAAATGTGACCACAGCTACAGAAAAGACAGCCTCCTTCACACTGTGGCTCCCCAATCCACTCAAACATAAACCTTCTCTTAAGTATACTTCAAATACGGAGCATGGTTAATTTAGAGATTAAGTTCCAAATTAGATTATCTAATGGCATTTTAATGTATTGCTGACCCATTTTCTGTGGGGTGGCAGCATGCAAGTCTGGCTTGAATGCAAATAATTTATTAGGAAGTGTTCTAAAGATGTTTGCCTAGATGGAAAGGAAACAACATTCTGCAAAGCTTTATTACAGAGTTGGGTGCAGCTATCAGAAATAGCAATTTAAATTGATAAAGACCAGAAATCATTAGGGTTTTTCTCTGCTATGCATACAGTTACCAATAGGATACTTTGTCCTTATAGTTCTTAATTTGAAATTCTTGAACTGATACTTTTTTCCCCAAAATATTACAGAATTGGGGGGGAGAAAACCAAACAGGTGCACCTGTTGCCCAAATATGTAACATTTCAAAAAGCAATGTTGGTGAAAGTATTATTTCACTAGTGTGTTTGCTAGATTCTAAACAAAAAGTAAACAAAAGTAATTCTTAGCAATTTTCAGTTTCCTTTCTACTCCTTTCACAAACTGTAGATTGTCCCGTTTTACTGCCTTGATAAGGCAGCTCTGATAGAGCTATTATCATAACCCCAGAGTGGTGCTGGGGGTAAAAAGTGCTGTTTGAAAAGCTGAACACTTGAACACTACTACAGCTAAAGGTGAGAAAGAAATTCAGAATCTGAGAAGAAAGGTCCCCTCAGGAGCTCCAGGAACAAGTCAGCTGTTGTACTGTACTTATGTGTCAAGATAACAGCCTGAAAACAGGAAATATCCTAATGCATTTGCCCAGGTAGTGCAAATGTAATGCTACAGTAAAAGTTTAACCTTAAATCAATGTGTTAAGATTGTTTTAAAAAACAATATAAATAACAATAGCTTAAAATAAAAAGATACTTAATAGCTGTGTTAAAATGTACATTTCAGTACTGAGCACTTGTTTATAGTTTGTGAAAGTCTCACAAATACGCAAAGTATGAGAGTCTACTCCTACAGCCCCTTATCAGTTGTCATATTGGCTTCAGAATCAAATTGCAAGCTCCTATGTATCAAAATCTCTCCCCCCACTCCTTTTCTTGCTCTCACTCATGACTTAAGTTTACTTGTTGCATACGTTCTTATTTTCTATGCAGTGTCTGAGACACTAGTTTCCTATTTGAGCCTAAATAATTTGCATAGCTTTTTGTTTTCTTTCTGTCTCTAGGAAAACAAAGTTATTCTCACAGAAAGAAAGATATGAAAGAAGGGGTTTTTTACATAGCATTATGTTCTTAATCTGCACAGCAAAAAATTGACCAATATAGTCTTAAAGCACTTTGCAGATTGATAGTAAACATGGTAAATGGACAACTACAAATTTAGCTCTAGACAGTTATGGTACAAAATAATTTTAATCTCAAATATCTTACTAAAAGTCCATTTTTTCTCATTCTTTGGGATGCTTAGAGGATGTTTTACATAAATATCTCCTTTAAAGACATCGGTATGTTTACTTCAATCACATAAAATATTAATCTAAATTTGTATCATAATTACCCATTACAACTGTTCCACTTTTGAAGAAAAAGATATACCAATGATTTAAGATTTTTATTTCGCATTATTCAACTTTCTCTCTTTGCAAATGTCAATTATTTTGCATATATATATTATTGTTCTCTTGTATCTGGGGTCATAAATGACGACAGACAAATAGTTTTACTTGAAAAAAAAATCCCAACAGATGTATTTTAAAATTCATATATCATTTCCCATTAGGCATGACAGGCAGCTACTAATAAGACAAGGATGCAAAAATAACAAGTAAAGGGATTTTATCATCTCTCACCTTCACAAAATCCCCAAGGTGTAGGTCACTGACAATGCACCAAGCTTTCAGTTTGGTGCCCTGTATAGACAGGACAGCTCATATTCAGACATTGACAATTCTTTAACCTTCCTGAGTTCAACAAAATTTCTGAAAAATCAATGCACTACTTAAAATAATCATAAGACCCTATTGTAAAAGGTCAGTTTGGTTACTGTCAAATTTAGTACTATGGATTTAAGGGAACGGGCCTATCAAACAATTTTGTAGGAAAAAACCTTAATTTAACCTTTTGAACTAGGATATATTATTTTACCAATGATCGATAATTCCTTTTTGGAATCCATTCTTCTTTTTAGTTTTATAAAGACAGCTCATCAGTTTGAATACATATAATTTCTGGTTTTATGTCCTCACCTTCCCAGATGTTTGAGGAACGATGTATTCCAAAGTCTACATTAAGAAAACAAGCAAACTTCTACTTAGGGAGAACTACAGGTATGTTTCTCTGTCCTTCAAGGCTGTGCCCAACTCGCTCCATAAAGACCATGCATATGCAAGCATGGCCAAGGCATGGTCAAAGGATGCCCATGGGAGCACATGTGCAGCTTAGCCTTTTGGTAGCTGGCACACCTGACCAACACACCTGCAAAACAAAGGTGAGAAGATCACAGAACATGTTCGTATCCACCATTGAAGGATTTTTTTTTCTTCCCTTCTTTTTGTAATTGACACAACTATACCTTGCTCTTCCACAAGGATACATAAATTCTTACAGATTTCCAATATTATTATTAGAGAAAAAGTACAAAAAATATTTGCAACTGAATAAGGAAGTCACTATCGATAGGTTTGTAAAAGATTAATATTTATTATATTTAAACTTTGGATTTGTACACAGCACTCATTTTCCATTTTTATAATTACCATTCCAAGTTGATACTCAAACCCCAAAACTTTTTTAGCTATCAGTAGTACAATACAGTGTGTCGTATGGCATTTTGTATAGCGAGATTTTCTGTATATAGTCACATTTACATACAAATATAAAATATTTTAAAATGACTACACTGTTGTATGTGTACCTGAAGTATTTAAAATTATTTTGAGGGAGCAAAAAGCTAGTAGTGCTTCATTTGACAGGGCCCCAACCTGCAGGCTTTATCTCACATGTATGAATCCCCTAAACTCCTATGTTAAGGAGAATCCTGCACTTGAAAGAGCTGAAAAATTTATATATCTCATAATAATGCTTATTTATTTATATACCTACTTTCTTTATATACCTACTTATATACACACACCCCTAGTGCTACCATAACCAATTGTACATTTGCAGAGGTAATAATGTGTAATTGATTACTGTACCACTAGTTAAGGTTTTTCTTGTACACTAAAAGAAATTCTTCTGTGGATATCAAACCTAACTATTTTGTAATTTTGTTTAGAAGGGAGTTAGTTTATCTTACCTTCATGTACATGTTAGTGAGCTAAATCTATACCAGTAAATGTAAGAAATGTTTCTATGGATAGTATGATTATTCATTGCCCAAAACAGCACCACATCAGAAGTCTATTTTACTTGTCTATGTCTTTAATCACACATTCTTTTTTTAATATTAAACACTAGACCCCAAAGTATATGACCTTTAATTCTGCAAATCACATTTCCCTTTTTTAAAGCCTAAAATCTGCATTCCTTTAAAATTACAAACCCTTTGCATTTGAAAGCAAACAATAGCATTCAAGATACTTAAATAAGGTATTTTCTAAGCTTTAATTTACATTAAACATAATCTAAATGTGTATTCAAGAAATGTTACGTGGATATGTTTTGTTCAAATGTCGAGACATATTCTCCTGGAGGCCTGCTAAAACAGATACTGTAGCTCAATGTAACTTTTTTAGATGTGGTGTAGGGGTGGAAATAATTAAAATGTTACCTTTGCCAAGTAATTCCCAATGTATCCTCACTGGCACTGGGATATAAATTCCTGCCATTTTGATTCATGGTCTGGTCACAAATCCTCAGCTATCAATTGAAACTTATTTGTCAGCTATGGATCAAGTAGTACTACAGTGAATATGTATGCAATATTGAATGTATATAAGACGTGGGTGAAGTGTTAGCTGGTGTGCCTCTGACTTGAGTCATGCACTCAGCGCTGTGCTTTTGCTTTATTGACTTTGTCCCTATAATAAAATAAGTGCCATTTCTGTTTAAGGGATCTGGCTATGTATTACATATACATTCAATATTGCATACATATTCACTATTTTAGGCAGAGTAATTGTTGATAATGATTGATTATTATTAGTCCCTTTTCTCTTCTATTTGTGTGTTTCCTTCTGAATTGTTTCTGAGGATCGATGATCTTCAGTTCCCTTTTCCCATGCATCTGTTTCCTTCTGGTAGGATCAGCTCCCTTTTCCCATGCATGTGTTTCCTTCTGGTAGGATCGATTATCATCAACTCCCTTCTCCTATGCATCTGTTTCCTTCTGTTAATCACTTGTGGAGTCTTTTGGAGAAGTTCTCTTTTGTTTCTCTCGGATGTTTTTCTTCATGATGTTTTTCTTCATAGCTGCTGTTAGTTGTTATCTTTGAGGTTTCTCATGTTTCCTAATTTACTAAAGGTTAGTTATCCTTATAAGTCAAAGATTTATAGCCTTGTTATTATGGCGAAAGCCAACAATACCTTCACTATTTTTCACAATTCCCCCATTTTGTCTTTTATACTACATTTGGCTTGAGCCATAACTTTCATTGTGCTTAATCCATTTGTTTTGTTCATAGATCGATTCTGCTTCTTCCAATTGTTGTGGAGTATTTCTTATTTTCCTTAATACCATTATCTTTTTAGTTGAGCCTGAGGCTGCCAATTTTGGATTCTTGGGTATGGAAACTTCTTGCATGCTTTGGACTACTGTTATAATTAAGCGTATAAAACAAGGGATTAAGCAAGGAAGAAATAATAAACCAGCAATTGAACATAAGAGAATGTAGCCTAGTTTCTTCCACCAGGTTCCCCCAAAAACATTATTCCACCAATTATCATTTAACATAGATTCCCATTTTTGAACCGGTACATGCGCAATTTTCCGGATTTCTTCTGTTATTTCCAATATTGCATCCCCATTACCATCTATCTGTAAACAACAATCTGAAGTGTTCCATTTTCCACAAACGCCCCCTTCTTCCGCCAGTAAGTAGTCTAAGGCTAATTGGTTTTGGTAGATAGCAGCCCTCACTATTTCGGCTTTTATCATATCTTGTATCCCACCTCCGTCTGATATGTCCCAATGCCCGGCTTTAGTAAAGCAGAGCCATTGTTCCCCTCTAGGACAATGTACTCCTAGTCTTGTTCTGCCTATTCCTAAATTCTTCCCAACCCAATATTCGTGTTGGTCGTATTTGCACACTGTTAACTCCTGGTGGTTATAACAGTGGCTGTTGATATGCGAATGCACTGTCATAGTGGAAACCATCTTCCTATTCCAGGAGACCTGCTGGTAACGCTTCATGCATTCGTTACTGGATACTAAGGATACCGCTAATAACAATATGAGGAGTGGAGGTCCAGTATGGCTTATACTCCTACCTCTCATGCCTGTTGGGGTGCTTCCAACAGCCGAGAAATAATTCTTCTTGGCAGCGAGTACAGTGGCCAACCTGGTCTTGCCCTACATCCTCTTTTGATTCGGTATCCCTGGCTCTTGTAGCAGGTAGGGTTCTTATCTCTTTTTCCAAGCAAAATCGTTTTTTACACTTAGAGACCACTGTTTCCCACCATTCTTCAGGAATTTCCCACAGAACCGGCACTAGCAATTCCCACCCACAAATTAATGTTATGATATTGGTATATCGTATCTGAGTTTGAGCCAAACTCAAATTTTGCTTCCGGCAATTTAAACAGAAGGGATGTCTTTGGGATGAATGGTAATACCAATTTTGCTTACAACCTAAGCATTCACATTTCACCCAACTATGATGTCTAGCATAGGGATGTATCAGACAAGGTATACTACGGGGTACTGGAGGGGGCTGTAGTTCTGTCTCAAGGTTAGGATATAGCCGACTATCTTCTTTATATAAATCGCATGCAAGTGCAAACAGAGAGTTTTCAGTTTTATACAACCCTGACCCTCCTGTCTGTAACGGGAGTGCTCTTCCCCAAGGAGGATATCTAATTTTCCTTAAGGTTTGTCCTGGCCGTACCCAAAACCAACGATAAAGTTCTGGTTTCACTTCCCAAGTTTCTGTGATTTCTAAGTTATTATTCAGTTCCTCTCCCATACATCACGGCGTTGGTTGGCGTTTTAAGGTGAGTCTGGTGTCCCCGGGAGTTGAAGTCAGAGTCCAATCTCTAGGTTCTTCTACTGGTCCTTTTATTCTGCTGGCGTGAGTCCACCCTTTTTCCTTCGTCCGTACTGCAGCTTCCGTAGTCAATAGCACCTGAAAAGGACCCTCCTACTGGGGAGTTAAAGATTGCTCTCTCCATGTTTTTACTAAAACCCATTCTCCAATTTTAATGTTATGGATCTTAAAATCCAACAGGGTAGTTTGTGGGAGCAACCCTTTATTTCTTAGTTGTTCCAAGTTCTTTGCAATCTGCATTACATATTGTTTAATACTAGCCTCCCCTCCTTCACAAGTGAGTGATTTGAGTTTTAGGAGGGGTGTGAAAAGATTGTAACAGCTCCTCCAGAGCCTGTCCAAACAGGTTGGGAGACTCTATAAACCCTTGAGGTAGCTTTGTCCGTCTAAGCTGCTGTTTACGTCCGGTGTTTGGGTCCTCCTGTTCAAAAGCAAAGATATCTCGACTTTCCTCAGCCAGGGGACATGCCCAAAATGCATCTTTTAAATCCACTACACCACCTCTGGTTCCCTGATAAGGATGCTTGTGAAGCTACATGAGGGATGGGATGGGATGCGATTATTCCGTGGCTTTACCTTATGATGTATAGCGGATACAGGAATGGGATGATACCATGAAACAGATAAGCTGCCAATTAGCTGCCCGCTCGATACTCGGAGCCAACATTTTGTCAAATTTTGATGAAATGCTGTCCTTTGTGCGAACTTTGCCCATTATAATGTCATTATAATACCAAAACACACCTCCATCCCGAAGGCTACCCACCTCCAAGGTGCGACCACTCCTCCTTGAGTCTGCGCCCTGAATTTTTCATAAACTATACCTTTAATTGTGAAGCGAGAGAATTTTACACCAATCATGATAAAAGTATGCATGACTGAAGTCACTCAAACTCCACCTGGAAGATAACAAATAGTATAAAAATAGCCCGAGAGAGGGGGGATATCAGGGAAGACACCATCATAAAGAACTCCATCACTGACTTCTGGGATCAGTCGACGGGCTGAGCCTCTCTTCCCCCCTCCCCCCCGCCATAGGGACGCCTTTGGGTAAGACTTAGATTATACCGAGTGCTTTCTCGGG
The DNA here is from genome assembly GCF_964199755.1 of Larus michahellis. NCBI lineage: Eukaryota > Metazoa > Chordata > Aves > Charadriiformes > Laridae > Larus > Larus michahellis. Next base: position 16,852,295 of record NC_133929.1, on the reverse strand, counting down.
AAACTTAGAAATTTCTCTAGAGACTCTCTTTCCTACATTTAGAGCCAGGCTGTATCGTTTATAACCTTGTCGCGTGTTTTGTATATTTAACAGTACTTTCATTTGCACGTGCTTTGCAGACAGTGTATTTATCACCGGCAATCCTAAGAACCTATATATCTGTTGTTTAAATAAAATGCACTTTTTTAAGTAGCTAGTCGTTTCGGTTTCTCACTGAACACGACCAAAGACTCGAGAGTGGCCGTGCTAGTCATGAGCATGACTAGACTGAAGGTGCAGTCCACTATTAGTGTATACAAATCGTAATAGTTTAATACATATTAAGCGCGATTGGACTGATAGTGCTGAATTGGGCATCACTCAGAATTTAAACCTAGCCACGCCTAGCCTCCCACCTCGGTGAGGAGTGTTAGAACGCAAGGGGGTTTATTTTCTGCCAAAACCGCTTTGCCCCTTTTCATGCAACAAGCATGTCCAGAGAAGGGTAACGAAGCTGGTAAGGGGGTCTAGAGAACAAGTCTTATGAGGAGCAGCTGAGGGAACTGGTGGTGTTTAGCCTGGAGAAAAGGAGGTTGAGGGGAGACATTATCGCTCTCTACAACTACCTGAAAGGAGGTTGCAGCGGGGTGGGTGTCAGTCTCTTCTCCCAAGTAACAAGTGATAGGACAAGAGGAAATGGCCTCAAGTTGCACCAGGGGAGGTTTAGATTGGATATTAGGAAAAATTTCTACAACAAAAGGGCTATCAAACATTGGAACAGGTTGCCCAAGGAAGTGGTTGAGTCACCATCCCTGGAGGTATATATGTGTAGACGTGGTGCTTAACAACATGGTTTAGTGATGATTTTGTCAGTGTTAGGTTGATGGTTGGACTAGATGATCTGAAAGGTCTCTTCCAACCTCGACAATTCTATGACTCTATGATCCTGACTGCCTCAGCTCAAAAGACATATTTTGCCATGCAGGTTATTTTATGAAAGTACAAAACTTCATGTTAGACCCAGCTGCATGATGAAATGGAAAATGTTTTCTCTTTGGGCAACCCTGGCAGACTCTACCATTATCTATGTTTATTTCAGTCTTTGTTAGGTATTTTATTTCCTTGAAGATGTCCAGCGTTTCTCTCGACTCTAGTAGTCTATACTTAGCAGACATACCTGCAAACTATTTGCATGCTCAGGGTCATGTTGTAGTCACTTGTCCTGTCTGTTGTGGTTTGGGCCAGACTGGCCACTGCTGAACGAGGAAGAGATATAAAGAGATTTATGAGTTTAGAAGGAACTAAACTACTTTAATGAAATATTAAAAATAAAATAAAAAGAAAATTATGAAATAGATACAATATATACAAAACCACATCAAGCTCCCAGGATGATGATCGTGTCACCGTCAGGCACTGGGGAAGTCCCAGACTGGACTCAGTGACAGACAGGAACTGGATTACAGATCTGGAGTCAGGAATGCACAGATCAGGATCAGAGGCAGATGAACAGAGAGAGTTCTCCTCGGATGCCAGCCATTGAAGAAAGAGGGCTGTCCCTTTGATCTCTCAGCTTTTATACTGAGCGTGATGCATATGGGATGAAATACCCTGTTGGTCAGTTTTTGGTCACCTGTCCTGTCTGCTCCTCCCCACAGGTGTGACCCCTCTATGCTTCTCTACTTCCGACCCTCTAACGGGGCAAATAGCGAAGTTAGCTGACCTTGGTTGTTATGGGAATCAGTATAAGCAAGAGCCTCTCTGCATACCATTCCTTGGTATAATCAGGTCTTATCTCTGAGAATAAACAGTTTTCTGCACAATATGTTTTTAATTTCAAGAGTTTCAGTTAGTTAGAAGAGGCTTAGCTACAAAGTAAAATTACTGAACAGAAAATTGTTTCTGTTTTACCTCAAACCAGGACATTCCACCCCTTATTCCATACCATTTGCATCATGCTCAGATTACTGTCACTTCTTTTCCATCAAATATATACATAGATCTCTCACTTATGATTTATCTTTATACACCAAAGTTCATTAAGTTCATTTAGTTCATAATTGCAGGTTTTCATCTATCATAGCAGACTCTCAGGGCAGAAAAGATGATGTAAAGTTCATTGTGGTCCATGTCCACAGGTAGCGTGTCCATCCCGAAGAGTTTGCTGAACACCACTTGATGAAGCTAGCTCAGATTTTCATCACCATTATGTTATCTTGAAAAACACTTATTGAACACTGTTAGTATCCTATAACAATTAACATCATACAGTTCAGAATTGAGTATTCTCACCAAGGGTTAAATTTCCTTGAGGTACACACCGAGTTTCTCCATTCTCCAGCATCACCCAACAAGTACCAGGTCCTTGAGCAAAAACAGTCCCAGAAATGGGTTTGCCTTTGCCCGAAGTAGGAGAAACCCAAAGAGCTTTCCCCAACATATTCCTTTCATGCACCACAGGGACCTTATCCCCTTCTACATTATGTGAAAGGTCTGATTGAGCAGGACCAGCTCGACTGATGGATCCCCTGTGTTGCGTGAAAAGGGGGCAAAGCGGTTTTGGCAGAAAATAAACCCCCTTGTGTTCTAACACTCCTCACTGAGGTGGGAGGCTAGGCGTGGCTAGGTTTAAATTCTGAGTGATGCCCAATTCAGCACTATCAGTCCAGTCGCGTTTAATATGTATTAAACTGTTACGATTTGGATACACTAATAGTGGACTGCACCTTCAGTCTAGTCATGCTCATGAACTAGCACAGCCACTCTCGAGTCTTTGGTCATGTTCAGTGAGAAACCGAAACGACTAGCTACTTAAACAGTGCAGTTTATTTAAACAACAGATAGATAGGTTCTTAGGATTGCTGGTGATAAATACACTGTCTGCAAAGCATGTGCAAATAAAGGTATTGTTACATATACAAAATGTGCGACAAAGTTATCTGTTTCATGGTACCATCTCATTCCTGTATCTGCATAAGACAAGGCCACGGAATAATTACCTTTCATCCCGTACCTCATGTAGCTTCGCAAGCATCCTTGTACAGGGAACCGCAGATGTTGCATTCTTTGCGTGCCAGCCACAGCTGATTTCTACCTCAGAAGCCTCTTGATTTTATACTTTTCCTTAATGTGTGAACAATGCCGTACTTTTGTATTCTTGGACAATTTAGTAATTATTCCACATAATCCACCCCATGACTACAGTCGCTCATGCTCCACGATACTCAATACTGATAGGAAATATCACACGTCCTCTTGGGGTGAGGGTTATCAAGTGCAAGTACATCTCGTGGAGTGATCAAGCGAGTTAAGCTTTTCATCATAATCCAAAGTCTAACATACAAAACAATTGTCAAAGCGAAGCACAAAACAATGAGTATTAGTAAAACAACAACAGGATGGAGCAACTTGTTAAAAAGTCCTGTAGCTGTCGACGACCATCCAAAAAGAATATCCCACCCTTCATGTCCTCCGTCTCTCTTGACTCTTTCCAGCACTTGGTGTATTTCTTCAACATCATGATGGACAGTAATCAGAGTTCTCTGTCCATTTTCTTGGGCCTCTTTCAACAGTCGCTTCAAGTCTTCGTGTTGTAGCAACTTCTTCACCAGTGTGAGATTCATTCCGATAGGGGTAAGCAACAAATCTCAAATCAATGTGTAATTATATTGTAGCAATTGAAAAGACGTAACAGGAGCTGAATAATTGAAGTCACATCCGATAATGTTAGTAAAGTTACAAACACAAAGATTTGAGTGATTACTTATATCAACTACTATGTCATCTATGAATACAAGACTACAGGGAGACCTCATGCAAACGCACCCTCTCCCAATATATACAAGTACAGTTCCTGGGGTTTCATCGGGATGTATCTCAAAGTGACAAACATTCTGGTTGGTGTCAAGACAAATGTCTTGTGCTTTCAGGGTATTACTCTCACAAATGAATCCTTGTTGGTCTCGTGAAATGCATGCGTCAACATCAACAGTTTGCCATTTATTCTCATTTTGTTGTGCCCACACTCTGTGCTCTATTGGATAGAGTATGGCTCCATGGTGATTCAACCCCAGCGTGATGATTTGGTATATGGTGTATACGGAATCACGGAATCACGGAATTTTTCAGAGTTGGAAGGGTCCTCTAGAGATCATCTAGTCCAACTCCCTTGCTAAAGCAGGATTGTCTAGAGCACATTACTCAGGACTGCATCCAGGCAGGTCTTGAAAGTATACTAAAGCATTGCGTATTGTTAAGACAAAAGCTGTGGCATTGCTCTCAGTGGGATCATAGGTGAAATTAACCAGATACCACCAGGACTGAAATTTTTTCTCAAACTCAATTGCGTTATCCCATATTACTTTTCGAATTTCGGTGGGCAAGGTGCCTTCTTCACCTTCCCTTATGATTGCGGCTGTCATAGATTGCATCCACAATTGGGCTTGGATACAACTAAGAGCCAAGGAAACATTGTTTTGGGTTGTACTAAGTGCATCTGTGATCAGCTGATGGTCTTTTTCACCCGTTTCTTCCCACTGAGGCAATATATTCGATAAAAGCCATTGGTGGTTTCCCAATGCTAATAGAGAGGACTGTAGAGGATGTTTTAATTTGTCTAGATCACTAGTGGTTGTGACTAGTTTGTTGGCAAGTATCTCAGCATCTATACTATTTAAGACTCCCAGTCCTTTTCCTAAGATACCAGTCACCTCTCTCTTCAGTCGTTGTGAAGTGGCAAGAGTTCGTCTGCGTAACCATGCTGACCATCCTGCATAAGATGTACTCAGGAATGGTAAGCAGGTGGGTTTGATCGCAGAGATATTAATCTGCATTGACAATTCTACTCGTTTGAGGGAATATGTGGGATTAAACAGTATCTGTTGTTGACCTGTGTGTTTAATAACATAAGGGCCAATGTTGAAGGTGTAAGGAGTTAGACTAATGGGTGGCTGAGTATGTACACCTTGGAAAGTTTGTGGGGGTGTAGGTTCTGGATTCTTTTCAGCAGGTTCAGATGTATTTGAGTCAATCATAAATTCAAATAACAATTCTGTGCCCTTGTAGCCCCAAATACAATACACTATCATAGGTTTGATGAAAGTGAAATTGTGCCAGCAATCTGAATTTGGCTCCATAATTTTGTAACATTCAGTGTTATATTTTTCCATTTTGGTAGAGTCTACATAGATGGTTTTAATTACAGTTGGCCTGTGGTGAGTAGACCCATTGATAAATTGGCAACCAATGTGTATTCTCTTTCCAAGGGCGGCCTCGATTTTAGCCATTTGAAGTGATTCATTCCATCTCCATTTATCTCTGGAATATACTTCACTTCCTTGTATAACCAGAGTGGAGAGATTTAAACCCCTTTTGTTTTCTGGTGTTCCAGTGCTTGCAGTGTACCGTGACAATGCATTATCCCAAAGCTCATCATGGTCAGGTTCGACTATGTCTATCTTGAATTCAAATAGCAGCGCTATTTCATCCTGTTGCCAACGACAAGTTACAAGAGTGGGTTCCACAAGAGTAAAATTATACCAGCAATCCCACTCGTCGGTGACACAGTGCTTTGTTGTCATTGAGCGTGGGTTCTGAGGGCGAAATATCTCTATTCTCATGGCCTTCTCATGGTTTCAGCCATTGATCATTCTACACCCTACTCGGATTTCCACCCCTGCCTTACCTTTCGGGACTGGGTACCAACTATTCCAGGTCCACTCATGTAACACCTCATTTTCCTGTAGAACTACAGTGGCCAAACTCAATTCTCCCTTTCTTGTTCCTGCCATCGCATTGTGTTTAACAAAAGCTTGAGACCATGGCTGCTCTGGGTCTCTTTGACTACAAACAACAGGGAATAAAGAGGTAAAACTGAATAGCATCAATTCCATCTGCCAATTCGTCATTTTAGAATTTGGGCCTCCAGGTAGCCATACATAATAAAAATAGTATTATTGCCAGGATCAATGTCAGGATTCCCTGGAGACACTCAAAGTTAGTGTAGGCCAATCCGTCTGTCCACCCAAGGTTCCTGTAAGACACAAAGGAAAAGAAAATCTGCTCGGTCTTATTCGACCGATGGGGTTAAAAAGAAGGCGAGATCCACCGGGTGCTGATCCGGTGTATCTTCCCTGAACAGTCCTTGGCTTCCCATGCATGGGGATTTTTGGGAGTAGCTAGCACCATTGGTACCATTCCAATTTGAGGCATTTTCACTAGCACAGGCTGCCCAGGGTGAAATCTTCCTGGGTATTTTCCCGGTTCATTGGGAACTTTTGAGAGGGATGATATTAGCAGATACACAGAAAGCTTTCATTTTAGGACAGCCGTCTCCACTCCATCTGTTATTTAATTGATAGATGGCATCGTCCAATCGCAAATGCCAACCAGGTTCATGAGTTTTTGCAAAACGCTTAACCAATCCATTGGTGCGTTCAACAATGCCATTAGCCTGAGGATAATAGGGAGTATGAAATACCCATCGATTCCCTTCTTCTTTGGCCCAATCTTGTACCACCGAAGCGGTAAAGTGTGAACCGTTATCACTTTGGATTTCCTCGGGAAGGGGAAGTGTGCTGAACCACCCTTTTAGACCTTTCACTGTGTTGTCCCCGGTAGCTGATTTGAAACTGCTGGCCATACTGAGGCCAGAGATAATCTCCACTCCTGCCAGGATGTATCTTTTCTCACCTGATGATCTCAAGGGCCCAATATAATCAATCTGCCATGAATGCCACAACGTTTTCTTGTCCCGAATGTGTAAGGGAGGTGCCTTACTAGGATGATCTTTACTGAGTCATAGGCGACATTGTGAACAGGCAGTTACTACTTGTTCGCACAGCTTAACCGACACAGGCCACCCCCGGGCTAGACCTTCCTGATATAGGTCAGCATGGCCTGTGTGGCCACGTTTAACATGTAACCATTCGAGTAAGCGTTCCCATTCCCGACCATCATCTACAATATCAATTTGCTGCAGCTGCGTGAGGCTATCTACCTGTTGGTTGAATTGAGCGGTGATTGAGTTTGAACGATCATGACCTTTTACCCAACCAATGTGCAATGTTCTCTGTTCTCCTATTTCTAACAGTTGCTTCCAACTGTCCGTCTCCCAAATCGGGACTCTGTTCACCTGCCAATCGTTGGCTGCCCAGTGGCCTATCCATTCAGTGGCTCCTTTAAAAACAGCATATGAGTCAGTGTAAATGTAAGTGGCCCCATGTTGTGCAGCTAGTAGGACAGCTCTGAGTTCCCCTACTTGTGCACTACCTTCTCCTGTTTCAGTTGCTCTTTCTCCCGTTGCTACTTCCAGTGCTACGGCCTTGTATTTCCACTTATTGTTCTCACGGTGAGATGACGCATCAGTAAACCACACTCCTGTAAGATCACCGCCTTCCTTCAGAGGAGGTGCTTCTTGAATTGGAGATGGTCTGTTTGGTGGGGATTGGAACAATAGGGCACCATCTATATCCTTTTGCAGCTTGGATACTTTAACACTGCCTTCAGAGACTGGCATGATTTCATTAATGCCTTCTAAATAAGCATACCACTTTCGAACTGTGGGTTTCTGGGCAATGCCAGCTGGTGGTGCCGTCCCTTTATGGACCACATCTAGGAGACGAAAAGGGCCCTGAACAATCACACTGTTCTCTTCTTATCTGCTCTGTTCGTTGCAATGCCTGCACCAGGGACGGTAAACCCTTCTCAAGGTCTGAATATCTGCTCTCAGTATCATTGAAGGAGTGAGAGCTAAATTCTAATGGTCTCTCCGGTCCTGCTGGTCCTTTCTGCCATAAGTTACAATGAGAACCGTGTTCACTGAACCCCCATTCTACGTGGACAGGGTCAGTTGGATGTATAGGACCAAGCTGTTGGAATAACCTTAGCTCCTTTATTAGCAATTCCAGAGCATTAGTATGTTGTTCAGTCCACTCCCAGGATCTACCCTTTTTGAGCAAACTATAAAGGGGGCGAGCAATGATGGAAAAGCCAGGGATGTGTTTACGCCAATAACTTAAAGTTCCCAGAACTTGCTGTAACTCCTTCACGCTGGATGGATTCTGTCCATGCTCTATTTTTTTCAGGGTATCCTGAGGGACAGAAGCAGCTCCCTTAATCCACCAGACCCCCAGGAATTTAACTTCCTGTGCGGGTCCCTGACATTTTGAGTCTGGAATTTCCAGTCCTAAATCAAGTAATGTTTTTCGGATGTTTTCCATCATGTCTTTTACACTTTCTTGGCTCTCTCCCCCTATTAGGATGTCATCAATATATTGGTATACCGTACATCCCTGTGAAACAGGAATCTCTGATAGCACTTTAGCTAAAGCATTATGAGCAATAGTGGGGGAATGTTTGTATCCTTGTGGAAGTCGGTTAAAGGTATATTGGACTCCTTTCCACGTGAATGCAAACCGCGCTTTGTCCTGCTCAAGGAGGGGAATCATAAAAACCATGTCTTTAACATCTAAGGCAGCCATCCAAGGATGGGCAGCTCCTTGTATCATTGTCACAATTTCAGCGATATTCGGAACCGTGGCAGTCAGGGGTGCAGTGTTGGCGTTTAACTTTCGGTAATCTACTGTGAAACGCCATTGCCCGGTTGGTTTCTTTACCGGCCACACCGGTGAATTATAAGGCGAGTGACTCCTCTTAATGATGTCTCTTTTTTCTAAATCTGATACCACCCCATCTGTTCCTGCAAGCGCAGCTGCAGGCAGTGGATACTGCCGGATGTTGGTGATTTTAGAGGGAGGCAAAGGTATGGAAGTTTCCAATAGACTCAATTTCACTGTGTCTAATTCCTTTTCACATCCTGCAAAACTCCACACAGTTCCATCTGGGAATTTCCACATTCGCCCACGCAGCACGTCAAATCCTAGGAGGTTAGTACATGAGGCACCCACTAACACTTCCGCCCTGGTCATTCGCTGCTCTCCCGGCAACCAGAGGTTAATTTTTGCAACGGGGCATGTTTTTACCACACCATCAATTCCTGCGAAGTTGACTCTGCGTCTGGTGGGATTTATACCTAGAAGTTGTGCCGTTTCGTTAGTGATTGCAGACATTTGGGCTCCGGTATCAATAATAAAGTTTACTGACATCTTCCGGGGTCTGACAGGAATGGCAATAATAGGTTCGGAATCTTTATGAGAGAGCCATTGAATAGCTAGTACCCGCCGGACGGGGTGGCTCACTGCCCTCCCCGGGGATAGGAGTTTTTTGACTGGGACTCTGACAAATCAATCAAATTACGCTCCGGTGCAGAAGGCACAATTTTCTCACGACTTGGGGATTCTCTGGTTAGACTTTTCTCCCCAGCCGAATTATTCTTTCTAGTTAGAGATTGGACCAGCGTATGGAGATCTCCCGTAGGGACACCGTGCAAGAATTGTCGGGGCACCCCCAATTGTAGGGCTTTACGCCACAACTCGTTCCGGTCCTTATCAGGCTTAAACCTTTCCACCGGTTTGGGGTTTTGAGTGTGAGTTCAGACTTGGCGAACCTTTTGGGGGTGTTTGGAGGATTTTTCGCTAGTTAGGCTGGCCCAGCCCATTTGGCGCCCGTATTGGTCTATTTCCTGTACATATTCATTCCAGGTGGGCATGTAGTGACGACGGCCCCACCCATGAGCACCCGGAGCATCTCGTATGTGATCTTGAGTGCTAACAGTGAACGGTTTCAGGCAATCGGGAAGACCACAGATGAGAGGGGCTAATCGATCGGGGTCGATAGGGGCTGACATTGGGGATTTCCGAAATTCCTCTCTGTCATACATGGCTTGCAGATAAGCTGCTTTCCGTACTGCCGCAAACAGATCAGAGTAGCCTGTAGCTATAATCTCTAACGACTCTCCCCTCTCTCGCGGATCCATACCCCCGGCCCAATAGGCTGCTCGAGCGGTCAGGGAATAATTATGATCCCCGGGCACAGTAGTTAAAAACATTCCTGGTCCCCAAGAGTCTCCTGCTTCTTCCTCACTCAACATAATTCTATCTCCTCCTTCAGAAGAAACTTGCCACACATACTCAACAGCTGACTCTTCTGGCCACCTCGAATATTTTTCCCTTATTTTCGCTAACTCAGTTGGTGTTCACGGAACAGTACGCACAATGGTGTGGACTTCACAATCATCATCATCCGCGGTTTCAGTTTTAACCAGAGGACATAAAGGAAAGACTCGGGATTTCAAAGTAAAAGTCATCTTCTCCTCATCTTCTTCCTCCACCTCACTGTCAGATGAAAGATCTCCGGTCTGGGTTCCGGAATTTGGATAACACATTAACTTACAAATTTGTTGGACCTGGGTCGAGGGCTGCATTTTATCTAAGAGCCCAGTCACCCTTTCCAATAACATTTTAAGTTGGAGATTTTCACTCCCGAGTCGAGCATTCTGATTTCCTAAACATTCATTCTCACTCACAAGCTTATCAACTTGGGTTCTTAATTTTTCTCCTGTCTTCTTCTGAAAAGATAATGATGACTTCAACACCTCATTTTCTGATTTCAGAGTTGCATATTCTACGGCAGAAATCAGACTAGGAGCAGAGGTTTCCCTAGCTGCTTCTTGTGCACGAGATAAACAGGTGCCTAACACCGCACAGATCACACCCTTGCCTTTTCCCACTCTGAGCTTCTGTGAAGCCTGACACTCTTCAATACGTTCCACCACTTTCTCTTCATCCTTCCAAAATTTATGGGCCCACTCCTTCCCAGCCTGGGAAGGGGCACAATCATATTTTTGCAGCAGTTTATCCATGGCAATCCTGCCGACTACGCCAAAATTCTGTTGCGTGAAAGGGGGCAAAGCAGTTTTGGCAGAAAATAAACCCCCTTCCGTTCTAACACTCCTCACCGAGGTGGGAGGCTAGGTGCGGCTAGGTTTAAATTCTGAGTGATGCCCAATTCACCACTATCAGTCCAATCGCGCTTAATATGTATTAAACTATTACGATTTGGATACACTAATAGTGGACTGCACCTTCAGTCTAGTCATGCTCATGACTAGCACGGCCACTCTCGAGTCTTTGGTCGTGTTCAGTGAGAAACCGAAACGACTAGCTACTTAAAAAAGTGCATTTTATTTAAACAACAGATAGATAGGTTCTTAGGATTGCCGGTGATAAATACACTGTCTGCAAAGCACGTACAAATGAAAGTACTGTTAAATATACAAAACACGCGACAAGGTTATAAACGATACAGCCTGGCTCTAAATGTAGAGAAGAGAGTCTCTAGAGAAATTTCTAAGTTTCCCGAGAAAGCACTCGGTATAATCTAAGTCTTACCCAAAGGCGTCCCTATGGCGGGGGGGAGGGGGGAAGAGAGGCTCAGCCCGTCGACTGATCCCAGAAGTCAGTGATGGAGTTCTCCTCGACTTGTTCGCGATGGTGTCTTCCCTGATACCCCCCCTCTCTCGGGCTATTTTTATACTATTTGTTATCTTCAAGGTGGAGTTTGAGTGACTTCAGTCATGCATACTTTTATCATGATTGGTGTAAAATTCTCTCGCTTCACAATTAAAGGTATAGTTTATGAAAAATTCAGGGCGCAGACTCAAGAAGGAGTGGTCGCACCTTGGAGGCAGGTAGCCTTCGGGATGGAGGTGTGTTTTGGTATTATAATGACATTATAATGAGCAAAGTTCATACAAAGGACAGCATTTCATCAAAATTTGATGAAATGTTGGCTCAGGGTAGCAAGTAAGCGGCTTATCTGTTTCATATTACCATCTCATTCCCGTATCTGCTATACGTAATGAGGCAAGGCCACGGAGGTTACCTTCCATCCCGTACCTCATGTAGCTTTGCAAGGAACCTTGTACAGGGAACCGCAGATGTTGCATTCTTCGCATGCCAGCCGTGGCTGTTTTCTACCTCAGAAGCCTCTTGATTTTATACCTTTCCTTAATGTGTGAACAATGCTGTATGTTTTGTATTTTTGGCCATTTTAGTAATTATTCCACAGCCAGTCACAATGGGATGCTTCTCCCATTTATTCCCAGTTAGGCTCACTTTGGCCTCCAGTACAGTCAGTTCCTGAGACCCACCTCTCACTCCAGAAATAGTCACAGATTCTGTCCCTTTATGATTCGATGGCAATGGGGTGCACTGTGCACCAGTGTCCACAAGGGCTGTATGTTTTTGTGGCTCTAATGTGCCAGGCCATCGAATCCACACAGTCCAATAAACTCTCCTCCTCCTGGCTGGAGACAGGGCACCTCTAATGTCTATAATTAGTAGATGAGTTTCTACCTGGACCAGAGAACCGGCCCCTGCAGACTGGAGCAGCAGTCCTCCTGGAAGAATTTGTTCTTCTATCTGTGTTACCTTGCAACTCACTTACTCGTGCCTGTAGGGCCGAGGTAGGTCTTTTATCCCACTTATTCATGTCCTCTCCATAGTCACAAAGGCAAAACCACAGGATATTTCGTAGTGTGTTCTGTTTCCTCTGAGTTGGTCTCATAGGAGGGGGTCTTCTCCTAATGGCTGCAACACAGGTCTGTGCAGAGGAAGAATAAGATCTCTCCTCCATCCTAGATAGTTTATCAAACAGTTTCTCATTTTTATCAATCATTTTCTCAGTTTTATCAGTCAATCTTTCCACAGCTGCTACAGTGAGGGGACGAGAGACACTGTCTTCATACTGTCGCAATCTGCTAGCCACTTCATTTACAGTTAGTGAATCATCATCAACTCCTCCCCAAATCAGCATTGACAAAGTATGGGAATACATTGGTGGTGCACTCTGTACAAACTTTCGCAACATAGGTCGTCTACATGGCATTTCATCAGGATCTACATTCACTTCCCAGTCACCATAAATCACCTCTTTCACAGCCATTTCTCTCAGGTACTTAATACCTTTCTCTATGCTGGTCCATTTACTCGGGCAGCATTCAATATCATCCTTAAAAGGATATCTGCCTTTTACGGCTGATATGAGTCGCCTCCAGAGACTGAGAGTCTGTGACCTTTTCCCAAGAGCTTTATCTATACCGCCCTCTCTGGCCAGGTTTCCCAACTGCCTAGCTTCGCTACCATCTAACTCCATGCTATCAGCCCCATTATCCCAGCATCGGAGCAACCAGGAGACAAGTGTCTCACCATCATTCCGGGTAAAATCCTTTCTCATATTTCGCAGATCCTTCATAGAGAAGGATTTAATGATCACCTCTGTATCTGTTTCCTCCTCCTGGGCTGACACAGGAGCCTCTCCCCTATCGTCTTTAGAAGAACTCTTTCCTCGATCTTCATCAGAAGAGTCCTCCCCCCTGCTATCTGGCCTTACTTGGTCTTTATCACAAGGGACAGAGGAACTTACTGACCTCCTCTTTTTCCTTCTGGTCACCGGGGCAACTTGTACCGGTGCTGATGGAGTTTGAGTAGTGGCAGTGCATATTGTACAACACCTACTCCTGCACCAAAATTTAAAGAGAAACCACCCCTGCACCCCATGCAGGAAAATCGACACCAAAAACATGATTTTAGGAACGTAACTGTCACTCATGATATCCAAAGGAGATCCCTCTCCTGGCTCTGATGTTGACAATTTGGCATAAGCAGTAAGGGCGAAGTAAACATGTCCATGGTAAAATTCAAAGTATAATTAGTGTAAGTAGTAACAGAATCCATTACGTAATGCCAAGGTATGCAGGTAAAGAAGCTATACATTCAATCTCAGCCCGGATCAGAATGAAACACAGCAGCAAAATAGCACGTTTGAACCACTGCATACAGACAGAAAGAGCAAGCAAGCAATACAACACGTAAGGCAAGCTAAGCATTGTCATATCAATTAACTTTAAAATAATCCCTACAAAGAGACGATACAATAATCTGTTTAGCAATGACATGATGTGAGCTGTCTGTTTCAATCTCTGAGTAAACTGGAATTCAAACTATTCAGATCATCTATCAGAACTCTGGTAGTGCCACAGTTGGGCCACAGTCATGCCCCACATTGGGCGCCAATAAATCTGTTGTGGTTTTGGCCGGATTGGCCAATCAGAATGACAGATGGCCCTCCCCACCATCTCTCCTCAGAGAGGAGAGGAAGAGTTAAGGAGATTTACGAGTTTAGAAAAAGAACTAATCTACTTTAATTAAAATAATAATAAATAAGGGAATAGTAAAATAATAAAATAAAAAAAAAAGAAAAAAGTATACAATATATACAAAACTGTATCCAGCTCCCAAGATGACGATCGCGTCACCAGCAGACACAGGGAAAGTCCCAGACTGGAGTCAGCAATGGACAGGAGCTGAATTCCAGATCTGGAGTCAGGAATGCTTGGATCGGGATCAAAGGCAGACGAACAGACAGGGTCCTCCTCAGATGTCGGCCACTGAAGAAAGAGAGCAAGCCACTTGCCTCTTTGATCCCTTAGCTTTTATACTGAGTGTGATGCATATGGGATGGAATACCCTGTTGGTCAGTTTTGGGTCACCTGTCCTGTCTGCTCCTCCCCACAGGTGTGACCCCTCTATGCTTCTCCACTTCCGACCCTCTAATGGGGCAAATAGCGAAGTGAGCTGACCTTGGTTGTTACAGCAATAAGTATAAGCAAGAGCCTCTGTGCATCCCATTCCTTAGTATAATCAGGTCTTATCACTCTGAGAGTGAACAGCTTCTGAACAATATGCTGTTAATTTCAGAGTTTAGTCAGTTAGAAGAGGCCCAGCTAAAAAGTAAAATTACAAATCAGAAAATTGGTTCTGTTTTACCTCAAACCAGGACAGGGACTTCAACCACCTCGACATCTGTTGGAGGGACACCACAGCAGGGCACAGGAAATCCAGGAAGTTCCTGGAATGTGTCGATGAGAACTTCCTTCTCCAAGTGATAGAGGAGCTAACAAGGAGAGGTGCCATGCTGGACTTTGTTCTCACCAACAAGGAGGGGCTGGTGGGGAATGTGAAGATCAAGGGCAGCCTTGGCTGTAGTGACCATGAGATGGTGGATTTCAAGATCCTTAGGGCAGCAAGGAGGGAGCACAGTAAGCTTGCTAGCCTGGACTTCAGGAAAGGAGACTTTGGCCTCTTGAGGGATCTGCTTGGTGGAGTGCCATGCGATAAAGCCCTGGAGGGAAGAGGGGCCCAAGGAAGCTGGCTAATATTCAAGGACTACATTCTCCAAGCGCAGGAGCAGTGCATCCCAACAAAGAGGAAGTCAGGCAAAAACGCCAGGAGGCCTGCATGGATGAACAAGGAGCTCCTGGACAATCTCAAACAGAAAAAGGAAACCTACAGAGGGTGGAAGCAAGGACAGGTAGCCTGGGAGGAACACAGAGAAATTGCCTGAGCAGTCAGGGATCAGGTTAGGAAAGCTAAAGCCCCAATACAGTTAAATCCTGGCCAGGGACATCAAAGGCGACAAGAAAGCCTTCTATGGGTATATCAGTGACAAAAGGAAGACTAGGGAAAATGTGGTCCCACTCAGGAAGGAAACAGGAGACCTGGTCACCCAGGATATGGAGAAGGCTGAAGTACTCAATGACTTTTTTCCTCGATCTTCATGGGTAAGGGCTCTAGCCACACTGCCCAAGTAGCAGAAGGCAAAGGCAAGGACTAGGAGAATGAGGAACCACCCACTGTAGGAGAAGACCAGGTTCAAGACCAGCTGAGGAACCTGAAGGTGCACAAGTCCATGGGACCTGATGAGATTCATCCACAGGTCCTGAGGGAACAGGCGGATGAAGTTGTCAAGCCACTACCCAAAATATTTGAGAAGTTGTGGCAATATGGTGAAGTTCACACTGACCCAAGTCAAAAAAACCCAAAAACAAAATGGCAAAAATAACCCCCATTTTTAAAAAGGGAAAAAAGGAAGACCCGGGGAACTACAGGCCGGTCAGTCTCACCTCTGTGCCAAGATCATGGAGCAGATCCTCCTGGAATCTCTGCTAAGGCACATGGAAAATAAGGAGGTGATTGGTGATAGCCAACATGGCTTCATTAAGGGCAAATCGTGCCTGACAAATCTGGTGGCCTTCTACAATTGCGTTACAGCATTGGTGGATAAGGGAAGAGCAACCAGCATCATCTACCTGGACTTGTGCAAAGCATTTGACACTGTCCTGCATGACATCCTGGTCTCTAAATTGGAAAGACATGGATTTGACAGATGGACCACTCGTTGGATAAGGAACTGGCTGGATGGCCACACTCAAAGGGTTGTGGTCAACAGCTCGATGTCCAAGTGGTGAGCAGTGGTGAGTGGTGTTCCTCAGGGGTCAGTACTGGGACCAGTGCTGTTTAACATCTTTGTCAGAGACATGGACAGTGGGATTGAGTGCACCCTCAGCAAGTTTGACAATGACACCAAGCTGTGTGTTGCGGTCGACACGCTGGAGGGAAGGGATGCCATCCAGAGGGACCTGGACAGGCTTGAGAGGTGGGCCTGTGCAAACCTCATGAAGTTCAACCAGGCCAAGTACAGGGTCCTACACCTGGGTCATGGCAATCCTAGGCACAAATACAGACTGGGCAGAGAATGGATTGAGAGCAGCCCTGAGGAGAAGGACTTGGGGGTGTTGGTGGATGAGAAGCTCAACATGAGCCAATAATGTGCACTTGCAGCCCAGAAAGCCAACTGCATCCTGGGCTGCATCAAAAGAAGTGTGGCCAGCAGGTTGAGGGAGGTGATTCTGCCCCTCTGCTCTGCTCTCATGAGACCCTGCCTAGAGTATTGTGTCCATCTCTGGTGCACCCAACATAAGAAGGATGTGGACCTGTTGCAACGGGTCCAGAGGAGAGCCATGAAGATGATCAGAGGGCTGGAGCACCTCCCCTATGAAGACAGGCTGAGAGAGTTGGGGTTGTTCAGCCTGGAGAAGACTCCAGGGAGACCTTATTGTGGCCTACCAGTATCTGAAGGGGGCCTACAAGAAAGCTGGAGAGGGACTTTTTACAAGGGCATGTAGTGATAGGATGAGGGGAAATGGCTTCAAACTGGAAGAGAGTAGATTTAGATTAGATATCAGAAAGTAATTTTTCACTATGATGGCAGTGAGGCACTGGAACAGGTTGCCCAGGGAAGTTGTGGACGCCCCATCCCCGGAAGTGTTCAAGACCAGGCTGGATGGGGCTTTGAGCAGCCTGGTCTAGTGGGAGGTGTCCCTGCCCATGGCAGGGGGGTTGGAACTAGATGGTCTTTAAGGTCCCTTCCAACCTAAACCATTCTATGATTCTATGATAATTACTGCACCTCTCATTTACAGGATTAGGAACCCAAAATGCCTTCATCTAGGGTGAACTGTAACAGATGATCCTAAGGAGTTACCTTTCCCTTACAATAGAACGGGAGTCAGAGTTTCCCCTTTCAAAAACCTGTGGTGCCATTAGAGGTCTGTTTCTATATGTTTATGGTATATATATGTTTTCTGTATGTTTTCTGGTTATGTTTAAGGGGTTGTTGCAGGTTGTAATCAAAAGTAACTGTTCTATAAAAGCAGCTATGTTAGTTTAGTAATTTGTTTGGGCAATTTGTCTGATTTATGTTCAAAGGTCAAAAAAGCTGTTCTACAAAGCCTAGACAACAAAAGATGCCATAAATTGCGATGTATCCAACAAAAAACAGTCAGATCAGTTTACTTTTGAATTATGCAGGGTGCATGCTTCTAAAAAATCACATTGAGTGCACAGAACAGTCCATATTTTAATACTGCAACTGGTCAGAGATTTGCTCTAAAACAAAACCTGAATAAAGCAAATCTTATATTGATTTGACTAACATTGATTGACCAAAGATATTTAGCAAGTATGTTCTTTACAAAATTAGCAGTCAGCTGGCTCAGTGTTTGATTTAAATAAGTATTTTAGCAAAGCCAGATATGTATTTCTAATTCAAACTGCTCTTCTGTTTTTGCTATGCACTGACACAGCCCTTCATTTTCTACATTATTTCTTATTCCCAACCTGCTCGTGCTCAGTTGCTGAGTTAACAAGACCTGCCCTGGATCAGAACATTCAATTACTTCCCAGTGATGAGGTCCTCTTTCTGACTCCTACTCCTGAAATACGATGTGATATCCTACTATTTAATCTTTCCATTTAAGTTGTGGAACTGGAAAATGGAGTTTAATTAACCAGTTTGGTGATATTATAAAAACAGGTGATTTGGCTTAATTTCTAGCATTTTCCTGGACTTTTAGTTAATTTGTCAGTGAATAAAAATATCTGACATGTTAAATTGTTATATAACAATATCCTTTTTGAATACTGTTTCAAAACAGAATTTTACTTTCTATTTGTATTTTTTTATTTTTATTTTAAAAGAGGATTTCTGCTAACTTTTATATATCTATTTTTAACAAGCAGAGTTCAAAGTTCAAGTTCACTCCTGATTAAACATAAAATATTCAAACTAGACACCAAAATGCAAGTATTCTGTGAATATGTAGTGTATGTACAGTTCAAAAAAAGGACATGAATTTGTCCAAATACTTTTCAGTTCTGGCATCAAATAATAGTTACCTAACCCTATTCAAATCAAGAGAAATCATGAGTATTTCAAAGTATGTAAGATAACTTAGGAAGTTGGAACAGTTTCTAAGACAACATTAAGAAGCTATTTATTTTTAATTTAATCAAAATATAAACCTATCTGAAATGAAATGTGACATCTTTGCTCAAAATTAATAATATATAAAACCCTTGTATTTATGGGTTTGGGTATAGTGTCTTTAGAAAATCATCTGGAAAGAACAAAACCAAAATAAGTACCAGTCTGTTAAAATAACCTTTAAACAATCCCTCTTGGACGTTGTTACACTGGTACTGTATGTCTAGCCATCTGCATCCTTTAGAGCTACTTGTTCACCAATTGTGGGTTGTCCTTTGCCTTCAGGAGACTGAAAACACTCCATGAGAGGTAAGTGGTGTTATAACCTATGGATGGCTTGAGGACCTAGAGGGAAACAGTAAGGAAGTAAGAGGAAGGGAAGGAGTTCCTCAGATTGTGGGGTTCAGGAGTGCTGCAGGATAGAAAGGGTTAAGTACAGACATTTGCCTGTGGAGAAGACTAGCAAGAAGTGTTCACCAAAGACTAGTCACTACTGAGCAAGACCCCAGCTGTGGGAATAAGCAAGTCTAAAGAAACCTCTTTTGTATTTATGGCATTTTCCTACCAGGAGGAAATAATTTTATTGTCCTGGTTTGAGCGACACAGGACTAATTTCTCTTCTAATGCTGGGGAAAACTGCACTTTTAGAAGACTCTAGTGTCTGAATTTGTGAAAATGTTTACTTTATAGCCAGCTAGGCTATGTGGGATTCAAGGTCTCAGTGTTTTTGAGCCTTGCCAGGTGCAGGGATGAGGAGGAGTGAGACCTGGGCACTTGACCCAGGCTGGCCAACAGGATTATTTCATACCATGAACGTCACATTCCATATAAATTAGAAAATTTGCTGCGTGGTTTCTCCCTCCCTTGGTGGCGGCAGTCCAGAGAACTTCTTGCCCCAGCGTCAGACCCCTGAGGCCTTCCCTTCTTCCCAAAGCTGTTGCGCTCGCAGTGTCTGACATTTACTGTCCACTGCTGGGAGTGCACAGCTTCCTACTGATAGAACTGGCTGAGTATAATTCTTGTATATCTTATATTAGTATTGGGATCAGTACTGGTTCTTTAGTATTATTGTTAATTATTTAGTCTTATCCTATTAAATCTATTTATATTTCAACCCTTGTGTTTCCTTGCTTTCCCCAGTTCCCCTTTCCAGGTGCGGAGGGGACATTGGGTGATAGAATAATTGTCTAAACGACAATAAATTGTTATGGGTTTTCTCAAACCATAACATTTATTTATTCTGTAAGGCTGCTAGTTTATTCAGAAAAGGGAAAGCAGAGACAATATGAGATCCTTTAAGAGTGAAAGAATGCTCCACTCCAAATCTTCAGCCTAAAAAGTGCCTCTTCCATGTTGTCCTGGTTCCGGTGGGGATAGGGTTAACTTTTCCTGGTATTCCATGCCATGTGAGCCACGCCCACCCTGAGCTGCCGGGGGAGGGGGCAGGAAGTTGCTGCTTAAAAGCGGGCTGGGGCGTCCCGGGTCTGGCCGGTCGGCGAGCGGCGGTTCCGTAATCGTGTTTGTATATTCCCCTATCCTTGTTGTTGTTGTTGTTGTTGTTGTTGTTGTTGTTGTTGTTGTTGTTGTTGTTGTTGTTGTTGTTGTTGTTGTTGTTGTTGTTGTTGTTGTTGTTGTTGTTGTTGTTGTTTGCCTGTTCCCTTTGCTGTTCTGTTAAACTGCCTTTGTCCCAACCCAAGAGTCTTGCCTTTTCTTACGATCCTTCCTGTATTAGGAAGGCACGTGCGAGCGGCACGTGGTTCTTTGTTGCCATCTGAGGCTAAACCACGATACATGTACAGCCAGGTAGCCACTGAAAGTCCTTTGACTGGAGACAGACTTCTAGATTTTTCTCCTTCTAGTAGAGGTGAATACAGTTTCCAAGTAGCAGAGGATGCTTGGTGATACATCTCAGCTGCCAGAGATAAGCAAGAGCTTTAAACAAAAATATAGTTTGCCACAGTTTGCAAAAAAAAGTGGAAATTACAGAAGATCCCTCATTAACCCACTCAGATGTAGCAGCTGAAACTGGCACATTGAGGGTTACATGCCAGTGGCATGAAATACAGTCAGATCCCTATTGCAGCAATGCACTTGGAAGACAGCAACAGGTCTTGGGCTGCATTGCCCCCATGAGCAGGCCTTCTTTCATTCTTTGTTCATACAGCTATTACCACTACTAAGATGTCAAAATATGCAGAAGTCATCAGTTTCTGGATGAAAAGCAGCTGCCTCAAATGCGACATAGGTCCACTTTGGCATTTCCTTAATAATAATGTTAGGTTCTTCAAGAAAACCTTGAAATAACTTTCTAAAACCCTGCCTTTCTAAGGAGGGAAAGTATGCAGCTCCAATCATTAAAAACCTCATAGATCTTACAATAATCACCAAAGCTGTACAAGTAATTACCTGCAATGAGTAAATCTCCTTTTATCACTTAAAAGTAAACTATAGAACTTGTAGTCAGACCTAGTTCTGGATGCATTGTGTATACTTCTTCCAAATGCTGGGAACTGATGCATTTCAAGTTGAAGATCTACATGTAGAGATTACAAATGGTATAAAACATGTCTGGATGTCTTAAGGCATTTTTCATTTTGTATTTTTGCAGCATAATCCCAATACTTAGATTTCTCTTTTAATAGATATGATAAAAGGCATTTCTGATACTCTTTAGATACTATGTGCCTCTTGAGAACTGCAGGTTCAAAGGACTTTGTGGTGGGTTGACCTTGGCTGGATACCAGATGCCCACCAAGCCACTCTATCACTCCCCTCGTCATGAGGACAGGAAGGACAAAATAAGATGGAAAAAAACTCATGGGTCAAGATAAAGGAAGTTTAATAAAGCAAAAGCAAAGGAAAACAAAAGATTTATCCTCTACTTCCCATCAGCAGGCGATGTCCATCCACTTCCTGGGAAGCAGGGCTTCAGTAGGTGTAGTGGTTGCTCCAGAAGACAAACGTAATAACAAATCCCCCCCCACTTTCGCTCAGCTTTGATTTCTGACCAGGCGTCATATGGTGTGGAATATCCCTTTGGTCAGTTTGGGTCAGCTGTCCTGGCTACGTCCCCTCCCAAGCTCTTGCCCACCCCCAGCCTACTGGCCTTTAGGGGTGAGGGGGGATGTTGGAGAGACAGCCTTGATGCTGTGGGAGCACTGCTCAGCAATAGCCAAAACACTGCTGTGTTATCAACACCTTTCTAGATACCAATACAAAGCACAGCACTGAGGGCTGCTATGGGGAAAATTAACTCCATCCTAGCCAGACCCAATACAGACTTATAGCATTTATTTGTATAAAGAGAATGTTGGAAGAACAAGTTAACCCTTAGAAAACTGCAGTTACCTGGTGTCCTGCTTTGAGGTAAAACAGAACCAAGTTTCTTTTCAGTAATTTTACTTTTCAGTTAAATCTCTTCTAACTAATTGCATTCTCTGAAAATAACAGCATATTTTTCAGACAGTGTCTGCTTCTAGCAGTGATAACATCTGATGTTTATCATTAATACCAAGGAATGGTATGCAGAGAGGCTCTTGCTTATACTTATTGCTATAACAACCAAGGTCAGCTAACTTAGTTATTTGCCATGTTGGAGGGTTGGAAACGGAAAAGTGCAAATGGGTCGCATCTGTGGGGAGAAGAGGACAGGACAGGTGACACAAAACTGACCAACAGGGTATTCCACCCCATCTGCATCATGCTCAGTATAAAAGCTGAGAGATCAAAGGGTCAGCCCTCTTTCCTCAATGGCGGACATCCAATGAGGACTCTGTTAGTCTGCCTTTGATCCTGATCTGTGTGTTCCGGAATCCAGATCCGGAATGCAGTTCCCATTCGTCACTGAGTCCAGTCTGGGACTTTCCCAGTGCCTGCTGATGTTGTGATTGTCATCCTGGGAACATACTGGGTTTGTATATATATTGTATATATTTCATTAGTTTCTTTTTTGATATTATTATAGTTTCTTTTTATTATTAATATTTCATTAAAGTAGTTTTAGTTTTCTTTTCAACCCATAAGCCTCTCTCCCTTATTCACTCTCCCTTCTCTTGGGAAGAGACAGAGGTTAAAAGAGAGCATCTGTTGTTTGTTTAGTGGCCAGCCCAGCCTAAACCATGACAGATTTATTGACACCCAATGTGGGGCTCGACCAGGGCTGTGACAGATTCCCTGAATAGTTTGAATTCTGGCTTGCTCAGTTGAGTGAGTATCAGATTTTTTTTCCTTTGAGAGTCTTGAGGGGTTGGAAATTAAAACAGACAGCTCACATCATGTCATTCTTGAGCAAAATATTATATTGTGTCTTTATAGAGTTTTGTTTAAAATTAGTTGATGCAATGCTGCTTAACCTGATGTATGCGTTGTGTCATTATTCATTTGTGCTTTGTGTTTATTTGCGGTGGTTTGGTTCTGAGTCCTGGGCAAAACATACTATTTGGCTAAGGTTTTTGAACGAAATTTATGCTGGAATAAATTGAGACGACACTTTACCCGCGCACCTCGGGCGTCACCTGGTGGATTTTGTTACTAATTACACATTTAATTTTACCTTGGGAAAGTTTACCTCCCTTTTTTATGCCAAGCTGACGCCACTAGAGCTTGGGGATTGTTACTTCCTCAAAATCATGATTTCATTATTGACTCTCCTGAATGTGTTTCAGGGGTTTTATATTATACTTCGGTGCAGGAGTAGGTGTTGTAAGACATGCACCGCTGCTACTCAAACCCCATGAGCTACTCCACCACCTGTACCGGCACAAGCCACTCTGCCACCCATACTGGTATGAGCCACTACTCCAGCTCCGACAATGAGTACTGCCACTAGTCCAGCTCTGACAACAAGTACTGCCGCTACTCCAATTCCATCAGTACTGGTACGAGTTGCCCCTGTGACCAGGAAGCAAAAAAGGAGGTCAGTTCATTCCCCTGCCCCTTATACCAAAGAGCAGCTCAAGTCAGATTGCACAGGAGAGAGTTCTTCTGATGAAGATCCAGGAGAGGGTCCTTCTAAAGTAGATCCAGGAAAGGGTCCTTCTCAAGCAGATCAGGGAGAGGGTCCTTCTCAGACAGTATCAACACAGGAGGAGGAATCAGACACAGAGGTAATAGTTCAATCCTTACCTATGAAGGACTTGCAAAATATGAGAAAGGACTTTAGCCGCCATGAAGGTCAGACACTTATCGCCTGGTTGCTCCAATGCTGGGATAATGAGGCCAATACCATAGACTTAGAAGGCAGAGAAGCCAGGCAGTTAGGAAACCTGTCCAGAGACGGAGGCATCGATAAAGCGCTTGAGAGAAAGCCATATACTCTCGGTCTCTGGAGGCGAGTCTTGTAAGCTGTAAAGGGCAGGTATCCCTTTAAGGATGATATCAAATGCCACCTGAACAAATTGACCACCATGGAGAAAGGTATTAAGTACCTGAGAGAACTGGCTGTGCGAGAGGAGATTTATAGTGACTGTAGACCCTGATGAAATGCCATGCAAGTGACCTATGTTGCAGAACTTTGTGCAGAGTGCACCATCAATGTATTCCCACACATTGTCAGCAATGATCTGGTGATGGGTGATGATCTGATGCTGACACACCAACTGTAAATGAAGTGCCTAACAGAGCACGACAGTATCATGTCCCACTCTCAGGAAAGAAGGGGGGTAAGTGACTCAGACTCGTAAATCCCCAAAAGCGCAGATAAAGGTGAGACAAATCTCAAGGTCCGTATACAAACATTTATTAGATGAGTAACTAGGTCCATGATAATTGGTTAGGCATATAACAAATTATGGCAAGTGGTGAGGTATATCTTGCATTACTTAGCAACAGGTAGACAATGAATTATGGCAAGTGGTACAGTATGCCTTGCATTACTTAAAAACTCTAAGAGAAAAGAGAAACCAAAGGATAAAGAAAGGAAAACACAGAGAAAAAGACAGAGTTCCAGTGTCTTTTCAGGGAATCTTCCCAAGCACTATCTTCTTTCTTGGGAAAAATCTTCCAAGGCACAATCTTTTTCTTTGTTCCCCACAGGGGCACTTATTTTCCCCTTTTATGTTTGCTGAATTAGCAAGGTCCACCCCCTTGCAAGGCATTAGCATATGCTGGGATGTGTGCTTTCATATGCATTTCGCGGATAATGAAGCGAAGGTCACTTATCAGACACAATGGCCTTGAGAACAGAGAACTAACAAATTCACCACATGAGTGGCAGAACTGTCTTGTCTTCACAAGGCAGTCCTCCCACCGATTTTCAGGTCCTGTTAGCCTTATTCGTTCTTTGAACACCAGGCCTGTATTATTCATCCTTACTTACGAGTGTTCGAGGCATTCTTCAGAGGGCCTCCTCCTTCCCCCCCCCAACATTTGTTGCAGGGAATTTACAGGCTATCTCTTACAGACAGTATGAAGACAGTCTCTCTCGTCCCCTCACTGTTGCGGCCGTGGAGAAAATGACTGAGAAAATGACTGAGAAAATGACTGAGAAAATGACTGAGAAAATGACTGAGAAAACAGAGAAATTATTTGAAAAAAATTGATAAACTGTCCAGGATGGAGACAAGATCCCACTCTTCCTCTGCATGGACCCGTGTTGCAGCTGTTAGCAGAAGACACCCTCCTATGACAGCAGCTCAAAAGAGATGGAACACGCCACAAAGTGCCCTGTGGTCTACTCTCCGTGAAAACGGACAGGACATGAGAATGTGGGAAGGACAACCTACCTCGAACATACAGGCACAAGTACACAAGTTGCAAGGTAAAACAAATAGAAGAGTTTTTCCAGGAGGATGGCCACTCTGGTCTACGGTGAGCAGTTATCCAGTCCGAGTACAGACCCATTTGTTGATAGCTACACAAGTCACATGGACCCATCTGTTAATAGCAGGTACGATGCTCAACATTAGGGTTGCCCTACCTCCAGCCAGGAGGAGGAGAGGGACAACTGAGTTCATTGGACTGTGTGGATTTGATGGCCTGGCACATTAGAGCCACAAAATTATAAAGCCCTAGTGGACACTGGTGCACAGTGCACCCTATTACCATCGAATCATAAAGGGACAGAATCTGTCACTATTTCTGGAGCGACAGGTGGGTCTCAAGAACTGACCCAAAAGGCTATCAGTGGGCTTTTTGTATAGCAGCTGTAGAGACCAAGGATATTACACAGCTGTCTACCCTCCCTAGTCTTTCAGATGACCCTTCTGTGGTGGGATTGATGAAGGTTAAAGAACAGCAGGTGTCAATTGCTACTGCCATGGTGCATCAATGACAGTATCGCACCAGCTGAGACTCCCTGATTCCCATCCAGAACCTGATTCAACAGCTAGAGACCCAAGGAGTGATCAGCAAGACTAACTCACCCTTTAACAGCCCTATATGGCCAGTGCGAAAGTCTGATGGAGACTGGAGGCTAACAGTAGACTACCATTGCCTGAATGAAGTCACACCACCACTGAGTGCTACTGTGCCAGACATGTTAGAACTGCAGTATGAACTGGAGTCCAAGGCAGCCAAGTGATATGCTACAATTGACATTGCTAATGCCTTTTTCTCTATTCCTTTAGCAGCAGAGTGCAGGCCACAGTTTGCTTTCACCTGGAGAGGCATCCAGTACACCTGGAATGGACTGCCCCAGGGGTGGAAACACAGCCCTACTATTTGCCATGGACTGATCCAGACTGCACTGGAGAAGGCTGGAGCTCCAGAACACCTGCAGTACATTGATGACATCATTGTGTGAGGTAATACAGCAGAAGAAGTTTTCAAGTAAGGTAAGAAAATAAACGAGATTCTTCTGAAAGCAAGTTTTGCTGTAAAAAGAGGTAAGGTCAAGGGACCTGCAGGAGACATCCAGTTCTTGGGAATTAAGTGGCAAGATGGTCATCGTCAGGTCCCAATGGATGTGATTAACAAAATAATATCTATGTCCCCACCTACTAACAAAAAGGAAACACAAGCCTTCTTAGGCATTGTGGGTTTCTGGAGAGTGCATATTCCAGGTAATAGTCAGATTGTGAAACCTCTCTATGAAGTGGCTCGAAAGAAAAATGAGTTTACGTGGGGCCCTGAGCAACAACAAGCCTTTGAGCAAATTAAACAAGAGATTGCACATGCAGTAGCCCTTGGACCAGTCCGAACAGGACCAGGACATTAAAAATGTGCTCTACGCCGCAGCTGGGGACAATGGCCCTACCTGGAGCCTCTGGCAGAAAGCACCAGGGGAGACTCGAGGTCGACCCCTAGGATTCTGGAGTCAAGGATACAAAGGCTCCGAGGCCAACTATACCTCAACTGAGAAAGAGATCTTGGCAGCATATGAAGGAGTTAGAGCTGCTTCAGAAGTGGTTGGCACTGAAGCACAGCTCCTCCTGCCACCCCGATTACCAGTACTGGGCTGGATGTTCAAGGGTACGGTTCCTTCTACTCATCATGCCACCGATGCTACCTGGAGTAAGTGGGTTGCCTTAATCACGCAGCGAGCTTGAATAGGAAACCCCAATAGTCCAGGAATTGTAGAAGTGATCACAAACTGGCCCGAAGGCAAAGGCTTCACAATGCCACCTGAGGAGGTGGTGACTCCTGCTGAGGAAGCCCCACCATATAATGAACTCTCAGATAATGAGAAACAATATGCTGTGTTCACTGATGGGTCTTGTCATATTGTAGGAAAACATTGAAGGTGGAAAGCTGCTGTGTGGAGTCTTACACAACAAGTCGCAGACGCAGCTGAAGGTGATGTGATCATCATCCTGGGAGCTTGATATTGGTTTTGTATATATTGTATATATTTCATTATTTTCTTATGAATATTATTATCTTATCTTTTTATAGTTTTTTATAGTTTTATTTTCATATTTCATTGAAGTAGTTTAGTTTCTTTTCAACCCATAAGTCTCTCTCTTCCTTATTCTCTCTCACTTATTTTCTCTCTCCCTTCCCCTTCTGGGAAGAGAGAGACACACTCTGTCATTTGTTTAGTGGCCAGCCCAGTCTAAACCATGACACCTGGTAGTGTGCCCAGTCTAAACCACGACACCTGTGTTGGGTGGAATGATTTTATATTTCCCCTAAGCGTCAGAGCACATTACATATTCATGTTCTTATATTTCAGCAGAAAACCTAAATGGTATGTTTCGGGGGGCAGTTTACAGTGAAACTAGACATTTTATAAAATATTTCAATTCATCTTGGAGGAGGAGAGAAGATAAATAACTGTTCTGAACCTGCCAATGTAATCATAGCAGGAATTATGCAGCTGACACCTAGACCATGATAGGAATTATGCAGGTGCCACCTCAGGAGGGCTTGCCCCTAGGTTCCTGCTTGAAGAAGAGGAGTCGCCAGTCCTCTAAGTGGTTTACTTATCTGACATGCAGAGCAGCTCAAGCTGGGAGCCTCCAAGGAGGGATCCCTACCCCAGATCACGCCCCCCAATTATACCCGTACCACCCAGCACCCGATCCCTAAGTCCAATAACTTAATTCTGGTTGGTAGTCTCCTAATTTCTTATTGGTTTTCTTTGTCACTGGGCTGGCTTTCTTCTGAAGTTACCTCATTCTCTTGGAATTGTTTCCTTGGTCATTATCTTCTTCATTCTGCTTGCATCTGCTGGATTCAGCTAGTTCTGTGTTAGGGTTGGGTAGCAACGGAGCCTTAAAGTGAAAATGCAGCCGTGTGCAGGTGAGTTGGAAGAGCCTGTGGTGCCATGCAGATTTACAGACTATTTGTCATGGGTAGAAGAGCCCAGCAGATGTTGACTTCTCTACCGCTGTTCAGCAGGTGATAGGAAGCCCTGCAGAACCAGGAGGGTGTCTGTGGAAGAACTTTACACTGTATTTAACTGCGGTGAGCCATGCAGATAAACTGAAGCCAAATATAGAAGATTAGTTAGAAAGATCCTGTACATTTCTAGTGTTTTAAGGATAATTCCTTCTATAAATATGCATGCAGTAGTCTCATTAAGTTTACATTTTGAACCAAGTTATTATCCTATTCAAATTTGGAACTACTGGGGTCTCTTATTTAAATGCCTGTAATGGCAGGGAAACTTCAGTCTCATAAGTGCTTCAAACTGCAGTAGATATGGTAATTGAACCAATAGCATTTAGAAATACAATCACAATGTTTAAAAAAAAAAAGGTATATGTTCTAGTGAGAATTGAGAATTGTGATAATGTTAGAAACAGGAAGGACTCAGTGCCCATGAGGTACTTCCACAGAACAAACCTACCAGTATCAAAGGACAAGATATTTATGCTAAGAAAACTCATCTATTTGACCCAGTTTTTCTAACACACCAATTGACAAAAGGTTCCTGATTCACATTTTCTTTAGTTTGAGCACAGGAACCCTGAATTCAGTGTATAGGTTTGTGGCGTTAATTTAATGTATAAAATGGATGTGTGCATACACTTTGAACTTGAAATTTTTTTTGTTCTGGTATGGATTGTATAGAAGATTAGGAACAAACCACACCAGTATTTTTTTCTGTTGACTAATGACGATCATTCCTCGTTCTTTTTTCAAGATCTACATGGTTATTTTATTAGATCACAACTATACTTTGGCCAGTGAAAGCTGATTAAAAGACCCTTAGTTAAGTCTGAAAACCAGATGACAATTATACATCAGCATTTTAAATGAATTTGGAGCATCTGGAATTTAGTTACAGTTGCTATTACCTGACTAAGATAATTTTGTTAAAGTAGTCACTGGAAAAGATTTGGCAGCATTAGGTTGATGGTTGGACATGATGATCTTAAAGGTCCCTTCCAACCTAGACGATTCTATGAAGTTAGTTAGTAGCTGTTCACAGTAAGTGAATTACATTCCTATGTTGGAGCAGGTCCAGAGGAGGGCCATGAAGATGATCAGAGGGCTGGAGCAGGTCCAGAGGAGGGCCATGAAGATGATCAGAGGGCTGGAGCACCTCTCCTGTGAAGACAGGCTGAGAGAGTTGAGGTGGTTCAGCCTGGAGAAGACTCCGGGGAGACCTTATAGCAACCTTCCAGTACTTAAAGGGGGCCTACAAGAAAGCTGGAGAGGGACTTTTTACAAGGGCATGTAGTGATAGGATGAGGGGCAATGGCTTCAAACTGGAAGAGGGTAGATTTAGATTAGATCTCAGGAAGAAATTTTTCACTATGAGGGTGCTAAGGCACTGGAACAGGTTGCCCAGAGAAGTTGTGGATGCCCCATCCCTGGAAGCGTTCAAGGCCAGGCTGGATGGGGCTTTGAGCAACCTGGTCTAGTGGGAGATGCCCCTGCCCATGGCTTGGGTTTGGAACTAGATGATATTTAAGGTCCCTTCCAACCTAAACCATTCTATGAAATAATTTCATGCTGTTTTAGCAGAAACTATGATGCAGTCTTCAGATATCACAAAGGTATATGCCCTTGTTTCTTAGGAGTGGGGTAATACAAGCACCATAGGAGTAATGTCCTTGAAATCATTAAGGTCATGGTAGATTTATACAGGCATGTGGTAAACAAGCACAGAATTGAGAGATGTTATAATGAGGTTTTGCTATACTGATGGTTAAAAAATTTGACCTTGTTACACTTGGCAATATTTTTATTTGAGTATGGGAGAATTTCCCTCCCCCTTCAGTTTGCGAAGTCATTTATGTGCTTCTGTATTTTCATGCTATATAGGTATATGAAGTGTTGTGCCTCTGCTCTGTGCATCTGTGAATTTAAGTATAGAGGCAATTAAGGACTAAGATGTTAGTTTTCATGATATCTCAAGATAAGGTTTTCTTTAAATACTACCTTTTTTAATGTTCTTAAATGTTGCACACACTTGCTATGTCAACTCTTGGCAATATCACATGCATTTTAATGCCATTCCTAAAATAATACCATGGTTGTCTGCTCAGAAAAGTGTACTGGTCTAGTTTCTCCTTAGCTCTACCATATACTTGTAACCTGGAGAAAGCTGTTCAGCATTTTTCCTCCTGTATCACAGTCTAAATGTGGATATTAGCAGCTTCCTCATTACATGGTATTGGTTACAATTAAGTTGTATTTGGGTTCAAAGTATTATAAAAATTTTTATCACCCTTCTGCTTTTGTTTCTAATACTCTTCACTATCTGCCCTAATAAAAGCACAGAGAACTCTTGTTATCAGAATTTGCTGATAAAACCAATAAAATTTGCTTATTTTTAATTTTTTATTTTTAATTTTTTATTTTTAATTTTTTATTTTTAATTTTTTATTTTTAATTTTTTATTTTTAATTTTTTATTTTTAATTTTTTATTTTTAATTTTTAAAATTTGCTGATAAAACAGATAAAACCCAAACTTCAGTATTTTTCAGGACTTGTTTCTTTGTGTTTACTTTAGTTCTTTGTGTTTTCCTCTGAACAAGATGGCAAGATCTACTAATAGCTGTTTTTCTATTATGCCTGGGGACAAATCAGCACTTGCTTCAACCAATAGCCTCAGCATTTCTCAGTGGAAGCAGCAAAATCGCAGTTCAGGTCATCTTTATTAGTGAATTTCAAGCTTTAACATGTACCCAACCATGTTTCAGTACAGAGCTTCATAAAGTTGAATCAGCAAGATGTTCGAGCCTTCTCTGAATACACTTCATGGGTTTTGTTTGGCTTTGCAATAGGATCATGCATCAGATAGCTGCTTCAGTTTATCAGGGGTGGAAGTAAACATCTTCACTAGATCACTTTTATTTGATATTTTTACCTTTTCAGAGGCAGTAGGTATGATTTTAAGCCCTTTATGAATACAGTACACTTATTTTAGCTAATACACCTGGTAAACACCTAGAGTTAATATACAGCTAGCCTAAGCAGTGATGTGTTTAATGTCCTCATTGCAAAACACAGTTCACCTTTGCTGGCCAAGCAGTCATCAGCTGAGGATGTGTCAGCCTCCCTTGATTCTTGGACTATGCTGGTCCTTGGCCTTACTGAGCTGTCTTCTGAATCTCTGGGCCAGGGCTCCCCTTGGGAAGTTTTATGCATTGTGGTTTTTTGCCAATGTTTTTTCTCCCGAGTTACTAGTACCATCTCAGAAATTTCAGTTCTGTCCTAGCTTTTAAAATATTATTATTTTATTATTTTATTTATTAATATTGCATGGCTTTGGCTTCTGTACTAGCAGAGTCTAAGTTGCACATCTGTGTTTCCCAAAACTGTGCCCTAGGGCACAGATACCTGAAGTCATAAACATAGCGAGTTACAGGAGGAAATACAAGTGATAAATAGTTATATAGTATAGCTATATAGTAGCACGTCCTACATCGAAAACACTGTGAAAGGTAACCTGATTTGTAACACATTTTTACATTTGTTGATGACTGCATTTAATTATTTTTCCTTTTTGATCCAATAGAATAGTGAAACTGGGATACCACAATGGTTTTTCTTCAACAACATGATCAAAACATTAAGAACATTTTATCCTGGTTTGAGGTAAAACAGAACCAATTTTCTGTTCAGTAATTTTATTTCTTAGCTAGGCCTCTTCTAACTCTCTGAAATTAACAGCATATTGTGCCTGAAATGGTTCATTCAGAGTGATAAGACAGTTTGTGCCAAGGAATGGCATGCAGAGAGGCTCTCGATTATACTTGTTGCTATAACAACCAAGGTCAACTAATTTCGTTATTTGCCCCATTAGAGGGTCAGACACAGAAAAGCATAGAGGGGTCCCACCTGCAGGGAGGAACGGATAGGACAGGTGACCCAAAACTGACCAACAGGGTATTCCATCCCATACGCATCATGCTCAGTATAAAAGCTGAGGGATTAAAGGGTCAACGCTCTCTTTCTTCAATGGCTGGCATCCAAGGAGGACCCTGTCTGTTCATCTGCCTTTGATCCCGATTCATGTGTTCCTGACTCCAACTCTGGAATCCAGTTCCCATCCGTTGCTG
The DNA here is from genome assembly GCF_964199755.1 of Larus michahellis. Classification (NCBI taxonomy): domain Eukaryota; kingdom Metazoa; phylum Chordata; class Aves; order Charadriiformes; family Laridae; genus Larus; species Larus michahellis. The sequence continues at coordinate 16,819,853 of NC_133929.1, read as the reverse complement.
AGTCCAGCCTGGGACTTCCCCAGCACCTGCTGGTGACATCATCCTGAGAGCTCAATACGGTTCTGTATATACTGTATCTATTTCATTATTTTCCTTTTTATTTTATTGTTAATATTTTATTAAAGTAGCTTAGTTTCTTCTAAACTTGTAAATCTCTCTTTATCTCTCCTCCTCCTCTCCATGCATGAGAGGCTGGGGGGGAGCATCTGTCATCAGCCATTGGCCGATTTGGCCAAAACCATGACACATTTTAAACTAGGTCTGAAATTGCAGTTGTAGAGGAAAATCAATTAATTTTACCTACATACCTGATTAGAAAATTATTGTATTGTAATTTGGATTATAAAATTAAGAAAAACAATGACTGTTAAAAATACTTTATTCCAAAATTGTACATCGCATTTACTTCTGCTTTATCTGCCTTTCTACTGTGTTCGCAGGAGAGTCTTAATGAAAACTCTAGACAAGAAACAAAACAGAAAATCAAAGATGTACCCAAAAAGGACAAGCACCTTCAGGCCAAGGAATACAAGGAGGGACTTGTTGCTGAACAAGGGGGCCATGCATCAGCCCCTTACTATGGAAAGGGCAAGCCTTAACAATTTCCAACAAATACTGTAAATACCTTTCAACCAGGCTCCTGGATGCCACCAGGCAGTGGCAGTAGTCACAATAAAAATTAATAATTGTAGTGTACAGATATTGCTAACAGATAAATATTTTAACAGACGACAGCTTTTTTATGTAGTGAGTGTGCAATAAAGTAGTATTAAAGCACTTCCATTTATTTTTGCAGAACTGTTCAAATAGGCTTAATCATGACAAACTACTATAAAATGTTTATATTTAGTGAAAAAACAGGATTTATACTGTTTATGGTTTTGAGAAACCCTAGTTTTCCCAATCATTAGAAAGAGAAATTAGTCCTGTAGTGCTCAAACCAGGACAGTTATGAAGGAATTTTGTTTTTAACAGTTACTGTTCATCAATTACTCTTGAAATCGTTTTAGGTAGAAGGCTTTCTAGCTAACTTTATTTTCTTAAATAATTCTATATTGTTTTTTCCTTGAAGAGTGATTTTTATTACATCAAAAAAAAATTAAAATGGACTTTAATTAGTGCACTTAAGTTATCTTCACAAACCTAGGCATTTAAGATAGTTCTCCAGAACTCCTGTTAATTCTCTAAACAGCACCCATATGCTGAAGTTCTAAGCTTTCCTCTGGCACTTGGATGGAAAAGTTGATTTCATTAACAGGAATCACCATGACAGTACAGTGATTATGCACTCTATTATATTTAGAAACATTCTTTTAACTTATTTTAATAAAATAATTAACATATTTGAATAATGTTTGATTTGCAGCCAGCAGTAAGCACAGGATAAAGTCAGGCTGAGTTAAGCTACATATAACTACTATAATAGAGGTTAGAAGTACTTGGTAAAGCCACTGGAAAGTAACAAAGAGGTTTTGGAACAGGAAACTGTCATTAACAAAAAAAAAAAAGTTTTTCTGGTATATGCAGGGACTTCCCAAAATTATTAGATCTATTTGGCCATAGTTTAGATACATAAAACTTTTTTTAGAGATGATGCTTGAGAGCTTTGAGTCAAAACTCACACTTTTTAAAAAAAAATATCAAGTTTATTTATGCAGTACATTTTGATCAGTTCTCTTGAATGTGTTTTAAGCTATGTATGTATCAAAGGTGGAATACATACACATTTGACAACATTTGAGACAAAACAGTGGAGACAATCCCATGTATTATAAAGTGCAGAAGTGTCATATTCTAATAATGTTTGCTTTGACTAACAAAATTGCAAGACGGTCAACAGTTACCAGTTGCATACAAGTACTTCACATTTACTTTAAGTTGTTTCAGTTAAACTCACTTCTAATATCCCTTAGTGTCAGTCACCTCTCTCTAGGTCTCCTCATTTGAACAACGGTATTATTTTAAGGTTTTATTTTTAAACATATAATGAAAGACTAGTTGCTAGAAAGCACAACTGTGCTGCTGTTTAGAAATATGCTAATTCTAAAAATCTAGTGACCGCCACAAGCTCTTTAAAACTAGACTATTAATAAAAATTAATTTAATAAAATTATCAATAAAATAAACAAAAATTATTAATAAATTATTAACAAAAATTTAAAGTGTTATTAGTAAAAATTCATCACTTGCTAGAAAAAATCCAATATGAATTGGAATTAAGGTTAAATAATTTTGGCATATTTACAACACAACCCCCACTTGGACTTTTTCCAGTATGCCAGCATTTTGCAACCTGGAAGGCAGCAGTTTCAAGGGCCATGAGAACAGACATCCCACCTAAAATCAGGAGGTCCTAGATCAGAGGTAGCCAGAAGGTTAGTAAGTAGAAAGAACTACTATCACCAGTGTGCACATCCTCCTCCTGTACTCTTCTACAGCCACCTGCTATAGGTCACTAGGACACAGAACACTAGGCCACCTGGGCCTTTGGCCTCACCCCATTTACTGCTATTCTTTTGAGGCATAAAAAGTTTATGAAGGCAGAAACAAATAAGTTACAGGTAGAACATTCACACAATCGTTAGGGAAAACCAAACACAGAATGTATTTTGTAGAACATGAGTGGCCTAAGACAAATGAAGGTATTAAGAACAAGTAATCATTTTCCTGGAGTTTGGGCTGAATTTAAAGACTCTAGATGGCTGGTAGTTCAGGAAACAGGAAAAGCCAAGTTAGGTTCTTTGTGCAGACAAGCCCCACCATCAAAGCAGCTACAGCAGCCCCTATGGGCACACAGCTGAATGAACCACATGGTCATATGCAGTGGTCAGTACGGTAAACGCTGAAGCTATCTTATCTCTACAGCTCTGCTAAAGGTATACCAAAACTTGCCTTTCTGTAATCCAGTTTACCAGGAATTACAAGTATTTTGTAAGACCAACATGAAGGTTCCTACAGGAATGGAAACAAGGAGAATGGCTCGCTACACTTAGAAAGCAAAGGTCATAGTACTAAGGAGTCATTCATAGGATCAAGTATCAAAGGAAGGTTACAACACAAAGTGTACAACAGTACTTCATTAAAGAAGTGGATTCTTTGCACAAGGAAGGCCTTTTTTTGCCCATTTAATCCTTCTTTGTTCATTTGGCTTTTGCAATATTCTCTTGGCGTTTCTGTTTCTTCTTTTGCTCTCGCTCCCTGGCCTCAATTATTTTTGCAAGCTTCCATGAAAGTGCTGCACTAATTACAAACAATGGTGTAAGGGCAAAGATCACTGAAGAAAGCAAGCAAGCCATATGGGTCCTTTGCAGCCCACTCCACGATGTATTCAGCCCAAGGTTTAATATCAAACATCTTTTCTGTTTTTCTATTGGGGAAACCCTATGGAATAATAAGGAAAAAAATTTCTAACTATTCAGAAAAATAAAAGAGATTACCGTTGTAATATGTCATCATCTTTCATTATTAAAGAGCAAGCTCGTTTTTACTAGAAGTAGTGCATAGTATGTGAAACTGAGCACAATACAAATGAAGTGTTGACCCTACCTTAAAGTATGACGTTTACAAAGCAACGAGACATTTCATCCAACAGAACTTCAGATACTGCCAAGAAAAAGTTGCTACATGGAGAGAAAAAAAAAAAAAAAGATAGAGTGAGGTATATGCTTATTTGGAAAAGAAGGGAAAAAAAAAGCCCAGTTGGTTTATCTTTTTATAGGTTTTACTGGGGAGAGGAGGAAGCTGGTGCTTTAAATCATAAGCTAACTATAGTAAGTCGGTAAGTCAAAAACAACGTAAAAACTGTGTCTGAAACGAGTATTAAGGTGCCAGCGTGCGCGAGCCTGTGCACAGGCACGCACGTACGTAGAGGCCGCCAGACTGCCTCAGGCCGGTCGCCTGCGAGCGCCCAGGCAAGGGGGCTCGCAGTCCCGACAAGGAGGGGGAGCCAGGAAGCCGCCAGGCTTCACCTAGGGCCACCCGCGTCACCTTCACGGTGACTCCCTCCCTACTGTGTCCTCCGGGTACAGCCGTTACGCTCGCCCTTCCCCACAAAGTACGGCCACGCGCCTCACCCCTTCCCAACGGCCGCACAGCGGAGACAACCGCCCTACCCTCACCTGCGGCGGGGGCACAACGCCACCTAGGGCATCCTCCAGGCGCGTCAAGCGACGGAAGGGTGGCGCCAAGATTCCTACGGAGAGAAGACACAAGCCATAAGGGAAAGGTGCCCAGTACCGCCCTCCCCCAGCAGCACTCACCTTCACCCAGCATAGTGCACGCAGATAGCACTTCCGCGGGGAGAGAGGAGGATAGCGGCATCAGCGGCGGGAGGGCATCACCGGGGCGGGGCAGGCCGTCTCGTCTCACTTCCCTCCCGCCGGCCGCGCCACCATCTTCCTCATCCACCCCCCACCACTGCCCCACAGTACCGGTGCCTTAGAGGGCACCAGCCTACCGAGCAGAAACAGGAACAAAGGGCCCACTCTGCCTATACCGTCCGGATACCGAAAAAACAACCTATCCGCTACGACTAATTAGAGCAACCCCACTCCTTCAAGGCCGCCCGCCTCAGGTGACTGTGGGGGTGGGGTAGCGCCCCACACATACACACAGACTTGGGCGTGGGCGGAGCGGCCCCGCCCTCACACGCTCCGGGCGGGGGTGGACCTCGTCCCGTCCCGCCCCGCCCCGTCCGGGCGGTGCTTCCCATTCAAAGCCCCGAAGTGCCGTGCCGTGCTTCCGATAGCTGGTGGGCACCACCTACATCCCACTGATGATTCCCTGTGCTGTTGTAGCATTAAGATTTTTATTCTTCGTTTAACAAAAGATCTAGTCGGGAAAACTGACTTTCCAAGGTATCTGATGGATTTTTCACATTGTAAAATAATCCTGTTGAAGATGGTAGCAGGATGCAGCTCATACCCAGTGACAGTCTAGCAGTGATCAGTCACTTACTCAGGCCAGAGCAAGGTTGGGAATCAGTGCCCTGCATGTACAGTGGTGTCACTGGTCTGTCACTTCTCCATTTTCTCTTCTGTTATAGTGCTACTCAAGTGCACAGTACAATCTAGATGTAGACCACAAGTAACTTTTGCCAATAGTTTGGCAAGATCCCACATGTATCTCCTGCACCTTGTGGGAAAACCTGGCCCTCTCTGTTGGTCTTTCAGCGACTAGCTGCAGTGCACCATGCAGTTCCTAGGGCTAAGAGTGCTGTGCAATAGCTGTGTGCTGCTATCAGAGCTTTGTTTGTTGCACTGCTCCCTACTGAACTGACCTCACAAAAAAAAATACTCAGCTGATCGCAGTATAATCTGAGTGACTGTTACAGCCCTTAATTTTCTCATATTGAAAATTCAGAGTTTGAATTTTTGGTTTGTGTGTGTTGCACCAAGCCTTTCCCTCTTCCTTTGTATGCATGTGTGCATGCACACACACACACACACTGGTGTGAATAAAAACTCTTCGTTATGCCTCCAAACCAAAGTTAAGCATAGACTGAGTTTTAGTTTAGTACATGAGAAGATCTTGCAATCACTTAAATTGTATTGATCAATTCAGGAGTTCCTTTCTCTGCAGCATAACAGCAAATACCATAAGGGCATTCTGCTTTTGTATGTCTGTTTTCTTTCTGTGAATATTTATGTTATTCAAAGGACAGCAGACAGGCAAATAAGAAATATATTTTGTCAAAGGAGAGAGTCATTGACAAGAGGTCTAACTAGTCTAAAATGCTTTAGATTTAATATGTTGAATGCAATTTTGTGCTATGTGCAAATTTTTATTATAGACTACTTGTGCATTCTTATTCAAAACTTGTCTGTAGTGTTCAGGCTCTTGTAACATCTTTTAAAAATAATATCTCTGTATATGTGTTAGCCATTTACATAAGCATTAAAACTCTTAGAGAGTTTTGATCTGTAATTTGCAAACATTAGCAAAATATAACAATCTAAATTTATTGGAACTTAGATATTAGTTCTGAGGTGTTGTATTTATTAGTATCATATAAGATTTTTTTACATGCTATGCAGCCAACTTAAAAGTAGATGGGCTATTACATAAGTATAGTCTATTTCTGGTAAAATTGCATATTGGGCTAGAGGGGAAACAGTTATATTTTTGATGCTTGGATGTCAAATTCAGGTACCTATGCCAAAATAAACATTGACCTTAGTCAACAGCTTTATACAAGCTGCTTAATATCACCACCTTTAGACCTACTGCAAAATTAATTTCCGGTTCCAGTCTTTCCCATAATAGTAATAGTATCATCTATCTGTCTTTCTGTGTCATCTCTGTCTTATTGATTTAAAGAGAAAAGTGCCTGATTCATTGTGGCAGGGTAGAAATAAAAAGTAGGGATTTTTAATTTGCTTTTCTAAGAAAACAGATCTTATGTAATTACCTTTTCTGTGTGTCCTTCTCCCCCTAGTAGCTTCTGAAGTTGTTGACTGGTTATATCGGCATAGTAGTAGAGGTCTCATACATAATAATTCTGCTCCTTTAAGATTTGTGAAAATAGGCAGCTAGACAGAGAAGAGAGGCCCAAGTTACAACCTTGACTGAAAGCTGTAGTGCATCTGTGTTAGGAACAAAGAGATGTTACCAAATTACCACCTAGTGGGAAGGCTTCATTTGGGGCTTGCACCACGCTGAATTCAGAATAATTCAACCACAAGGCTACAGGAGATCAGGCCACTTGTTTTGCTTTTCTGAGTTACTCAGTTGTTATACTTCAAGTAGTTAAAGAGAGAACAGAAATTCCAGAGTTTACTGCAACTTGAACAAAGCAGCACAACCCTTAGCACACCATCAGAATACTCTGAAAGACCAAATTAGGCATATGTTTATGTTCACTATAATTTTGGCAGTTAACTGCTACTTTGTAAATATGTACTTTCTTTTACATCTCATCTAGAATTCCTTTAAATGACCCTGTTCTGTTAATTTGTACCTATGTGTGTGCCAGTGTGTATTTTAAGTCAGACACTATTTAATTTCGTATCTATCAGTTATAAGTGGATGAGTGAGAGAACTGGAGGGACTAGGAAGGAGCTGGCCAGACCCTCCTCTTAGGGAAGTCTGCTGCCTCCCTGGGGCCCAGGTTAAGGACATCACTAGGAAACTTCCTAGCCTGGTACAGCCCTCAGACTATTACCCATTACTACTCTTCCATGTGAGTGGTGATAAAGCTGCAAAATGTAATCCAAAGGCAATCAAGAGACTTCAGGGCCTTGGGATGGTTGGTAAGGGGATCTGGGGCACAGGTAATTTTTTCCTCTCCCTCACAGCTGCAGGCAGCAATGCTGGAAGAAACAGATGGGCCCAGTGGCTCTGTGGCTGGTATCACTGCCACAATTTTGGGTTTTTCGATAACGGGATGGTCTACACAGCACCAGGCCTGCTGTCATTGCTTGGGATTCACCTTTCTCAAAGGGGAAAGAGGGATGGGATCAGGAAGGCCAAGGCACAGCTGGAGCCAAACTTGTCAAGGGACACAAAGAATAATAAGAATGTAAGGAGGGGGGTTAGCAAAACCTCCACCTTGGACTTCCGGAGGGCGGGCTTTGGCTTGTTCAGAACACTGGTTGAGAGAGTCCCTTGGGAGATAGTCCTGAAGGGCAAAGGGGTCCAGGAAGGCTGGACGCTCTTCAAGAAGGAAATCTTAAAGGCCCAGGAGCAGGCCGTCCCCAAGTGTCGCAAGTCTAAAGGGCGGGGAAAATGGCCAGTCTGGATGAACAAGGACCTTCTGATGGGACTTAGGAATAAAAGGAGGGTTTACCACCTTTGGAAGAAGGGACAGGCAACTCAGGAGGAGTAGAGATCTCGTTAGGTTATCCAGAGAGAAAATTAGGAAGGCAAAAGCCCAGCCGGAGCTCAACTTGGCCACTAACATAAAGGACAACAAAAAAAGTTTTTATAAATACATCAACAAAAAGAGGGCCAGGGAGAATCTCCATCCCTTACTGGATGCTGGGGGGAAAGTTGCAACCAAGGATGAGGAGAAGGCTGAGATACTTAATGCCTTCTTTGCCTCCGTCTTCAATAGTCAGACCAGCTATCCCCAGGGTGTTCAGCCTCCTCAGCTGGAAGATAAGGATGGAGAGCAGAACAACCCACCCATAATCCAGGAGGAAGTAGTCAACGATCTGCTTCTGCACCTAGACGCTCATAAGTCTATGGGGCCGGATGGGATTCACCCAAGAGTACTCAGGGAGCTGGCGGGAGAGCTCACCAAGCCTCTCTCCATCATTTGTCAACAATCTTGGTCAACAGGGGAGGCACCAGATGACTGGAGGGTGGCTAATGTGACGCCCATCTACAAGAAGGGTCGGAAGGAGGATCCGGGGAACTACAGGCCTGTCAGCCTGACCTCGGTACCAGGAAAGATCACGGAGAGGATCATCTTGAGTGAGCTCTCAGGGCAAGTGCAGGGCAGCCAAGGGATCAGGGCCAGCCAGCATGGGTTTAGGAAAGGGAGGTCCTGCTTAACCAACCTGATCTCTTTCTATGACCATGTGACCCGCCTTCTGGACGTGGGGAAGGCTGTGGACGTTGTCTGTCTGGACTTTGGTAAGGCCTTTGACACTGTCCCCCACAGCATTCTCCTGGAGAAGCTGACGAATCATGGCATAGACAAGTGTACTCTTTGCTGGGTTAAAAACTGTCTGGATGGCCGTGCCCAGAGAGTTGTGATTAATGGGGTGAAATCCTCTTGGTGGCCGGTCACCAGTGGTGTCCCTCAGGGCTCAGTTTTGGGGCCAGTTTTGTTTAATATCTTTATCAATGATCTGGATGAGGGGATCGAATGCACCCTCAGTAAGTTTGCAGATGACGCCAAACTAGGTGGGAGTGTTGATCTGCTTGAGGGTAGGAAGGCTCTACAGAGGGACCTGGACAGGCTGGATCGATGGGCCAAGGCCAACTGTATGAGGTTTAATAAGGCCAAGTGCCGGGTCCTGCATTTCGGTCCCAACAACCCCAAGCAACGCTACAGGCTTGGGGAAGAGTGGCTGGAGAGCTGCCCAGCAGAAAAAGGACCTGGGGGTGCTGGTGGACGGCCAGCTTAACATGAGCCAGCAGTGTGCCCAGGTGGCCAAGAAGGCCAACAGCATTCTGGCTTGTATCAGGAATAGCGTGGCCAGCAGGAGCAGGGAAGCGATCGTGCCTCTGTACTCGGCACTGGTGAGGCCTCACCTCAAGTACTGTGTTCAGTTCTGGGCCCCTCTGTACAGGAGGGACATTGAGGTGCTGGAGCGTGTCCAGAGGAGAGCTACCAGGCTGGTGAGGGGTCTGGAGACCAAGTCATATGAGGAGAGGCTGAGGGAGCTGGGCAGGTTTAGCTTGGAGAAGAGGAGGCTGAGGGGAGACCTCATTGCCCTCTACAGCTACCTGAAAGGAGGTTGGAGAGAGGTGGGTGTTGGCCTCTTCTCCCAGGTGAATAATGACAGGACCAGAGGAAATGGTCTGAAGTTGCGGCAGGGGAGGTTTAGGTTAGATATTAGGAAGAATTACTTTACTGAAAGAGTGGTCAGGCACTGGAACGGCCTGCCCAGGGAGGTGGTTGAGTCACCATCCCTAGAGGTATTTAAGAAACGTCTAGATTTGGCACTTCAGGGCATGCTCTAGTGGCAGAGATTGTAGGTTGTTTGGTTGGACTCGATGATCTCAAAGGTCCTTTCCGACCATGAAGATTCTATGATTCTATGATTATATGATTCTACAGGTATGTCAGCCAGAATAGGAAGGTCAAAGAAAGCGTACACCCCCACAATGAACACGACTGGCCAACTGGTAACAACAGACAAGGAGAAGGCTGAGGTACTCAACAACTATTTTGCCTCAGTCTTCACTGGCAACCTTTCTCCCTACACCTCTCGAGTGGATGGACTGCAAGGCAGGGACTGGGGGAACAAAGTCCCTCCAACTGTAAGAGAAGATCAGGTTCATGACCACCTGAGGAACCTGAACATACACAAGTCTATGGGACCTGATGAGATGCATCCCAGAGTCCTGAGGGAATTGGCAGAGTCCTGAGGGAATTGGGAAGTGCCAAGCCACTCCCCATGATATTTGAAAAGTCATGGCAGTCAGGTGAAGAAGTCCCCGGTGACTGGAAAAAGGAAAACATCGCACCCATTTTTAAAAAGGGGAGAAAGGAGGACCCTGGGAACTACCGACCTGTCAGCCTCACCTCTGTGCCTGGGAAGATCATGGAACACATCCTCCTAGAAGCTATGCTAAGGCACATGGAGGACATGGAGGTGATTCGAGATAGCCAGCATGGCTTCACCAAGGGCAAGTCCTGTCTGACCAACTTAGTGGTTTTCTACGATGGAGTGACTGCATCAGTGGACAAGGGAAGAGCTACGGATATCATCTATTTGTACTTCTGCAAGGCCTTTGACACAGTCCCCCACAACATCCTTCTCTCTAAATTGGAGATGTATGGATTTCATGGGTGTACTGTTCAGTGGATGAGGAATTGGTTGGATGGTTGCATCTAGAGGGTAGTGGTCAACAGCTCAATGTCCAGATGGAGATTGGTGACAAATGGTGTCCCTCAGGGTTCTGTATTGGGACCAGTACTGTTTAATATCTTCATTAATGACACAGACAGTGGGATCAAGTGCACCCTCATCAAGTTTGCAGATGACACTGGTCTGAGTGATGGGTTGACATGCCTGAGGGACAGGATGCCATCCAGAGGGACCTGTACAAGCTTGAGAAGTGGGACCATGTGAGCCTCATGAGGTTCAACCAGGCCAAGTGCAAGGTCTTGAACCTGGGTCTGGGCAACTCCCATTATCAATACAGTCTAGGGGATGAAGGGGTTGAGAGCAGCCCTGTGGACAAGGACTTGGGGGTACTGGTGGATGAAAAGCTGGACATGAGCTGGCAATGTGCACTCGCAGCCCAGAAGGCCAACTTTATCCTGGGCTGCATCAAAAGAAGTGTGGACAGCAGGTTGGGGTAGGTGATTCTGCCCCTCTGCTCTGGTGAGACCCCACCTGGAGTATTTGGTCCAGCTCTGGGGCCCCCAGCATGAGAAAGGCATGGACCTGTTGGAGTGGGTCCAGAGGAGGGCCACAAAGATGATCAGAGGGCTGGAGCACCTCTCCTACGAGGAATGGCTGAGAGAGGTTGTTCAGCCAGGAGAAGAGAAGGCTCCAAAGAGACCTTATAGCAGCCTTTCAATACCTAAAGGGGGCTTATAAGAAAGATGGGGACAGACTTTTTCATAGGGCCTGTAGCGATAGGAGAAGGGGCAATGGTTTTAAACTAAGAGAGGGTAGATTTAGATTAGATATAAGGAAGAAATTCTTTACTGTGAGGGTGGTGAAACACTGGAACAGGTTTCCCAGAGAGGTGGTAGATGCCTCATCCCTGGAAACCTTCAAGGTCAGGTTGGACAGGGCTCTGAGCAACCTGGTCTAGTGGAAGACGTCCCTGCTCACTGCAGGGGAAGTTGGACTAGATGACCTTTAAAGGTCCCTTCCAACCCAAACTATTCTATGATTCCATGATTCTATAATTCTATGAAATGCCCTCACAACTGTGATATCTCACTAACATAAATTTACCTTTATTGTAACAGCAGTGGTCAGTTTTGCAAAATGTATAAATATATGTTCTTGAAATTGAGTTGTTAATGACATGCATATCAATCTGGGTAACTGTCAGCTTGCGTATCTTTACCAATGTCAGGTCTGCTCCTAAGTTTCAAGCATATGGAGTATGTACTTAAAACAGGCATCAGTCAGCAAAAACAACCATCTAAAATTGTGTAACTTAGATTGTCACCGAATACAGTAGTATACATGTGATTTGCTTGAGGAACAGCTTGGTAGCCTAGCTAGCACAGCTTAGACAGTTGAGCTCAGACAACTGAAAATTGCTGTCAGGATGTTTCATCCCTGCAAGAAAATCAGGTGCATGGAGCTGCATGAAGCCAGCACTAAGCTTGAGCCATAGGCAGCTAAGTCCTTGGAGAAGAGGTGCATTTGGGGCCCTAACAAAGCTTGATACACCAGCTGCATGTGTATTTAGTCTGAGATGGACTTGCTTTAATTTCTAGAAAAGAAAATAAGATCCATACCTGTAATTTTGGGCATGTCAGGTGGGCTGTTCTGCCTATAGCTGATACAAGTTAAGAAGCTGGCCCCCAGTGTTGCTTGCCAAAGCTTTTGTGTCACAGGCCACTGTCCAACTGGACCTGTGTTTTTAATTGCTCTCTAACAGTTCTGTCAAAATTATCTGGTTAAAAACATCTATTAAAACCACGTTTAAGATAAACTGAGTCATTTTAACAGAACTGTGTTAGGGAGCAATTACATATGCACTAATGCTGGTAGACCTTTAGGGGAAGCAACCTCTTAATTCAAATTGACTGTGGCTAGATCAGGATGTCTAAAATGTCCTTACATACTTCATGCTTTAAAAACTCTAGTTTTGGATATTAAGACTGGAAGGTATTTTCTGAGTGTGTTAGTCTTATTACAAGCTATTGTAGGCAACTATATCTTATTAATAAAGAATAAACAAAACAGATTTTCAAGTTTAATCAATTCTACTAGGAACCTTTTCAATTTATTTTTCAACAAAAACTGTTGTCGTCTAGCAGTTCTTTACCTACAATAAACCCTATTTTGTCCACTTTCTTTTGCTTACAGCATTTATTTTGTTTAAAAAAAGTCTTTTTATCAAAAACTGTGTTGGGTAATATGTACCTTTCCTAAATCTGTGCTTCATATCTTCCTCTTTCATTAAAAAATGCTGTAAATTCTTGAAAGCTAAACAACTTATGAAAAAGAACAAAAAATTTGAATTATTATTGGAAACTTTTAAAGAACATTTTACTAGATGCCCCAGAAGCCAAAAATCCCAGAATAAAAAACAGATGAAATGGACTAAAAACCCCATTTAGAGAGAAAATTAAAGCAGCTATTTCAGAAATAATAGCTGTAAAGAAAGGGTAAACTAAACATTAATTCATATTGTAAAGCAGAAAGTAGGAACTGCAGAAAGGTGGTAAGAGAAGTAAGTAAAGGAGGATGAGCTTACAGCCAGCAGAGTTAAGGATAACTAGGAGTTTTGATTATATTCTATTCTAATAAAATAATTGGTCCAGGAACAGTTGAAATGTTCAGTAAATATTTATGATCTACATCTGGAGAAGAGTCTTGTACATGGCCTAATATGTGCATGCACATACTTATAAAAGGATAGGTTACGTTTACATATCTCAAAAGGACTCTTTTACAGGGAAAGAATGATTCTATAAAGTGATTGGTTCGAAGAAAACTTGTAGCCAGAATTAAACAGGAGGTAGAATAGGTGGCCACAGGGGATTTCTTATATTACGTATTTAGTGAATATTCTATTGAATTGAAACCAGTGCTTCTAGCGACAATGATGACAGTTGATAGTGGGACCTGAAGAAAATTTTTGCCTCCTATACTTAGCTTTTATTTTCAATTAGAAAATGTAATTTTATCACTATTGCTTTTGAAATAGTCTTAGTCAATAGTATTTTACATTGCATAATGATCCTCCAAATTAAGGGACAGGATATTTTTGCTATTCTGTTTCTTTTTCTTTCCCAACAATACTATCTTTCAGCTAACTTGGATGATGAGGTAGGTGTTCATGCTCTCTGTCACATCTCCTAAAGATGTTTGGTCTGTTATTTTACACATCATATAATGTTTGCTGGAGAAAGCAAATGGCTTTGGTGTCCTTTTTGAATGGAAGTGTTTCATAATGTGATTAAAGACTATAATTCAGCTTAACCTTTATATCACATGGATACTGAATTACCTACTCTCAGTTACTTTTTGAGATTCCTTCAGCCTAATATGATACAATGTTCCTGATTCTGAGACTTGCCAGTAAATTGTGATAACAAAGAAACACATGCATAACTAGGACTATTTCTACTATTCAAAGTTTCACTTAATTTCTCTCCTTTAATTTTATGCTTTTTCCTCCAATGTGCTTTTGAAAAGGGAAGCCTTTTCCTCCCTGCTCCCATCAGGCATACATTACAGGAGGCAAAGTGTTTTCTCCAAGGAAAGCTTTCAATTCATCAAAAATACCAAGGAAGTATTCCAAAACACAGAGAACACACTTTTTCCTGCTCTGATTCAAAAACATTTTTCACATTAGTCACAGTCCTTTTCAAGGCAGGGAGAGGTGGGGCCCTTAATTTTCATTCTTAAAACATTTTGAAACAAACAAGTATGTTTATACTTAGCCCCAAAGTTTAACTACTCCATGCTTGTTGTGTTTATTTAATTGGTCAAACATTTCCACTGGAAATTTTGCTCTCTCCATTTTGGAATGGACAACAGAAAGACATGTGAGTTCTGGCGGTTCCCACAAACTGCCCCAGTAATCGCATTGCCCACTCCAGCAGTGGAAAGAATAGCACTCAGACTCCTTTGTTAGATGAAGGATATTCATGATTCCTGGACCAGTTCTGCCCTGCTGACGTTGGTATTTGTATTGGGTTTGTGTGTCAAGGGTCTTTGGGGGGGGGGGGGGGCTACAGGGGTGGCTTCTGTGAGAAGATGCCAGAAGCTTCCCCTATATCCAATAGAGCCAGTGCCAGCTGGCTCCAAGACGGACCCACCACTGGCCAAGGCTGAGTGCCGGTGGTAGAGCCTCTGTGATAACATAGTTAAGAAGGGGGGAAAAAACGCTGTGTAACAGCAGCCAGAAGAGAGGAGTGAGAATATGTGAGAGAAACAACTCTGCAGACACCAAGGTCAGTGAAGAAGGAGGGGAAGGAGGTGCTCCAGGCACCGGAGCAGATTCCCCTGTAGCCCGTGGTGAAGACCATGGTGAAGCAGGCTGTGCCTCTGCAGCCCATGGAGGTCCACGGTGGAACAGATATCCACCTGCAGCCCATGGAGGACCCCATACTGGATCAGGTGGATGCCCAAAAGATTCCCCATGGAGAGTCTGTGCTGGAGCAGGCTCCTGGCAGGACCTGTGACCCCATGGAGAGAGGAGCCCATGGTGGAGCAGGTTTTCTGGCAGGACTTGTGACCCTGTGGGGGACCCACGCTGGAGCAGCCTGTTCCTGAAGGTCTGCACCCTGTGGAAAGGACCCATGTGTAAAGAACCCATGCTGGAGCAGTTCATGAAGAACTGCAGCCCATGGGAAGGACCTACATTGGAGAAGTTAGTGGAGGACTGTCTCCCGTGGGAGGGATGCCACCCTGGAGCAAGGGAAGACTATGAGGAGGAAGGAGTGACAGAGGCAATGTGTGATGAACTGACCACAACCCCCATTCCCTGTCCCCCTGCACCACTCAGGGGGGAAGAGGTTGAGAAAATCAGGAGTGAAGTTGAACCTGGAAAGAAGGGAGGAGTGGGGGGAAGGTGTTTTAAGATTTGGGTTTATTTCTCATTATCCTACTCTGATTTAATTGGTAATAAATTAAATCAATTTTCCCCAAGTTGAGTCTGCTTTACCTGTGACAGTAATTGGTGAGTGATTTCTCCCTGTCCTTATCTCAACCCACGAGCCTTTTGTTATATTTTCTCTCCCCTGTCCAGTTGAGGAGGGGGAGTGATAGAGTGGCTTGATGGGCACCTGGCATCCAGCCAAGGTCAACCCACCACAGTATCTGATGTTTTGGACTTATGCAATTCAATGCCCTATCAAGGTATAAAAGGGAAAAATGACAGAAGAAACATCTCTGAAAATAAATTTGAAATTTCCTACCTCGTGCATTATTAAAATTAGAGCTTTAACAGTACAGCAGCACACACCATTATATAGCACTCTCACTGTAGGTTTCCCCAGTTAGCAGAGAAGCGGGGCCATGAGAGAACTCTTTGCTAAGTTAGCGTCAAAGGAGTTTCTGTATTGAACACCAAATATATGAGAGAAGTGCAACCAAGATAAAAGTGGAACCTGCCTACAAGAAAACATTTCACAGGTGGTGAAAAAAGTGATGCACTAATGCAGAATGTAAATGCCAGAATCTAATGTTCTTTTCCATATTTACTGACCACAACGGGTTAGTATATGACCAGTAATAATATAAACCAAAATGCAAAATCCCAGAGCAAACAAAGCTACAATTTCTAAAAACAATCGACAGGTTCAGATGATAAAAATAGGGTTATCAAAAATCTATTTGCAGGGTTGTAGATTGTACTTCTGTTGACATTTGATCAAAGCAAGTTCATCCAGATCATCCAGCTCTGCTGTGACAGGTGATACACTCTGCATTGGGTCTGAAGTTGGTGTAACCCTTTTACACTGGGAAGTACTGACCTAGTTGAGTGGCCTTTGCGCATTACTGTAGCATTAGCAATTACCAGTACCTGATAAGGTCCCTTCCAGCACAGCTGAAGGACATGTTTTCACTGGTGTACCTTAATGTAGACCCAGTCTCCTGGTTTCAAGGAGTGAGAGACTTCAGTGGTGAGTTCTAGTAAAACTTCTTTCATCTGTGTGTGGAAAGTCCTTAAACATTTCATCAATACCTGACAATATTTTAGAAGAGCATTATCTGTTAGTTTTAAGTTTGACTGCATGAAAGTTTAAGGTGCTGTGTAAGATAGTCACATGGGTCTGCCAATTAAAATCTTGTGAGGTGACAGCTCATATTCACAATGCTTCTCATATGCATCAATGGGAGAGGTAACACATTCAGACATTTCAGGACAATTTCTGCATAAATTTTTGCTCATTTGGTTTTAAAACCAGAATTTTTCCTCTCTACAGCCCTACTAGATTGGGGATGATGGGCAAAATGACACTTTGGTTCTCTTTGTGGGGTTGCACAAATTTTCTGCATTATTTGTCCAGTAAAATAGGTCCCCTTATTCCCCCCTATCTAGTGTTAGGGAAATAGTAAACAGCATTTTTTTTTGTCAACAGTTGTTTCATCTGCATGTTTACAAGGACAGGCCTCCATTGTGAGAACATATCTAAAATGACAAGGACATACTCAAAATTACAGTATTTAGGTATCTGAATAAAGTCAATTTGCAAATTTACAAATGGTCCCCACAGTTTAGGGTGTGCAGCTATATTTGTCTTCTCCTTCTGCCTTATATTATTTTGTTGAAAAGGTGTCCTAACAATATGAAGATTCAAGAATTTAAACAGTACTTTGCTAGCAAGCTTTAGTCATTTACACTTTAATTTCTGACAAAATGAAATCCCCTTCCTGATTGTTCAAGCTATAGGACTATTTGATTAAATAAAAATATGTATGAAATATACAAATCTTAAATTTATGTGAACTATTTATAAGAAAATGAAATCATACAGTTCTTTAACATTCATTTTTCAGTATTAGCTGTATTTTCAGATATACCAACATTTTTATGATGTAGTCATTAGCTCAGTGACTTCACTAAAGCATTCTATTGCTCTCATTCCATTCCCAAATAATGTTGAGAATAGACAAATAACTGAAAAATAAACGCACAAGAAAAAATTGGGGCAAACCAATCAAAAATTTGGATCAAGCCAATCCTGTCATATAGGTCCCCTTTGCTGGCATGGGCCACTGAATGGGTCACACGAGCAAAGGCAGGTCTATCTGTTATTCTTCTCACTGTACTCCCAAAGCCATTTGGCCTGCAGTTTGCAGGGAACTGTAAATCACTCACGGCAGGGTATTTCCTGCCGCCTTGTGTTGTTGTAATACAATTAGTGTGAAGTAATCAGTGAACTATAGCTTGAAACCGGGGTGGGAGAGAAGTTTTTTTACAGCAGTAGGGGAATTTCCCTACCTCTACTTTACTATCTTCTCAGTAATATCTCCTAGGGAGTAATCCCTGGGCGCATCACAGGAGTTTGAGCATCCCCACCTTATTCATCCTTAAAACACTCATCTCAATCAGTGCTGGTTGAGTAGTTACTTTAGCTCGTATTCAGTATGAACTGAAACTGTTAAAGCAAAGTTCCTGCTGCTTTGGTGAATGAACCTGGTATCCCTAGCTCTCCGGTGGGAGGGTCTGAACGTTACCTCAGCCCCTTCCCCCTCGCTGACCCCCCTCGGCGACGAGTGCTGCTGCCGCGGCCGCCTTTAGCGTTGACATTCAAGGGGGGGAGGGGGACGACGGGGACGACGACGGCACTGCAGGACTGCACCGAAACTGTCACTTGGCCCGTCCCTGTGCCCGGATTGTTGGCGTTCTTGAGGTCAGAATCTTTCAAGGACCCCATAAGGGTCCCAACTCCTTAGGGGAGGAAAAGGTTAAAAAAAACACCAAAAAACCAATCATATATCTCCTTGGATTAGGGATTTATCTGAGCATCCTTGGAGATGCAGATCTCTTGTGCCGCTGGCAATCGGATTGGCTGACCCTGGGTTGTCCTGTCCAACCACCTCTTGTTTATAAGCAGGATGGTATGCACTTGTCTAAGGAGATTTAAATTTCCACTAGGTACATTATTTGTAGAGCTAAGTGATGTTTGTCCCCCTATAATTCACCGATTCCCCCTGTAATACTTGGTTCTACTACTTGGCTTTGTTAGATTTAAATCTCTGTAAGATGAGGCTGTTCCTTTGCAACTGTGCATTTCCCTTTTCTACCTGATTCTTCACAAATTTGGAAATTCAATCTGTAGAGAGCTCAGCTTTATCCCGATCTTATCAAGGTTCCTCTTGCTTTATAGCAAATATCATTATTGATTTGATAGGTGGAAGTGATTTGTTACTTACAGGATGTCTTGTACATACTTTGGTAAGCCTCTCTTCATCTCCCAAACTACAAAGGATCAGTTCCCTATCACATAAGAATTATATATGCGTAATCTCAGGAGTACTCACAACTTGACCAAATTCTTCTGGCTACAAAACTGTTAAAGGATGTTAGAAGCATGGTTGCCTCCTCCAGCAGCCCCAGACAGAACCCTCCTGCCCAGCCACTGCAGCCCAGCCCTGAGGACTGAGGTCTCTGCCCAGGCTGAGGGATGCGGCTGCTGCTTTCCCAGTTACAGGTTCAACCAGTAGCAAAGCTGAGCACATATCCCAGAGACACACACACAGACATACACAGGACATTGACATGGCCGGTCACACAAACTGTAACACACAAGGCAGTGTTATTAACAGCACCCACATATAGAATTTCTATAACACAACCACAGCCAACCAAGTCCCCTTCCTCCTCTTCTTCTGATGGGATACAAGTTCACTAGAGAAAGCACAAGCACATGCACGCACACACACATGCACATTACTTTCTAGATTTTCAAGCACATGCACACTCACAGAATCCCCCAAAACCAGCATGGACCTTCTGTCCTCTCAGTATCCCTGCCTGGATCTTGGCCCTCTTTTAACCCTGCACCACCTGGTCTATAAGATGGGATGTCTGGCATCCCCAGAGGAGTGGGATACAGGGTGCAGTAGTACCAGGTACTAAGCTTGGGTACAGAGATTTAGGTGCTGCAGCTGAAGCTTTAGAAGGATCCTTATTTTTGCTTAATTTCGCCTTTTATCTTTTCAATTTGTTCTTTCATTTTTGCATTATTTTGTAAGCTAGCTATAACAGATTTCTGCCAGCAACCGTTCGCCTCCTCATCCCACAAAAAAACAAGCATCCATCTGTGTCTGTTTTTTGTCTTCACAAAGAGAAGTTAATTTGTCCTGGTCAAAGGCTCCCTCTTTCTGGAACCTGCAGTTCTCATGTGGCAAAAGTATAGCCCTTCCGCTGGTGGACAAGTTGGACCGACTGCTTGCCCCCATTTTTTCCCAGTCATGCGCCATAATTGTGGCACATGGAGCCTAACTGGCTTTTAGGATCTGGATGGGAGGAACCTTGACCCATTTCTCAATTATTTTTTGACTTTTCTCAGTGAGGGAGTACAAAGCTAAGGCCTGTGCACGGCAAAGGGTGTCCTAGTTTGAGGTAAAAGAGAACCAACTTTCTGTTCAGTAATTTTACTTCTTAGCTAGGCCTCTTCTAACTCTCTGAAATTAACAGCACATTGTGCAGAAAATGGTTTGTTCTCAGAGTGATAAGACCTATGTTTACAGTTTGTGCCAAGGAATGGTATGCAGAGAGACTCTTGCTTATACTTATTGCTATAACAACCAAGGTCAGCTAACTTTGTTATTTGCCCCGTTGGAGGGTTGGAAACGGAAAAGCGTAGAGGGGTCGCATCTGTGGGGAGGAATGGACAGGACAGGTGACCCAAAACTGACCAACAGGGTATTCCATCCCATCTGCCCCATGCTCAGTATAAAAGCTGAGGGATCAAAGGGTTCTCTCTCTTTCTTCAGTGACCAGCATCTGAGGAGGACTCTGTCTCTTTGTCTGCCTTTGATCCCAATCTGTGTGTTCCTGATGCCAGCTGTGGAACCCAGTTCCCACCCGTCGCTGAGTCCAGTCTGGAACTTTCCCAGTGCCTGCCGGTAACGTGATTGTCATCCTGGGAGCTTGATATTCTTTTGTATATATTGTATCTATTTCATTATTTTCTTATTAATAGTATTCTTTTCTTCTTATTATTAATATTTCATTAAAGTTTCTTTTTCAACCCATAAGTTCTCTCTTCCTCTCATTCCCTCTCCTCTCAAGGGAGAGAGGTCAAAGAGAGCATTTGTCATTCATTTAGTGGCCGGTCCAGCCCAAACCACCACAGCCTATAAATAGAAGTGCAGTATGTTATAAAATAAACATGAAGAAAAAATAAAATCCTAACAGGTTGTTTTCTTTGTGTACTCACTGCTGGATTCACAATTTTTGTGCATGGAAAGTACTGTTTAAACAGTATAAACAATCTCAGTGAGGTATTTTTTTAGTGCTTCCTGTTCAATATGGCTTTTTTTAAAAGCTGTAGAAAAAAGGTATAATTCAATACTTCTTTTAAAGAAGTACTCTTCTTTATCGCCATTAACCCCATCTTTAAAATTCCTTCCTTACATGAAGCTTTCCTCTTGTGCTCCTCAGTAAAGACACCACTGTTTTTTTTCCCATTTTTGCACTGTTCTGTGTTGCTAAGTCAGAGCATAATATCTTTAGAGCTAGCACATTGTTTGTGTGCTTTATTAGAACAGAGGCACCTGTAGCACTCATTAACATTACTACTGCCATTGCTCCACCGGAATCCTTAAACTCTTATTCCCTTTTACAACATAATTGATTCCCTGTGTATGGGTTTTGTATATCTTCTGGCATGAAATTAGGCAGAGCTGAGTTGGTGAATGTGACATGCATATCCCAGAAACTAAAAGATAGAAGTAAGCTGACTAGCTAGCCAGCTAGAAAATTCTCTGATAGAGTAGCCATTTAGGATTGCTTTGGTGATAAAGGCATAATATTTACAAAGAAGCATGCCTGCATAGCAAAAATATCATGAGCCTTAAAATGAACGCTGTGCTTATGCTCGTTTCACTCCTTCCCCTAAAAATGTGTTTGGAGATTCCAGTTGGAAGAGAAACACAAGGTCAATTCTGACTTTTTCCCCAGGAGAAGGCCTGAGAGCCACTAAGCACTGCAAAATCATGCCCTTTGCTCACTATTCTGCTACCCAGTAAATCTTGCTTCTTTGCTTACATTGGCTTCATAGCCTGTATCCTGGGCATTTGGGTGACTTGTCCACAGGTGTAACCCTTCCACAGGGTAAACAACCAAGTCAGCTGACCCTGGTTGCCACAGCAACAAGTGTAAGCGAGAGCCTCTCTCATTGAACAGAAAGTTGTCTCTGCTTCACTCCAAACCAGGACACCTTCCAATCTAGGCAATTCTATGATTCTGTATCTGTGATTAAATTATACATCATAGAACAACATGTTTTTTAAAGTTAAATCAAATTTGGTGCTATTGTGTCTTGTGTAACGGAGGCCGGTGAATTCAGATCCTTTCGTTAATCATAAGTGATGGGGGTTTCATTCTATTAACAGTTTTGTGGACCAAACCTAGTGTATTCACAGTTTGAGGGTGAGCTCGATTCTTACCATCACGAAATAGTTCCTTTATAGGAAAGTGCCTGATCTAAATCCTGCAGAAGCAGCCACAAATGGATATGAAATCAGCTTTGCTGATGACAGCTGAGCTGGCAGCCCATCTCTGTTCTAAGAGTTATAGTTCCCTCCCAGTTTTACTGTGGTTTTGTGTATTGTTTTATTTTTAATTTTGTGAAAAATACACAATACACTGTAATGATGAGCAAAGAATGGTAAATGTAGTTCTGGATTCCTAGGCAATTACACCAGTCCTGGTAATGGCAAACATCAGAACTACAAAGGAATGCCGAAACAGGAGAGCTGTCACATGTTATTTCCCTTGTATTTCTTGCGTTACTAGCTGTGTGTCCATTTCGCTAGGACAAATGCATTCTTTATTTTATAGGTTTTAAATAAATTATTATAATATGTATTGCATGATTTTACTGGTCTTGGGGCAATGATTAACATGTCTGCTGAGAGCTCCCCTGAGAGCAAAAACATTAAGTTGTTAGCAAGTTGCAAAGTGTGCACATGTAGAGTTTACAGTAAGTTATTGGATGTCTGCCATAAAGTGTTTAAGAGTGGCTGAGCAAAATCCTGTCAATTAAACTCAGCATAGCTTTGCCACTGACTTAAGCAGATCAGGATTTCATGCATTGGAGAGGGCCATCAGAAAGAATTTTGAGCAAAGTTTGATATTAGCAACCTGTTTCTCTCTCATTGAAGAACTTACCTAATAGGCTACGAAGTAATGTCTTCATGATAAGTGTTTATAAATCTTGTGACAAGAACTAGGGTGGCATTTAAACTTGATGAAAAATCTTGAAAGTTTATTGCTTATCATTCCCTCTCTGGGGGACAGGACTGGCCTGTCAAGTTACAGTTCCAGTTAAGTTACTTGTTTTGGAGAATGCAATTCCTCTGTCTTTTCCCCTTGCACAGAAAGTCTCTAACCAAACAAAAACTTCAATACAAAGCTTCTAAGATACTACATGTTTTCACTAGCCAACCAGTAGCCAACCAGATGTGTCCAACCAATATGCTATGGAGTGCATGGAACATACATTCCAAGCAGCAGAATTGACTGTCTTTGACTTCCTTAATTTTCAGCCTTTAGAATTGTTCTTGACCTTGAAACCTCTCTCATTAAAAAACCATGGACAGTATGGAGGCCACTGGACATTTTAATATAATACTATCTTAGATTTAAGTCTCAGTTATTTTATTTTAAATCCTTTCATCTGCTTGGGTCAGAATTTTTTCAGTAATACCAGTTTCCTGTATCAATAGAAAAATAGATATCTACAGCAGGAGCTGACATGCTCTCCTTTACATAGCAGCCACTGTCTATGAATTGAAAGAGTGCCCGTCTAGTTCAGTTCCAAATACACTTGTATCTCTGTATCAGTAGCCACTGTCATTTGTTGACCAGCTATACAGATTGTCTCCTGAGAATGACCGGATGTTGAGACAGATCAGTGTTCTCATCTTTACATACAGCCCCTTCAGTAGCTCATGGTGGACTCCTGTGCTCTGAAAATGCTTTTGAAATTGAGAAATAAAGTGCATTCTGAAAGCTGCAGCAGTAGGCTTTGTATTCAGGTTAGCTAGGCCCAGAAAAAAATGCCCAAATGATCCTGTCATATGGATGTGTGCTGGTGAAAGGTTGGAAATCTTATTTGTGGAAACACATTGTTCTCATGGCATGCACAACTCAAAGCTAAATTGTCAAGACTTTCCCCTCTGAATCAGAAAACCTGGGGAAGTGCTGGTAGAACGGTGCAGCTCTAAAGAAAGCAGTACTTCTGTCATTTCAATGAATTGTTAGAAATTCACTTTGCCAATCAGATAGTTTTGCAGGTGGCAATTAGAGATCATGTGGTACTTTTCTATAGGGGCAGATCCTTAATGTTTCACACAGCTTTCTCTGTCCCAGTGAACAGAGTGGATTGGGGGAATCTCAATGTGTCTAAATACCTGATGGGAGGGAATGAAGAAGAGGGAGCCAGACTCTTCTCAGTGGTGCCCACTGACAAGACAAGAGGCAATGGGCACAAATTGAAACACGTGAAATTCCATCTGAACACAAGAAAACACTTTTTATTGACAAACACTGGAACAGGTTGCCCAGAGAGGCTGTGGAGCCTCCATCTGTGAAGATACTCAAAACCCAACTGGACATGGTCCTGGGCAACTTGCTGTAGCAGATCCCCACTTGAGCAAGGGGCATGGACTAGTTGATCTCAAGCGGTCCCTTCCTGTCTTTAATGATTCTAACAGTGGCAGAGACTCAGAGTAGACTATTTTCAAGTGCATTGTTTCAAAAAATCCCAAAGAAATAGCAAAGTGTATTTCATTTCACTAGCATTGACAAATAATGGCCGCTTTAAAATTCAGGATGTTTTTTTTCTCCAGAGTTCAGTTTCATATTATTGTGAATTCTGTATCTTGCTGCCAATGGCTTGAGGGTTTTTCTTTTTGGTCGTGTTTTAGTAAGCAAGATCTTCAATTATTTCTCATGCTAACAAAACTAGGAAAATACATTACTTTTTATCCTTTAAGTTGGGTGAATGACCATTACTATGCCACAAACACAATGTCACTAAAAACAGTTTATAAGAAATATTTTCTAGAAGGGAAAAATTTCTAGAAGGGAATCACATCCTGAAATGAAAATGAAGGAATATACTTCCTTTAAAAGGGAAATTCCATATGAATGAAAAATCATATTGAAAAAGCTACACTCTGAAGACATGTTGTCAAGGCAAGTGACATGATTGCTTGTTGTTTACCGAGAGCACAGCAGGAAAGAGGGATCTGTTTTCATGCTGCAAATAGCTGTTAGTGAAGAAAAAAATGACTAGTGTTTAATACTTAAGAGAGACAGGTACATAATACTGAAGTTTTCATGTAAGCAGAAGTATGAAACATGCAGTATAAGCTGACACCACATTATTCAAAGAGAGACTTAAGGACAAAATGAGTCTCACCTCTTAAGCTTGTATGTTTTCCTTCATTTTTCCTGTACCCTTAGTGTTTTTAGATATCCATGTAGGCTAGATAGAAATGTTACTATCCTTTTCAGTCTCATGTTAATGTTTACTCTATGTATCATTTATCTAATAGACAAAAATGAGTTTGGGGGACATTCCAGTGTATTATTTCAATAAAAAATCCCACATCTGAATAGCTGATCTGACAGTTTAGAAAATTACTACTCTTATAAACGCACTGCAGTGTTTACAAAAACGTGTTTTATTTCTCTCACACACATTTAATCAGTATATTAGATTGTAATAGTGCAAAGTCCAGTAAGACTTTAATGGCAAGAATTTGGGGCAAGCATGCTTTGGCATACATTTCTTATGCAGATCATCTAAAATTTTTAGTAGTTAAACCTTCACGATACCTGTGAGCATTACTGGTTTGCTTATAGAACTTATTTTATATTTAGTTTTTTCCTCCTCCTCCCTCTGTTGTGCTTTTCCAGAGAAACAATGATGTTATTGTCCTAGAGGTTCATCTATGCATTGTAAATCAGTTCTAATGACATTTAAAATGTTCACAGTGGTTTTTGATAAATCAAAGTTTCTGATAATTCTTTTGATGACACATGGTCATAGTATGCTTATTGTTACTAATAACAGACTAATTCCTCCCTGTTGTATTAATATACATTTCTTGTATCTATATTGCATAGCTATCAATTTTAGATGAATTAGAAAATAGAGTTGTGTGTCTGTGCAGCTTTGATATTAAGGAGATGCTGGTAAATAGTTTGGGGAACGTTTCCAAGACTGTTTCACTGCATGAGATGACCTCTCATTTCTGGTTTACTTTTTAATCCATTGGTGGTTTGTCAAAAAAATGCTCTGTGCTAATGTGGCTCTATCCAGCACACTTGCTCTGCTGTTACAAAGTCAGCCAGTCAGTAAATGGAGCATAGACTAATAAATCATTAT
The DNA here is from genome assembly GCF_964199755.1 of Larus michahellis. Taxonomy (NCBI): domain Eukaryota; kingdom Metazoa; phylum Chordata; class Aves; order Charadriiformes; family Laridae; genus Larus; species Larus michahellis. The sequence goes on along the minus strand of NC_133929.1, from coordinate 16,793,953 downwards.
TAATCCCCAAATTATGTTGGAATCATACATGCCTAAGATAAGAAACAAGTAAAGCAGAATCTCTTTATATAATTCCCCCTAAAAAAAGATTGTTGCAGTATTTGCCAAAACAAAGCTGGCAAACAAATGCATGTTAATTTCAATTTTTCTGGTATTATGGTCAACAAGGAATTAAAAATAAATGCTCTAATAATAAGATTTGTGTTGTAATAATAATAAAAAGAAGAAAGGACCTAGGACTAACAAACGCCAAATGCAAATTTAGCATATGTGTCAAAGATGATCCCCTTGCCATCTTTGCTTTTTTAAATCCAAGTTTATTTAGCTAATTGGACAGCATATGGCCCAGATTTTGGTTCCGTTACAGCCTTGTCCATTTACAACACCAGCAGCCAGTATAACAGCAATTCAAAAATTTTGCCAGGACAGAGCTATCATAGGCTGAGTCTTAAACATTTCAATGGCACAGAACAATTTGAGGTCTTAAAAATTCTGGTGCACACTTCCTTCTGCTGGTGTGAGTGTGACTAATCATGAAATGGAACAGAAATCATACATAGGCTCTCAGTTCAGTGCTGTAAGACAGAAAAGATTCTTTTGAGTATTTGAATCCTATGAGGTTTTCCATTAAGTTTGAGGGTTTTTTTTAAGCATCTAAGTATTAGACCTGATCCTGCTGCTTATACCTCCTTAGAGTTAAATCCTGTTCATCCTGTATTTGTGAGTTTCCACACATTCCACTATATTTTAGTAGCATTACATTAACCTAAATCTGCAGTAAGGAAGATCATAATCAAAACATATAATACCAGAATAACTGAAATAGTTCTATATTGAAATATGTAGGAACAAAGTATTGTCCTGGTAGATCAACAAAAGGTCCTGAGTTAGTTGCAATAGTTTTAGTAGTTGTTCTGATCCCTAAGTGGTCACAAACTCTCATGTTATTGGACTGTACAAACAGCTATGGCTAAGAATAATGGCAGCAAATAAAGGTGGGAAAGATGCTTGTGCTGAAGGGAAGAGCAAGAAAAATCCCCTTTTTAAAATATCTTCCTTCATTTTATGGAAGAAGAACCACATGTACCTACAAATTGCAGACAAAGTTTAGAAAAATCATAACCAGCAGAAAGAATGGAGGTGAGCATAGAAGAACACAGTGGAAGAAGAAACATGGGCTGTGAAGCAGCTGTTGCTTTGCCACAACTTCTCTTTGATTTGGATGCTTCTTACCGGATGGATCTTCTTCAAAAGGTCACAGCTCACCTCTTGTCCTCTCTGCTTTCTGCAGTAAGGCTCAGATTCGGTGGTTCTGCACAAAGGCAATTTGTATATTCTCACCAGGGGAATGTTTTCCCATGAGTAGGCATAAGTAAGAGCCCTAACATGGGCTCAATTTAGTCACTGGGTCCTCTCAGGCACATAGCAAGTCATAGTGTAATGATTTGCTCCACACTGAGACTATGATTTTACTTCTGGCTCTGTTATTGGGGTCTTGGGTAAATTGGGACTAGTTATTTCATCTCTTCCTTTCCCAGTCTCTTGAAGGAGGGGTTGGAGGGAAACACAGAGGTGAGCTCCAATGATAAACAAACCTAGGTTGAGGGTGAAGCCTTTGAAATTTCGGCAAAATTATTGAATTCTGTCACTACTGATCCTGGATTTGAGCTACTAAAAATTCTGCATGGTTGAGCAGGAAGCTTCTGAAAAAGCTCAAGTGGAAGAAGGAAGCTTACATTAATTGGAAGAATGGACTGACCACGTGGAAAGATTACAAGAATGCCATCAGAGTATGCAGGGATGAAACGAGGAAAGCCAAAGCCTCCTTGGAATTAAACCTGTCAAGGGATGTCAAGGTCAACAGGAAGGGCTTCTACAAGTATATTGGAACCAAAAGGAAGACCAGAGAAGTTGTGGGTCTGCTGTTGAATGAGGCAGGAGTCATGGTGATGGAGGATGCAGAGAAGGCGGAGTTACTGAAGGCCTTCTTTGCTTTGGTCTTTACTGCTCGGCCCAGCCCTCAGGAGTCCCAGGTTTTGGGGAAAGTAACAGGGAAAGTCTGGATGAAGGAAGGCTTCCCCTTGGTTGAGGAGGATCAAGTTAGAGATCAATTAAGTCAATTAGATATCCACAAGTCCATGGGTCCCGATGGGATGCACCCGCGAGTGTTGAGGGAGCTGGCAGAAGTCATTGCTGGGCCGCTCTCCATCTTCTTTGAGAGGCCCTGGAGAACAGGTGAGGTGCCTGAGGACTGGAGGAAAGCCAATGTCACTCCAGTCTTCAAAAAGGGCAAGAAAGAAGACCTAGGGAACTACAGGCCGGTCAACCTCACCTACATCCCTGGAAAGATGATGGAACAGTTCGTTCTGGGAGTCATCTCAAGGCATGTGGAGGAAAAGGAAGCTATCACTACAGTACTCAACACAGATTCACCAAGGGGAAGTCATGTCTGACTAATCTGATAGCCTTCTACGATGGCATGACTGGATGGATAGATGAGGGGAGGGCAGGGCAGTGGATGTTTCCTACCTTGACTTCAGCAAGGCTTTCGACACCATCTCCCACAGCATCCTCATAGGGAAGCTTAGGAAGAGTGGGTTAGCTGAATGGACAGTAAGGTGGATAGATAACTGGTTGAAAGACAGAGCTCAGAGGGTCGTGATTAGGGGCACAGAGTCTAGCTGGAGGTCAGTGACGAGTGGTGTTCCCCAGGGGTCAGTACTGGGTCCAGTCCTCTTCAATATATTCATCAATGACCTGGATGAGGGGATAGAGTGCACCCTCAGCAAGTTTGATGATGACACAAAACTGGGAGGGGTGGCTGATACACCAGAACGCTGTGCTGTCATACAGAGAGACCTGGACAGGATGGAGAGTTGGGCAGAGAGAAACCTTATGAAATTCAACAAGGGCAAGTGTAGGGTGCTGCACCTGGGGAGGAATAACCCCATGCACCAGTACAGGTTGGGGGCTGACCTGCTGGAGAGCAGCCCTGTGGAAAGAGACCTGGGAGTCCTGGTGGACAACAGGATGACCATGAGCCAGCAATGTGCCCTTGTGGCCAAGAAGGCCAAGGGCACCCTGGGGTGCATCAAGAAGAGTGTGGCCAGCAGGTCGAGGGAGGTCATCCTCCCCCTCTACTCTGCCTTGGTGAGGCCACATCTGGAGTACTGTATCCAGTTCTGGGCTCCCCGGTTCAAGAAGGACAGGGAACTGCTGGAGAGGGTGCAGCAAAGGGCTACCAAGATGATCAGGGGACTGGAACACCTCTCTTATGAAGAAAGGCTGAGGGATTTGGGTCTCTTCAGTCTGGAAAATAGAAGGCTGAGGGGGGACCTTATCACCACTTATAAATACTTAAAGGGTGGGTGTCAGGAGGATGGGGCCAGGCTCTTTTCAGTGGTGCCTGGGGACAGGACAAGAGGTAATGGGCACAAACTTGAGCATAGGAAGTTCCGGCTAAACATGAGGAGGAACTTCTTTACTTTGAGGGTGTCAGAGCACTGGAACAGGCTGCCCAGAGAGATGGTGGAGTCTCCGTCTCTGGAGACATTCAAAACCCGCCTGGACACGTTCCTGTGCAACCTGCTCTAGGTGACCCTGCTCTGGCAGGGGGGTTGGACTAGATGATCTCCAGAGGTCCCTTCCAACCCCTACCATTCTGTGATTCTGTGGATTGATTGTGTTCACACGCACATTTCATACAGATATTTGTTATAAATATCTAAAATTTGCAATCACCTCTAATTGCTAATATGAGACTTTTTTCATTAATGCTTCTTATGTACAGTCATGTAAAGCACTTCCAAAATATCTAAAAGTGTCTACAGTGAATTTGTTTATAAAAACAGTGTATGTGTACATTTTCAATGTACACACCCAAGTGTAATTGTTACTTGTAATGACTATAATTCAAAAAGGTTACTTCCTCGTTCAGTGCAATGTGCTATTTTCTTTTTTTTAATTTTTATTTTTTTAAGTTGAAATGAAACTTTTATCAATATTGCAATTTCCTATTAGTAAATAGAAGACAAAAACCAGCTGCAGATAGGATTCTAATGTATATAAACAGAGATCTGATGTGTAGCATATGACACCAAAACCAATACTTAATCTGCTAGCCTTTTTCTTTTTTTTATTTTTTATTTTTAGCAAAAACAAGGCAATGCCTTTCTTTGGTTTTCAGCTCTACAGCAAACTTGTCATTGGATATTTTTTTCCCGTGTGCCTCCTTGATGCACACATATATATATATATATGTATCTATATTGATATATATGGTAGGTTAAAATTGACTCTAAAGAATGTCACCTGTTTAGAAATTATTTTTGCCTTAAAATAGCATGGCTAGTGAGGAATTCCACTGGAGCATTCTAAAAGGAAGTCTGATTTTTCAGTTTGGAAGAAATGGCTGCTAATTATAAACTACCATTTTCATTTTTCTACAGCACAAATTCACATTTTCCCCAATCATAAAATTTTCTCATAATAGAAATGAGCCAGTCCCCAAAGGTGTGATAATCAAAAGATAATCTCATCCCAGTCTGATTAGAGGCTGTAAGGGATCACTCGTAATTTCTCCTAAACAAAGCAGCCTGAAGAGACTTTTAATATCTCAAACACTCTGCAGTACCAGGCCTTCTGCTCAAGGAACTGCTAACACCTGCTTATCTCTTGTGCTATCCATGGGAGAGAGAGACACTGGCGCCTCGAGGACCAGTCAAAGAAACAGAACAGCCCTGTTTTCTCTCCCATGAAGGATGAGCTGTTTCTCCGAAAAAGACACTATGCCCAGTGTTGACCCTTGCCTCATTATCTGTGAAATACATATTAAAGTTCACACCCCTACATATGCTAATGAAGATTATCAAGATCATGCTAAATATATATGACTATAGCTCTTGTCTCCCCACCCAAATCATGGTATATGGCACCTGGAGGCGGGGGGAACCTGAGACGAAACTGCCCCTAGGAGTGGGTGAACATAAAAGGGGGAAGACTTTCCCTGAAGAAGGAAGAAGAGAGAGAAGAAGATTTATGACATGGGAAAATTTTTCCCTGAAGAGCACTTCTACGATCCACGCTGACCGAAGTAACACTGAAACCAGGACCGGTGATCTCTTTCTCTCTCTCCCTCTCGATCTCTCCTTCGATCTCTCCTTCTTTACCCCTTTGCTTCTTTCCTTCTTTTTTTTTTCCTTTCTTCTTTCTTTCTCTCTCCTTTCAAAGAAGTAATGCAAGGCATACCATACTGCTTGCTATAATTCATTATATATCTGTTATTAAGTACCGCTTGCCATAGTTTGTTGTATACCTGTTGCTAATTAACTTAATGCATACCTTACTGCTTGCCATAATTTGTTATATACCTAACTAATTATCGTGGACCTAGTTAAGACCTGGTTTCTAACCTAATAAATGTTTGTATACGGACCTTGAGATTTGTCTCACCTTAGTCGCTGGGGATTTACGAATCTCTTACCCCCCCTCCTTTCTGAGTGGGACGTGACAGAGTCATAAGGCTCGTGCCTCAAAATGCTCCAGGGTGTGATTATCTTATGATAATCATACCCTGTATCATGTCTTACTGATTAACTAATAAAGCTTCAGCATTATTATTCAGAGGAAGAACTAAGATATCAGCAATAGATCTGATTCTGCAATGGGAAAGATTCTTTCAAGTTTTTCAAATAATCTCTCTTGTTCTGATTGTAGCACCTCTGAAATTATGGGGTCACTGGATGCCAGTTTTTGTTTCTTATTGATGATTATATCAATGGTATATTAAAACTGAACCATACACAGGTATATACTTATGTAAAGACACATTTACACTAAACTGTTCTCTTTGCATTTTTATTGCAAATTTAGGTTACACAGCAGAATCCTCTGGAGAGGATTTTGAAGTCCAGACACTAACTGAGCACTTCATTCAGGGCAGCTCTAAGTTTTGTGTATGGTTATGGTGTGGAGGGATCTCTGTTCCTCCAGGTGATCACTCCCTCCATGCCCACACATTGTATACAAAAAGGGACGATAAAGGCATCCCTACCAGCCCTTGGGTTCCTGAGTCTCTGAGTCTGAGTCAACCAGAGCTACATGCTTAGTACAGGTGTTTATCACTGTCGTGGTTTAGCCTCAGATGGCAACAAAGAACCACGTGCCGCTCGCACGTGCCTTCCTAATACAGGAAGGATCGTAAGAAAAGGCAAGACTCTTGGGTTGGGACAAAGGCAGTTTAACAGAACAGCAAAGGGAACAGGCAAACAACAACAACACCACCAACAACAACACCACGGATAGGGGAATATACAAACGCGATTACGGAACCGCCGCTCCCCGCCGCTCGCCGGCTGGCCAGACCCGGGACGCCCCAGCCCGCTTTTAAGCAGCAACTTCCTGCCCCCTCCCCCGGCAGCTCAGGGTGGGCGTGGCTCACATGGCATGGAATACCAGGAAAAAGTTAACCCTATCCCCACCGGAACCAAGACATTATCCACCCCTTATTCCATACCATCTATGCCATGCCCAGCAGGTTCCAATGAATTGCCACCACTTTCCCCTGTTATATATATATATACACACACATATAATGCCCTTAGTTTATGGGTCATCCCTCCAAAGTGTCCGTTGAATTCTTTTAATCCACGGCTTTGGGCTCCATCTGTTAGAACAGTCTCTCAGGGCAGGTGAGATGCTGGGTGGTGCTGGTCTGTTGCATGCTGTATTTTTCGGAGCTTGTGACTGGTGCACCTGGTGTGGCTCATGCACGCAGTCCGTGGGCTGAAGATGTAGATCTTGAGGAAGTTGCTGGGCGCCAGCTGCTGAGATCAGTTCTTATCCCATCATCCCTGTGCCTTACTTGTAGTACAACTGATAGCAATTATAGCAATGAGGACATACAGTGACAGTGTTACTTATCAATTAACAGCACACAATCTGATTCATTGGCTATTCTCGCCCAAAATCAGATCCCCATGAGGTACACATCGGACTTCCCCATCCTGCCGCATCACCCACCAAGTGCACCCAGGTCCTTGGGCAAAAGCAATCCCACGGATGGGTTTGCCTTTGCCTGGGGCAGGACTAACCCAGACTGTCTTCCCTAGCATATTCTTCATATGCACTACGGGGACTTTATCCCCTTCTACAGTACGTGGAAGTTTTGATTGGGCAGGGCCAGCCCGATTGGTAGATCCCCTGGTGTTAACTAGCCAGGTAGCTTTTGCTAAATGTGTATCCCAATGTTTGAAAGTCCCACCACCCATTGCTCTCAGTGTAGTTTTTAACAGTCCATTGTATCGTTCTATCTTCCCAGAGGCTGGTGCGTGATAGGGGATGTGATACACCCACTCGATACCATGCTCTTTGGCCCAGGTGTCTATGAGGCTGTTTCGGAAATGAGTCCCGTTGTCCGACTCAATTCTCTCTGGGGTACCATGTCGCCACAGGACTTGCTTTTCAAGGCCCAGGATAGTGTTCCGGGCAGTGGCATGGGGCACAGGGTATGTTTCCAGCCATCCAGTGGTTGCTTCCACCATTGTGAGCACATAGCGCTTGCCTTGACGGGTTTGTGGCAGTGTGATATAATCAATCTGCCAGGCCTCCCCATATTTGTATTTCAGCCATCGCCCTCCATACCAAAGAGGCTTCAAACGCTTGGCTTGTTTGATCGCAGCGCATGTCTCACATTCATGGATGACCTGTGCAATAGTGTCCATGGTCAAGTCCACCCCTCGGTCACGAGCCCATCTATATGTCGCATCTCTCCCTTGATGGCCTGAGGAGTCATGGGCCCACCGAGCTATGAATAGTTCACCCTTACGTTGCCAGTCCAGATCCACCTGAGCCACTTCAATCCTAGCGGCCCGATCCACCTGCTGGTTGTTCTGATGTTCCTCCGTGGCCCGATTCTTCGGTACATGGGCATCTACATGGCGTACTTTCACAACCAGATTCTCTATCCGGGCAGCAATATCTTTCCACAGTTCAGCAGCCCAGATGGGTTTGCCTCTGCGCTGCCAGTTGCCCTGCTTCCACTGCTGTAACCACCCCCACAGAGCATTTGCCACCATCCATGAGTCAGTGTAGAGATAAAGTACTGGCCATTTTTCTCACTCAGCAATGTCCAAAGCCAGCTGAATAGCCTTCACCTCTGCAAACTGGCTCGATTCACCCTGTCCCTCACTGGCTTCTGCAACCCGTCATGTAGGACTCCACACAGCAGCCTTCCACTTTCGATGCTTTCCCACAATACGGCAGGACCCATCAGTGAACAGGGCATATTTCTTCTCATTTTCTGGCAGTTTATTATATGGTGGGGCCTCTTCTGCACGCGTCACCTCCTCCTCTGGTGACATTCCGAAATCCTTGCCTTCTGGCCAGTCCATGATCACTTCCAGAATTCCTAGGTGACTGGGGTTTCCCATTCGAGTTCGCTGCGTGATCAGTGCAATCCATTTACTCCATGTAGCATCGGTTGCATGATGTGTGGTGGGGACCCTTTCTTTGAACATCCAACCCAGCACCGGCAGTCGAGGTGCTAAGAGGAGCTGTGCTTCTGTACCAACTACTTCCGAAGCAGCTCGAACCCCTTCATATGCTGCCAATATCTCTTTTTCTGTTGGAGTGTAGCGGGCTTCGGATCCTCTGTATCCACGACTCCAAAACCCTAGGGGGTCGACCTCGAGTCTCCCCTGGTGCTTTCTGCCAGAGGCTCCAGGTAGGGCCATTCTCCCCGGCTGCGGTATAGAGCACATTTTTAACATCTTGTCCTGCCCGGACTGGCCCCAGGGCCACTGCATGGACTATTTCCTGTTTGATTTGTTCAAAAGCTTGTCGTTGCTCAGGACCCCATTTAAAGTCATTCTTCTTCCGGGTTACTTGATACAGAGGGCTTACAATTTGACTGTAATCTGGGATATGCATTCTCCAAAAACCCACAATACCTAAGAAAGCCTGTGTTTCCTTTTTACTAGTTGGTGGAGACATAGCTGCTATTTTGTTGATCACATCCATTGGAATCTGACGGCGTCCATCTTGCCATTTTATTCCTAAAAACTGGATCTCCTGCGCAGGTCCCTTGACCTTACTTCGCTTTATGGCAAAACCAGCGTTCAGAAGGATTCGGACTATTTTACTCCCTTTCTCAAAAACTTCTTCTGCTGTGTTTCCCCATACAATGATGTCATCAATGTACTGCAGATGTTCTGGAGCTTCACCCTGTTCCAGTGCAGTCTGGATCAGTCCATGGCAAATGGTGGGGCTGTGTTTCCACCCCTGGGGCAGTCGATTCCAGGTGTACTGGATGTCCCTCCAAGTGAAAGCAAACTGTGGCCTGCACTCTGCTGCCAAAGGGATTGAGAAGAATGCATTCGCTATATCAATCGTGGCATACCACTTGGCTGCCTTGGACTCCAGTTCGTACTGGAGTTCTAGCATGTCCGGCACAGCAGCACTCAGCGGTGGCGTGACTTCATTCAGACCACGATAGTCTACAGTTAGCCTCCACTCTCCATTAGATTTTCGCACCGGCCATATGGGACTGTTAAAGGGTGAGCGAGTCTTGCTGATCACTCCTTGAACCTCTAGTTGACGAATCAGCTCATGGATGGGAATCAGAGAGTCTCGGTTAGTGCGATACTGCCGCCGATGCACCGTTGTGGTAGCAATCGGCACCTGTTGTTCTTTGACCCTCAACAACCCCACAACAGAAGAATCCTCCGAGAGACCAGGCAAGGCAGACAACTGTTTAACTTCCTCTGTCTCCAAAGCAGCTATGCCAAAGGCCCAGCGGTACCCTTTTGGGTCCTTAAAATACCCTCTCCTGAGGTAATCTATACCAAGGATGCATGGAGCCTCTGGGCCAGTCACAATGGGATGCTTTTGCCACTCATTCCCAGTTAGGCTCACTTCTGCCTCCAGTACAGTCAACTCTTGGGATCCCCCTGTCACCCCAGAAATACAAATGGGTTCTGCCCCTCTATAGCTTGATGGTATTAAAGTACACTGTGCACCTGTGTCCACTAGAGCCTTATACTCCTGTGGGTCTGATGTGCCAGGCCATCGAATCCACACCGTCCAATAAACCCGGTTGTCCCTTTCCTCCACCTGGCTGGAGGCAGGGCCCCCCTAATACTCGTCATAGTATCCATTACTCACTTCTTGCAGAAATGACTTGGAAGTTCCTTCAAGAGGATCAGAAGCAAGATCAGGCCTTCTGCTCTGTCTGGGGAACGGCCCACTGGAAACTGGGGCGGCACTTTTCCTGGAGGGATCCCCTTTTGTGGTTGTCCTTCCTTGCAACTCCTGTACCCGTGTCCGCAGGATCCAAGTAGGTCGTCCATCCCACTTCCTCATGTCCTCTCCGTGGTCCCGCAGGTAGAACCACAGGGTGCCTCGTGGTGTGTACCCTCTGTACTCTCTCTCTTGAGTGGGGAAATGCCTGCTTCTAATAGCTGAGATGCTGGCCCGTGCAGGTGGGGAGTAGGACATATTCTCTTCAAGTTGCTGGACCTTCCGGGACAGTTTCTCCACAGCTGAGACAAGGGGGGAAGAGAGACTTTCTTCATATCGCCGGAGCCGGCCAGCTACCTCATCCACCGTTGGTCCCTCTTCACCTTTCCATTCCATTACTGCCAGGGAGTTGGCATATGACGATGGTGCGCTCCGTACAAACTTCCGCCACATGGGCCTTGTGCATCGCACCTCATCAGGGTCTGTGGGTAAGTTGGCATTGTCCAAGTCATAATAAATCATCTCCCGCACGGCTAATTCTCTCAGGTACTGGATACCTCTTTCCATGGTAGTCCACTTGCTTGGCTGACATACAACATCCTCACTGAAGGGGTACCTCTCCCTCACGCCTAACAGGAGTCGTTTCCAGAGGCTGAGGGCTTGGGTCTTTTTCCCAATCGCCTTGTCAATGCCGCCTTCCCTAGACAGGGATCCCAGCTGCCTGGCCTCCCTACCCTCTAATTCCAGGCTACTGGCCCCATTATCCCAGCACCAGAGCAGCCAGGTGACAATGTGCTCGCCTGAAAGTCGGCTGAAATCTTTTCGCATATCCCGCAGCTCACTCAAGGATAGGGATCGAGTAATTATCTCTGGTTCTGCCTCTTCCTCCTGCTCTCGTGATGGCCCTGGTTCATCATCATCTCTTACTAAGCGAACTGATTTCTTTGTGTACTTCTTCTTCTGTATGGGGGCAACTGATACCGGCACGGGTTGGTTCTCTGGTTCAGTGGCAGTGTCCGCCGCAGGGGCTGCAGTAGCCGCAGGGGCTGCCGCAGGGGCTGCAGTAGCCGCAGGGGCCGCCGCAGGGGCTGCAGCAGCCGCAGGGGCTGCCGGTCTGGTTTCCATCTCTTCCCCTTGAGGGTGCTGCATAATTCTGAGCAGTGCCTGGTAGATACTGGCCAGGGCCCAGCACAGCGCGGTGAGTTGTGCCTCTCTAGAATAGCCACAACATTTTCCCTTCAAATATTCTACCACTTTATCAGGGTCCTGTAATTGTTCAGGGGTGAAGTCCCAGACCATTGGAGGTGAGTAGTTCTCTAGGTACCTGCCCATGCTCTCCCACATGCCATGCCACCCCTGACTATCCAGCCTCGGAGCAGATCTCCGGGTGGTAGTCTTAAATAGTCGCTTAACCCTAAACAAGACCTGGAACGTATTCAGGAGACATAGCACTAGGAACACACTGGTTTGAGTATCCCAAGGATATTCAAAATTCTCAAAAGCTGTCATACCTGACCCGAAGGAGAAAAGGGAGGCAAAAGGGCTGGGGAAACTATTAACAAATTCTGAGAGACGGTGTCCAATGTACGGACAGGACAACAAAACCACATAAACACCCCAAAATAACCGTCTGAACAGTGATGTTATCATATCATAAACAGATATCGCACAGGACAGCAGAATGATAATCCTCATCCCTCTTCCAGACATGGTAAACAGCATCGCAGGGAGTACATAAGCCATATAGGAATTTATGTAACACAGCCATGAGAACAAACCAAGCAACATGATGACCAGTGACTACTTACCTAATAAAATAAATGCATACAAGAAAAAAAAAAAACAAACCCGTTTTTTCCATGTTCTAGTTGGATTCTGTCGTTATCTCAACCCTTCAAGCCCCACGTTGGGCGCCAAAAAGGACTGTCGTGGTTTAGCCTCAGATGGCAACAAAGAACCACGTGCCGCTCGCACGTGCCTTCCTAATACAGGAAGGATCGTAAGAAAAGGCAAGACTCTTGGGTTGGGACAAAGGCAGTTTAACAGAACAGCAAAGGGAACATGCAAACACCACCACCACCACCACCACCACCACCACCACGGATAGGGGAATATACAAACGCGATTACGGAACCGCCGTCCCCGCCGCTCGCCGACCGGCCGGACCCGGGACGCCCCAGCCCGCTTTTAAGCAGCAACTTCCTGCCCCCTCCCCCGGCAGCTCAGGGTGGGCGTGGCTCACATGGCATGGAATACCAGGAAAAGTTAACCCTATCCCCACCGGAACCAGGACAATCACTTAAATCTCCTAAACAGCAGCACAAAGAGGCCTTAAACCAGTGCTGGAGCTTTAACTACAAAGCCATGTGCCCCTCTCAGCAGTGTAGTTTGTTCTGAATAAAAAAACTACTTAATGATGCGGGACTTGCTTGAACAGGCAATCTGAAGGCTAATGTCACAGCCAGTAGATTCTGATCTCCTCTGCATCAGTGAAAAGCTGTAATTATTTCACTGACTTCAGTGGAGCAAAACCAGGTTAATAGATACATCTAAGAAGAAAATATGGCTGGTGTATGCAAAACCAGCCTCACTAGGAATTCCCTTGCAGTGCAACTTCTACATATTGATGGCAAAGGAGTGTGGCGGTGTGCATTCCCAGAGCTGTGATTCAAGGTCAGCCTACTGGCATTATCTGGAGTCTGATTGAAGCATTCCAGAAACGAGATAACAGTGAAAGCAAAGAGCGCATTTCAACTTCTCCAAAGGGAGATAATCCCTTTCTCCCACTTGGGGAGGAATTGCAGGACATGAAGTCAAAAAATGAGTGATGTCCAGAAGGCAATTGGGCCTGCCTGTCCAGAAAGTGGAGGCTTATCAGTGGATAAGTGATGATGACCCATACATCTTAATTCCAGTTGGTCCTCAAGGACAATTGGTGAAGTCTTTAATAGATATGGGGGCACAAATTTCAATACTAACACAAAAAGATGCCACGAAGCTGGGCATGCAGTCCAGATGGCAAAGAGTTAAGATTACTGGTGCGAACAGAGCGAGTGTTGTGTGCCAAACTGCCAAGGTCAATTTATGGCTCCTGGGTGAGAAGCGCGTGTCAACTACTTGCTTTGCAATTAAAGATCATCATGAAAATATTTTAGGTTTCGATGTTTTAAATGGCCAAACCTGGCACCTGCCGAATGACAGTGTGTGGTCCTTTGTCTCAAACATCAACCTCAACCCCAGCAGAAATCGGGAGGCCGCAGTGCATGTGCTTTGCATGGCCCCTGCACTCCCTGGTTCAAAGATCACTAATGTACCAAAACATCTGATTTCTGCTGCAGCACGAAATGGAATTTCTGAAGTCATAGATGATTTGGAGAAATGACAAATTATCTCCAGAACCCACTCCCCATATAACTCGCCTGTCTGGCCGGTTCGGAAACCTGATGGGAAGCGGCTTTTAATAGTTGATTATCAGTGCCTGAATGCTAATACAGCCCCGCTAACAGCTGCTGTACCAAACATTGCAACTTTAACAGCTACTCTGCAAGCAGCTGCACACCCATGGATGGCAGCATTAGATGTAAAATATATATTCTTTATGATTCCCTTGAAGGAGGAGGATAAAGAAGTTTGCTTTCACTTGGGAGGGAATACAATACACCTTTAACAGACTCCCACAGGGGTATAAACATTCACCCACAGTTGCTCGTGCCACACTTGCTGAACCTTTGCAGACAGTCTCACTCCCCCAAGATGTGAAACCATACCAATATATAGATGATATTCTGATTGGAGGAACTTCTCCTAAGACGGTGGGGGAAGCGGTAGCAGCAGTGTGGCAAGCAGTAAATAAAGCAGAAATTGAGATTTCACACAGAAAATGTCAGGGACCAAGTAAAGAAGTAAAGTTTTTAGGTACTTGTTGGGTAGCGGGCAGTGCTGATATACTTTAAAAAGGAAGAATGTACTTTTAAAAGGTGGAATGCATTTTAGAAGGTAAAATCTCTCACTAAGCAAGAGCAAAGAGCTGTAAAAAGGTTACAAGGCCTTGTGAAACAGGACACTTTGTATAAACAATTCATTAGGAAATGAATATATCCTTGAAGAAGAACAGAAGGCTGATAACAAGGGAACATCCCTCTGCAGGAGGCACCAAAACCGGCTGAAAACTGGACAGCTGCTAGAAGAATCATAAAGTCAACAAAGTTCTGCAGTAACTGGGGGAAAGGTAAAGGCAGCAGTGGGAAATCACGATCACTGACTCAATTAGAGACTGAACAGAACTACCTCCCGCACTGTACTGGAGCGTGCGCACATCAATTAAAGGATATTGTAGCTTTAAATGAAAGTGAGATACTGTACTAACCAATAGAAATTGTTAAGATAAGGTACTAACCAATAATTATAATTAAGGGTGTGTATTTCTGTGTTTTGAACTCTATAAATATTCCGAGGAGTTTGTAGGCCAGTGCACTAGCTTTGTGGATTGCCACCTAGCACCCATCTCCGCGCAGAAATTATATAAATAAATAACTCTGCTCTGTATGTACATTGGTGTCTTGCACACTGGGTAAATGACCCCGCTTTGGGATAACAGTGCTGTGATTCCTCCAGATACCTTAAGAAAAATCGAAGAGCTGCAAATTCTCCAATCAAGGAAGGAGTTCCAACAATTAATATGAACTTTAGGATATTGGAGGAAGCACGTGTCTGGATTTTCTATCATTTCCCATCCATTATACTCAGTCTTACAGAAAGGCAAATCCTGGGAGTGGAAATTAGAACATAAAGAGGCAGTCAAAACTCTAATTGAAGAATTAAAAACATATCGGTCACTGGGACCAGTACACCCCCATGACCCTATTATAGCTGAATGGGGCTTTGCAGAACACGCTGCTTACTGTAACCTGTTCCAAACTGGCCCTGATGGGCCAAAAAGACCTTTATTGTTTAGCTCAACCACATTTAAAGAAGCAGAACAATGGTACTCTGAATGGGAAAAGAGACTTTTGTCTTTAGTCCAAGCAGTTAAACAGGGACAACCTGTGCAAACTAGAGGACCTTTTAATTTACTAGAAGCAATCCTCAAGGGGACTGCTCCCCCAGAAGGAGTTGCACAAAACCCCACTATCAGAAAATGCTATGCCTACCTAACAGGAGTTGCAGAAAATATGCAATTAACTGAAGGACACACTAAGGTCTCCAAATTGCAGATGCCCATAAACACAGACCCTTTAGCGTTACAACAACCTTTTAAACCTTCACCCATTCTGGATGCACTGTCCCCTCACTGAGGGTACACCAACAGAAAACAATTGCTTTATGGGTGGTTCAGCAAAAAGGGTAAACAGTAAATGGCAATATAAGGCTGTTGCATTAGATATTACCACCGGCATACAACTAATAGAGGACAGTGAAGGCAGTGCACAAGTAGGAGAAATAAGAGCAGTTGTTTTGGCGGCACAGAATGGAGCAAAAATTATATATGTAGACTCTTATGCAGTATGGGCCGTTGCCACACAGTGGCTCTGTCAATGGGAAACCTTGAACTGGGAAGTAAATAGATCCCCAGTTTGGAGAAACAAAGATTGGCAATTATTGCTGGATATAGCCAGGAAAACACCTTTCAAAATGGGATGGGTAAAAGCTCATGCTAAGGATAATCAACGAGCCACAAAGTGGAATTGAAAGGTAGATGAGCTAACCAAAATTAGGAAAATCACCTTAGATTCGGAGTGGTATCAATTGGGAGAATGGTTACATCAAAACTTAGGCCACACAGGTAAAGAAGCACTTTGTTGCACAGAGTAAAGACTGGCCTATAAACAGGAAAACTTGTGAAACTATTCTTACAGAATGTCCCCAGCGTAGATTGAGATTACAAGCAGATCATCCTGCTAAAGCACCACCTCTACATATCAACAAAGGGAAAACTTTATGGTCTACATGGCAAATTGATTATATCAGACCACAAATCAAATCCTCTGCAAGATATTGATGTATCCTCACAGAGGTTGAAGTAGTCTCTGGCTTGCTTGTGGCAACTAAGTGTCAGAGAGTTTATTTATGAGTACTTCGGCATCTATACTCCAAATCTTGTCCCTATGTGTTGTAGAGCCGATGGGTGAAATACAGTGCAAGGACTATCAGTTTGGTTCTCAAATCTGCTTACTCCTAATGTTATCCAATGTGATAATGGTTCATATTTTTCGTGTAAGGAAGTGCAAAATTGAGCAAAACAAGAGGGAATTAAATGGGTATTCCACACCCCATACTACCCTCAATCAAATGGGATGGTAGAAAGAGCTAATGGCTTATTGAAAAAGAATCTCAAACCACACGAGGCTCAATGGGATAGGTAACTTCCCAGAGTACTCCATCAATTAAATAATCGATATGGGCTCACTGGAAGCCATGTAAACTGAGCATTCTTTGTAAAATCTGAGCTCAGTGCCCCATCCAAAGAGGAAAGAGAATATGTGACATTACAGCCAGGACAGCCTGTGATGGTCAATTTACCAGCCATAGATATTGCGCCTATGACCTTAACTAAACCCAGGCCCACATGACTGGGATGGTACTGATAGCAGTGGTGCAAAACGGAATTAATGCATGATGGATTTTTCCTTCTTGTTAATGGGGTAACCTGTTTGGACTCTCCCCACCAAAACAAGTCTACATTTTCGCTTACAGCACCCTGCAGGATGGCAAATGGAAATGCTGTGTTTGTGTTAATATTCCAAACCCTAACAATGCTGCTTCTAACCTGTGGTCAAAGGACTCTAGAGTGGCCATGGTCTCAAGCTCGTTTTAAGTATACAAGGAGTATGGGAATACACTCTAGGAAGGGAGACGTAAATCTTTCCACTATAGTTATGCATTGAACTGAGGTATACTTAGAAAACAAATGGAGCTGGGATAAAGACGAAGATGATAATGATATTACTGAGCCTAGTACAGCAACATCCGCACCAATTGTAAAGGATAAGAAAACTCTATCCCCACAAATTTCTGAAAATGGACCATACGCAATCAAAAATACAAGCCAACAATGAGTGTTATTTAATCCATCATGATCTCAAATGAGTAGAACTATTGATGCAAATTAACATCTCTACAATCAAACTGACCTGTTCATCATTCTTGAGTACATCCTGTGCAGGATGATTAGCATGGTTACATGGGCGAACCCTCACCTCTCCAAGACAAACAAGGAGAGATGTGACTGGTATCATAGGGACAGAATTGAGAGTATTAAACAGTATAGATGCCAAAGTATTTGTAAATAAACTGAACACAACAACAAATGTGTTGGAACACCCATTGCGGTCTTCTCTAGTAGCACTGGGAACTAACCAATGGCTCTTGTCTGATGTATTGCTTCAGTGGGAAAGAATTAATAAGAGGGACCACCAATTGATTGTGGATGCACTTGGTGTAGCCCAAAACAATGTTTCTCTAGCTCTTAGCTGTATCCAAGCTCAGCACGCCAGGGCATGCAGGGATGAAACAAGGAAAGCCAAGGCTGCCTTGGAATTAAACCTGGCTAGGGATGTCAAGCTTAACAGGAAGGGCTTCTACAAGTATATTGGAACCAAAAGGAAGACCAGAGAAGTTGCGGGCGTGCTGTTGAATGAGACAGGAGCCATGGTGATGGAGGATGTGGAGAAGGTGGAGTTACTGAATGCCTTCTTTGCTTGAGTCTTTACTGCTCGGCCCAGCCCTCAGGAGTCCCAGGTTTTGGGGAAAGTAACAGGGAAAGAGGAAGACTTCCCCTTGGTTGAGGAGGATCGAGTGAGGGATCAATTAGATCAATTAGATATTCACAAGTCCATGGGTCCTGATGGGATGCACCCGAGAGTGCTGAGGGAGCTGGCGGAAATCATTGCTGGGCCGCTCTCCATCATCTTTGAAAGGTCCTGGAGAACAGGCGAGGTGCCTGAGGACTGGAGGAAAGCCAATGTCACTCCAGTCTTCAAAAAAGGCAAGGAGGAGGACCCGGGGAACTACAGGCTAGTCAGCCTCACCTGCATCCCTGGAAAGATCATCATGGGACAGCTCGTTCTGGGCATCATCTCAAGGCATGTGGAGGAAAGGAAGGCATGTGGAGGAAAGGGAAATCATGTCTGACTAATCTGATAGCCTTCTATGATGGCATGACTGGATAGATAGATGAGGGGAGGGCGGTGGATGTTGCCTACCTTGACTTCAGCAAGGCTTTCAACATGGTCTCCCACAGCATCCTCATAGGGAAGCTTAGGAAGAGTGGGCTAGATGAATGGACAGTAAGGTGGATAGATAACTGGTTGAAAGACAGAGCTCAGAGGGTCGTGATTAGGGGCACAGAGTCTAGCTGGAGGTCAGTGACGAGTGGTGTTCCCCAGGGGTCAGTACTGGGTCCAGTCCTCTTCAATATATTCATCAATGACCTGGATGAAGGGATAGAGTGCACCCTCAGCAAGTTTGCTGATGACACAAAACTGGGAGGGGTGGCTGACACACCGGAAGGCTGTGCCTCCACACAGAGAGACCTAGACAGGCTGGAGATTTGGGCAGAGAGGAATCTTATGAAATTCAACAAGGGCAAGTGTAGGGTGCTGCACCTGGGGAGGAATAACCCCATGCACCAGTACAGGTTGGGGGCTGACCTGCTGGAGAGCAGCTCAGCTGAAAGAGACCTGGGAGTCCTGGTGGACAACAGGATGACCACAAGCCAGCAATGTGCCCTTGTGGCCAAGAAGGCCAAGGGCATCCTGGGGTTCATCAAGAAGAGTGTGGCCAGCAGGTCGAGGGAGGTCATCCTCCCCCTCTACTCTTGAATAGGTTACAGTCCAGGTGACAGAAAGGGAAGAGGCAGGGCAGATTTGGAAGCCCAGAAAGCAAAATGCACCCACAAAGCGGTCTTATTTTAAATGTCAAGATATTTCATCACACTCTTGCAACCTCCTATGACAATTACAACTTTGTTTTTCTATGGTGTCCATAAAGTATTTTTGCAAAAGTATTTCGCTTTTTGTCCATACGTTTGTAGTGGAAAATGCCATGTTCTCTATGTATACACCTATGTTCCATGGGCTTAATCTTGTTCCAAGATTTTTTTTTTTCTTTTTCATAAAGAGAAAAAAAAAAGGTCATCCTGACCATCAAAATAAAGTCAGTATCTTTCCATTCCCTGAAGCATCCTAGAATGAAAAGCACGCCTTCAGGACAGGGCAAATGAGTGACTACTAAAGCAAAGGACCCCCATGCTCCCCACTGTACATCACACTTTCTGCTCATCTTAAGCAAAAGCCTGCTTGCTGAAGTACATGTAGTAAGCACTCCTGCTCCCTGCAATGAGATGGGTAAGGAACTCAACTTGAACTTGAAGAAGAACTTTGTATTAGTCCCAAAGCCCTTCTGAAATTTAAGAACCGGTCATCTGTTTCCAACAGAATTACTTTACATGCAGAAAAATTTTTGTCCGATATAAAATCTCCACTCCTTCAAAATCTGGGGCATATCGTTATGAATGAAAAAAAAGTCTTGGGGCACTCCTTGTCAAATTCAGGATTACATTCAATGGCTGGGCTGGTTTTTTCCAAGCTGGTCACAGATATACAAGCCAAAGGAGATGCTGTGAGAATGTCCATTTGCCTTCCTTTCTCTGCATACGACTTCTCTCGCCCTGCTCAACAAGAGCAACAAGCTTAATTGCCCTGGCCCTCACTGTGGGTTCCTGTGTGGTATCTGCCGCAGCGAGGCTCTCTAGGTGTGAGCAGCAAGGAGTTGTGACTGGTACCCCCTGATCCCGACCCCTGGTAATGCAGTTAGCCATTTTATGAGGCAAGCAGCCATTCTCTGTGACTGAGCAGGTCACGTATTCATTCCCTTTCCCTCATTATAAGGCCCTGAAGGTCCTGTGAACCACGTAGACAAACTAAACAGATTTCTTCTTCCCCTCCCTACCAGACTCAAGATTCCTGGGCGCCAGGCTGATTACTCCCTTCCTTACAGGCCTTGAAGGTCCCAGGCACCTGGCCACCCAGGTGTTTTTGATGACCCTGTCACAGAACAGGGAAGTGTAACAGCACACAGAGCACTGTCTATAAAATCAAGCAGTTACAAGTCCTAAGTGGGGAACTTGGACTGGAGCTGCTGCTGGAGAGTGAGATTCATGCCCCTCCATGTCCAGGGATGCCTCCACCATCATCTGCTTCCTCTGAGAACTGACTGATTCGTATTAGAATCACAGAATCATAGAATGGTTCGGGTTGGAAGGGACCTTAAAGACCATCTAGTTCCAACCCCCCTGCCATGGGCAGGGACACCTCCCACTAGACCAGGCTGCTCAAAGCCCCATCCAGCCTGGCCTTGAACTCTTCCAGGGATGGGGCATTGACAACTTCCCTGGGCAACCTGTTCCACTGCCTCACCACCCTCACAGTAAAGAATTTCTTCCTAATATCTAATATAAATCTCCCCTCTTCCAGTTTAAAACCGTTACCCCTCATCCTATCGCTCTACTCCCTCATAAAGAGTCCCTCACCATCCTTCCTGTAGGCCCCCTTCAGGTACTGGAAGGCTGCTATAAGGTCTCCCCGGAGCCTTCTCTTCTCCAGCTGAGCAACCCCAACTCTCTCAGCCTGTCTTCATAGCATAGGTGCTCCAGCCCTTAAAAGTATTCTTTTATATGATTTTCGAGTCTAGGTTATGATTGTTATATTGATACAGCAAACCATGTATTAAGATTTGACCCAATCTGCAGAGGGTCCAGGTGATTAGAAGTCATAAGTTAAGTTAGGATCTCGGTAATTAGAAATAATAAGTTAAGTTGTATTAAAAATTCTGTATTGCACTGCTTACAAATTGTACTATATTGATTCTGCTTGTAGAAATCCTGTGCCATTCTAATCATAAATTCTGTGCTATACTAATCATAATATCCTGTTAAGAAAATAGAGATTTAATTGTAACTGCAATTTAGTGCCATCATCATTCTGCCAAGGATCCCTAAAAGAACCTGTCTGTCCCCTTAGTGTTGGGTGACAGGAGTTCAGAACCCTGCACAGCCTGTGGAGTGTTTCTAGTAGCTACATAAGATTACTGATTTTCTAGCACTCTTCATTGCTAGCAGAGATCATCAGCAACCAAAAATGCTATTTCAATGAGCCAAGGATAACACATCTGAACCATGGTGATGCCCTAGAACAAGCCATTCTACATTATCACAAGCCTAAATGTGTGTGTGTACAGTCTTCAGAAAATGGTAATACCTCATTTTAAACTTCAAATTTCCCTGACTTCTTGACCCATTTTCCCAAAATCTTAACAATATTTTAAGACCTTGAAAGAGTAGAGCATATAAACAGACTTTAATTTTCTGCCTAATAATTTTTAAAAATTAAGCATTTCGTTAAATCTTTGTATAAAATAAAGACATAAAAGGTGTTATGTTTGGAAAATATTAATCCAGGAATTCATATATAATTTGTTGCTCATTTAAATGTATGTTGTAGTTTAGGCTGGATCGGCCAATGACGGATGACAGATGCTGTCCCCCACCTCTCGCTCCAAGGAGAGGAGGAGGAGAGATAAAGAGATGTATGAGTTTAGAAGAAACTAAACTACTTCAATGAAATATTAATAATAAGATAAAAAAGGAAAATAATGAAATAGATACAGTATATACAAAACCGTATTGAGCTCCCAGGATGACATCACTGGCAGGCACTGGGGAAGTCCCAGGCTGGACTCAGAGATGGGTGGGAACTGGATTCCACAGCTGCAGTCAGGAACACATGGATCGGGATCAAAGGCAGATGAACAGACAGGGTCCTCCTTGGATGTCCGCCATTGAAGAAAGAGGGCTGACCCTTTGATCCCTCAGCTTTTATACTGAGCATGGGGCAGATGGGATGGAATACCCCTGTTGGTCAGTTTTGGGTCACCTGTCCTGTCCATTCCTCCCCACAGATGCGACCCCTCTACGCTTTTCCGTTTCCAACCCTCCAACGGGGCAAATAACAAAGTTAGCTGACCTTGGTTGTTATAGCAATAAGTATAAGCAAGAGTCTCTCTGCATGCCATTCCTTGGCATTAACTGTAAACATTGGTCTTATCACTCTGAGAACGAACAGTTTTCTCCACAATATGCTTTTAATTTCAGAGAGTTAGGAGAGGCTTAGCTAAAAGTAAAATTACTGAACAGAAACTTGGTTCTGTTTTACCTCAAACCAGGACAATGTAAGAGCATGCAGTTAACCATGAGGGAGGGTTTATTGGTTTTTGTTAATTTGTTGGGGGGGGGGGGTTAGCATTATTCTAGGAAATGTTTTGGGGTTGGTACATGGCTACAGTTACAGAGGCACTGCTGTAATGAAGAGTTAAAAGTCAGTATCCCACTATTCCCAAATGGTGCATTATTCCACAGATAGTTTCACTGATTTCAATAGGAAAACTTGGACAGTAAAATAGTCTTCAATACCAGAATGAGAGCTTGGTCCTGTGCCATTTGGGATGTTTTGTTCACTGGAAGTTGGAGAGTATTTCTAAAAAAATATGTCTTGTTTTCATCCCTGCAACAGGAAATGCAACTACCTAAATCAACACATAAAAAGGCATCCCATGGAGTTAAGAGTGATGCCTAAAAGCAGTAATGCAAGATAAATGATATATTAAATGCTGTACAGTGCTATTTTAAGCAGAGGCTTGGAGCAGATATTAATTTTTTGTAAAGACCACAAAGGTGTTGTTATTGTTGAATAAAAATAACAGCTGCAAGGGAGGCTGACATTCTTTCGGAGATAACAGAGGACAAAGGAAAGACTTTGCATTAGGATTTGTGTCAGCTTTAACATCTAAATTGTGCTCTCAGCTCAGTGAGCAGGATTTCCACTGAAGTCATTGTGTGACCACATTAGAATCATAGAATCATAGAATTGCTGAGGTTGGAAGGGACCTTTAAGATCATCAAGTCCAACCATTAACCTACCCTGACAAAAGCCACTTCTAAACCATGTCCCTAAGTGCCCCATCTACCCTTTTTTTAAACACCTCCAGGGATGGTGAATCCACCACCTCCCCGGGCAGCCTATCCCAACGTTTAATGTAGGAATGTGTCTGAGAGAAAATGGCCATGTGAGCCAGCCTCCCTACTATGAGAGATTAGATTAAGAGCAAAACAGGTGGTAGAAGATGGAATTAGTACATGGGAAAAACGGGAACTGAGAAGGTAGAAAACATGTTGTGCTAATGACTAAGCAATTTACTATGTGAATTCTTGTAACCAACCTGATCTGTGAATGAACTGCATGGACAGCGCGTGAACAGAGACTGTAAGCCAATCATATAGCTGCTGCTAGCGCATGCTCTTATTGCCTGTCTATATATACTCTGTGAAAACTTGAATAAAGGGAAAACGATCATACTCATATTGAGACTCCATCGTTACTCTGGGTCCGTCTCCCACTCCAACAGTTTAATAACCCTTTCAGTGAAAAAATGTTTCCTAATATCCAATCTAAACCTCCCCTGACATAACTTGAACCCATTTCCTCTCGTCCAATCACTTGTCACCAGGGAGAAGAGGTCAGCCCCCATCTCTCTACAATCTCCTTTCAGGTAGTTGTAGAGGGTGATAAGGTCTCCCCTCAGCCTCCTCTTCTCCAGGCTAAACAACCCCAGCTCCCTCAGTCGTTCTTCATAAGGTTTGTCCTCCAGAACCCTCACCAGCTTTGTAGCCCTTCTCTGGACACGCTCCAACACCTCAATGTCCCTCTTGTAGCGAGGGGCCCAAAACTGAATGCAGTACTCGAGGTGGGGCCTCACCAGTGCCGAGTACAGGGGGATGATCACTTCCCTAGTCCTGCTCACCACGCTATTCCTGATACAGGCTAGGATGCTGTTGGCCTTCTTGGCCACCTGGGCACACTGCTGGCTCATATTCAGCCGGCTGTCCACCAACACCCCCAGGTCCTTTTCTGCTGGGCAGCTCTCCAGCCACTCTTCCCCAAGCTTGTAATGCTGCATGGGGTTGTTGTGACCCAAGTGCAGGACCCGGCACTTGGCCTTGTTGAACCTCATACAGTTGGCCTTGGCCCATCGGTCCAGCCTGTCCAGATCCCTCTGCAGAGCCAACCTACCCTCAAGCAGATCAACACTCCCACCTAGTTTGGTGTCATCTGCAAACTTACTGAGGGTGCATTCGATCCCTTCATCCAGATCATTGATAAAGATATTAAAGAGAACCGGCCCCAGCACCGAGCCCTGGGGGACACCACTTGTGACTGGACACCAACTGGATTTAACTCCATTTACCACCACTCTCTGGGCATGGCCATCCAGCCAGTTTTTTACCCAGCGAAGAGTACACCTGTCCAGGCCATGAGCAGCCAGTTTCTCCAGGAGAATGCTGTGGGAAACGGTGTCAAAAGCTTTTCAAAAATCCAGGTAGACAACATCCACAGCCTTTCCCTCATCCACTAAGTGGGTCACCTTATCATAGAAGGATATTAGGTTTGATAGGCATGACCTGCCCTTCACAAACCCATGCTGACTGGGCCTGATCACCCTGTTCTCCTGCATGTGCCGTGTAATGGCACTGAGGAGGATCTGTTCCATGACCTTCCCAGGCACCAAGGTCAGACTGACTGGCCTGTAGTTCCCCGGATCCTCCTTCCGGCCCTTCTTGTGGATGGGTGTCACATTTGCCAACCTCCAGTCAGCTGGGACCTCCCAGGTTGTCCAGGACTGCTCATAAATGATGCAAAGTGGCCTGGTGAGCACTTCCGCCAGCTCTTTCAATACCCTTGGGTGGATCCCATCCAGCCCCATAGATTTGTGCACCTCCAGGTGTTGAAGCAGGTCCCTCACCGTTTCCCTTTGGATTACAGGGGCTTCATTCTGCTCCCCATCCCTGTCTTCTAGCTCAGGGGTCTGGGTACTCAGGGAACAACTGGTCCTACTGCTGAAGACTGAGGCAAAGACGACATTAAGCACCTCAGCCTTTTCCTCATCCTTGGTCACTATGTTGCCGGCCCCATCTACTAGAGGACAGAGATTATCCTTAGTCCTCTTTTTATTGCTAATATATTTATAGAAACTTTTTTTGTTGTCCTTGACAACAGAAGCCAGGTTTAGTTCCAGCTGGGCTTTGGCCCTCCTGATTTTTTCCCTACATAGCTTCACTACCTCTTTGTAGTCCTCTTGAGTGGCCTGCCCTTCCTTCCAGAGGCCATAGATCCTCTTTTTTTCCCCTAAGTTGCAACACTAGCTCCCTGTTTAGCCAGGCCGGTCTTTTTCCCTGACAGCTTGTCTTCTGGCACATGGGGACAGCCTGCTCCTGCGCCTTTAAGACTTCCTTCTTGAAAATCATCCAGGCTTCCTGGGCTCCTTTGCCCTGGAGGACTGCCTCCCAGGGGACTTTGTCAACCAGGCTCCTGAAAAGCCCAAAGTCCGCCCTCCGGAAGTCCAAGGTAGCAGTTCTGCTGACCCCCCTCCTTGCTTCTCGCAGAATCGAAAACTCTATCATTTCATGGTCACTGTTCCCGAGACAGCCTCCAACCTTCACATCCCCCACAAGACCTTCCCTGTTTACAAACAACAGATCCAGCAGGGCACCTTCCCTAGTTGGCTCTCTCACCAGCTGTGTCAGGAAGTTATCCCCAGTACATTCCAGGAACCTTCTAGACTGTTCCCTCCCTGCTGTATTGTATTCCCAGCAGATGTCTGGCAAATTGAAGTCCCCCACGAGGACAAGAGCTCGCGATCTTGAGACTTCTCCCAGCCGTTTATAGAATATTTCATCTGCCTCCTCATCCTGATTGGGCGGTCTATAACAGACTCCTACTACGATATCTGCCTTGTTAGCCCTGCCCCTGATTCTTACCCATAAACACTCAACCCCATTATCACCATCATTTAGTTCAAAGCATTCAAAACACTCCCTGACATACAGGGCCACACCCCCACCTCTCCTTGCTTGCCTATCCTTCCTGAAGAGCCTATAGGCATCCATGGCAGCACTATAGCTATGTGAGTCATCCCACCACGTTTCTGTGATGGCGACTACATCATAATTATCCTGCTGCACAATGGCTTCCAGCTCCTCCTGTTTGTTGCCCATGCTACGTGCATTAGTGTATAAGCACTTCAGCTGGGCTATAGGTCCTTTCTCCTTTTTACTGGCGGGAGCCGAAATTCTGCCACCCCCAGACTTATTCCTAAGGAGCCTGGTTACACCCCCTATCTTTTCCAAGTCTAGTGCCAGCATGCCACCTTCAGGCTTTTTGCTAGCAAGCTTGGATCTATCCCCATCCCCCTTCAAATCTAGTTTAAAGCCCTGTCAATGAGCCCCACCAACTCCTGCCCTAAAACCCTTTTCCCCCTCTGAGACAGGCTTTTGCCGTCTGTTGCCAGCAGGCCTGGCGTCCTGAAAAGCAGCCCATAATCAGAGAACCCAAAGTCCTGCCGATGACACCAGTCTCTGAGCCAGGCATTGAACAGCTGGCATTTCCTGTTAATCTTCTCATCAATCCTTGCAACTGTTGGGATAGAAGCAAACACTACTTGTGCTCCTGATCCCCTAACCAGCCGTCCCAGGGCCCTGAAGTCTTTCTTCATTGCCCTCAGGCTTCTTCCTGAAATTTCATCATTGCCTAACTGAAAAATCAATAAAGGGTAGTAGTCAGCAGGCCTAACTAGGGTAGGGAGTTTCCTTTGGACATCCTTAACTTTGGCCCCAGGGAGACAGCAGACTTCCCTACAGATTGGGTCTGGTCTACATATGGGACCTTCCACTCCCTTCAGAATCGAGTCCCCTACTACAAGGGCCCATCTTTCTTTCATAACCGAGGATGTTGTTATACGACATCAAGGCGTAATCCATCTTGGCCTCGGTGACAACTCCAAGTTCAGCAAGCTGTTGTCCTTCTCATCCTCCGGTTCCCTTTGCAGAACATCATATCCGTTCTGCAAGGGCACCTGGGATGGTGTGGGGGTTACCTGGGTGGCATGCCTGCCACACCAGACGGGGACTTGTTGCCACTGGCCCCTGTCCTCTGAATCTCCACATTCAGCTGTGCTGCTAGAGGGTGGGGAGTGCTCTGTATGTGGAGCTCTGTCTGCCTGAGGTGCTTCTTTCAGGGAAGGCAGGATGCGACTCCAGTTGTCTATCTCCTGTTCACAATCCCTTATACTTCTCAAACGACTTACCTCCTCAGGGAGCTCCATCACTAGGTGAAGGAGTTCCTCTACCTGGGCACACCTCCCACAGGCCTGCTCACCACTACCATTCAACACCGGCGCAAGAGCAGGGCATACCCTGCAGCCTGACACCTGGGTGGCAGCATGTTCCCATGCAAGCTCTGTCTGAGTGGCCACATCGGAGCTGCTCGGTGCAGAGCTCAGGGATAGCATGGCCTTCTGCCGAGTTCTTACCATGACGTCCTGGTCAGGTCGAGAGGTTTCCAGTGACTTACTGTTCAAGGAGCTGCGTCCTGTACGCCCACTCTCGCCGCGGTGACACCCACCAGCTGCCTGCGTGCTGGCTCCGGGACAGTCCGTTTAGAACTGCCGCGTGTGTCGTTGTCTCCGCCCCCGCCGCGTCAGCAGCCCACCCCCGAGCTGCCGGTTCCGGCACGAGGTAGCCGCTTTTCCCAGCCACGAAAGCCCTCAAAAGAGCCTTTTTGCCGGCCTTACCCGCCGCGATCCCCTTCCCCAGTGAGGCCTTACCTGCACTGGAGCTGGTCTCCTCGGCGACCATTAGGCCATGCCCAAGGGGAGAATTTGGCCCAAATGAATGACCAAATCCAGGGCTGAGGGCCAGCAGCTAGCGAATGAATTGTCCTTTCATTGAAGCCCTCCAGAAAGTAAAGAGGCTCATCTCTAAGTCTTTGTGCTCTGACAGAAAAGGGGAGCAAGAAGGATTGAAGCCATGTCGGTCCTCTACCCTGGCTGACAGTGCAGCCCAGCAAACTTTGATGCTAGCACAAATGACAAGGGAGTACAGTGCAGCACAAGGCTGAGTACCTACACTTCTCCTGAAGAAGTGGAATACACCTGAATGCTATTTTTAGAGTGCAGATTACTTTTGCTGCTGCTCAGAAAATGAGTAATATCTCTAATTGAAGCCTTTTGTTTTCAAGTCTAGGACCAAACAAAACACAATACAGTCCCTGGTCCCCTAAGCCAGGAAGGGACCTTTGTGTATGGTGTGTATCAGTCTGGAATATTTATTCCACGCAAACCAAAGAACAATGGGATAAAGCAGAGTTTGAACATTCCTGAACAAGTTAGTACATGTGCCCTGAAGAGGTTCTCATCTTGCAGACTTTGGTCTACTGGCTATTTGGTCTATGGCTTTGGAAAATTATATGTTTTTCTAAGTCTTTAATGCCCCTTTTTAACAGATAGGGCTGGTTCTGCACATTTTGGCAGTGCAATGTGGAATGAAAAATGCAGATATGAATGCTCTAAGAAACTACTTTTTTAATTATTGTACTATGTGTTTAATTTCATTGCAAAGACAAAAGACAGAAGGGACTAGCAATGTGGAAAACCCTCAGAGACTGAGGCTAACATAGAACACATCATATTCTGCCCTTGAACACTGTCCCTGGGTCCCACTGCCACAGAGGCAGTGGGCGATCAAGCACCATCTTTACTGGGTGCTAGGCTGAGGCAGAAGTATGCAACTCCCATCAGGCACAGCCAGTGCCAGCAGCCACTCACATGTCACCAAAGTCCTCAATATCAAACTTATTTGGGACCTAGATTAATGCATGGGCCTGTGCATTATGGTTCTTTTGAAAACACATTTTCTCATTTTGGAAACTGATAATATAATTTGCTTCCAGTTACTGTGGATTTACAATGGGTTTGCTTGATTTAAAAACTTTTCTCCATTTGGGAATGAAGGACAGAATAGAATAACTTGATGTTGGACCCTTTCCCACTCTGTGGGTGACTTGCAAGTTATATTTTAAAGCACAGCCTTGTGTTTTCCTGTCTTTTGCCTTGATCTGGTCAATATGGACACCTGTGAGATATCAATCCAAGTGTGTCAATAAATAAATCAATCACAGCTAGATGTTACTGCTGAACAATGCACACCTAAAGACATGATAAAGGAAATGGGGAGATAGACAAATATTCATTTGAACATGAAAGAGATATTTGCAGCCTTTTTGTTTGCTTCTTACAAATATTTTTATGCTCTCTGATTACTGCAAAGATTGAATAGTAAACTAGACCTGAAACAAATGAACACTTGCACCAAGTCTGTAAAAAGTGTATGAGCCCCTCATGAGCCACTTACACCTCACTCCTGCTCCTCCAGTTTGAGCCACCAATGCCACCAGGCCATGGATGACAGGAGGCGAGCAGGTAGGGCTAATGCGGTAGGGTAATAAGCTACAGTTTCTCCCCACCCTGTCACAAGTATGGGCTTATAAAAAGCAGCCAGGATAGTCCCAATGCCTTTCCTCTCCAAACCTAAACTGCACTGTTTCAGCAGTGGTCTCCTATAAGGCAGTCCTCCAGGGTCTGTTGCACTCAGCAGTATGGCTCGTTTGAATTCTGTTGTCCTGGTTTGAGGTAAAACAGAACTAACTTTCTGTTCAGAAATTTTACTTGTTAGCTAGGCCTCTTCTAACTCTCTGAAATTAACAGCACATTGTGCAGAAAATGGTTTGTTCTCAGAGTGATAAGACCAATGTTTACAGTTTGTGACAAGGAATGGTATGCAGAGAGACTCTTGCTTATACTTATTGCTATAACAACCAAGGTCAGCTAACTTTGTTATTTGCCCCGTTGGAGGGTTGGAAACGGAAAAGCGTAGAGGGGTCGCATCTGTGGGGAGGAATGGACAGGACAGGTGACCCAAAACTGACCAACAGGGTATTCCATCCCATCTGCCCCATGCTCAGTATAAAAGCTGAGGGATCAAAGGGTCAGCCCTCTTTCTTCAATGGCGGACATCCAAGGAGGACCCTGTCTGTTCATCTGCCTTTGATCCCGATCCATGTGTTCCTGACTGCAGCTGTGGAATCCAGTTCCCACCCATCTCTGAGTCCAGCCTGGGACTTCCCCAGTGCCTGCCAGTGATGTCATCCTGGGAGCTCAATACGGTTTTGTATATACTGTATCTATTTCATTATTTTCCTTTTTTATCTTATTATTAATATTTCATTGAAGTAGTTTAGTTTCTTCTAAACTCATACATCTCTTTATCTCTCCTCCTCCTCTCCTTGGAGCAAGAGGCTGGGGGGGGGAGCATCTGTCACCGGCCATTGGCCAATTTGGCCAAAACCATGACATCTGTATACCTTTGGCCCTTGTTCTTAATGTAGCACCTGCCCTGTGGATCTTGCTGTAAAATTGGAGTCTTTTTTTCCTTTTCTTTAGAAAGGGGTGGACTTAGCATCCAGTGTGCTACAGATTGGAAACTGGAAGGACATGATCTGAGGCAGCCTAGAAAGAGATGTCCTATTGCTAACTAAAATCTACATGAACTGCCTCTCTATTTCTCTTTCTATAAGGCCCTTCAGTGTCTTTGGCCTACAGCCAAAGAGACTTGGACATTATAATGCTGAAGGTCATGGTTCCTGAGTCATAAGCACCCAATGGCATTTCTAACATTCAAATCTGATCCATGAGTATGCTGGAAACTTGGCACCTTGGAGTGGGATTTGTGAAAGGCAGCTGAATGGGGAGCTGCCAAAGTTGGGAAATAGCACTGTCAAGGAGAAAAGTTTTAAATTCTGTCCTTTGCAGAGAACTGAAAGTCTTACTCTGGGCAACAAAAGATGCCATTTTGAAATCACTCTGCTGAACCTTCTCCTTCTCTCTCTGAAGGAGTAGAGAACTTCATGTCTGGCTTTGAGAAAGTCCATGTTGGGCCTGATGTTCTGGAGCCCACTGCAAGCCTCTGCAGAATGTCAGCTTGTCTCCATCAAGCTCTTTTCTTCCATGGCATTTGCAGAGGCCTGAATAAGCCAGGCCACAGATGTGCAATGTGTACTGCCTGACAAACTGTCTGTTACTGTCATTTTTCTTGTACTCCCCTTTGTGCCTGCTTGTTGTCTCTTTTTTATATTAAGATTGCAAGGCGTTTAGGGAAGGATATGTCATTTTGCTCTTTCTTTTGCTTTTTGGTCTTTGTATGACAGTGGTTCATTGTGGTCTTAGACCAGGAAAAAAATGCAGATCTTACTCTGTGGGTGTTCTTGCATCTATTCAGGGAATAGATGCAGCGTCACCTGATGTGTAACCAAGAGAGCAGAAATTAGGACTATTGGTGGTGAGCTTTTTGCAAACAGTTTGTTGGTAAAGAATTACTAACTACCATCACAGATAAGTAATTTGGAAATCTGGAGTGGTGGGTAAGTTCAGACTATGTACTATACACTGTATATTTATATATATACTATTATATATATTATATTCTTTTTATATATAATTATATATTTATATAAGGCCAGCCGCCTTTACATCTGAGCAACTCTGCTGTCTGCTTAAACAGCAGGGAGTGGAAGAGAGAAACCTTTGAGAGTCTTGCCCTGGGATGTCATGGGCTCTATGATATCTGTGATTGATAGACTTTGATTAAAAGGCTACCATGGCACAGTGTGGGAATAGTGTATTAGTTGTTTTATGTGGTACCAAAACTGCTGCTAATCAACAGGCAGATCTATAATAGCTGGCTTGACCTGTTTAGCTACTAAATAAATATTTGGCTTCAGATAAGAGTTAACATTAAAAAAGAAAAAATCAACAATATTAACTTTGTAGAAGAACAGCTGGGGGATGGTATCCAAAGGAAACTCTCATGCCCTGTGTTTATTTTCTTCTATATTGTATTGATCTAATCTCATCTAATTTTTGCCATCTGAAGGTTAGACACCCAATTGTCTAGACTCCCTCTCTAGTCTGTGGAGAAAGTGCTAGATGAATCACCTGCCAGAGGTGCTCTCTTTAGATATCTGTCTAGATGGCATGAATGTGTCTCTGGAAGCGCCTGTTTCTCTTTTTTGTCTGTAGGTGAAGGCTTATGACTACCCAGGTAAATGCCTAACTTTTAAATAGACACAGCTGAGTAAGAGCAACCCCGCCCTTCCTTGTGCATGCTCCTCACCTTTTCATCTGCACTCTTTCACTGGAAATGGAAAAGCTTTTTAAGTCAGGAATTGTCTTCTATGCTAAAGTGATGGGGTAGCACTATACTACCCCTCACTTGCCAGCTCATTGTAATCGCCAAGTCTGGGCAGAGAAAGGAATGATGAGATACCTCATCTCCCTGAGCTGATGAGACACTTCATCTCCCATGAGAATTGTTGGGAAGTGACAGGGCATCTAGCTGTGCTGGGTGAACCAGCACCTCACGGCCTTGTAGGGCTCAGGGTGGCATCAGCAGGGGTTCTGCAGTTTACTTGTGGCTATGGTGCCAACTATATATGCATGTGCCACAAAAGCTGAATGAGCTAGAGAAACACATGCCAGATTTGCCTAGGGAGTAGGAAATATATTTCCATGTGTAAATAGTGAGACAGACATGGAGCAGACGTGTTTTTCCATAGGAAGGAGAGACTGGCAGAACTGTAGCTGCATCCCCTCCTGGAGAGCTCCTCCTTTGCCCCAAGTAATTCCATCTGCAGTGGACTCCCAACTTGGGACCCTTGTAGGAGGTGTGGAAAGAAATCAGACTGTGGCTGCCTCTTGCTTCTGCCAATAAAGCAAGAGTCATTCAAGTCATTCACGCTTGTGCTCCATGCAATAACAATCAGTTGCAGGCAAGCTGAGATTGCCAAATTTCACTTTTCTTAGCAAAAAATTTAATAAACAGCATTGTGAAGCTCATGTAGAGATATCCAGCTTAACCAGTTGCCAAATCCTGCTCAGGAAAGAAAGTAGATAAAAACCAAATACATTATCAATCCACCTGAGCTAGCCCATACTGCAAACTTCTTTCTCTCTACTTGTCTGTCACTCAGACATTTAGACATGCTGTCATTATCAGCTACCCACTGCCCCAGCTTTGCCCCAATTTTTTTAAGCCCTACGGCACTGTCATTTTATGTGTCTGGTGAGAGAATTAAAGTAGATGAAGACTGAGGATACCCCTCCCTTAAGTAATGATATATTCTGATTCCCTCCAGCTATCTTCCTGACAACCCAGTTGTCCTCATCTTGGCCCTACCCCCCTCTTCCACAGACCGAAGAATAATTAAAACTCCTCTACGTAAGGTGTTCATTCAACATTCAGCTTAGCCTCTGTTAAAAAAATGCTTGTGACAGATGGGGTATATTATGTGCCATAGCAATAAGTTAGTTGGCATGCAATAGCCAGCAGGAAAAGCAGACAAAAATACCTGGCAGGAAAGGAGACAAAAACACTGAAGTGTTATGTACTTTTGAAACACAACCTTAAATAAGGCCTCATCAATTCAAACAACAAATGCTAGACCTTGAAATTATTATGCAGGTACTATCCTGAATGCATTCAGCAGAGAGAAATCCACTGAAATATATCACTTGATCCATAAGGTATGCAAGAGAGCTTAGGATGAGATGGAACGTACAGTTATTTTGGAAATCCAGCAGTACTGCAAGTCAGGAGAGCTGCATCTTGGAGATCATCATGAGTAGGTCAAAATTACTTTCTCCAAACTGTATTGGAAAGCAAACAGGAGATCTTTAGTGAAGTGAACCACAGTCACTTCAAGTTGCCTAATACAGGAACTTTGGGAAGAAAGTTTCTAGAATAAGCAGTTTAAATACCATCAGGCTGTCAATATGCACATGCTGGGGTGATCCTGGAAATATTCATTCTCAGAATTTGTTCTTCCTATCAGCGGTAGCACTGCTTGTCTCTGGTGTAATTAGTCTCATGTTTAGATACAGCATTTGGCACTAGGAAGCTTCCTTCCTATCTTAAAAATGCAGGCTAGGGAATCAAAAGCTGTATCCAAAAAACCCTACTAAACTCACTTTTAACTCAAAGGCACCCACACCCAGTCATTCTGACAAAATGATACTCTCTCAAAAAGTAAGGCTCTCATGACTTGTGATATTATCACAGCCTTGGAATGTGTGCACAGCCCTACTTGCAGAGTTAATGCTTTTTTTTCTTAATTGTATTAAATAGTTGATGGATCACATGCTATCGTAACAAGAAAAACAGGTTTGATAAAACAAAACAAATATGCCAATGAATAGAATGTGTAGTCATAAATATTTTTAAAAGATAAATTAGGCAAACATGAGATTTAGGGCCAGAATAAGAGTGAATGTTCCATGGTTTCTTTAATGATGTGGACATAGTTTCATGTTCCTCAGAGGTGGTACAAAGAATACACACAGGCTGCCAGACGATTATTCTCCAAGCAGTTTTTCTTTGCCGCATGTTGGACAAGGCAACACACATGGCTCTAACCCAGGCTGCAATAAGAGCCCTGGCTGTGGTGGGCCAGGGAACCCTGTAATGTGCATTTATTCCATTCTACAAACTCTCCATCACTTTCAGTGCAACCTTAATTGTCCATTTTATGTCAGGAAAGGGAGACTGTATGAGAAACTGATATATTCCTTTAAGGGTAATAACCAATAGAGCTGTCTTGCCTGGGCGATAAAGGGTACCAGCTACAGATTACTAATAACTCTTGTTGAGCAAATTTCAGAGAGGAACGAGAATGGCAACATCCAGCAAAGTGGAAGGAGTCCTCACTATGACCAGACTGGAAGAGTGAGCAGGAATATGGGGGAGCAAGAAGAGTTATGCTGTCTAGGTGTACTGAGGATCCCAAAAAAAGACATTTATCATTTTTTGCCCAGCTCTTAACTCTCTTGTTTTTTACCTATAAGTGAAATGGGTGGCTGCACAGTAAAAAGTTTTTTTGTGAAGGCTGTAAATGCTCTACCTATCACACAGTCCCCCACAACATCCTTCACTGGCAAC